>NC_141917.1:17347500-17972500 GCF_057802395.1 Ceratotherium simum simum | reverse complement strand
GAATTTACAGCTATACACAACTACATGCTGGGGCATTGGAAGGGAAAAAGGAAGAAAAAGGAGGAAGATTGGCAAGAGATGTTAGCTTAGGGTGAATCTTCCCCTGCAAAAAAGAAAGAACATTTAAAAAAAAGTGTTGATGAAAACCATGTAATCTATTTAAATATTGATAGGGAGCATCTAGGTGGGAAAGGAAAGTTGAATTTACAGTAGATAGTGATGATTATTAACAATATAAATTTTTTCACGAAACCAGATGAGAACAGATCCTGAGCTCAAAGGAGAAATTAGCCTTCAATAGACAAAGAGCACAACCGCCTTCACAGGATCGAGATGACGGCTGCAAATGAGGCAAGTATATTCATTCAGTGCCAGGTAGTTGAAGGACTGTGAATACAATGACTTATATTTTCTCTCTGCAGTAGTATCAAAGTCATTTGCTGAAAGAGAGAAGAGAGAAGAAGAGGGTGTCAGAAATTAGAGGATGGCAGAGAATGCTTGAAAAAATTGTCAGGTACATTGAACGAGTAGACCCAGTTCATAGTGATGATCACTGTCTTAAGATATTACCAATTTGTTTGTACACTTTTCTTCAGCAGTGTTCAAGGATTGGAAGGTTTTTTTTTTAAATACATACAATATGATTTATTTATAAATGAGAACAAATTAACCATAAATAATATTTCCGAAGTTGAAAAAGGTGACACTAATAGTACTAAATACACAGCCTTTTATTTTTCTTCAAATTCAGAGTTTTTGTGTTTTAATTATATAAAGATGAGGAGTGAGTTTTGTAACCTAAAAATATTTACTTACTGAAAATATATTAATACTTTCATAAACTATACAAAAAAGATAATGAGACAGACATGTGCATTAATAGAACTGCGTGTCAGTCATGCCAGATCCCTGTGGAGGGAATTCCCAGTATGACCTCATTCATCTGTGAGGACAAAGAGCAATCCTTGTTTAGACATACACATTTATCTACTTGCCCAGCATGGTCAGCTCTCCACTTCTTTTTTTTTTTTTTAATATATAATTTTATTTATTTATTTATTTTTCCCCCCAAAGCCCCAGTAGATAGTTGTATGTCATAGTTGCACATCCTTCTAGTTGCTGTATGTGGGACGTGGCCTCAGCATGGCTGGACAAGCAGTGCACGCCTGGGATCCGAACCCCGGCCGCCAGCAGCGGAGGTGCGCGCACTTAACCGCTAAGCCACGGAGCCGGCCCTCTCCACTTCTTGAAGTTGGTAGAAATCAAAAGTAAAGCTCATTCAGGCAAGAAGCTGGCAATGTGCCAGTGGAAAAGAAAATGGAGATATGAAAGGGCATAAGTAAGACACCAGCAAACTTTTTAAGTAAAGGTCCAGATTGTAAATATTTTCAGTTTGTGCGCCATACAGTCTCTGTGGCAAGTACTCAATGAGGACCTTATATGCAAAAGCAGCCGTAAATGATATGTAAATGTGTCTGTGTTCCAATAAAACTTTATTTAAAAAATAGGTAGGTAGTAGGACTTGATCCAAGGGAGGCAGTTGGTCAAACCCTATTTTATCTTACTGCAACAGAATGTTGAAATTATTCAAACATAGAATCTACAGTATTGATTCCCAAATATGACTGCATATTAGAATCTTAAGAGGAGCTGTTACAAAATACTAGTGCTCAGTATCTAGTCCCAGAAATACTGGTTTGCTTAATCTCAGTTGGGGCCAGGCACTAGAATTTAAAAATTCTCCCCAGGTGATTCTAACTTGAAGCAATGGTTGAGAAGAGCCATATGCAGTTTATGCCCATAGGGAGCAAGAGTCCACAGGAGGGCTCTAATGGAATGGGAGAAGGCGGAGATGCTAGTGGATTGGAAGTCTTAATGAGGTAGGAAAACAGCTGCAGGGAACTGTTAACACATGCTGAAGGCAGGGGAGATGGAAAAAAGATTGATTTAGTGATTTCAGAGGAACAGTAGGTTTTGTAATTTATTATTTCAGGGTCTTGGTAGGCAGCCTCTAAAATTGCCCCATTTGATCCTCACATCCTGGTGATACTTTTGAGAAAACTCTTACCCTTGTGTCCTGCCTGAATTTATTAACTCATTTCTATCAAATAGACTATGGTAGAAGCTATATAATGTCACTTCCAAGATTAGGTTGTGCAAAGACTGTGGTTTCCATCTTGGAAGCTCTCTTCCTCACTCTCTCTCGCTCTGAGGAAAGCCAGCTGCCATGTTGAGAGACACTATGTGGAAAAGCCCACATGGCAAGGAACCGGTGTCACTGTTAACAGCCAGCAAGGAGTTAAGGCCCGCCGACAGCCACTTCAGTGAGCTTGGAAGTGGATTCTCCCTCAGTTGTGCCTTTAGATCATGGCAGCCTTGGCCAACCTCATCGTTGGCCTTATGAGAGACCTTGAACTAAAGGCCCTAACTAATCCTTGCTAGAATTCTTGACCTAGAGAAGTCTTAGTGTAATAAGTTAAGCAGGAACAGATAACTAAAGAAAGGGTGATACAGCGAGAGGAAGGCTTAGGTGGAGGGAAGGTAAAGGTCCTATAGGTTATACATATTATCCAGTGAAAACACAGGTAGTATTTTGTCTTGTTTGGGTGAATACTTTGGAAATGTTTTCAATCTTTCCTTCCAGATTCCCTGCAATACAGTGAAGGTAAAAATATATTTGCTCAGAAAGCATACTGAGCAAGTTTTAATGGTATTATTAAGTTGGAAGAGAAAATACCAATGTGATATACCCAGGTTTTCAGCCTATTCTTTTAATATTTTCAGAATGATTCCAGAAGAATCTTGAATAAATTGGATATTTATATTCATTTTATGTCCTTTTACTGTGACTTTATAATAAATGAGAATTTTTTTGGTAAATATTGGAAGTTAATATTCTGCAGTTTGGAAAAGCAATTTTGAATATCCAACTAGCAAACCCATATAAAACTACATAACACCACAGAATACAGCAAAAAAATAATTTAATGAACTTAGAAGACAAACTATGCACTTTGTGCCAAGCTTATCAAGGAAGATACAATTTCAATACCAATGAAATAAACTCCCACAAATTGATTTTCCTTTGTGTGCACTCATCAGTGTAAATACAATTAAATTATAAAGCCTGCACTTGTTCAGGAAAGATGCTTTCTGTTCATATTCATGCTATGTAGGTGCTTTGGCTTCTGATACTTTGTTATATGAAAACCTTGCACAGTGAAAAAGAAATCCAACACTATAAGTTTATGAACCCTTATCACAGGGATTAAAACCTGTACATTTTCTTCAAAAACAAATAATGTGGGCTGGCCCTGTGGCTTAGCAGTTAAGTGAGCACGCTCCGCTACTGGCGGCCCGGTTCGGATCCTGGGCACGCACCGACGCACCTCTTCTCCAGCCATGCTGAGGCAGCGTCCCACATACAGCAACTAGAAAGACGTGCAACTATGACGTACAACTATCTACTGGGGCTTTGGGGGAAAAAAAGGAGGAGGATTGGCAATAGATGTCAGCTCAGAGCCAGTCTTCCTCAGCAAAAAGAGGATTAGCACGGATGTTAGCTCAGGGCTGATCTTCCTCACACAAAAAAAACAAAAAAACAAGTAACGTTATTATAGTTTTTCAGCAAATGATAATATTATGAATATCTTTTTTAAACAAATTATAATTGTTATGAGACTTAAAGTTTTAAGTTAACATGTGCTGTAATTTAAATAAAAGTCTAGTTAATTTGTTCCCATTACAATAATATGAAAAATGAGAAATCAAAAGTTATGTCTTTAAGTTTTTTATTTCAAAGAATAAATTCACATACAAGTGCCACTTTTTAAGGGCTAAAGAGTTTCCAAGCATCATACTAGTTTATAAACTGTTTAATTCAATAATTCAAACTTCACAAAAATTTCCTAAATTACTATTGGGATCTCTGATTTTCCTTTCTTAATTTATTTTTTTTTTAATGTGAGAGAACTGGAGGATCTCTGATTTTCTGATGAGAAAACTGTGACTCAAAAATTATCATCTCCAAGGGCCAGCCCTGGTGGCCTAGTGATTAATTTCAGCGTGATCCACTTCAGTGTCCCATGTTCGTTTCCTGGGCGCGGACTTACACCACTCTGTTAGCAGCCATGCTGTGCTGGCGGCCCACATAAGAAAAAAAAAATAGAGGAAGATTGGCACAGATGTTAGCTCAGGGTGAATCTTCCTCAGCAAAAAAAAAAAAAAATTATCCTCTTGCCCCAAGTCATGCAGTTAGTAAGTTATGGCTTGGAATTCCACTTTTACTGACATCAAATTTGTACTATTAATTAAATAATCGGTTATGTTTAGCTCTGTGACGTGAATAACTAAAACAGACATTTTTCCAGCAATCTCCATCTGGCTGATAAGGGAGGATGCTGGTACCCAGGACCTACCCCGGATAAACTAAATCAGAAACTACAGAAACTAAAATGTGGTGACCATGAAAAGATTTGATTTTGAGACTAAAACACATATTCAGTTTTCTTTTTTTTCCTACAAGTTTCTGCAGCACAGGAGTCAGCTCAGAAAAAATACTTCCCCACTCCCTCCTGGTTACGGAAAGACGTGGAGTATATTCAGCTGCGTGTATGGAGATGGAGAAAGCCACATGACCCAGGAGCAGGATAGGGTCTCTGGATATAATAGGCAGCTAAGCTTGGGTTAAAGTTGACCAGAAAGTTATAGGCCAGGAACAATTTTCCAGGGACCTTGATATGATTGGACATTGAGGTTTTTGGAAAGTCCCTCTGATGATTCTCATGTGCAGGCAAGGCTCACCTGAGCAATATAGACAGGATTTTTTTTTCCTCTCAGACATATGCAATCACCCCAGGTGAGATATGATGTCTTCATGATCTTCAGACATCCAGACTCTTTTTACCTTATTGCTTTGCCATCCCCAAAATGCTGTTTCATCTCCTGCTCTCATATGGCAACCCCAGATCAAGCTATCACACCTGCTCTTCCAAGGAGAAAAGCAGAGGAATAGGACACACCCTTCCCCTTAAGTCAACTTCCTAGAAGTTATGCACATCACTTCCACTTGCATTTCATGGGCTGAAAATTAGTCATATGCTCCATGCCTAGTGTCCAGAAAGGATTGGGAATATCGTATTTATTCCAGATGGTCTTGTGTCAACTAAAAATTAGAGGTCTTTTTTACTGTTGAAGAAAGAGTGAGTGGATATTAGAGCTAACCAGCACACTCTGCCAAAATAAGTACCTATTCCATGATAATTATTATAGGAAATGTGACACCAGGCAGTTTTAATTCGTTAAAATTACCTTGGTTTGTTTTTGTTTTTATTTTTGATTTTTTGCTTATTTATTTGTTTGCTTGCTTATTTTTTTTTCTTTCCTTTGGAGATATGCTGGCAATTTTGTAATGGAATTAAAGAAAATACCTCATTAGACACAAAAACGTAAGTGTGGAAAAGAGTGATTGTTGTGAGGCCTTCTTCTCCATGGTGTAGCCGTTAAGTACTCATGCTCCGCTTCGGTGGCCCAGGGTTTGCAGGTTCAGATCCCTGGCGAACACGGACGCATGGCTTGTTAAGCCATGCTGTGGCGGTGTCCCATATAAAGTAGAGGAAGATAGGCACGGATGTTAGCCCAGGGCCAATCTTCCACAGCAAAAAATGAGGAGGATTGGCATGGGATGTTAGCTCAGGGCTAATCTTCCTCAAAAAAAAAAAAAAAAGAATGTTGCTTGGTTACACTCAAACACACAAAATAAATTGTTTTTGCTGATTAACCACGCCAATTGAGATAGAGCATTTCTAAGTTTTATTATTGCCATTAAGTTTGGATCTTTCTTTCGTAAGAGTAAGAATTAATTTAGCCCAAAAATCATTTTAGTAATTAAGCATAACTAAAAGCCCTATGCTACATCCACACAAATTCCCAGTTAACTATATGTATATCAGTACTTGATAACCATGGTCAGCTTCAAAAATCCTATACCCAGGTCTCACTCCCTGCCTCATTTACTTGGTGTTAGGAAAAACCAGGAGGCAGGTGACTCCAGCGTGCAGCCAGCGTTGTGAAGCACTAATTGGTATAACGTCTAATAGAAAAATGTTTTTGTAAATCATACTATATTAATGGGAATGCTTAACGTATAATTTAACAGACATTTTAATATGATATGTATTACATGATGCATATATTTTAATATGATAGGTATATACATTATACAAAACCAGGAAGTGAAAATTGTAGATTGCATTACTTTCCCAACTTTGCCTCATTATAGACAAGAACGCAGCCCCAAGATTCAAAAATTTCTTGAAGACCAACGTGGACTTCTGGCATCTTGTTAGTTCTTTCGCAAGAACGTGCATATCAAGAGGTACAAAAATTGAACAAGTCCTATCATTACTGTCTCTTACAATCAGCTTCTAACTTGTTCACAGTGAGCATGACATTTGAAGGCGGTAGGGAAGAACAACCCGCGCTGATTCTCACCATGGAGAACGTCTCTCCCCATTGTGGATTATAAAGTGATCTCTCAAAATCCCCAATTGAGGTGAGGAAGGGATGCTCAATCTTACATAGTTTAGAGGGAAAAAGAGAACTTTAAACTCACCCCCATCATCCAGGCCAAATAGAACTTATATAAATACTAGGAGCTTTGAGGGAGAGTATGTTACGCAGCAAGTAGCAGCCTAAATAAGTCAACGCCTTTTAGAAGCTTATCTCTGGCTCAGGACACCACATATTTCACGTACTGCTTGCATGTATGTATGTTACAAACCTAAGATTATATTTTTGGATTATGTTAGCATGAATTGTCTATCTAAGGAAAATGGAGTATTCATCATTGTGTGTAAGACTACTTTTGACGTTAATACAACCAAGAGTATTTCTCCTTTGCAGTAGTTTCAACCAGGAATTAGGACTAAGTGATATTATTGGAACAGAAAAGTGGCAAACTGGCATGGAAATCTAGACTTTAACTGTAAAGTTTACAGCTAGAATGAAACCTTGAAAGAAAGTGGAATTGAAAGCATGGCATATTTGAATCAATAAGTTAATAACTAAATTCTTCAATTTAATCATTTTCATAAATACATGAAGAATAGGGGCCAGACCCTGGTATAGTGGTTAAGTTTGGCATGCTCTGCTTTGGCGGCCTGGGTTTGCGAGTTCGGATCCCAGGTGCAAACATATATGACTCGTCAGCCATGCTGTGGTGGCATCCCACATACAAAATAGAGGAGGATTGGCACAGATGTTAGCTCAGGGCGAATCTTCCTCAGCAAAAAACAAAACAAAACGTAAAGAAGACATGCGTATATGTTTGTATGACACTCCCACTTTCTTTTTACCATACTAGTTTCCTTTTTTCAATTGCCAGTTGACTAGTGGTATCTTTCACTAGATATTACAATTTCTTAGTTGCTATGTAGTTGATTTGTTTTGAGTTCTTCATCTCATATTACTTTTCTGTTTTCTTAAGTTTGCATGCTTAGCAAATGGTGAGCAAGAGTAGAGAATAATTTAATCAAGAAATATAGGAAAATTGATCCTTGTGAATAGTAGTCTTTTTAGACTAATGGGTGTTTTAAGAACAAGGCATACTAGACAGAAAAATCAGGTGATCTCTTAAAGTTTGTGCCTTTGTTTTCCATTATATTTAAAGGGTATATATTATCCTTTGCTTATTCTTGTTGCTTGGGAGAAATCTTTTTATTGACATAGACTGTGTTTTGTGAAGCTTGTCATATTATCTAAAAATAAATACCAAACTTCTCTGTCTTCAGTTTAACTTAAATACAAAAAAGTAAAATTCCATCTTTAATCTGTTTCTTTTGCACTATTAGTATGAAAAACATATGACTAAGCAATTCTAAATAGACCACCTTTAAGGAGAATAGAAAAACGAACCAAAATGCATGTCTTTCATAAAATGTATTATATTGACTTCAACAACAGGAAAATATATTTCCTATATTAGAAATCTAAACACCTCCTTCACAATGAAGGGATTTTCCTCTTCTAATACTTGAATGGAAACTGAGATATTGTCAATTTAAACAAATCTCAACAAACACATCATTTGAGAACTTAGAAAACTAAAAATGCTTCAGAATTGATCCTTAACAAATTGGCAAAAATAAAGTTGTCTTTTCCCTACCTCCCCTTTCTATGGCTTTCACCAGTCTTTCTTTCCCTCTATTTCAAAAAACTAACCCTCCAGCAGTGTGTCCAGTGTGGACCCAAACCTGCTTCTTTCAGATACTATTTTGGATACTATTTCCCTACTTTACATGAAGCCAGTTTTTCTTATATATGTACTAAAGATTTCCACTCCTGAAAGGCTAATTCCATCTCAATAATCCTTGAAGAATTAAAAAGAATTCAATCAGATACAACCTCTACATCAGCACAATGTTTCAAGGTGGAAGGGAGTATTGGTGCTGGGTTTGTCCTCCCCTAATAGCATTATTAATGATGTGGATGAGTGAACAAATATTATGAAAAGAAAATTCATAGGTATTAAATATGTAGAGTGTGCAGAAACAAACAGACTGGAAGGTGGTGCTTGCAAAATGACCTAGAGAGGTTAAGAAAGTTAATTGTTGTTCAATATTCTCCTAATTTTCAATAAACTAGATCATTTAACTGATAAAATAATTAGTAAATAAAAACACAGCAATGGTAGTTAAACTGAAGAGTGAAGAAAGAGGAGAAATGATACAATATTGCGTTGTTACATAGTACAGTTTTTCATAAAAATTTCTGAAGCTTTAATTCATACATAAACCAAACCAAAAGCAGTAGTTCATTTGTTCTTCAATGACAGGATAAATTATTTATGTGGAAGTATATTTAAGCTCACATAAATAATATGAGTAATCTTTTCATTGTGAAGATATTCATAACATTCAAATAACTTCAGATCTTACGAACTCTGAATCTTCATTAATTTTGATCAATAATTGATAATCAAGATTCAGTTTGCAATAAATCATGATCTAATACTGAGAAGGGGAAACCATTTTCTTTTTTAACTTTAATGTTGGTTTTACCCTCTGTTCATAAGTTGCAAGTTGAAATTCATTTTCAGTCTTTACCACTTACTTTGAAACACTTTCAGATGAAAGTCATACAAATATTTTAATATTCCTAATTTCTGGAAAATTTTTAATCTACTACATGTTAGATTCATAGCTTAATTCCTTTGATGATCCAATGTAAATAAATATTTCTATTTTATTGCTATATTAAAATTTAGAATATATGTATAATATACACACTCACGTATAAAAACACACAATATCTGTGAAAGAGCTTGAACTTCAAAAATAAACAAATTAGAATCCTTTTAGTTCACATAATGTAGTATCGATGACATTCCTACATTACCATGACTCAAGTTTAATAGTATTTCATGGTCATTCATTAGATTTTACCTGAGAAAGGAAACATATCATGCGCTGTATTATAAAAGAGGAATGAAACTAAACATAGTGTTTTAGTAGGTAACGAAAAGTTTTATTTTATCTTCAGGGACATTTAATAAAATCTCTCTCCCTTATTATTGTGCTCACAATCTAGCAAAATTGAATGGAATCTACAGGCATTTTAACAAGGTAACTACTGGATTTTTCAGTGTATTGCAATCAGATATTTACTGAGGCCACTGTGTTTTATATTCCAGGCTTTTATGAACAATGTAAAGAGACATTTTCAAAATGATGACATTTTCCTGCCTAGCCAAATTATCACACAAAATACTCACTATTTCCTTAGTATTAATAACAAAACAGTATAGAATTCACTTTCTATATTCAATTTCTCTGTTACCAATATATTTCTGCTGTAATGGGGTTTTGAAAAATTTCTAGTTATAAACTTTATTTTTAATGATTTCATTTAAAATGCACTGATAGTGCAAATAAAGTACTACCAAAGAAACTTTGTCCCTTATTAGTTTATATAAAAGTTCTATAAATTCCAGCTCTCCTTGATTTTTTCACCATTGCAGCGCATCAATAAAATTTTTGTGATTAATTATTAAACATTCTTCTTCCTCTATATTAAAAAATAGCAAATATTAATCCCTCCATTTAATATTCTGTGAATTGTTTTAGTTTGATGTTGCATTCTCTTTTAGTGATATGCACAGATGATAAAGAAAAGTAATCTGCAAGATTTGTGTTCCATCTATTTTCATATAGCCTGCAATTCCGTCAATCTGAGATCTAACAATTCTCATGCTCATGATTATTTCTGAAGGAAACACCAACTAACTTCCTGCATGATTATTTAGAACACATATTTTCTTAAACTCTCTTCAGTTTTCATGGAGCTATCAATAGCTCTGGCAAAGTTTCTGATTTACTATTCATTTAACTCAATATGTTTCTTGAAAGTGTAAGATACCATGTTACATAGGATTTAGTCTGTTGTACTCCAGTATGGAGGTTGATACTGGCACAGGCTACTTTCATAGCTCCCCTGAGCACTCTCCTCACTGTATAGGATACAAGAAGTGAGTTGTAAGTGCCTGCTAATTTTGAGAGTCCTTCCCCACATTTACATTATTTTGATGTAAGAAAAGTCAATACAAAGGAAGGCCAAAGAGTACTTTGACTTCACCACCACTTTATCAATGCTTAAACTGTGGAGCCCTCACACAAACTCTTACAGACCTTGCTTTAACTCACCTTCTATGCCATCTGACCAGACCAAGTCCCTATTGAATACTTCTTCCAAACAGGACATGAACTGGCAGGTATATTGCCTGCGTCCCTGGGAGTTGTCACATAAACAATGTTTTATTCCCTTTTCTTACATTTTCAAATGATTCATTGATAGTTGTGGTAAAGTTGCATCTAGCTTTTCCTAAAACTTAAAAATGTCACATTGGTGGACATAATTCTATTTAATGATCTCTCCCTCAAGTCTTAAACCTCTAAGTCTAAACTCACAGCAACCAGTGTAAGACATCGTGGAATCTTTCCCTTCGCATTTTGCATACTAGTCTATGTACCCAATATAGCTTAAATGAAAAAGTTGAAAATAGTAAAAAACAATATTTATCATCCAAGAGTTGGGGGAACGACTCAACGTAACGTGGCTTTCACCTCTGCCTGACCATAATATCCTCAATCTTCCTTCTCAGTTCAAAATCACTTTTCTCAATCCTTCCTTGGTCCTCAGGATCCTTTACCTCTGCCAAAATTCTAGGAATAACCAAAACATCATAGTCAGTTTTTGTTTGCTTGTTTTACTGTTTTCCTCCAAAGTAACCCTTTACTGACAGGACCTGTATGTGTTTGTTTCTGTATTTTCAAGACAAAGTTAGATTCTGATTAGACATTTAATACATTTTTATGAATGTATAGATAATCATATGCTACCCTATAGATTTTAAAGGGCTTAAGTCTTAATGCTTTTGAATTCTAAGGGAAGGAATTCAAAGAGAGAGAAAAAAGTGAATCTTTCTAGGAGCTGATGTACAGAGAATTAAATGTGGAGTCTGAAAGATTGCCTATCATGTCAAACACCTTTTTTCAAAGCTATTAAACTGGACTTTTAATGATATTACTTAGACTTTCCAGACGGAATGTGTAACAACTGAACTAATTCTTATAAAATGACTTCGAAATCCCCAAACTCAAATATAATCTCATGGAGTCGTTATTTGTGATAAAGCATTATTATGTTTTATACCTTGATTATGAAAAATAATGGAAGAGAGGGAGAAAAAGCTTTATTGTGAGTTACAACACTTGAAAACTAAATTGATCATTTTTATTATTTCAAGAAAATTTTCCCCAAGGCTATTTTAGCAGCAAAATAGAAGTCACGAACCTAGGCTCCTGTAGACAAAGGAGTTCACAGGCGTTTAGTTGTATCCTATTCCCTCTCTCTTCTCTCTCTCTTAATTTTCTCAGCGGTTTCTAAGGAGTAAGACCCATCCTCCACGGAGAGTAGAGGTCTGTGGAGATCTGATGATGGTAATGATCTTTGTGAAACTGTGAGGTGAATGTTATCCACAAAGCTGCTTTATAATGAGGTGTCTGGGGAAAATTGTATTCCTTCTGTTTGGTCTCCTGAACCTAGCTAATATTTTCTTTGTTTGGGGCAGATGTTCTTTCCGCTGCATATAATCACGGAGCTGTTGGAAACATCTTTTCTCTGGGCTTCATGACGCGGCAAAGAGCACCTCTTTTTTCCTTTGCTTTTTTAAGGATACCGATGCATCTAATTTCATATGGTTAGTGACAACACTATAGCCCTCAAGTTTTGCAAGTTACATAGTTCTCATCAACATTGCCTTAATTCTTCATCAGACACAGATTTTTTTAGCTCATTGCTGCTAAAGGTTTATTTCTAATTTCTAAAAAAACATTATTAGAGGCTGGCCCGGTGGCATAGTGGTTACGTTCGCATGCTTAGCTTCGGTGGCCCGGGGTTCGCGGGTTTGGATCCGGGTGCGGACCTACGCACTGCTCATCAAGCCATGCTGTGGTGGTGTCCCATATACAAAATAGAGGAGGACTGGCACAGATGTCATCTCAAGGACAATCTTCCTCAAGCAAAAAGAAGAAGATTGGCAACAGATATTAGCTCAGGGCTGATCCTTCTCACCAAAAGGAAAAAAAAAAAAAAGCATTATTAAACACCAAAATGAATAAATAATTTTGGATTTATACTGTGCAAGAAATGATGAATCCTTTGCAGCAAACAAATTTAGACTACAGTGTACACAATCTACAGCAGGACTGCAGACCGACAGTGAATTGCATGCAGTTCTTATACACCTAAATGCTAATTTCCACACTTCCCACTCTGTGGGTCCATGGCAGAAGGCAATGGCTAGAGATTTTATACTCACTTATGAGAAAAATATGCATCTGGACCACTTTAGGGGGTATAGGACATGCTGGGACATTACCAGATAATATGAACTGATATGTTATTTCATAAGTGCTAGAACTCTCCAGGTTAATATAGCTTTGCCCATATTTTATACAACTCATTGGTTTGGGTTTGCCAATTAATAATGTAAAAATAATCCTAGGGTGGAAGCAAAAGATGGTGTTATACAGTGGGAAATGAGCCTCCAATCTCAGTACCATCATTTTCTTCATCAGATAAAGCGTAGTTTTTGTCATCAGTAAAATGGAACAGAGATCTTACAGAAAGATCGTCGATTTTTGGCCATCTGGCTGAGACCAATATTCTAAGTATCAATGGCCAAAAATGATGGAATATATGTTTTTAGTAGGACAGCCATACAATACTGGACTTCTTACCTATTGACTACTTCAATAAAGAGAGATTAACAATTTTATTTAAGCTCCTGGGTTTTAGAATATCTTTCTTATAGCAATATACAAGTCTCTCACATTGCTCAATTCCAACGGGGGATCATTTTCATATAATCCGTTTCCGATGGTGGATACTCCCAGTAACAAACGATGTACAATATACAGCACAGGGAAGAAACACTTAGGAAGGTGGGGACATGATAATCTGTATCTGTATGATTTATGTATTACACTTCTGCTTTAACAAACAAGCAAAAATGAATAAGTTGTAGATATAGGCTTATAATTTGCATAAATGATTCTTGATGAGATTATGAAATGATAAATAGTAGAGTCAATATTGGGAAAGGGAACGCTAGCCACCAGACAATATGATAAGCATGGTAAACAATGGCTAGGGAAAGGTGACACACAGAAAGGGAAAAAAATAGAATTAACACTGACTCATTCAATAAACATGGATAAAATTATATGATTAATTTTTAAAATGGAAAATATATTACTCAGATATAAAATGATATATGTAGATATTTTGTAGGTTCTATAATTTCTGTTGGATAATTGAAAATACTTTATTTTATTTCTTTGTATACAAGAACACATAATATCTTATAAGATAAATTTGATATAGAGAGAAATGGACCTGCAAGGACAGTAAACACAGGTGAGGAGATGGATTACAGAAAGGGTCTTACACGGGTCTAAGGGCCTATTACCATGTCTTCTTGATACTCATATTATGCATACCTTACTAGAAGACTTGTCTGATTTTTCTGGATATGTATATAATCACTCCTATCCCACCCCCATTTTGAAGGTCTTTGGTCCAAGAAACTCACAAGTACAGGAGACATTGTAATAGGCAATGTCAGGTACATTAATAACAACAACAGAAAATATGTTGTGCATGCTTTTACATAACATAAAGTCTACATAGTCTCCTTCCAGGTCGGTGTTCCACAAAGCTGGATTTTAAAAAGCTGAGGTAGAGCTTGATAGCTCTTCACTAAGATTCTTTTCTCTTCTTCCTGGGTACACAGCTTGACTACATTTCCATACGATGGGGTCCTAGTTACTGTGCTCCACTTCCGGGGCTGGACTGTATAAATCTCTTCCTGATCCTCCTGTTCTTTACACATTTGTCAGTTGAAATTGGAGATCTTTGAGGCACTACAGGAAGTTGGAGCTCCAACTTGTAGCTCCAACTACAAGATTGAAGGAGGCCTTGAGTTCCTGAATTACCATGCGGAGAAAGCCAACCACTGACTAGGAATGTCTTCATTTGAATGTTGTCAATGAGAAATAAAATTTAACCTTTAACCTTGAGGTCATTTTTTAAAGCATTTAGTTACCTAAACTGCTAGAGGAGACTAATAAATAACACTCCATTTTCCTCTACTCAAATTCAGAATGAATTGAGATATAGGCATGGAAGTAAAACAGATGGTGATAAAATATTACCATATTTATGGATAAAGCTATTTCAAGGGGTGCAGTGTAGCATTCAAAGTGGATCTCATGAGCTTCCAGAGACATTGGGGTAAGTGACCCTTATTCTAGTTCTGAAGTTCTGTTCTAGTTCTAAGCACACATATAAACTTCAAGGAGGATTACACAGCCTGCAGGGGCTGAGCATGATTAATAAGGCCTGCTGTTATACCTAAATGCACTGACCTATACTGTACCCTTTAGTCAAATTGCATATTGTGTAATCATAATAAATGAAGTGTACCAGCTCTAGATAAACTAGTCCCTGGCGTATGTCCAGACAAGACTAAAAGAAGAATGGCTCAAACTGTGAGTGTCAAGGTGCACTTTGATTGTGGTGCGGAGCTTCCTCAGGTGTGAGGTAACCTTTCCTTCCTCAAAAGTTATGATCTGCAGTGGGGGCCCCCCGATATGGACACTGGTATTTGGCCCCCTGAAACATGTTTATCGCTTTGCCGTGAAATTGAACGTGCTTCCTTACCTCTGTAAGTTTTAATAACTAAGTTTTATTTGATTTTCCCAGTTGGTGTCAGTGCTGGTCTTTCCATAAATTTGAACTTACTATTGACATGGGTAAGTCCAGAAGACACACACAGGCAGAGACAGATCGCCATGCCTTAAATTAAAAGCAAATGAAACTTACAGTCCTTTTGCAAACAACTTACCAAGTTTGGTTTGTTTGGTTTGGTTTTTCATGATTCTCTGAAATGCTGTGATAATTAGAGGGGTGGATTGAAAGCTTCAGGTATTTGTTACAGTCATCCAAGCAAGATAATTTTGCAGAACCGTGCTCTGAGTAACGTGGATAGTGAATAATAAAGGGATGAAATTGTCACGGCTTCGTAGGATCTTAGAACTGTGGGAAGGGGATCATCTGCTTTTAGGTACAGAGCTGAATAATTTTATTCTTTACTTAATTTACATTTCTATTATCCATATCTAAATGCCCTTGTACATTTCTTAGTAATTTGTCCTTAAATAATATGCTTCTACCATTCTCACAAGCTATTTATTTATTTTTTCAATTAAATAGAAGCTGGTGGATACTAGATGCAAAATATCTTGGCTATGTCAATTGTTTAATGTTTTTCCTTGAAATA
Organism: Ceratotherium simum simum; assembly: GCF_057802395.1. Lineage (NCBI taxonomy): Eukaryota > Metazoa > Chordata > Mammalia > Perissodactyla > Rhinocerotidae > Ceratotherium > Ceratotherium simum. Next base: position 17,956,599 of record NC_141917.1, on the reverse strand, counting down.
GAGTAAGATTAACACAGACACATACACATATGCACACACACACACACACACACACTCGGAATTCTAAACAAAAAAACATATACCACCAGAAAACTACCAAGATTTGCTGTGAGATAAAAACTCTAAATGGCACTGCATCCAAATTTTCTGCATAGCTCTGCGGATTTTTATGCGTTATTCAATCCATTAAAAAATACCTTAGAATAAAAAGCAAACACAATAGGAACGAAACGAGATAGTCACAGAGAACATCAAAAGTAGTAATTTAAGCTCCCATATAATATCAAGCTTGCTCAGAGTCTATTTTTGGTTCTTCGGGTTCTCTTTAGAGTCTAATTTAGTTTATATAAGCATATGTATGTAGAGAGTGGGGGATGGAATTAATTATCTCAAACACTGCGCACCTACTCCTCTAATATTTCTTATGTTAACACACAAATCTGTTATCTTCATTACTATTATACTGCATTCAAATTACAACGTAATTAGAGATCATTAACTCTCTCCTTTATAATCAGCAATTTTCACAGGCCTCAGATATACAGTCACCTCTAATGTATTCCTATTCATCTCACACTTTCATTTACCAAAGTGTCAAAGCAACTTTTTTACATCATTGTTATTTGTTTTAGTTTCTGCAAGCTGGCTGTTAGAAGACAATTATTTCTCCTAAATTGTCTCTTCCCTTCAATCTTGCTATTTAAAAAAAATAAAGCAAAGCAAAAAAAAAAAACACTAGAAAAATCAGATACTTTGGTTCTGTGCTTTTTATTTTATGCACTAAGAGGCTATTTACGTATGCCAAAATCACACTGAAGAGAAAGACACACTCACAGTTCATTATTTCTTCTGCACTTTATAAAGCAAATGTGTAGAGAACAGATCTTTCCTGAGGTAATATACTCATGTGCTTTAAAGATTGTAAATACTCAATGTGCCAAAAAAATGCTATATACAAAAACATATTTATTGATTAATTCACGTAAATTCAGTTGAAGTTTCTTTCAACTTAATGTGCTTGTAGGTATAAAATTGCGTATTTAAATTTTGTAGGACTGTGTTTCATCTGGTGCTACAAGTCTAATGTCTAATAGGTTTATTCTATTTCAATTTATTTGTTTTATGGGTTGCCAGAATGTACTTGTAGAAGGCACTCTCAGGCATGAAAATAAAATTATAAGCAGGCTGACACATAACTATTTTTTAAATTTTAGATTTCCTGAATTTTAAGGAACTCTATTCTTTTTCTCTTTCACTCACAGACCTATAAGAACCCAAAGAACATTCATTGTTGTGTACGGAAAGTCAGGTAAGGGAAATATACCCTCTTTTTCTGTCTCATGCAAATAATAAATCCTTTGACTGGTCTCTCAGTGTCACTCATTCTCTCCAATTTTGCACAAGGCAGCCAGAGTGATTCTTCACAAACACACATCTGACCATGTCAACACCCTGCTTAAAAGAATGTAATCACTTTCAATTGTCACTAGCACATGGTTTTGAACAGAAATATAATCAAAAATATCTGCTGAATATTGAATGCCCCCAGGATAAAGTCCAAACTCTAATCTAGTTTCACTTACCAGTGTTTGGGGACCTTTCAGCTTCATTACTGATCATCACACACTGTCACTAAGGTGATACGAGGCCTCTTCCATAACATTTAGCAGGAGAAGACAGGAGGAGGTGAGATAATTGCTTCAGAATTTAAATGGCTCAGCTCAGAAGTGACACATGTCACTTCTGCCCATATGTCATTACCCAGAACAAGTCACATGACTGCCCAACAGCAAGGGGGGGAGTGGAAGTGCCGTCTCCATCTGCTTTGAAGAGAAAAGAATCAAATATCAGGGAACGTCAGTACTATGTGCCACAGTGACTGATACATAACAAGAACTTCGTAAATGCTTGATGAGTAATAGTCAGGATTCATTTGACTTGTGCAAGAGACGGGCACCAAAACAGTTTGGCAAACAAGGGGAATTAAATATCTCTTGTGCAAAATCTCAATAAAAGCAGAGGTACTGCTTGGCTTTACGTTTCATAGAAACATGGACTTTCCATTTTTAGATGTATTTCTGCTGTCTTCCTATCTCTACCTGACCCTGGATCTCAGCCTTATCTCTCAGACTAGCCTCTGTAGAGGTAGAATTGTCGATTTCGAGTTTCGCATTCTCCTGTTTTTACAACTGAGTATTACTCTCTCTTTGTTCCAAGTTCAAAGGTATTATTGAAGGACGCTGGTTCCCAGTCTAGCCCCCGGACCTATCTAATAGGTCTATGGGAATTGGAACAATATGATCAACGCAACTTGAATGAAGAATGCTTCTTCAGATCAATCACCACGTCCAGAAAGCAAAGATTAATTAAGCACCAAGTGACCTTACTAAATTCTTATTACCTGGAACTCTGAAGCAGTTTCTGCCTTATACTATGAGAGACTGAATATGCAAATGGACAATGGCCATCCCATGTATAAAAATAGAACACTGACCCACAATTTCTGCAGCATTTGGCCTCAAATGGTAAGAAATTGGTTGATAACTGACAGATTCTCTAATTTTTGCCCTCCAACTCTAACTTGGGACCAACCACAGAAAGCCAATTATGTGTCCTAATCTATCACATAGGCTGCCCCACTTCTACTTAGCCTACTTCCAGATTCCCAGTGTTGACAATCTCCAATGAGGGCATACGTGAAGCTTTCCAGTTTTTTATGCTACTATTTTTTCCCACTCCCCTGCCTGCCTTTTAGTCTCTGCCAAATGAAAGTGATGGTAGCTGACTCCCTTGCTATATCAAGATCTGATAAATATCTTTGCTTGTTCTCATTTTGGAGGTTTTTGTTTATTCTGTTTATTAAGAAGACTTTGCAACAACTCTTACACTAAATGTACCTAATTATGTGAAGCCTTTACTTCTTACCTAAATAAACATCGTTTTGGACAATGTTACCAAAGAGTGCCCCTTTGTCCTGAAATCTTACTGCTAAATTAGTAGCGGTTTCTGCTTTCCTCATGTATTTTTCTTTTCTCATTTTTGCACTATCTTATGAATTCCCTATATGATAGAAACATTATTTCTCCATGGTAACACAGTATATTTAAACGCATGCTATTTAAACGCATGCACGAAGTTCTTTTGTGATCTACATGGCTTATCATTAGCAGAGATGTATTATTCTTAACCTAATTTCTTTTTCTCCCTCCAGGATGACGTACAACTGCATATTTATCTGATAGTGATTCAAACTTTCATCTCATCCAGACATGACTTAAATGGCATACCTGTAATTCATCCTGATCTTATATCATCTGTTGACAGTTTCTACCTTAGGAAAGAGAAAGGTAACCTTGTTTTGGATATACTATTACTTCTGAACACTCAATTTGCCTGGAAAGTTGAATTAATTCTTGTAATTGGAACTCACAACCTAGCCAGAGGCAGAGAAAGAGAGCAAGAGAGTAAGAGAGAGAGAAAATGGACACTTACATAGATAGTATTAGGATAATATTAATATATAGTATTAGGAGTTGTTGATTTTGGAATGTAGGGCTCTTAACTTCATTTACCACTCTATAGCTGCAGGTAAAGAAATTAAAAAGAAAATTAAGAATCTATTTGACTCTTTAAGAATTATATGTTATTAAGTTAAAAACACATATTCCAGTGAAATAGAAATAGAATCAAAGGTTCATTCTCTGGCATATTGCCTGTAGGAAATGCTGCCTTTTGTAGAATGCTGCCCGGGTAGAGAAAATATCCTCTTACTTGTCAGTTTTTTTGCCTTTATGTAAATTTACTTATCTGAATGAATCGTAACAATGCAATTTTCTTATCTACTTATAAAGCATCACACAGTATTCTGAAATTATTTGTGTATTAAGATTTATATGACAGTTCAGTGACAGCCAATTGATGATGCTTAAATTCATACAAAGAACCTCAGCAACTACACTACATGGATATACCTAAAATAGTAAAGATGACTTGCAATCAATGTTACTAAAATGTCAGTGAGGGAGTTTGTGTGGAGAGGCACTAGGGTGCCGTATCTGCAACCTGTATCACCACCACAGCTCGGGCAAATCTGTAGGCATGGGACATAACTTTAAACCAGCATCTCAGGCCCTTTTAAACTCTTACAAATGGACATCATACAAATGCCTTAGTCCCAAGACTATAAATATATCCTTGGATTGTTTATAAATGTCCTTGGTGGAGCAAAGCATATGTATACAATCTTATTAATGTGTTTCTCTGCTAGGCTATTCTTTCAACCCTATCCAGTGATGGAAGGACTCATTTCACAAGCAAATAACTTCAATGATCTTGCCTGGTTGTCCTCTTCTCTGAAGTGTGATGGCCCTTATCGTCTCAACGTATAGGAAAGGTATAGAAATTAAATCGTCTCTTGAAACAAAACTTATCTGACCTTTCAGAAGGACTCTATCCCCTTGGTCTATGGTGCTTCTTTTACGTGCTTCTCTTACCCCATAGGCTTTCGCTTATGAGGTTGTTACTGGGTGACTCGTGAGATCAGATCTAGTTCTACCACTAACGAATTCTTTAGCATTGTTGACACAAATAATCCATAATCAATCTATAAATCAAAATTGGGGTGAGTTTATTATGAGCCAACTTTTGAGAACTATATAGCCTGGGGTCTTCCTTCCCCAAAGAAGGAAGGGCACCAAAGAAGTGGGATGTACAGAGTGGTTATACACCATCAAAGAGCATGTATCACATATGATTGCAATGACACAATGACAATAGTCACAAGATCAGCCTGTCTGATTGCCCTGTCAGCATAGCTATTGATGGACACAGTGGGTAACAGATCTGCTGGATTGATGGCGTGGCAGGTAGCAGGTCTGTTGTTTCAAGTTGTGTGGTCAAAGGATGAGCACAGCAATCAAATCGTAGCCTAGGGAGAAATGCTTATCCTTAAGGAAATGCCAATGTGGGGGAAGTTGCATCCTTATCTTAAGGGCATTTATTCTTCTCTTTGGGACATGGTAAAGCAGATACACAATGCATGTTCAAAGGTGACAGGCCCTTTTGGAAAAACAAACTTAGGCTGAATTAGTTTTACACCAAATGGCTTCCTTATGTGCTCTGATATATCCTATTGCTTGCCATTTATTTATCAGCATTGTGTTCAGTTTCTAAAATGCAGCCAGAATTCGATGTAATTATATTTTAACATAACTATCTACATATCTATTTTAGAATTAAAATGCAGTAAAGTATTGTGATGGTTATCATAGGGACACTTCAAAACAGATTGAATTGAATTTTAAAATGAATTTGGAGATTTTACTTTACAGAAAATAAAACTGATTTTATTGATTTGCCATTTAGGCTCCTAATTTCAATCTGAGGTCTGCTAACTTCTGGGTTTAAAGGAAGACTTTATAAAGCATATTCTGGACAAGGCAGATAATTTTAACCAGTTTTCAGGAGTCAATTTTTTTTCTTTTGTGAGGAAGATTGGCCCTGAGCTAACATCTGAGCCAATCTTCCTCTATTTTGTTTGTAGGACGCCACCACAGCATGGCTTGATGAGCTGTGTGTAGGTGGATGCACGGGATCCAAACCCACAAACTCCAGGCCACTGAAGCAGAGTGCGCAAACTTAACCACTATGCCACTGGGCAGGCCCCTTCTTGGGTCAAACCTGAATAACACTTTCTTAATTTTTGCTGTTCCTCTTTCCATTCTTCTCTTTGAAAAGAATCTTTCTCCTACACTGTTTCTTTTTGCAAAAGAAAAATATACTTCTCAACCTTCTTGAACTTCACTTTGGTGCATTGCCCTTGGGGGTTGAAATCTCCAGAATGGAAAACAAAGGGGGCCATTCAAAACATTCATCTCCATTTTAAAAAAGTAAATGACTCTAGTGACTGGGTTAGAAATCTTTTATAAGTGACATTTTTAGATTTTTACATAAGTCAATGGGCAATATTTGTCATAAGTCTTTGAAGGAGTTCAAAGAAATGAGTGACATTGTTATAATAAAACCTCTTCTACTCCTATCTATGTATTTCCAAAAGCAAGATTTCTCAGTGCTTAAATCTGTAAAAATGAGAATATAGGAATAGTAATGATGTTGACTCTGTCACATGCTAGCAATAAGCAAGACTCATCTATGCATACATGAATTTACAAGGAAAACATTTAAGCGATACATTTTTTCCAAAATGCTTTTTTAAATAATTGTACTTCAAAATCTACCACATGTTTGTGTTTTGGTTCAATTTTAAACAAATAATAATTGAATTAATAATTCAAAAGGAAAAACACATAAAACCGCATGGCAACAGAAAATAGAATTTCTAAGTAATTTTTTTGTCCATATGATGAATACACTTCTTTGTAGGAGAGGAAGAAATTTTCCTCTACCCTTCTAGGTTTTTCTGGCTGGTCTGAGAATTAAATTGACGTGAGACAGATGAACAGGAGAAAATCAAAGTTTAATAACATGTATACATGGAAGAGACCCAGGAAAACTGAGTAGCTTGCCAAAATGGCAGAAGCCACCACCTTGAATACCATCTTTACCTAAAGACAAAGGAGGAAGTTGGGGGTAGTGGTTTGGGACTTCAGAGGGGAGGAAGGCAATTCACATGGAGATGAAAAAACAAATGTTTGGTAAACAAATGTTTGCCTTGCCTTGCAAAGACAACAAAACATGGAGGGGACTTCGCTCAAAGGGGTCTTGCTAGGTTCCTCCCTGTCTACCACACCTACTTCATATTATGCTATAGTTACCTATGGTGATAGTTCCTTGATAGAAGAGCCTTTCTATCTTAAATCTTTTAGGCAGTTAGGAGGAAGGTCAAAGTTTCTTCCTGAGTCTTTTGTTCTTAAAAGTAATCAAGCCAATGAGACACATCTTGTGGTAGCAAGTTCTGCTCCCTACAAATCCTGATTCTGTCACCATCCTACAACAATTTCCTTTAGATATTTGGTTAACTGCTATGTAACTGAAATTTCATAATTTTTTTTTTTTGTGAGGAAGATCAGCCCTGAGCTAACATCCATGCTAATCCTCCTCTTTTTTTAGCTGAGGAAGACCGGCTCTGAGCTAACATCTATTGCCAATCCTCCTCCTTTTTTTTTTCCCCAAAGCCCCAGTAGATAGTTGTATGTCATAGTTGCACATCCTTCTAGTTGCTGTATGTGGGACGCGGCCTCAGCATGGCCGGAGGAGCAGCGCGTTGGTGCGCAACCGGGATCCGAGCCCGGGCCACCAGTAGCGGAGCGCGCGCACTTAACTGCTAAGCCCCCAGGCTGGCCCTGAAACTTCATAATTTTAAAAGATATATTAAACATTGCTAACTTGTGAAGATTAGATAATTTACATAAATATATCTTATATTATTAATATATATTCTGGCAATAGGTCATCAAAGTGGTGGGAATCAATATTAAAATGTGATAGTTATGAAATTTGATTATTTTATAATGATAATAGATTAGTAGAAAATAAATTCTTCAACATTATAAGAAATAATATCATAGAAAAGAGCTTGAAAAATTCACACAGTTCTTTGCCTCCTTTCCTTGTGCATATCCTTGTCTGTTTTAAATAACTGAGTTGAATTTCTTCATGTTATTTTTGAATCTAACATTTTGGTATTCCTCATCACAGAAGTCAATTTATTCTTTTTTTTTTCTTTTTTGTGAGGAGATCAGCCCAGTGCTAATATCTGTCAAGCCTCCTCTTTTTTTTTTTTTTATTTTGCTGAGGAAGACTGGCCCTGAGCTAACACCCATGCCCGTCTTCTTCCACTTTATATGGGATGCCGCCACAGCATGGCTTGCCAAGCAGTGCATCAGTGCACACCCGGGATCCAAACTGGCAAACCCCAGGCCGCCACAGCGGAGCTCACACACTTAACCGCTTGTGCCACGGGACCAGCCCCAGAAGTCAATTTATTCTTAATCTCACAAGATGTATTTTTTTTTTATGGGACTTCTAAGAAAACACCTTTTAGATTTCTAATACTAAGAGTCACAGTTACAAAACTTTTTTTTTGAATTTGTGCAGATTTAATACTCCTAGGTATTAGAGATGAGTCAAATGATACAACAGAAAGGGCACTGTTATGCTACATGGAACTCGTTGTAATAGTAACCTTTTAAAGTAGGAAAATTAATTTTATCCCTTATCTTGAATGTGCTTTGGTGTTTTTTATATTCACCTGTTTTGAGTGAATATTCAAGAACAGATATTATTTGGAATGTTGATAACTTTACTGCTCCGTGTTAGCAGTGTGCCTTCCATTGAGGAACAGGCATTTTTCATTGGGGAAATGCACCACAGGAAGAGTGCATTTTAACTGTATCTACCTTACCAGTGTCCCCTTGAACCTGACTACTCTGCTCAATGTGAAATTGTCAATGTCTTTGTAGATTTAGTTTCAGGGGTCTTCAAACTGAGAAGAGAAATTGATGTATTATCACTAAATTATGGTCACAAATGTTGACTTTACGTCTGATTAAAATTTAAATTATGAATACATTCATAATTATAAAGTTCTAGGAGAAGGGGTAGCATTTTAGATACACGGCTACAATATAGACAGCAGTTATCATTTTGCAAAATAAGTGCTGTCGTTTAGTTAATGTGCGTGTCATTACCTAGTGCTAATTATGTGTCAGAAGTTAAAATTGTAAACATTGCTTTTATCACTTTCCACATTCCTTCTTCAAACACTCACACATGCACACACACACACACATGCACAATTATATGGTTGCTATGGAAAAATGATTTCCTTGAAAAAATGTTTGCGTCAACTTCGTATAATCAAATTTATTTTATTCTCAACAAGCTTTGTGTTTTTGAGCAGATAAGTTTTAACTCATGTGGGAATGATTGTTATTCAATTGATACACGGAAAATCCAGGATAAAGGCCTTTTTGTTTTTTTGTATTTCTTTAGCAACAGCCATGAGATCTTTACCAAATCCCAACAAAATCTTTTCTACGTTTCCAAATGTTGTTTTAACACTTGGAGATGTTTATGCTGCACTTTTATAATTTTCCAAAAGTTGTTTAAACTTAACAAATTATCTTCTACTTGGCTAATGTTCCTTGAGTTCAGATATAAAGCCATCTTTATAATTTCACAGCTTAACCTGTTATTTAAACTTTAAATTGAAATTTAAATAGCCTAATTCTGTATGTCAGTGCTTTCAAAAAATAAAGAATCATATATTTCTCTGTGATTTGAAAAATGCATTTAAAAAATCTTCTATTCATGCAATTAACTCTGCTTATTCCTTTGACTGATCACTTAGATTTAATACTATGGATCCATGAAAAGAAATATTTAGGGAATAAACAACTCTTTAAAGCTTTTTAAAATAAACATATTTGGAAAAGAGAATAGTAATAAAATATAGTTCTCTCTCATGGTGTCAAAGCAATTTAAATTTTATAATAGTTTATTAAATTTTGAATAGATTCTACACTAGGAACAGAAATTAAAACAATATTTTCTCAAGGGAATGCATGATTTATTGCAGTGTTTCAAATATATGAAACATGCATATCACCTATACTATTGTTTATTTAATATTTTAATGAGTCACTAAAAACTAAAGTATTTAATTAAAAGTGAAATATAATAGAAGAAAGTCTAAGTTTTATTAAATAGAAGAAAATATAAAAAATAAATATTATAGTTTTTAAATTTATCAATGTACAGTTAGTTACTGAAGTTCTGAAGAATCACATCATATATGGGAGTTGGCTTCTAAACTTGGCTAATAAATAAAGAGTGGTCAAAATCACTCTTAAAATCTCTTTGTAATATGGCTCATAGGAAATTGTTATACTGTTCTTAATATATCTATTAAAATTTATTTTTATGTTTGAATATTTTTTCTTTAGTTAAGCATCAGTTAAGCAGTTGTTTTGCTTTTAGAATCAGCATTCTACTAAAAATATATGCACTTCAACAATAGAATCACACTCAGATGGATGAGATGCTCATATAACAAAAGCCAGAGTGGATTTGAGACCGAGAAAACATCAGATACACGTGTTCCTTTTCATCCATTTTATGTTCATTCCTGAGAGGAGACAAGGATAGGAATCACTTGTGACATTCATATTTTATTTTTCCTTCTTTTTTTTTTTTCTTTTTTGGCTGAGTGACTTACATTTCAATTTTTCTAAGTTATATGTATATATATAAAATGAGACACAATTATAAAATAAATATGTTTTCTATTTACAAAACGGATGACTGTTAATATGTTCCTCAATAAGAATATTGAAAATATTATCAATCATTGTGGTTTAGATTAACACAAGTACAAGTTTCTATAAAAATTAAAAACACTGGTATTATTTCAATATAGTGCTAATTTTTGTATAAAGATAGAAAAGGTAAATGTACTCTTTTCTCCAACTGAGTTGACAACTGAGAATATATTTCTAAATAAAATGCAGTATATATTTTGTTCTAAAAGCTTTCTTTGAAGAAATTCTTTAAAGTGAGTCTGCAGAATGTCTTTTTCTGGTTGTGTAATATTATTTCTCAATGCCTGCCATGGGATGCAGAATATCTTCATCTACTCATCATGACTGCCTCTTTTGGAAAAAATATTGACTTATATATTTTACAATTTCTAAAATAGCTTCAATGTGCTATTCAAATAATTTAGTCAGGTTTTCCAGATAATATAAAGGATTTTGCTTTTTGTTGATTGTTGACTAAATGATTAAGTTTAGAAATGTATGGGAGACGTACTCTAAAGACTGCCACGATCAGTTCTTCCCCATTCTGTACATGCTTGCCATTCTACCCAATCAAAAACTAGAGTCTGTTTTGCCTCCTCTTAAATCTGGGCTGGCCTTGCAGCTTGCTTTGTTTGACAGAATGCCAAGGCAGTGATGCTATGCAAGTTTCAAGTCTGGTAGTTTATTTATTTATTTACTTACTTATTCATTTAATTTTAACTGAAATATAGTTGACATATACGTTTATAATTTATAAATTGTATAAATTTAAGGTGTACAAAATCTTAATTTGACACATTTATATATTGTAATATGATTGCCATTGTAGGGATAGTTAGCACCTCTGTCAAGTCACATAATTATCATTTCGGGTTCTGATGGGAATAATTAAGATCTAATCTCTTATCAAGTTTGACTTTATAATACAATATTGTTTATATTCACTATACTGTGTATTAGATCTCCAGGACTTATTTGTCTACAAGTTATAAGAATGTTGTTTTGGGTCCAGTAGTTTAAATTTAATAAGCCCAGATTATATCTGGGAAAAGCCATTCACTATGTAGGAAATTCCATTTTTCCCAAGACTACCATGTTGTGAGGAAGCTCAAGCAAGCTACACAGAGATGCAACATGGAGGAGAGCTGGGAAACCTGTACAGTGGTAAGAACGGGGACTCTGACGTAAGACCCCAGTTGAGTAATTCCAGCTGACCAAGGCCATTTCAGCTATCCCAACCAAGACCTCAGATACTGTAGAGAAGTCACAGCCATTGCTGCTCTTCTATCTGAAGTCTTGATCCATGGAATCATGAGGAACTAAAATAGTTGTTATTTTAGGGTAAGTCATTATGCAGTCATAGATAAATGTAACAGTCTTATTCTGAAGGACCTGAGCATGCTATGTCTGATAAATGATAATAATGGTAAAAGTAATTACTATTTCTTGATACTTGCTGTGTTTTGGTAGGAGATTTATATATAAATTTATGTACAATTCTTATAACAACCCTCAGAGGTAGATATTATTAGTGTCCTGAGTAAGCTAAGACTTAGAGAAAGGACTGTCACAGATATTTAATATCAAGGGCAGCCAAGACTGGACCTCAGGTCTGACTTACTCAAACTCAAGTCTTTAGCTTTGGGAGGTGCTTGATGGTGCCAGAGGCTCTTTCAGGTTATTGGATACATTAATTCCTTCTCTTAGCTTCCATGTGATCTCCTACATCTTCAACTCAGCCACACAAATCAAATCCTTCTCATGCTTTAGATCTCGGATTCTCTTCCTGCCTTGTTTCCCTGACTTGTGCTTCTGCCTTCCTCTTTTGCCTTTAAGAGCTCATGTGATTTTATTGGAACCACTTGGATAATCCAAGATAATCTTCTTATTTTAATGTCATCAGTAGAGTTCTTCAGCCATGTAATATAACACATTCACAGGAGTAACACCAGTGTGTGAATGTCACGGGGGCTCTTCAAAACTAGGAATTGAATATTTGAAGTCAAGACTTGAACCTAATAATTAGCACATTCATTGTGCTTAACTGAATGCCTACAACGCACCAGGCATTTTGTTATTCAACAAATATTTCTGAATGTACAAATCATACTTAGCTTTCTATTGGGCATTAAAATTTCAAAGATAAAAGTTATAGCCTTCGCATTCAAGGAACCTATGCTCCTGCGGAGGGACAGTTTTATTATGAGTTTATGAACTACGATAAGGGCATGATACACCTAGGAAATAAAATTACTGAGCTCTTAATGCAAAACCAGAGTGCTCTTTCTAATATGTGAATCAGATGCTGTATCCCCCTGATTTAATAGAGATACTGTATCCCCCAACAGCTTCTACCCTCTACTGAGGTAGATGAGGTATCTATCCATAACCCTCATTCACTGAGGTACTCATTCAGCAAGCATTTCAAGCCCTGTTATGTCTCAAGAAGTGTTCCTAATGATGATCAAATTGTCCCAGCTCTCCAGAAGCTTACGGTCCACAGTGTAGAAAATAACGAAATAAGCAAATATATAAATAAGAAAATAAGGAAATAAACATTCTTTGAAACACAATCGCATATAAGTATTATAAAGATGTTAAGTATATGTATACAAAGATTGTTTTTTATGTGTTACACATACATAATAAGTCGGTGCTACATACTCTGAAGAAAACAAAAAAGTGATAGGTAAGAAAGTTCCAGGGTGGGGGGGAGTTGTCAGTATGGCTACTCTGGACTGGAAAACTGGGAAGACCTCTCTGAGAAAGGGTCATTTAAGCTAAGATGTGATCCCAACATTCAAACTCCTAAAAGAGTGTTCCGTGTAGAGAACATGGTTCCATGTAACCAACCAATGAAAAATTCCTTAGCAGAGAATAAGCTTGAAATGGGCCAAAAATACAAAAACATCAAATGTGCCCTGAAAAGCAGTGCCCAAGGAGGGCAGGGACATGAGATTAAGTCAGAAATTTTGTTTCTATATTTATTTATGTATTTGTGTCTATTTCCTCCTTTGGAATGGGACCTTCAAGTAAGCAAGGACTTCGTCTTTTTCAATTTCGGTTCCCTACAGCTAGGATATAGTAAAAATATGCATATTATAAGAAGTAAATAAATATTTATTGATTGAATGTATTAATTTTAGTTTGAGGCAGTTAAATTTACCAACACATTTAAAAAATTAGGATTAATTTATGTTTTTAGATAACATTGGCCACCTAGTCCATAAAAGAAACATTCCATCTCATTGAAATCTTCATGAGAGTAATAAAAAAAATTACTGTAAAATTAATTATAAAAATCAACAATTTGCTACAGTCTTGGAAGAATTATATATACTATTGGAATAATAAACACAATTGTGGGCTATTGAAAAAAAGTACTATAATAACCAGATAAAAATTCAGTAAACATAAAAGCACGTCTTTGATTATCTTCTCAGAAAGAGATGAGGTATCTAAATATCTAGGAAATATCCAGTTATTATTTCATATAGTCATGCATTTGCAATTAATAAAAGTTTAACCCATCTCCACTCAAATAAAACTCTAAATTTCCAAAGTCCAGACATATTTCTAAATTTTACATTATTTCAAAAAGTAGAAAAATTTAAAGATTGTTTGTTATTAAGGCAGTATCAGAAAAACATGTACAACTCTAAGATTCCCTTTTTGGGAATTAAACATTGTCTTAATGTCAGAAATAAGACATTATTTTTAGAAAATAAATCATTAAAATTATGCCATGTGTCATAAATTCCGTTATGAATTATTTAAATTACATAGATTAGAGAGTGAATTAAAATGTACTTTCAAAGGCTGGCCTGGTGGCGCAAGCAGTTAAGCGCGTGCTCTGCTGCGGCGGCCCGGGGTTCGCCAGTTCGGATCCCGGGGGCGCACTGACGCACCGCTTGGCAAGCCACGCTGCCTGGCAGCATCCCATATAAAGTGGAAAGAGATGGGCATGGATGTTAGCCCATGGCCAGACTTCCTCAGCAAAAAGAGGAGGATTGGCAGATGTTAGCTCAGGGCCAATCTTCCTCACACACACACACACAAACACACACACAAAGTACTTTCAAAATTAGACTGAAAGTACATTTTATACTAGCTTTGAAAATTAATTTTTATGAATGAATCTTGTAGTTTAATACTACCTATTGATGCTTCTTACCTCTGCTATTCTAGTTTAGCTTTAATTCAAACCAGTTAAAGTAAGCCTATAGGGGTATATATTGAAAGGATTTGTGTATTTCACCTAATCAACCATTTTTTAAGCACTGACTCTGTCTTGCTTTTAGTTTCAACAAACATGAGACCATAACATAACCTAGCATATCTTTTCTCATTTTAGTTTACTTTTATAATATCCCTTAAAATTTGTAGTAAATGTCAAATGTTGTATTTGTCCAGATATATAGAGTCACATGCATGAAGGAACCCAAGGAAACTAATGGCATCTGGTGTCATTCAATAGGCTTAATCTAGTGCCTTTTCAGAAGCTACCCAAAGACCTAGATGTTCATAATCAATGTTAAATTGTATAAAATGAAATTGTAGCTATCAGTTTTCCTAAGTAAGAGTATTAGCGTACAGACAATGAAGAAGATAATTTGCCAAATGGATATTTACAGAATCTTAAATTTATATCAAATTCCTTTTCAAAAGTATAGAGCACTACAATTTGCCTAATAACTTACAATCTGTATATAAAAAGGTTTATATTTATATGATTTTATTTTCATGGAATGAATGAATAAAGAAATGTCATACTTGAAAACAGTATGATAAATGTGATAAATGTCAAACCTGAAAGCTGACTTAAAGCTATTTTTTCCTACAATTTGAAAATGTAAACTTATAAAAAATGTTATTGCTCCTACACACAAGAAAGTGAAAGCAGGTTAACTTTACTTGAATTCTTGGTATTTTGAGTCACTTGTATTCAATCAATATTAAACAAATAGATTGATTCTTTCCAATGTATAATTTTCAGAACCTCAATATCTCAAAAATTACATTTGTTTTTTTATATCAAGGTCCTCATAAAATTTAAACTAATGGAGATTCTAAAGCAACTATTAAATCTCTGATCATCATTTGTATTTGTATTATTTGTATTATTATTTCTAATAATAATCGCATGCATTTTATTCATATAAACAGGAAACTCAATACTTTGAAATATATAGTCGCATGGGTTCCCAAAGTGAGGCTTTGAAGTAGGCAGGAACAGTATGCCCCCAAATAACTCTAAGTAGAAGAGGCAAGGAAAGAAGTCAAATCTTAGTCCAAAGTTCTTTCCACTATTCTTCCTGTTTCTTTGCTTGATTAGCTCCTGAGGGAGGGTCAGCTACATGTCCTCCTAGTCTTCCAGGGGACACATATAGCTGATGTATATCTGAACATCTGTAGAAACTCAATATGCAAATCATCCAGAAATTGTTAAGTTTCTGTTCCTTTCCTTTCTTGCTTCCTCTCCTCTTGGTCTTTTGGCAACTTTGACAACAAGAGTTTCAGAAAGATTACAGAGTTGAAATGTAAATGAAGATTCAAAAAAAATGTTGCACTTTTTTAAAGAAATTTAGAGAAGAAAGGAAAGTGGCCTGGGTCAAAATTGTGCTTTTTAAGATAAGCAAGGTAAACATTTTTTAAAGGATGAGGAGCAGTATTTGAAAAGGTAGACGAATAGGGAAAGGAGTAGGTTTTAAGAAAAGATTTAGGGAAAGTATAGATTCAAGGGAAAATGAGATCCAAGTTATAATTAAAGCAAAGATAAAAAAGAGATGGACCTCAAAGTTGGTGTCAAACTGATAGACTTACCAAGGTATGAGATGAAGTCTAATCACCACTTGAATAGGTGTGGGGGAAAAACCCAAACAACCTGGACATTAGATCAGAGAGTTTATACATTTATGGCAACAGGAGATGTTGCATTAGAGGTCTCAGGACAGACAGAAGCATGAAAGTATCCAATATTAGTAATAGGAATCCAAGTGCCATAGACGTGTGGTAAAAAGAATAATGACCCCTTACACATGTCTCTGTTCTAATCCCAGGAACATTTGAATATGTCAGGTTATGTGGCAGAGGGGGATTAAGGTAGAAGATGGAATTAAGTTTGCTTTAAACTAACATTGAGATAGGAAGATTGTCCTGGATTGTCTGGATAGGCCTAAAGTAATCATAAGCATCCTTATAAGTGGAGAATGAGGCAAAGAATCACAGTGAGAGAGAGATTTGAAGATGCTACACTGATAGCTTTGAAGATGGAGAAAGGAGGCAGCAAGCCTGTAATAACTGGAAAAAGCAAAAAACCTGATTTTCTCCTAGAGCCTCCAGAAGGAACCCAGCCATGTGGACACCCTGATTTTAGCTCAGTGAGACCTACTTTGGACTTCTGACCTTTAAAACTGGAAGACAGAAAATTTGTGTTGTTTTTAGCCATGAATTTTGTGGTAATTTGTTAAAGCACTAACAGAAAACTCATAGAAATTTGGATACCAAGAGTGTGTTTAGTATTTTCTCTCCTGTTATATTATAAACACTGTGAAGAAAAGAAATTCTGCTCTATTGATTATAATGCTGGCTCTTTTAACAAAACACCATTTATATTAATTTTCTATTGCAAGAAATTGGCTATGTGACTGTGAGGGCTGGCTAGACAAGTCTGAAATTTGTATTCAGGCAGGGTGGCGGCCTTTTTTTTTTTTTTTTGAACTCAGAGGGTCTATTTATTAGGAAGGAGATGTCAGTGCTTTATCAAAGATGAAGAGGTCAGAGAGGGATGGTGGGATGAAGGCCTCTCAGCTGGAACATTTCTTGGCTACAATGGGGACAGCAGAAGGCACAAGTCTTGAGCATAAGCTGATGCTGCTCTCCATAGACAATATTTCTTCTTAATTAGGGAAGCTTCACACCTGCTCATAAGGCCTTTCAACTGGTTAAAACAGGACCATCTGGATTATCTATCAAAATCTTCTTCACTTAAAATCAATGATTATGTATTTTAACTGTATCTGCAAAATATTTTCACAGAAATATCTAGATTAAGGTTTCGTTGAACCACTGGGGTCTATAGCCTGCCAAATTTATACCTCAAAGGACCAATACATCTGGTAAAGTCAATATTTTGAATATAAGGGGGTGAGGTGGATTAAAATAAATTGAGATAAAGATAGAGGTGAACATACTTAGCTATTAGCCAAAACAATATGTAGCGTTTCCATCTTGGCTTTATGATCCAGAATGTATGAAGTATGCCCACAGAACGAGAGCGTTTTACCACTTCTATGCCACTCTCCTGAAAAAGAAGTGGGTGCAGGGATTTGTGGTGACAAAAAGGCTAAAGCTCACAATTTATAAACTTGAATTTGCTTTTTGTAATAAGTCCACTGAAAGAAGCTAGAGGCTAAGGCTACCACATAACTTCTTAAAACATCAAAATCTAAGTACTTCTTTTCTACATGAATAAACCAGAAACCCTTTCTAAGAACTGCTCTAAGTGTACTCAGGTGACCCTTAATTTAGAAAGATGAAACTCCATGACCTGAAGGACAGAAGTCATAATAGTCATAAGTTGGAGAACTTCAAAAAGATTGCTTAAAGGAATACTGAAAACCTATATTTGAAAATCACAGATTTTGTGCAGAAAAATCCATATATGATACATAAAGTGTTATCATTTTTTTCCTAAGGATTAAACATTGAAGCTCTATTCAATCACCACTGTGTCTTGGAAAGTGAAATAAAAGGGATCTTTTTGTTGCCTGAGATATACAAGTTTAGAATGTATAACATGTGGTTCTGCTAATGATAGAGATTCATTTCCTCTTCAGAATCCTTATACTCAGCAATGGAAAGTCCTGGTGCATCCTGGAGTATTGTGGAGGTGGAAAACAAAGTCCCGTTTTCCTTTGTGATCTATGTTCTCATCATTACCTCAAATATGAGTGAGAAGTCTAGTGAAAATAGGAGATAAGTAGACCAGGTTGTCATACTCATAACTTGATGGAGAGCTCTGGGCAGGAGAGCAGTGCCTAAATGAGATCGCCCTAACAGAGAAGATTAGAAAAGGTGGAAAGGCACATTCTCACATTATGGTTGCCTCCATGGTCTTAAAAAGCACTAAGGATTAGAAATAAGGTCAAGTGTGTCAGCTGATGACTCCAGCAGATCACCACATCCCTAGAGATGGTCACACTGTGCTAAGTAGTGTCTCTCTGATATAACCAAACATATCCTTTATAGAAGTTTTTATCAACTTAGATTGTAGACTTCATGTGTGTTTTGGCCAATGTTTGGTGTGAAAAAAATAATAAAGATA
Source organism: Ceratotherium simum simum (assembly GCF_057802395.1). NCBI lineage: Eukaryota > Metazoa > Chordata > Mammalia > Perissodactyla > Rhinocerotidae > Ceratotherium > Ceratotherium simum. The sequence continues at coordinate 17,938,014 of NC_141917.1, read as the reverse complement.
GAAATTATAGTCATTAGTGAAATGTAATAGTGGCTCAATCATACTATAGGTGGATTATGTAGTCATTGAGATTTTATTGGTTGATGCATTCTATCTGATAATCAATCTAATGATTGGTATAGACCTGATGAAGATAACTGCAGGCATTTTTAAAAATTCAGTTTATAAAAGCAAATGGAGAGGCCAGCCCCATGGTGTAGTGGTTAAATTCAATGTGTTCTGCTTCGGCAGCCTGGGTTCGTGGGTTCAGATCCTGGGTGTGGACCTACACCACTCAACAGCCACACTGTGGCGGTGACCCGCGTATGAAAAAGTAGAGGAAGATTGGAACAGATGTTACCTCAGGGCGAATCTTTCTCATCAAAAAAAAAAGCAGGATGGAGTTTAAGGAGGTCAATTTTTAGTCTCTGGAAGCAGAATATTTTGATCAATATTATAGTTAGCCTAACTCATAATATAAAGTGTACTTTTTTGGTCAAAGTATCTGACAGAAATGAGCCAGTTTCATTCCATTTGAAGTGGAAATAAATCAACTAAACCAGTTTCACACCATTGAGAATGCAAATAAGTCCATATTATAGACACAATTAGAATTTCCTAGGTGAATTTAGGTTTGGCGATCACGTAGCAGTCATTTGTGTCTTCAAGATTCAGCCCAACAAATACTTGTCATGTTAGTGTGAATCTGAGCCAAGGACATATGAACCAAATGTTCCTTGTTTTCTTAAAAAATAGGCTTGATCTAAGTCAGAACCAGCTCTCTTGAGAAGTAAATGCAGTGGTGGAGCTTGTTTTCCTTGAGATTAAGTTACAGTAGAATGCCACTTGAAAAGCCTTAAAATTATTTATTTTGATTATGTATTTCTGTCTTGCATCTGGATGGGAATTTGTCCAAAAAATTAAAATTATTAGGAAACATATATCTCGTATAGTTATTGTATTATGCCACACTATCTCTGATTTCCTTTTTCTTTTCTTTCAAAGAACATTGGAGCCAATTTCAAGGAAGCGTACATCCTTGCGAAGCCTCATTGAATGTGTAGATGCAGATCTGATCTTAGAAAAATATCCAGTTCTCTGAAGTTCTATCTGAGAAAGATTTGAGATATGCCTTTGAACCACATAGGGTGAGATTATTTAAACTTTTCTATATACCATCCTCAATTTCAGCTCTTTTGGGGACTGAGTTGAGCTGATTCTTCTTTTTGGAGTTTGGTACTTGCTGATCTCAGGTTAACAGAACTTGAGAAAATAACAGAAACTTCAGAAATACAACAAATGTCTTAGAAAGAGACAATTTCCTATAGGATAAAAACTCACAGAATATATTCTGTCAAACTTCAGAACAAAGGGTCTGATTTTCTTGTAGAGGTTATAATGGAGGCTCTTTTAAACTGGAGAATTGTTTTCTCTCTCATCTACCACATACTCAGAATGTTAATCTTACCCTCATCCTGATATTCAATAGCACATCTATGGAAAATGAAATAGAATAACTGAGAAGCAAGTGTGAAGGCTGTGAAGAAGAAAAGGGGAAGGTACTATAGTTTAAAAAGGCTACTGGAGTTTGTAAGAGGGGAGAAATGGTAAACCATTCAAAGAGGGGTGATTTCCCTTCTAATCAGGTGAGGGGTGTTTATACTAGAGTAGCCTTTAGAGTCTTGAGTCTATTGATGAATTTGAGAATGAGTTAATAAAGTTATAGGTCATCCAATATTATCTGAGTCTTATGAGATTTGTGTGTTCAGGAATGTATGAATTAATTGTGTAGAAAAAGACTATTAATATTATTATTTAGATGAAGACAGATTACAGTTTGAATTCTAACTCTATCACATTTTTGATCTGTGACTGAGCTGCTCTAAGCTAATATTTTCATCTTTATCATAAAGGTCCTAATTCCTCTCCAAGAAGTGTCTACTTTAATTAATTTAACATAGTTTCTAAATATAATCAATCACTTAGATTATAAAATATAATTCATTTACCCAAAATGAAAGACTGGATATATGATTTAAGTAAATTTTCATATTTGAACCATTCTAGTTTAAATATTTAGGGATTCTGTTAATTATTTCTATAGGTTTAGTTGATAACCTGCACTTTTTATCCTTTACTTGAAGTGACTTCATTTTATGCTCTTCCAACAGTAGTCAGTGTTTATGGCAATATTGTTAGCAGAAAACATCAAATGCAAGCTCTCAGCTATAGTCCTGGCATGGGAATAGGGGTAGAGCTGGGGGCAGAGGGAGAGACCAGCTGTTTAGGACACTTGCAAATGTTCCTACTTTATAACCATCGAGAAATTAATAAAACGTTTTTCTTTCCTCTCTGCATTCATTTTTAAATGGTGCCAAAAAAAAAATCTTAAACAAGCAAACAACAGCATCCAAAAAACTAGCTTAGGCCCTACAATAGACAGTGGCATTCAAACAGTGGGTCCAACAATTTAGTAAAAAACTCAGGCCAGCTAATTCAACCTTTCATCTGAAGATTGAATACTATGAGCGCTGTTTCCAGCACCTGTGGCAGATGGTCAGCGGAGGAGAAACTGTCCCAGTCAGCACATCTTCATCTTTAAATCCCCACACACAAGTCACAGATGGCAGTAAGAGTGCCTCTCGGTGCAGCAAGGGCTCTGAAAACAGACCTCGGTCCACCTGAGACGTGCTATAAAAGACATGCCTGCCTTGTTTGTAAATGAGCCAAAATCCATCTCCGCTCTGGGAAAATCAGAACACTGAACAAGGAACAGTGTAAATTCTAAAATCATCCATTTTTAGAATGAGGAGTTATATGCACATAGTATATTTAAATCTATACTCTAACATATACCAAAATCACCATAAGGAAGAGAAACTAAAAGCTAATTTCTTCAATTTCCTCTCCCTCTCTTCAAATCTAGTGGCAAGAAATCTTAGAGACAAGAAAAGGAAATAAACATTTTATTACACTAACCTCCTCCAAACTCCTTTATTATTAATTAGAGGTTACAACAGGATGGAACTGTCCTGAAAGCATGTTTTATTTGGTTGACCAACAATGATTAGAATTAGCTACCAACATTTAAAATTCATGAAATGTCCATCTACAAATCCATTTTGCTGGCTCACCGTAAAAAAAAAGAGATCATGCCACGTTAACTAGCTGTGTTGGCTGGCCTTGGCCTCAGTGGAGATGTATGCCTTCTCTAGTTTGCCACGATGCCAGACCTTTCCAGTTGACTTACACCTGAGCTGCATCACTCATGTATGTCACTCGCCTGGTCCCTAGTTCAGTACATCTGAAACACTTGTTTTCAAACTTGAATGTGCATCAGATCACCTGGAGGGCTTGTTGAAACAGGATTGTTCTATCTCCAGTTTTTGATTCAGTGGTGCTTTGGAGCTCAAAAATGTGCATTTCTAAAAAATTTCCAGGTGATGCTGATGATGCTAGTCTGGAGACCACATTTTGAGAATGATTCCTCTGGAATTGAATTTAATCAACCAGTATTTATAGTATGTTCTTAGTCCAATATCATGTTCTATGGGACGTAGGAAAAGAAAAATCTCCCTCAAGTAACTTTAGCTCCATTAGAGAGTGCAATAATTTGCTAGGGCTGTCATAACAAAATGCCACAGGCGGAGTGGCTCAAACAACAGAAATTTATTTTTTTCACAGTTTTGGAGCCTGGAAGATGCAAATCAAGGTGACAGCAGGATGGGGTTCTTCTGAGGCCTCTTTGCTTGGCTTGCCAGTGGCAGCCCTCTTGCTGTTTCTTGACTTCTTCCCTGTGCGTGCACGTCCCTGGAGTCCTCTTCTTTTAAGGACACCAGTTATATTGGAATTGGGCCTCATTGTAATGGCCTCATTTTAACATAATCACCTCTTTGAAGACCTTATCTCCAAATACTGTTACTGTATTAGTCACCATTCTCCAGAGAAACAGAATCAATAGGATATATTTTTTTATATATACGTAAACTAATAGACAGAGATTAAGAAGAATTGGCTCACATGATGATGGAAGTTGAGAAGTCCCACCATCTGCCTTCTGCACGCTTGACCCGGGAAAGCTCATGGTGTAATTTAGTGTGAGTCTGCCATCACAATAACCAGGAGCACTGGCACCCAAGGGCAGAAGAGAATGTCCCAGCTCAAGCAGAGAGTGAATTCACCCCGCCTCCACTTTTTTGTTCCATTCAGGCCCTCAAAGTGTTGGATGACGCCCACCTGCATTGGTGAGGATCTTCTTTACTCAGTGTCCCAATTCAAATGCTAATCTCTTTTGGAAACACTCACAGACACACCCACAAATAATGTTTTAGCAGTTGTTTGGGCATCCCTTAGCCCAGTCAAGTTGACACGTAAAATTAACAATCATAATTACATTTTGAGGTACCAGGGGTTGGGACTTCAACATATGATTTTCTTTTTTTGTGAGGAAGACCAGCCCTGAGCTAACATCCAATGCCAATCCTCCTCTTTTTCTTTTTTTTTTGCTGAGGAAGCCTGGCCCTGAGCTAACATCCATGCCCATCTTCTTCTACTTTATATGGGATGCCGACACAGCATGGCCTGACCAGCGGTGCATCGGTGCGCACCCGGGATCCGAAACAGCGAATCCCAGGCTGCCGCAGTGGAGCTTGCGCACCCAACCGCTTGCACCACCGGCCCGGCCCCAACATATGAATTTTGAGAAGACCCAATTCAGTCTGTACCTGTGAGGTAAAACACATCACAGGAAGTAGAAACTTAAAACTACAAAAGCTGACTTTGTATACAAACTTTAGGCTTCTTAGCTACATCCTCTGAGGAGCTAAAAATTCTATCTAGGCATCTGTCTAGTGTTTGAAAAACATATCACATGCTAGCAGTTAATGTTGCTGAATCTTGTGGTTAGAGTTCCTCTTAGGGAATCCTTCCTCTCTTTTCTGAATGTCTAGAACCATCCATATCCACATGGTCTATTTGTGGGTTTTACGTTAGTCCAGCTGCTCTTAATGGGATAGTTGTCCAAAATTCCATTAAGGCAGATAAATATTAAAAAAAATCAGTAAAATTCTACTATTCATATGTTTCTACCATTAATTTTTGTGAACATTTTAGAATCCTGGATCCCCTCTTAGAAGCTGCATAATCTTGGTGATAAAATAGTCCTATGTCTTATGGTTGTTGTGAGGATTAAATGGAATATTATAAGTAAAGTCCTTAGAACTAGAACCATGCCCATTATATAGTAAGCATTACATAAATATTATCATTATTATCATAATTATTATTATATTAATACACATTTAACTATATATGTTTTAATAGTTGACCAGTATTTCTTAATATGGATATACTATACTTTAATCAACTGTAGATTGTCATGTATCTTTTTCATTGCTATAGTGAAACTGCTTGCAAATATTTTCAGTCTTTTATGACTTGTAAAGATAAAGAGATTTGCACAATTATTCTATTATTTTGTCATGTAAATTCTTAGAATGGTAAATCTTGCTCAAAGAATATACGTATTACAATTCCCTTTCAATCACTACACTGCTATATAAATAGGTTATAACAGTTTTCAATTTCACTGAGAAAAATTTGAGTAAAGTAATTTTTAGGAAGAATTTTACAATTATTTTATCTTTTATTTTTCCTTTTAGTTTCATAACACGTGATAAATATACGCACTATGTCAAAACACCGTTTAAGTAATACTACAAGTTACACACACAAACACATTCATATACATTTTTACAAAGACATATTGTAGATTAAATGCCATAGTAAGGAGTTCATATAGTAATTGTTTTAGGTATCTTAATAAAGAATTTATTGTGGGCTGGATTTGAAAAGGTAGAATAAAAAAGTGGAGATTATAGAGATTCCATTTTTAAAATATAATAAATAAAAAAAAGATGAATGCATTTAAGCTTATAACTTAAAAAAAAAAAAATATCCATGCCAACTATAATCAAACTGTGTGTCAACAAATAAGAAATTATGGCTAAGGTTAAATAAGGCTTACATATTGATAAGAAAAACATGATGATGCCAAAAGATAAGTAAGTAAGAATTTGTGAGAGAAATATAACTGATTAAAAATATGGAAATATTTTAATGTTTATTAGTATTCAATTAAAAAAAAGAACTACATCTCATCTGTTAGCAAATACGTTAAAGTGATAATAATAAATGCTGGTGAGTTAAGCAGTACAACACTTTGTATGGAGTGTAAATTGTTAGAAAGTATTTGGCAAAAACAATTTGGCAAAATCTATTAAAGATGTTAAACAATGAGCATATCCTTTAATTCCATTTGTAGCAATACATTTCAAAAAATATTCTGAAATTCCCAGAGATGTTTATCATTTTTTTGGAGAATGGGATTTATATTTTTATGAACTACTTATGCATTGCTTATAAAATGATAGAAACACATGGAAAGTAATTTTATTAAAATTGCACAAGAAATCTGAAAAAAAAATGTAAGAGCAAACATTAGGTTACATTAACAATAAATTATATGCTTAGAAAAAAAAGGCTGGGTGGAAACATACAAAAAATGTTGTATTCTGCTAGAGGAAATATGCATATTGTTTTGCATTTAAAAAATTCCTATAATTAACATGGGAAAATAAATGTGACAAAGTTTGTAAGGAATAGAGGCTTTGTTCTCCCCTAGCTTTTTGTTTTGTATTCCAATTAATAGGCTCCGCAGAACTGCAAATCTACCAGTGATGTACTTTAGTAAGACAACAGGAGTATTTTTGCTTTGTTTGCTTGTTTATTGCTTCCCTTTATGGATATCAGTAAGAAGCTGTTGCTGAAGAATCACTCACCTTAAGTTTCTGTGAGATACTACAAGCTTGGTATTTGTAGCTCCTTTTATTGTTTAATTTTCATTGTGTGCACTTTCGCTTCTTCACCTAAACTTTATGCTCCTTGAAGGCTGAGATAAAGGCAGGTTAAGAATTTGCTCCAAACCGAACAGAAGTAACCAGGAAATGCCAGGACTCTTCCCAGTTCTCACAAATTATCCCATCTCATTCTTTGTCCCCTGCATTGTTTTTATTTTGCATTCTATTGCCATAGGATTGGGTCCATAATTCACAGGCACACATGTTTTATCCATGCTTAACAAGTTGTGAAGGAGATAATAACCTCTGAAGAAATCATAGTATCTACCTCAGCTCTTCTTTTGGGACTAGAAACAATTTTATTGAAGTTCATTATTGCTTTTTCTGTGTATGTAGTGGAAAATAAAAGGATGCAACTCTTCTGGTCATTTGAGATTATAAACATTCCATCAAGAAAAGCTATTTACAAAATGTGGATGTGACAGAGAAATACTGGCTTCTAACTAAGCTCCAGTTGTACAGGTATACAACTTTGTGTTTCCAATCAAGTAAAAATCTAGGGAAGCATATGCCTAAAAGCCACATTGAATTATTTAGATAATAAATACTTGCTACTCTTTTAAAAAGTGTAAATTGTTACAAATTAGAGAACTTGAGAGTGATCTTAAGAAGAAAGCAAAATTTGAAGAACGTGTAAGGTCAGGATTGACATGGGTGACTGAAAAAATATATTCCCCGTGGAAACCACTTCTGCAAGTATATATCAGATATTAGAACTAGCGCTTTTATATTTATTCTCTTCTAACAACTCTGCAAGGTGGTTATTATTATTCCATCTCATGGGAAGAAATTAAATTTCAGTGGGGTTAAATGGCTTTCTCATTTCACAGAACTATTAAGTTTTAGACCTGGAATTCAAATATTTTCTGACACAAAAACTATAATATGAGAATTGAAGTTTAGGATCTAAAGCATCAGAGTTTGTGACTAAACTCACAGTATATCACTATAAGATATATTAAATTCCTAAAAGATGTCCAGTGGCAATGCAGAAGAAGAGAAATATATATTGTATGTGACACCCGATCAAGTGATAACTACTCAGCCACCAAACTATTTTTTCTCTCAGAAATCTCAGTTTCAGCACAGAAAATCATCATCTATTCGCTCAATCCAATTGCAAAATTTATCACACAAAGAAGAAAACTCTAAATTTTCTTAATTCTTCTCGTTATAACTCTTTGTACATTCTATCAGAACGTCTTTAATATTCTATTTCCAAAACATAAGCTTCCCTCATTATGTGAGTCAAAACATCCTTGACAAAGAGTTAAATAATTAAATTTTGGATCACAAGGGCTTATATTCCATTCCATCATTTTAAAGGAGGGAAATGCCAAAGTTTTGGCATCCAAAGACCCCAGCTGATTTTGCTAGCAAAACACCCTAAAATACCCATATAACCATTATTCTATAATAAATATTTAACAATTTTCCTTTATTTTGCACGCAGGAAAGCATTGTATGCATGGTAGATTGAGATCTGTGCACTCCCAAGCTTAGATTTTTAGGTGTAACCTCTTTCAGTGCCTTTTATCCTGTCAAACTTGTTCCTAATGTGTGAGCCTTTCTATGGCTCTGAGGCTCACTTACTTTCTTCACTGACTTTTGCAAGTGCTTGGAATATATTTTTACATTTTATCAATGTAAGGAAGATTATAGCTATAATGAACAACATTTTAAGGACCAAGCATGAGACTGATTCCAATGGGGGGGACAGTGGCACTATGTCTGCAGAGCAGTCTGCATACCATCCACCAAACATGTGCACAACCACATGTTTTGATGACCATAGACTGGTTGGCTTAAACATCAGAAACTTATTTTCTCACAGTTCTGGAAGCTGGAAGTCTAAGACCGGGGTGCCAGCATTGTTGGTCTCTGGTGAAAACCCTCTTCCTGCCTTATAGATGGCCATCTTCTCACTATGTCCTCACATGGCCTTTCTTCTGTGTGCATGTGGAGAGAGAGTGAGCCCTAATCTTTATTTCTGTTCATATAAGGACTCCAATCTTATTGGATTAGGGCTCCACCCTTATGACTCATTTAACCTTAATACCTCCACAAAGGCTCTATCTCCTTATACTCTTACACTTGAGGTTAGGACTTCAACATATGAACTTTGGGGGACACAAACATTTAGTTCGCAACATTCCACCCCTAGCCTACCAAAATTCATGTCCTTCTCACATTCAAAATACATTCATTCCATCCCAACAGCCCCAAAAGTCTTAACTCATTCCAGCATCAACTCTTAACATCTAAACCCCAACGTCTCATGTAAATGTCATCTAAATCAGATATGAGAGAGACTCAAGGTATGATTCTTTCTGAGGCAAAATTCCTCCACAATTGTGAACCTGCGAAACTAGAGAGGTTACGTGCTTCTACAATACAACCATGGGACAGGAGAAGGATAGACCTTCCCATACTAAAAGGGAGAAATTGGAAAGAAGAAAGGAGTGACATGTCCCCAAGAAGTCCAAAAATGATCAAGGCAAATTCCATTAGATCTTAAGGCTGGAAAATAATCCTCTTTGGTTTGATGATCTGTCCTCTAGGCAAACTGACAGGAGTGGCAGTGTCACTCTCACAGCTCTGCAGGGTGGCCCTGCCCCTTTCAGCTCTCTGCGAGGGCCCTGCTCATGCAGCTGCCTGTGAGGGCAGCCCGTCCCTGTGGCACTGGGCAGCATCATCCTGCGCCACTGAAAGGGCGGAGACGGCTCACCCCTTGCAACTAAGGAGGAAACAGCATTGGCCGCTGAGCCTGTGGCGGGAGTGGCAGCTCTGATGATCCCTGAATCGCCTTTAGGGTTGGGGAATCAACATATAAATTTGGGGGGAAACACGAACATTCAATCAATAACAATCTGCAATTTCAAATTCATTATAGCATGTTTTCAATAGCAATTGTGAATGTTGGACTTCCACTATTTCAAATTGGTTACAGGGGACATTCAGAGAGTTGGAGTTCAGATAGCCAGGAATACTGACATATCTAGGACTTGTGCACTTCTTTCCACTTCTGTCTTTCATCTGGACTAATGCAACATCCTCCAAACTGGTCTCTGATAAACTTATCAATGGTTTTCATTTAACTTAAAAAGATATTGTGAATTCTTAACATGTGACATCCTCAACATGATCTAGCTCCTCCCTGCTTGTTTCTGCAGCCCCCCCTTTCTGCTTGCCCACAAGGCCCTTCTTCTATATGATTTATTCATTCAATCACAAATTGATTCTGTAATTTTGTCTTTGCCTGTTCTTTTCCCTTCATTGGAAGCACCATTTTCTTTAGTCTACATGGCTGACTCTCTCTGCATTCCAACTCAGAATGCCTATTCCTGACCACATATCAAGATTGGCACCCTCCCACCTGCTTACACACATAACAGTGTTCTCTACTCCTTCACCCTGCTTCTGTCTTTGCAATTTTATGTGATTATTTTTTTCTCCCTCATTAAAGTGAGTATACCTACAATATCTGTTTTATTAACCACTTTATTTCCAGGGCTTATCACAGAAAGGCTGGCACATAATATATGTTCGATAAATATTTAATAAATAAGTTAAAGAAGGAATGAATGGATTAAATATTTAACAGGTGGGTTCTATAGCACCTGGTTGTTAAATTGATGTAGTGATAAGAAAGCAGCTTTATGAAAAAAAAAACATTAGGATCCAAATGAATGTGTTTATTAGTCTAGTGGAAGAGGAAATTTGACAGACTAAAATTTAAGATTCCTACCGGGAACTTTTAGCAGATGGGTTTGGATAGTGTAGTGTTAGTGCAGACAGTTGACTTTTCTCTTTTTTGTAATGCAAGTGCCTGACTTAAGCTTTGATTGCTGAGGCAACCACTTCAAAGATGGCTATCTGAATAAACACATTGTCATCCACAGACCAGATAAAGAGCTAGGCCTAGCCAGCCCCTCGACCCACATCCCATCCCCCGCCCTGCCCCAGGCTCCTTTGTTTTAGTGATCTTGGTTGATTTTAATAACTGACCATTTAGGCCACTTGTTTTTTCTCTTCCCACACTTTAAATTCCTGCTCTTATGTTTTAAATTCACCAGTAAAGAGTGAGCCCCTGAAACTCGAAGCCCCTACCCTCAACCCCAATAAAAGGATTACCCCAGGCCTGCGTGCTCTCTCTCTCTACCTGTGACCTCACTGCGTGGCCTCAGGTGTGCCATGTAATTTCCAGGACTTGTAAGTAATAAACCTTTTTTATCAAAGTTTCCTGATGGCTATTGCCGAGAGTGTCTTGCAATCATAATAAGAACCACAATGGCTGGTCCAGCCATAACATTTGTTATCGATAGGCTGAGACCAGCACAAAACAGATAGATAACGTGAGGCAGGAGGATTTTAAAACATGTATGAGAGGATTCATCAGCATCGTCAGCTTTAAAAAAAAGTATTATCTACTAATTATGTGCACTCATTATTGCTTACCAGGCATAGAGTTAAACAGTTTAAATGTATTATGCCATCTCGTAATGACAGTCTTACAATTGGTTTTATAGTTCTTGTACAGATAAGAAAATTGAGACTCACAGAGGTAAACTAACTTCCTTCAGGTCCTAGATCTGGAAAGGGTAAAGCTTCCTGAATGTCGAGTCCCTGTGACAACAAATCTTATAGCCTTTAGCTCTATGCTATAGTTGGTGGGAGTGGGGGTTGAATAATGAAATAAGATCAGGCTGGAAACAGTATTTTGAAATATTAAAAAAGTAGCAATAACAGTTCAGAATTTAAAAAGTACTGTCAAATTATCTCATGTGATCCTCATAGCAGTCGTGTTAAACAAATGGGAATTGTGACTAGGAAAAAGAGCTAATCAGGATTCTGACGTTTGATTACAATTCTCCCACCTACCACCACTGATGGTTCCAAAGCATGATATATCTTAAGTGAAATTGGACTTTATTGGGATTTGGAGCTCTGCCATTCCCTACTGACCTGAAATGTACCGATATAAAAATGTGAGTATTCATTTGATGGGAACAGTGGTGCCAGAGCTGTAGTGTGCATTAGAATCACCACGGGAACCTGAAAATATTGAGATCCATGATCCTTGCCATAAGCAATCCTATAAGAAATTTTGAGATATGATAAAACTCAGACTATAAGAAATAAGTACCAAGTTTCTTCTTCATCTAATCTTTAGAACAAATGACAGATTTGTGACAAGCTTATTTGACTTATCCTGTGCTTCTTTCTTCAGCTCAGTATCCTACTTGTGTCGGGGGAAGAGGGGGAATCTCCCTCTGCCCTTTTCCTTAAGGTTCTTATGGCTGGCCAAATAAGTAACAAGACAGGTTAACAGGAGAAAATAATACCAAGTTTAATAACATGTATACATGGGAGAAAGCAGGGACACTGCGTTTCTCAACACAATAGCAGAAATTCTCGTCTTAAATACCATGTTCAACCAAAGACAAGGAGGATGTTGGGGGTGGGAGTGTCAGTTACAGGAGATTATCACTAAAGCACTGTAAACAAGAGTAAGGTTTATTATGCAGTTTTAAGGCCTCACCTTCCACATTGATAAATCTCTAGAAATGAGTTCATCCCCCCTCTTCCCAATACAGAGAGGGAGATACCTTTAGAAATGGAGACTTCCCTTGTAAATGATTGTCTGGTAACTCTTCGCAGGGCCATCCAGAGCATGTGGCCAGAGAGACAGAACTTCTGATAAGATGGGCTTGTTGGTGCCTTTTCTATTGTAACCTCTATCCTACATTATCTTTATAGCAGTCATGATAATAACTCCTTCCTGAAACAGATCTTTTGTTTTAAATTCTTTAGGCAGTTTGGGGAGGGGAAACTCAAATATTCTTCCTGAGTTCTCTGAGTCCTTATTGTCTTCAGCTCGAAATAATCCGCATACCAGAGTGGTGCTTCCTGGGGTAGCTTGCCCTGAGCACCATCACTTGACATTTGGCATTCTATTTTTATTTTTTGTTTTTGTGAGGAAGCTCAGCCCTGAGCTAACATCCATGCCAATCCTCCTCTTTTTGCTGAGGAAGACTGGCCCTGAGCTAACATCTATTGGCATTCTATTTAAAAACAGAAAGGATCATACAAATGACCAATGGAGAATTTATTTCTGTCTATATTTATGTGTATAATACCTTTCTTTGTCACATTAGAAATAATGTCCCCAATTCTGATGCCTAATTTTGTCCTTGTTGCCCATTTTACCTTTGAATTGAGAATTTAGTGATATTAGTAAATAGAATAGATATCAATATTCCTTTTTACTAATAGATATATGAGACTAATAAAGATTAAAATTTTATGTATTAATCCAGGAACTATTTGTTGAAGACTTATTACAGGTTAAACACAGCAACAGATGCTGGAAGTACAAAGTCAAATAATATGAGATCTATATCCTTAAGAGTCTTAAATTTTATTAAAACAAAATTTTATTTAAGTGTAGCAGGTTATATTAAAGTATTCTATGCAGGGTACTGTTGGAGCAAAATGCAGGTTAGAATTGAGTGGGGGATGGTATTTAAGGCAGAGAAATCATGGGCTTAGACATCAAAGTCATACAACTAGTTATTGGTACAATAAAGATTAGCAGCCACTTATAAATCTAAATCCAAGATTTCTTATTTATTTATTTATTTATTTATTTTTGTGGATATAGGAGTTTGCTGCAGTGGTTTACACGGTAAAGCTAGAGAAAAATAGTTGAAGTGGCAAAAGAGAAGGAAATCTTCAAAGAATATTCTACAGACAAAAGAGACAAGGTTTTGTGATATATAAAGAGGATGATGGAGAGGGAAGAGAAAAAATGATTCTGAAGAATCAAGCCAGATAAGGGAGAGAAATCTCCTTTCACACCTGAGCTTGTATGGGGCATTGAATATTGAGGAGAAACTGTTTCTTGCCTTGAAAATGTCATCTCTTAAGAAATCCATATGTATGTTCAAAGCAGACTGCAAAAATTCAACTGGAGTCTTATTTCAGTTTTTGTCATTAACTCAGCCCATTGTTGCCACTGACAATGCACCAATCAAAACATTTTGCTTCCCCAGCAGGGTTCTAAATTAATTGTCAGGCAAAAGAAGGAGGAGTTGATGGAGACCAAAGTATCTAACAGAAAATAGAACAGGGCATAATTGGAGGATGGGAGCCGAAAAACACTTCCTAACCCTGAACCCCAGATTAGACAGACTCACCCACCCAGTGACAGGATGGACAGGGACATCCTCCTTCCCAAGAGGAAAAAGATGGAGCTCAATTGATCAGGTAGAGTTACCTTTCTCCAAAATATATCAATTAGATAAGTCACTGCTCCCTTTCAGGGGCAGAGAGAGGCTAGTGGCATAATCAGAGGAAATTCCCTGTAAACCAATGTCTGATATGTATTTCTATGATATCTCTGACTTTTCACCACCTTTGTCTACAGGGAATAGAATATTCACTTAAAATGTGTCAATCATTAAAGTTGTTGATTATCTCACTGAATAAAAGTTCTGGAGGAAGGTAGTTTCAGAGCATTTAATTCAGTAGTTCAACAATGGGAGATTTCAAATTCCTGTGACTATCTTGGGTGAACTTTTTTGGATTTATGTCATTGTTGCAATAGAGCTGCCACTGCTCCAAGTCTTCATGTGACAGCATTCATTACCCCAAAGCAATTAAGTGGTCTTTTTAGGTTTCTCTAGTTATATTTTGATATGTTACTATAATCTTTCCCAGAGGCGCCACATCAGATGTCTTCTGATGTCTCAGTAGCTAGAATTTCATCATCTTCCCAACCCTAAATTAATAATAGATAAAGGGGAGATAAACTCTGATAAATAGATAAATTCTGATAACCATCAGAGTTTATCCCCTGGAGCTGTTGGAGCAAACCATCCTGACCTCATTGTTGCTCTCTGTATATCTGAAAAGGGGAAAAAAAATCAGAGATATTTTGGCAAGGAAGTTAAGAGATCAAATAATGTTTATCAACTCATCTTTTCCTCCCCACCCCAATTCATTTGACTTCTTATGTTGGAGATTTAAGTTTTTGGAATAAATGTAATATTATTAATTTATGGATAGAGTGAAATGCTGAAGTCTGCAAATATTGTTTCATACAAATGCAAAATAGTAATATAATTCAACTTGCGGTTATGTTGAATTATTCTAACATAAACGAAAACTGAAACATTATCAAAATCAATTTAACCAACTAATCAAATAGAATCTCTTAGAAAAGTAATGTTGCCAACACAATTGAACTCTTTGATGATTTTATCCTTTATGAACAAAGTATTCCTTTCTTTTTCTTTTGGCAGGCATGTAAAAGAAACATCTAATATCAAGTAAAAGCTTCTTTGTTATATATTTCAAAAAAAAGATCTATTTCTGAAATTCTACATTTTTTATATAAACAACTAGAAGAAATTTCCACTCACATAGTAAAATGAGGCACAACTAAGTTATTAATTAATTAACATGGCACCACATTATGACTGATTATAATATTTGACCAAGGAACAATATAATAGCTGCCTTCAACCTGTAAGTGTAAATTAAAAAAAAAAAATCACCTTTTGATTTAACAAAAGCTTTTGCAGAATGTATTTAATTTAATTGATATGCTTTAAACAGGATGATACAAATGTTCAGAATACCATGTGGTTAGGTGATTACCACAGTTCTGTGTTTCTTAATTACCCGTATGAAGGCCAAATGAATCAGTAGGCAAATGGGGGCAATTATCACGTTTACAGAAGAACATGACTCTCTGGATGGAGTTTTCTGTAAGCCTCATTTGCTATTACAAAGTCAGTAGTAGAGCTTTTCAATACAAATGAGAATTGGATGATGCAGTATAAGCTAAATGTCATCAGTTTAGGGGATAGAGACAATATGGTAGAGAAATCACAATTTTCCCCAAAGTTTATTTTTGTAAATTTCTGGGCAAAGAAAATGTGGAACTTGAAATAAAAATAAAAACAATTTCATTCTGAAAGGCTTACTTATGGGAACTGAAGCTCCTCGTGCTATAGATTCCACTAAGATGTATCAAGGAGGGAAGGAAAGTTTAGACAGTCTGCCAGCTGTAAATTGTCCTTTTTGTTGCTTGGCTGTATTGAATATATAGATATTGAGAAGATTTTCTGTCTGGAGCAGCTGTAAAAATGTAGCCCACATATCCCAAATGTCCAGCTGAATAAACTCTCTGTGGCAATTGGAATATGTGCATGCAGTTAGAAATCAAAGAGAAATATAGGCTTTTTCTTCTAATAATTATGCTTTGCTATTAATCAAAAGTAACGATTCTCAGCAGCACTGTTTTAGTGGTGTTATAAAGATTAGAAGTATAATTGACTCATTGATGCCTTGGATGTCCAAAAGCTTCTCATGAGAAAGTGTATTAAATGCCTAATTATAGGCAATGATAATTCTTTTTCTGAGACATGTCCCAGCAGTGGTTTGGATTGTAAAAGCAAATAAAAAGACTTGGAATAGCTACATGACCTATGCTTTAAAATAAATGCCTCTTTTCCTATGGAGCTAATGAACTTTCTAAATAGTCACTAGTACCAGATGCTGTTTGGTTAAATTTATTCTATGAAAAGACCCCAAATAATATCCACATGTCAATAACTTTCAATGGAATGGATACTCCCCTTTATAACACCAAAAAAAAAATTCAAACTAAAAAACACGCACCCACACCCACTCCCACCACCTCCATCAAGAACAAGAACTAGCAAGAAGGAGAAATACATATGTATATATTTCTTATAGTCATCCTTCTATATATATATATGTATACATATATACAAACATATACGTATATACATAACTCGTCAATGAACACACAGATCTTTGAGAAAGCTAGAGATACGTCAGTACACACAAGAAAATAAGATGCAAGGGGACTGATGTTCTAAAAACAGTAAAACTATTTAGATTTTTTGTCATCTAGGGTCTGAATTTTTGTCAAACCACCTAAACTTATATTCTCCCTTCCCCCTTCACTCCATCTTTATTTCTTTTTTCCACTTTCATTTTAATTAAACCCAAATAGGGTTGTAAAATCAAAATGTCATTGTAATGAACATTTCCTTGGTGCAGATCTAGCCAGTCAAGGGTTGATTGACTCTACCTTCATTGCCACATGGTTTATGATTCCAATAGTTGCAAAACTCATCTAACCTTAGTAAAACACTGATGACTTCTACAAGAAAAGCACAGTTGGAGTATACTGAAACATTCAGAATTAAGCACATTTATTGATTAAATACTCTCTTTAGAAAACTATAACTCAAAAGAAACATTTATTGTCATACATCTCTTACAATATCTATGATATACCACTAACACAAATAATTAATTCATTGAATGAAATGGAAATCATAATTTGTGAATTTAATAATCAATTTTGTCATTTCTGCTCTGTCAATTTCTTCTTTTTACAAGTTATGGATTAAAAAAAAAACAAGAACAAAACAGAGCCCTAATTAGTCTTATCAGTTATTTGTAATGATTACATAAATGTTCTATTTGTTTTGGTTTTAAACACGTCAATACCAGTCTAAAATAAGAAATCCAATTCAGTCCACTACAATATTGAATATCTTAAACTCTCATCCAACTTAGGCACAATTTTGTGAGCTTGGGGGAGGGAGTAGGGACTTAAAGGAGATGAATGTAACCTAATGTGATTGGGTTTCTTATAATCGGGGCTGCCAGTGCTGGCACTTAAACAGACTACTTGGACAATCCATGCAAGGACATCATTTGTCACAGCTCTTTTGGTTCTAGCAATGCTTCAAGCCAGCACCTTATGACCTTCCCCCTTAGTTCTCAGTGTTCTGTGGTCCCCTCTGATAGCTGGAGTCGCATCCTATCTCCAGGTTGTCCTCTGGATCTGAGCATCTCTCTCTCCCTCGTTCTCTCTCTCTCTCTCTCTCGTATTCACTTGGCTTCCAAAGGCACAAAGCTTTATCTATCCATCAGTGGAAACACAGTGCGCTCACAAAGCTTTATCTATCCATCAGTGGAAACACAGTGCACTCCTAATGAAGCCTACTCTTCACTCTGCCCCCAGTAAGGAGAAACTCTATCCTCAGATTCACCAGATGAGGAGTCAGGTATGGTTTTCCTACATCCTTCAATCCCCAGGGCACCCATGTCAGCTGCTCCAAATAGTCTCTTTGAGTGCCTCTCCCATCACTTAAAGTACAATATACTGGGGATCCATTCCTGTTTTCCCCACCTCCAAGGGCTGAAGAGTAATGCAAGCATACTGAAAATCTTTGCAATCAAATCTTCTCCTCAGCATCTTCAATCTCAACTCCTATATGGTTCACGTAGGTGCTAGACTAATGCTGGCCAGACCAACTCTACCAAGCCCGGTACTTCCTGACCAGCTGGTCTGGCGCCATACTTTAGGATGTGGAGGTACTTGGTACCTGCTCAATTGTTCTCCATCTTTGAGGTCACAGCCCAACAAGTTTTTTGTTAACATCTTTTTACACTAAACCGGTTAATACTTTGACGAGCTATTACATATGATAGGAATTCTGCTAAGCTCTTTACACATGCTATCTAGTTTAATGCCCATGGCATCCATATAATGCCATTATGATTCTTTTGTAGATGATAAAAAGTAAGAATCCAAGATTTTACATAACTCTCAAGGTCAACCACTTGTAAACGACAGAGTCAACATTAGACCCCAAGTTTCCAAGCCTTCTCAAAAAAGTTAAAGAGATTTGACATAACATCTTCTGAGCACTTCCTAAATGCCAGGCACTATTAGAGTCTTTCACATTTGGTTACCTCCATCTCACAACAACTAAGTGAAAAAGATATTATTTTCCTGTATAGAGAAAATGGGGAGTGATTATCTGTACTTTCCAAGGTCATAAAGTACGTAATTGTAATAGTAAAGTGAGATATTTTTTAATATAAAGCCTATGCACATTCAATTACATGATTTTGCCTTCCAGCAATGATGTCTTGTTTACTTCACTACAAATCCTGCCTACTGCCTTAGGCTGTTCTGCAATTGACTACTTTTATTAAAGTGAGTAGGCAGAGATTTTCTACCACAAGATTCATGCGAAGGCAGCAACATTCATAGTTTATTCACAGTACCAATAATTAATTTAGAATTCTGTCAGGCACCATGAAAAGAGTCAGGTAAACCATAATAAATAAGATGTTGCATTTGTCTTGATTAGCTCACACTTCTGTAGAAGAAAGAGACGCTAACATGATTATACTATATTGCTAAAAAGATGCAGTAGAACTTGGGACAATTACAACCTACTGAAGGAGCACCAGACAGTGAGCAATTGCAATGAAGCTATTTGAGGTGAGACTGAGGAGTGAGAAAGCATACAGATCAGATAAACAGAAGGACAGAGGGGGAAACACTGGGAAAGTAATAAGGATGAAGATAGGAAATTATGAGTAATTTGGTATAACTGTGGCATTGAGGACAAGACTGTGGTTGCCATAAAGGAAAGAAAAAGTAAATTGCTCTAATATTTGATAATTTGTTTTCATTCATTTAATTAATCATTTATTCTTCCAATTATCTCTTTGGCATATATTTCCTGAGTTCTTGCCCTACCGAGGATGAAACAGAAGCACGATGTATGTGGCATTACTCTCTTGGAGTTGTCATGAATGCTGTGAGGAGTTAGTAGGAGGAATTGGAAGATTTTCTACATGTACTGCACCTCACGGCACTGCCCCTTTCAAAGCCTTGGAAGGTGCCCTAGGAATGTGTTCATATGGACTAGTGATTCTAATTAAAATAATAATAATAATAATAGATCTTTTTTAGAGCAGTTTTAGATTTACATAAAAATTCAACAGATAGTAGAGAGAATTCTCATATACTCCTTCTTCACGCCACCACCTAAATACAGTTAAGCTATTATAAATATTTTGCATTAATGTGGCACATTTGTTATAATTGATGAACCAATATAGATAGTTTATAATTAACTAAAGTCCATAGTTTACTTTAGGGTTAAATCCTTGTGCTGTACAGTTCTATGGGCTTTGACCAATGCATATCATGTTTCCACCATCACAGTACTGTATAGAATAGTTTCACAGCCCTAAAAATCCTCTGGGCTTCACCTGTTCATCCCTCTCGCCCTCTTCTCTGAACCCCAAGCAACCACTGATCTTTTTTAGTTTGTAAACTTGTGCTTTTTGAAGAACATCATGCAGTTGGAATCATACAGTATGTAACATTTGTAGACTGGTTTCCTGGCAACATGCGTTTAATGTTCCTCCATGTCTTTTTGTGTCTTGATAGCTAATTTATTTTTATTGCTGAATAATATTCCATTGACTGGATGTACCACAGATTATCCATTCACCTATTGAAAGACATCTTGGTTGTTTCCAGTTTTTAGCAATTATGAATAAAGCTACTATAAACATTCATAGCTAGGTTTTTGTATGAACATAAATTTTCAACCCATTTGGATAAATGTATAGGAGTATAATAGGTGGATCGTATGGTAAGACTACATTTAGCTTTGTAAGAGACTTCCAAACTGTCTTCCTAAGTGGCTGTATCATTTTGCATTCCCACCAGCAATGAATGAGAGTTCCTGTTCTGCATCTTCACTGGCATTTGGTATTATTAGGTTTTTAGATTTTAGTCATTCTAATACACAGGTAGTGGTAGCTCATTGTTGTTTTAATTTGCAATTCCCTAATGACATATGATGTTGGGTGTATTTTCAGATGTTTATTTGCCATCTATATATCTTCTTTTGTGGGGTGTCTACTCATACATTTTGTCCATTTCTTAGTTGGATTGTTTGTTTTTTTATTGTTGAATTATAAACATTCTTGGTATATTTTGGATACCAGTCTTTTATCAGCTACACATTTTGTAAATATTTTCTTCCAGTCTGTGGCTTGTCTTTTTATTATTTCATTAAGTGCCTTTTTGTGAAGCAGAAAACTTTAATTTTACACAGTTTTAAGTTAGGATTTTTTTCTTTCACGGATTGTGCTTTTGGTGTTATACCTAAAAACTCATCACCAAACCCAAAGTCATCTAGATTTTCTCCTATGCTAGCTTCCAAAAGTTTTATAGGTTTGCATTTCATATTTAGGTCTATGATTCAATTGAGTTACTTTCTGTGAACAGTGAAGGCTGGTGTCTAGATACTGTTTTTTCCTTTTTTTTTTTTCTTCACGTAGATGTCTGTTCAAGCGTAATATTTTGGAAGTACTATCCTTTCTCCATTGAATTGGCTTTGCCCCTTCCTCAAAGGTCAGCAGACTGTATTTGTGTGGGTCTATTTCTGGGCTTTCTGTTTGGTTCCATTTATCTATTTGTCTATTTTTTTTCGCCAATACCACACTTTTCTTTATTACTATAGCTTTAAAATAAGCCTTGAAGTCGGGTCTTCCAATTTTGTTCTTCAGTATTGTACTGGCTATTCAGGGCCTTTTGCCTTTCCATATAAACTTTAGCATCAATTTGTTGATATCCACAAAATAACTTTCCAGGACTTTGACAGAGATTGCACCAAATCTATAGAACAAATTGGAATGAACCGACGTCTTACCAATATTGACTCCTATCCATAAACAGGGAATATTTCTTTCTTTATTTAGATTTTATTTGTTTTTAATTAATAGAATGCCAGTACAGATTTAAGGGGAGGACATAGTATAGACCAAATTTCATGAAGAGAGAATTATCAAATTATTCCGAGACGTTTGAAAACCACCATATAATTAATTACTGAAAGACTAGAGAGGGATAGTATAAACCAAATCAATACTGGATAATGGGACCAAGATAGACAACATTTTAGGGTGGTAAATTTTGTTCCCCTTTACTATACTACATAACATTATCACAGCGATAAAATAGTCGAACAATGCATTTCTCAGAATGTATCCTCGTCATTCAGTGACGAGTGACTGTAATTCTCTCCCTATAAAATCTCTGATCCTCTAAAGCAGACTTTAAGAGGCTTCCACCAGCAAGTTTTCTCCAGCAGGAGGCTTGGTGCAGGCTTCTATTATGTGATTATCTGAAGCTAGAAGTCTTGCCATTATTTTCACTTAAGCAGATGCCGATTGGTTTCACATTTAAACTTTTTACGATTTTTGTTACAAAGCTTCATGTTGACATATTATCCTCTTAAATATTGTTGTATCCTGTGCTGTCAGCATCCCCTGGAAAACCTTGAATGTCAAGTCAATACAAAAAATTATTAGTGGACACCTTTGTGCTAAGTCCTTTGCCTTACGTCCTTTACATTTCATCATCACAAAAATGTTATGCAGTAGATATCCCATTATTAAGATAATTTTATAGATCAGAAACATGAAGTTATGTAGGTGTATCAGTCTGTGTTCTCCAGAGAAACAGAATCAATAGGATATATATTCCAGCAGGCTGGAAACTCAGCAGGATTTCTGTGTTACAGTCTTCAGTTAGAATTCCTTCTTCAGGAAACCTCAGTTTTTGTTCTCAGGGCTTTCAACTGATTGGATGAGGCTCACCCATATTGTAGAGGGTAATTTCCTTTGTTTAATGTCAATTGTAAATGTTAATCACATCTACAAAATACCTTCATAGCAACATCTAGACAAGTGTTAACCAAAAAAATAGGAACCATAGCTGAAAGTTAAATTGACACATAAAATTAACCATTATGACAGGATTACTAGAGAAAGTCACACACAATATAAATGGTAGAGCCCATTTTCAAATATAGATCTGATTTATTTGGTTAGCTTTCTTTTCTTTTCTTTTTTTTTTTTTTTTTTTTGGTGAGGAATACTGGCCATGAACTAACATCCATTGCCAATCTTCCTCTTTTTGCTGAGGAAGATTGGCCCTGAGCTAACATCTGTGCCCATCTTCCACCATTTTGTACATGGGATGCCACCACAGCATGGCTTGATGTGTGGTGCGTAGGTCTGCGCCCAGGACCTGAACCCATGAACCCCATGCTGCCAGAAGTGGAGTGCATGAACTCAACCACTGCGCCACCAGGCTCGCCCTCTTTTCCTTTTTTTTTTTGCAGGGAAAGCTTTGCCCTGAGTTAACATCTGTTGCCAATCTTCCACTTTTTTTTTTTTCTCCCCAAAGCCCCAGTGTTCAGTTGTATATCCTAGTTGTAAATCCTAGTTCTTCTACGTGAGCTGCTGCCACAGCATGGCAATTGACAGAGGAGTGGTGTGGTTCCGCGACCGGGAAATGAACTCAGTCTGCCGAGTGGGAATGCTGAACTTTAACCACTAGACCATCAGGGCTGGCTCTATTTTGTTAGTTTTCAATTAGAACATCATATTGTCCTTATTTTAATAAATAAATATTAAAGTTAATTTCAAAATGAAATCTTTATGTGCTTTATTTTAGAATAACAATATGTAGGATCTATATGTATACACTTGAACTAAGTCTCAAAATCTTAGATGTGCCCCCAAGATGCCTTCAAAATTGGCAAACGTTGAAACCCCAAAGTACCAGTGAGTGCTGAACATTAAGCTTGACAAGTGAACATTTTGTTGCAACCAACTAAATCCCCAGTGGAGAGAAGATAGTCTAGATAATAATGTGTTCAACAATGTTTAGTTAAATGAGTGGGCTAAATCTTACATTCATGTGTGAATCAGCTATGTTTAGGAAGTCCAACATAAAATATCTCAATCTCACATACAGTCTGAGGGATAAATGAGATAAAGGACTTAAAACAGTTTTGGAAAATGTAAAAGGCTGTAAGTGTTTGTTGTTATATGAGTATTACCTGGTCTTGTTAGTCTAGTTATAGGCATTTTTCTATAAATTAAACATCTTAATCATATGGTTTATTTGATGTCATTTTTTATATTGGAAAATAAATGGTTCCCTTATCTCATTTTAAAGTTCAAAATTTAATTTTTTGTTAGCCAAAATCAAACCAGTAATGCAACTCATACAGCCATTCTCAACTTGAATTATTACTAACCCAATAGAAACAAATAACTGTGAGTTGTTTACAGCTAATATTGGCTACTGATAGATAGGTAGGTAGATAGATAGATACAGATATAAATATATTGAATTGCCAATAAACCAACTTCTACTGTGATCATCCAAGCCTGAGAGAAAATATATTAGATTTTCTATTTATAACAAAAATATTATGCATACAATACACTATCATTTTTTTTCACTAATGAAGTTATTTTTAAAGAAACTGATGTTCAGTTGAAAATACAAAGAAATAAATAAAAACATTTCTGGATGCAGATATTTAAAGTATCTAGTGCTATAACGTTGTTTCTAAGTTGATGTGTTACAAAATGATGTCAAGGAAACAGTTCTTTTTTAACTCCTATACCATAGAAATATTTACAATTTTATTTCTGCATCTTCCTTTCTTATGAAATACATGATGGAGTCTAATGCAGTAGTTAAAGATGTGGATTCTGGATTTAGCTAAATCTACATATAAATCTTGTCTCTACAATTACTAGCCATGTGACATTGGGAAAATGTCATAGACTTTCTGTGCTTTAGTTTCCTTATCAGTAAAATGGCATAATATTTTCTATTTCATGGATATTTTAAAATACTTAAGCAGGGATATTTGTGAGGAATCAATGAAGTAACATAAAAGTATAGAGTACATAGTAAGCTCAACTAATACATACTGGTCAATATTTTTGTTATGATTAAAATGAGATTTCATTGTGATTTCAAAAAATAAAATATCTTTCCATTATATAAATGTAATTATTTTATGTGTTGTGGAAAAATATTTGTGTTGGATTTTCTGTCGCATTAAACCAAATTCTATGTGTGCAATATTAAGGGAGAGGAAAGAAATCTATCTACCAAACAGTATTCCTCATGAACATAGACAATAAGCTACTTTACAAAATATGAACCATTAAAATTGAAATTCAAAATCTCTTTTACATTAGCATAAAAAATATAAAAATTTAGGCACACACTTAACAAACTATCTATAAGACCTGTGTATTAGTTATCCATTCTCGTGTGACATAACCCTTCAAAACTTAATAACTATAAAGTGCCA
Organism: Ceratotherium simum simum; assembly: GCF_057802395.1. Taxonomy (NCBI): domain Eukaryota; kingdom Metazoa; phylum Chordata; class Mammalia; order Perissodactyla; family Rhinocerotidae; genus Ceratotherium; species Ceratotherium simum. The sequence continues at coordinate 17,913,062 of NC_141917.1, read as the reverse complement.
TTATTATCCTTCATTTATTCGTGTGTTACATGATTGACAAATTGGTATGAGGTGTTAGTTGGAAGCCTTAGTTCTTCCATTCATGGGCTTCTCTATTATCTTCCTGGCATGGTAGCTGGATTCCTTTAGAATGAGTGATCCAAGACACTGAGGGGCACACAGAGCTCTTCTTTTCTTGATCTCAACTCAAAAGTCACATAACATTCCTTTAACCACATTCTCTTTGTTTACATATATCTCAAAGTCCAGCACCCATTCAATGGGAGGTAAATTAGTTTCCACCTTTTGAAGAGAAGAGTATCAAACGATTTGTGGGCATATGCTAAAACCTCCACAACCTGTCCATTGGAAACTATAGACCATTTTGAGAGAAATTAAACTCAAATAAATGAGATAAAGCATCTTCCCACAGATTGGAAGATTTGTTATTAATATATCAATTCTCCCCAAATTTATCTGTACTGTAAATACAATCATAATGAAAATCCAGCAGGCTTGTGAGTACGTGTATATGTGTGAAGACATTGACAATATGATTCTAAAATGTATACCTAATATCATTCCCTATTGAGAATTTATAGGAATAAAGACATTGTACTGTTGGTGGAAGGATAAATATATAGATAAATAAAACTGAATGAGGAGTCCAAAAATAAACCAATACATACATAGTGTTATGGTCTGAATTGTGTCTGCCCAAAAGAGTTGAAGTCTTAACCCCCAGTAACTGGGAATGTGATCTTATTTGAAAATATGGTCTTTGCAGATAACAAAATTAAGATGAGCTTATTAGGATGGTCCCTAATCCAATATGACTGTGTCCTTATAAAAAGAGTAAACTTAGACACAGACATAGATGCGCATGGAGAGAAGATAATGCGAAGACACAGCGAGAATGCCATCTACCAGTCAAGGAATGCCTGAGGCTACCAGAAGCTAGTAGAGAGGCTGGGACAGATTCTTCCTCACAGCACTCAGAAAGAACCAACTGTGCTGACATCCTGATTTCAGACTTCTTTCCTCTAGGACCGAGGAGCAATGTTTCTGTTGTTTAAGCTACCCGGTTTGTGATACTTTGTTTCAGTAGCCTGAGGTAACTAATACTACGGCAAATTGATTTATCAAAGAAATTCAGTGGGGAATGATAGCCATTTCAACAAATGATGCTGGAACAACTGGAGATATATATACATATATATAAAAAATTAATTTCATGCCTACCTCACACAATAAATAAAATTATTGAAATGGGTAATGGACTTAAACATTAAAGGTAAAGGTACAAAAATTCTAGAAGTAATAGGATGTAATCTTTGTTTCTTTGATGTAAGCAGAAGTTTCTTAGATTATAAAAAAAAAAATACAATTTAAAAGAATAAATCAAACTTCACTGAAATGTAAAAATTCTACTTTATGGAGGACTCAGTTTAGGAAAATGATAAATAATAAAGCAAGACACCAAATTTGAAAAATATTTAAAATGTATATGCCTTACAAAGCATTTATATCCAGAATATATTAAAACAAACTCAACTGTCATAACACACTAAGAAGACAAACAACACAATTAAAACAACACAGACCTCCAACTACCGCCTAGAATATAGAAATCCGGAAAGAACATAGATTCCAAGCTAACAAAAACTAAAAAGTGGCTAATCTATAAAATTATAATTTTTCTTGAATCCAACAGAGAACTGAGTTCACAAAGCTACCAATTAGCCTGAAATCTAATCTAATCTAATCTAAAGGCAACTTCAAGGAAGGAAAGGATTTGAGCACTGACTCACCCAGATTAGACTATGGGAAGAAGATGGCTGACCACACAACATTGTAAGAGGTCACATGACGCTTTCTAAGGGATGGCTAAAGGATGAATGAGGGGCAGGGGATGGATAAACTCTGGGTGCTACAGACACATAAATATTCTGTACCCACTTTCAGGCTCATCTTAACAGATTTTCACTGAGCCTGAGAAAGATTCAAAGCCAAGAAAGCTTCCATCGGTGGTCCAGATATGGGAAGAGTATGGCCATAGCCCTGAGCATAGATCCTTCTCCTCTACAGGTGAGGGGAGTGGCGGGGTGGGGGAGAGGTGGGAGGAGGTGGGGGGCCTTTCAGCAGCTGGATAAAGGGCAGTCAATCACATGTTCCCAGGATACAGGTGAAGACCTTTGGGAGCAGCAGTATGGGAAAGGAAAACAAACTCCATCTCTCGGAGAGGGGAATGAAGACTTTCTTAGACCAGACCATTAGAGACTATCTGCTGGTTGTCCCTAGTGCCTTTACAGTGACCTTTCCGTGTCAGGCATTTAATAAACACTATCTATTAGACATTATAGATGTAATTTTTAAAATTTGCTTGAAAATTACAGAGATGGCTTCATAAGCTCTTTCAGTCATGCAAACTATAACTTAGAAAATTTCTGATGGGTGTATTTCCTCAAGAAATTAATTGTATGCCAGATAATTTTTACATGGTTTTACAGACAATTTAGAATAAGAAATATGTTCCATTAAAAAAATGTTAATTGTTGGAATAAATTTAGTAAAACATGTGCTTCTAAGAAAAGCAAATTGCAGTATAAAATCTATATTTGTGATCTTAATTTTTTGTTAACAATTTAATTAATTTTCTGGTATTTACAGTCTCAAATGACCCTTCAGTGTGTCACAATAATGCAACATACAGAAATGCATTTTTTAACACTTATTCTAAAAATATTCTTAGAAGAAATTTATATTTGCTTCTATGGAATTCCATAGAAATATCAGTATATAAGGATGCTCTCAGATGATTACAACACTTAATTACAGCAAATTGTTCAACCAAGTTGAGAGATTGTTCTAGAATAAAAGAATCTAAAGTGAACCAAATATAATGTAAGAACTAAAATCAGATCTTAGTTTGCGAGAAAATTAACTAAGCTTTAAATTCATTTTAAGACTATTGATAAAATTTGAGTTTACACTGAATATTAGGTGATATTATGGATTATGTTGATTTTCCTAGGTGTAATATTAGCTTTCTGATATGTAGAGATGTGCTTTTCTTAGGACATGCTAAAGTAGAGAAAATACATAAATATAACAACATTTTATAATTTTTGAATCTATGTGGTATGTAATAAGTGATAATTGTACCATTCTATATTTTTATGTGCTTGAAAATATGTATAATAAAAAGATTTGGGGAAAACTTTTCCTACCAAGATCTTTTTGAATCTGCCTACCAGATTCATTGTCCTCTGGGCTTCAATAGTTTCTGAGAATTGAAACCAATGCATTTTCTTGTGTCTGTGCTAAACAATTCTGGGTCCAGGCAAAAAAAAAAAAAGAAGGAAAAAAACAAAAAAGCTTAGCTGTTTGCTTCAGGAAATACTAGCTCTTAGAAGATAAGATTATGAACCAACCAAACTAGCTTAGTTCTCAGGACTAGCAACTTGCTCACCCAAGTTCACTTCAAGATCTCATCTCATTGGGCCTGACCAGTGCAAAGCGTTCATGTCTTAAACTGCCAGCTCCCATTCAGTTCCTTGATATTCAAGGAGATCCTCAAACACATAAATATCCTCACCTAATTTTCCCATTTTAAAACAATACCAAAATCTGTCAAGGTGGTTTCTTACTGCGATAAACCTAATAAATTATCTTTGCTTCAACAGTGGGTTTTTTGATAGTTATATGAGCAATTGACAATTCTCACAGCTGGTTCATTAGAGGCCCTGGTCCTGAAGTGACACAATCACCAAATGTAGTGTGTCAATCTCAATTACATTTTAATTCAGAGACAAATAAAATAGTTTGAGAATTTTGTGAGTATTGAGGAAATTTAAACGTTATCTGGATATTAAATGACATGACAGAATTTTTGTTTATTTTTATAGGTGTTATATGTGATTCGTAAATTATGTGGGAAACTGTTTTTTCTTAGGATGTGCTGAAATATTTTTTGGCAAACTATTTTCAGGGGATAGCAAAACAAACGATGTATAGGGCCGGCCTGGTGGTGCAAGTGGTTAAGTACACGTGCTCCGCTGCGGGGGCCCGGGGTTCGCCAGTTCGGATCCCGGGCGTGCACCGACGCACCGCTTGGCAAGCCATGCTGTGGCGGCGTCCCATATAAAGTGGAGGAAGAGGAACATGGGCACAGATGTTAGCTCAGGGCCAGTCTTCTTCAGCAAAAAGAGGAGGATTGGCAGATGTTAGCTCAGGGCTGATCTTCCTCACAAAAAAAAAACAAAAAACAAATGATGTATAGTTAATTAGAAAGATTAAGTATATGAAGAAAACTTAAAATTCTTGAGTTTAGCTGAAGGATATATGCATACTCATTGTTATTAGTTTTCAACCTTTGTTTAAAATTTCATTAAAAAAATACGAGAAAATTTTTTCACCCAAAGCTTTCTAGGAACACATACCAGACTTATTGCCTTCTGGTTGTTAATACTGTCTCCCATATGGTTGTTTCAAGATTCTTGAAGTTTACCAAAAATCTTACATTTTGATATTTCTGATTGAGAATCTAAAGTATATATTTGCAATATCCCACCACAGAGTTTTTCCATTACTCAAATTCTCACACCCATAAATCTGAAGGCAGACATTTACATTATATTTTGTTATACTAAACGTTCTATAACATTCCCTGAATAGATCCTTTGGGAAAAACTGCACATACACACACATATGTATACACACATACGTAAACACATGTATATTTACAATTAAACATTACTTCCTTCTCATATTTGAATGAGAGAGGAGGGAAGGACAAAATCATAAACACAGCTATTTCAGCATTTGGTGAAAGAAATGGAATTTTGGAAGCTTGAAAATGACAGAGCTCTCTGCTGAAACACTCCATGACATGAATTACTGCCTCTGTGCTTCGATAGAGTTATTAAAATTTGAAAAGGAGAGAAGGGAAAAGAAAAATAGTAGTTTCCATCCCAGTCTACAAAAAGGGATTAAACATCATGGCATTGACATCTGGACTTTCAAGCAGGTGAATAGAAGGCCTACTCAGGATTGATGGTCCACTGACTTATATTTAATTCAAAATTACTATTCACGTCATCTTAAATTCCAGAGAAAGCGGCAATCTGGTGTCGCAAATGCTGAATGTGAGCAAGATTGTCACACAAAGGCTGGTACCATATGTGTCAGACTTAAAATAGAAACATAATTTTCTGTTTGGGCATGGATGATAAAATGTCCAGTAATACTGACTTCTGTTAGCATTTGCAATGCTAAATAATTTTAAGAAAACAATCATGGCTATGGTTTACATTTTTAATACAACACATTTTTTAGCATGCATTTATCATAAATAGATAATTTTATATGGATAGAGTTTTTCATAAAACAGATATCCTTATGTATATGTATTTTGTATATATATAAAAATGCACCTGTGTGTATGTATAAAATATGCATACACAAACACATGTTTGTGTAGGTATGTATGTGTTAATTATATGTGATATATCTACATTATATATATATATACGTATGTATAGGACAACCCCCAAAAACAAGGAAATTTCTGACACGAAATGTCAGTGACACCTGGTTTAAACTTTAAAAAATTTGAGGACCCCATTACTCATTAAACATTTAAGAGACCTGTTTTTTTGTAAGAATTATATGCTTATAATGAAGATATTTTTGGATTAAGATTGCTTTCTGTCTCAAAGTATTCTACATCTGTAATTCTAAAAGGACGAGAGCTGACACTGAGTAAAAGGATTAGGGATGTTCATGTTTATATGATCAACACAAAATCAAGGATGTATATAAATTTGTCGTAACTAAGGTAAGAAACTATGTTCAGGAATATATTAGTTATCTACTGCTGTATAACACATTTCAGAAAATTTAGCAGCTAAAAAAAAACACATTTATTTATCTCACAGTTTCTGCGGGTCAAGAGTCCACACTTTGGTCCCTTGCTTCAGGGTCTCTCACAAGGTTGTAATGAAGGTTCTGGCCAGGCTTATGGTTTCATTTGAGTGTCAACTGGAAAAGACTCTGCTTCCAAGCTCATGCAGTTGTTGGCCAAATTGAGTTCTTTGTGGGTTGTTGAATTGAGGGCTTCAGCTCCTCGTGGGTTGTCAGCTTGAGGCCACCCTCAATCCCTAGCCACATGTTGGGAAGAGGTGCCTTCAGTTCCTTGCCACTGGGTCTCCCCAACATAGAGATCTACACGTCTTTCTACTGGACAGCATCCAGATGGATGACAGGACCTTCAATGTTTCCCAGCGTCATCAAAGCTTCCCTTGCCCATGAATTGCCTGGAAACAGAAGATTCCCAGAACCTGTTGAAAGCTTTCCAGATGGGACAATATATTTCTTGGAGGTAGTCAGTGGGGACTGATCGTCATGATCAAAAAAGCATCAAAGTGCTTTGGAGATGTGTGTAAGAACCTAGCATTTTTGTATAATTCCTAAGTAGAAAGTCTCAGTCATAACCAGGATTAAATTTCCCATCAGCTCTTTACAATGTAGTTTTGGAGTTAAAGAAACTGGATTTAAATAAATTTAAAAATATTTCACTTTATCCATATCTAGGTTTGTGGCGATAAAAACCATTTTTGTTATTTCTCCAAGGATGTTCCTTTATTTAATGGCTGGTCATGTATGTTTTCTCCGGCAAAAAAGGTTTTCTTTCTTCGACACTAAATTACCTATAAGCGTTACAAACTTATCACTAAAGGATGTCAATAATATAGTGCTCTAATTAACTGGCCCACATAAGAACCATTTATAGGGACAGAGATTAGTAAATCCAAGAATGAATGAATCATTTATGGGAGCTGAGTCTGAATTAATATCAAGTGGTGGGTCAAAGCTCAAATTATATGCATTATCTAGAGTTACAGAGAAACATCTGACATTTGAAGGTCATATAAGAAAGAATCTTCAAAAAATGGAGACTGCTTTACATACATTTATACAAGACTGGAAGGCCTGCATATTTCTCTATAGAGATTGAAAGTTTAGAGGATATTGGAGATAGTTGTGTATTCAAGTGCTGCTTATTATTTGTGACTATTTCTTGCTTCATTACCTTTCTTTAGAAAGAGGTAATAAATGCACAATCTTCTCTCAAAACTCAACCTCCCTTCTTACATTCCTCATACCTGATTTCAGCATAAATGTCATGCACTATGTAATGTGCATTTTTCAACAGAGATGAGCATAGATTTTTTTTAAATTGAAAGAAAATGTGCTTTCTTGCATTTGTCCTTCTCAAAGCCCACCCATCCTCTGTTTTTGTGATGTAAGCATGATGCATTCCATAAAATGCAGTTCATATATGTGTGATAACATACAAAGAAATTGTAAGAAGATAGTGGAAAGCTTTTAAATACATCATACCAAAACATGCTACCCAGAAATATAACTTCTATTTAGAAACTTCCCACATAGGAACTACGGCAACAGTTTACTCAATAGACCTTCTTGTCTGGTCCACAAGTGTTTGTACCTTCACTGTGAGTTCAATAATGGACTATAATGAATTCCTCCCAAACAACCACAGTGTAACTGTTTGCATATCTTCATGAGAAATTTGTTTTTAAGGAGGAAATTGGAATTCAATATTTAGGACGTTTGAAAGGAGAAAATCGCTAAAGTGATAAAGATGAGATGGATGGTAAGACACAAATGGTGACCCTAGGTCTTTGTAAGTTGAACTAGTGTGGTGTTACATAACAGCTTATTGAGAAGGGCTTTTAAAAGGTTATTATTCTATTCTACTGAAAGTATTGAGAAACCATTTTTTTTAACTGAAATTTTGTTGCTCTCAAATTTTTCCTGTATGCCAGTTTCTTCAGTTTCTCAACACTGCAATAGTACACTGTGAAGTTTTTGCTCTTGCTCAGCAGTTCTGTGACTGAGAAATTATATACTTGAAAAATGCTGGAGGCCTGTTTTAGTGGGAGAGCGGTAAGTGATCCATCCCCCACTTCCAATATACAGGTGCAGTGTTACTAGGAGGGGATCTTGCACCATATTTAGATGGGTGTAAACAGCCAGGAAAGCAAGTCTTGGCAGAATTTATTTCCTAATAGGAAGTAGAGAAGAGCAGGAAGTCCCAAATGGCAGTCAATACTATTCAACTCAGCAGACATATGACTGCAAGATATTTATAAATACTAAAAAAGCAAATTTGATCAATTGGAAATGTGAAAATTACAAAAAAAAAAAAATCACATATGGCTTATTTCACCAATCCTGCTGTATGTAACCAATCTCCTCTTGTAGGTGACACCTGCAGTCTACCCTCTGCAAACTCCCTGGTGACCCCATTCATGTTCCAACACCCCAACATCCACCTTTGTCCTTCCCACCTCAGTGACACTCTCCTTTCTCTCTATGACCTCAGATATCCCATCTACTGGATCAGCCTTGCACTCAAAAGTCCTCTACACTCAGCTGGGCCTCTAAATTTCCACTAGGCTGTTGGAGATCTTCACCCCTCCCCTTCATGCAGATACACATCTACCTTGCTCAGTTGCACATAGTAGTTTTTGGACTGAATTAGCTCAGAAGGGAAGGAAAGGGAATGATGAAGAAGAATAGATAAAAGCCAAGATTTTGATTTTTGAGCTTCAAAATGCTTCTGAGATTTTAGATAACTAACAAATGGCAATAGCTAGCTGTAAAAAGAAAGCAGTTACAATGGTTGCAATCAAGGCTAGGGTGACATGTGTAAGCATTAGATATTCATTCTTCATTTCCATTTAATTGATTGTACATGTGTTGGCATTTTTGTTTTCTGCTTAATGATTTGTTTTATTGATGACTATTCCCTTGATTAATTATATGTGCTATTTATGCCAGTGAGGACTCCTGGCATCCAAGATGGAGGGTAAAACATTTGATCGGTTAATGGAATGGACATATAAACTCAAGTCAATAATATTAATCATAGTAACATAGGATCAAGAAGAAAATATCATTTAGTAGTGATCTGAGGGAAAAAAAGGATCAGACAAAAACAGAATCATGTAGTCAAGTATATATTAGCAAATAATAAAGAAGAAACCCTATAGAAGCACTTACAGGATGAGCATGGGAAGGGAGTGAGAGAAGGGGGGAGAGAGAGAGAGAAAAACAGAGAGAGACTCATTCTTTACAGCCTTTTATCTCAATGCAGTCTAAGAATTCTTATTTGTCAATACTTGCCAGAATAAAAAGAAAAGTAATGCTATTTAAAATATCTTTTAGAGGGCCAACCTGGTCGTGCAAGTGGTCAAGTGCACGTGCTCTGCTGAGGCGGTCCGGGGTTCCCGGGTTTCAATCCCAGGTGCGCAGTGAGGCACCGCTTGTAGAGCCATGCTGTGGCGGTGTCCCATATAAAGTAGAGGAAGATGGGCACAGATGTTAGCTCAGGGCCAATCTTCCTAAGCAAAAAGAGGAGGATTGGCATCAGGTGTTAGCTCAGTGCTGATCTTCCTCACTCACACACAAAATAAATAAAAAATAAAATATCTTTTAGATATATGATAAATTTCATGAATCTTTTCTTGATCTAATGAACCAAGTCACTGGTGAAGTCATGTTCCATTTTTATATTTAAGAATCACTGGTGATTTTAACTCCTCACTTTTCTGCTGGATTGAGTTACCACAGGAGAGATGTTATCATTAAGATGTTCTAAAATCATTAGCACTTTTTGTTTGCATGTCAGTCTAGCCAAGGGATGCATTGGTTTTTTGTTGTTGTTGTTGTTTCCAAAGCTTATTTCAATATTATAAATATGTGCAATATAACCATGGCCTATTAAATAATTACATCAATTAAATTTGAAGGAGTTTAAAATTATTTTTATGTACTTGATATAGGTGGATGTTTTCCTGTTTGGTGATTATTATGTTTTATTCCTTTTATTTTTCAGAATGGAACAAGCTATATCTGCTATCTAAAAGTTGTCTTGGTCTATAACTAAAATTTTAATTCAGGTTTTCAACATAAAGAGTAGACAGAGATTTATTGGACTAATCTTTTGTTTAATTGGCATGGCATGTATGGAATTAATTTTTTCATCTTTTATTAAAACCATCATCGTATTAAAATAGCGTTATACTTCAGCTAACTGTAACTCCGTAAGATATGACTAAATATAAGGAAAAATAATTGAATAATACTGGGTTTACTTTTAAGAGAAAGTATAATATATCAAAATAATCACTTGGCAGGTTCAGGCATGACATTAAACAGCAAAAATTTAGAACGAATAACTCTGGGCATTAATTTTCTTCTGTGAGAAATTAGTTGAAATGAGGTATCCCAAGATCCCTTCAGCTCCAAAATTCTTTGATTCCTTCCCTATTTACTTATTTTCTCTTCCTCCATCTCTTTTCATTAACTCAAGCTTCCTCTATCCATCACAGAGAAGACTACTCTATTTTTCTCCTTTCCTTTAGAATCTGACTCTAGTTTTCTAAATATTGTTTATTAAGGTTACTTTGGGCTATTATTGCTTTTTTCTTTTGTGAAAATGAAAACAGAATACATCCTCTATTACTTAATGTATTAGTTATTCCACAATATTTCTGCGTAATGGGCCACCTCTCAAATTCACTAGCTTCCCTCTGGCTGCCAGAAGTCTGAGATCTCCTGCCACATCCAGTGCATGGGGTCACTTAATCAGTGCATCTCTCACGTGGCCACCTGCTGCAGGGATGAAATGAAATTCCAGACTTCCGGTTTCTGGTCCAGCGTGTAAGAAGCTTGGAAGTAGCCACTCTGTCCTAACAACAAGTAAAAAACTGAACAAACTGAAAAATCAAGAGCTTTTCTTAGATCTTTAAGAAAAATTAGGTCAGAGGGCAAACCGCTGCCCCCGAAATCAGAAAAACAAACAGGTAGATACAGAGAATCACAACTTACCAGAGCAGACACCCACTAGCAGAAACCTACATGGGGACCAGCGTCAGGGTAGAAAAACCTAACCTGTAATTGATGAATTGCTGGAGTCTCAGTGTGGACACATCTGAGAGTTAAAAACTCCAGGGGACTCAGTCTTGGAGGGGCAGGCTTTTGTGAGTTGTACCTCCTGGAAATCTACCATGTCTCACATTGAATATCAGAGACAAATCCCCTCCTACTTCTGGCAGGAGGATGGGAAAAGGAACCATTTTGAAATAAGCCAGAGTGTTCTATTCTTCTTAACAAGGTCTGCTCTCAGAAGAAATTATTTAACCAGAGCTTAACCTGTTGGCATTTTATTAGAACCTAACTGACCTGGAGGAAGGGTAATACCCAACTCTAGCTTTTTCCAGCTTTCCACGTGGGAGAAGGGAAATACATGACTCCAGCCCACTCTTGTCCCACCTAAATGGCGGTGGGGGTATGACTGAGCAGCAATGGTGCTGGGGCACAGTCTCCCGGCAGAGACTCACTAAAAGGCTGAGACCTAATCATAGGACTAAAGAATGCTTCCTCACTCCCCACACCTTACTACCACATTACTAAAGGCCTATTTACTGTAGTTCATTTACCTAGTACACCATGTCAGACTATCAAAAAAAAATTACAAGACATACTAAAAGGCAAAAAACGTAGAGCAACCATCAGAACCAGATTCAGATATGGCAGGAATATTGGAATTGCCAGACCAGGAGTTTAAAACACCTATGATTAATATGCTAAAGAGATTAATGTATAAAGTAGCATGCAAGAACAGATGGGCAATTTAAGCAGAGAGATAGAAATCCTAAGAAATTCTAGAGATGAAAAACATCGTAATAGAAATGAAGAATGTGTTTGATGGTAATATTTGTAGACTGGACACAGAAGAGACAAGATTCTCTGAGCATGAGGATATCTCAATAGAAACTGTCAAAATTGAAAAGTAAAGAGTAAAAAGACTGATTAAAAAAAAAAAAACCCAGAAAAGAATATCCAAGAATTGGGGAACAACTACAAAAGGTACAACATACATGTAATGGGAATACCAGAATAGGAAGAAAGACAGAAAGGAATAGAAGACATATTTGAAACAATATGACTGAGAATTCCCCCCCAATTAATGTCACATACCAAACCACAGATCCAAGAAGCTCAGAGAACACCAAGTAGAATAAGTGTAAAGAAAAAAAAAGACCTACACTAAGCATATCATTCTCAAGTTACAACCAAAGTTAAAAAAAAAAATTCTTAAAAGAATCCAGAGGGGAAAAAAAAAAAAAAACACCTTATCTATAGAGAAGTAGTGATAAGAATTACATCTGACTTCTCAGAAACCATGCAAGGAAGAATAGAGTGGAGGGAAATATTTAATGCTAAATAAAATTCCCTAGCTTTAAATGATAGTCATTTCCTTTTCCTTCATGCATCTACATGTCGCTTGGAGAGTGATTTATCTAGGTTAGAATGGCTGTGATTGTCTCCAAGATGTAAGTCAGATCTAGGTCTGCCCTACACGGCTCTCATTGTCTTTGGACAGATAGACTAGCGGGGCAGGTGATTTTCACAGTAATAGCAGAAGTGAAAGAGCTAAAGGACCACAACACAAGTACATTTTATGCCTTTGTTGCATGACAAATACTAATATCCCATTAGCCAAAGCAAAACATGCTGGGCTCAAATTTGAGTGGTAGGAAAGTATGTCCACCTTTGCTACTTCATTAGCTGCCTTGGAGGGACTGAGAAGTCTCACTCCAAATGACATGGATATACAGCTAAAGTTGAAAAACTAGCACTGCTAATTCAAGCTGCCACACTTTCCATGCATTTTGATGATAGGTATATTGTTTTTAAATTTTAATTTACTCAAAATTGAGGCAATTTCCCCTTTATTTATTCCTTTCCACCCCTGTCTACTCTTTAAGCCACTTGCAGGCCAAGCTCCTTCTAGTCCTAGAGTCAGTGAAACCTACATTGCAGGCAATCAATAGATTTTACTCAATTTGTAAATCGTGTCTAGAAATAACATATTATTTTCATGAGTTTTGCTTGTGTTGAAAAGCCCATAGTTGAACTGACTTCTTGCTCCATAGATAGAATCATGGAAAAGCAAAAAGTCTTTCTTGTGATATTTCTTCTGATATATTTGCTATAGTGAGTAATTATGTTTCCTTTTAGGACAATTACAGTTCTAGGTGTGAAACCAAGCAAGTGGTGCCTTTGTGGTCCAATAACAATTAGCCATCCAACATTTCTACTAACAAGTAAACAAAAATATCATTGTATTTATTGACAAAGCTGAATATTTCAGGTAATTTCAGATGTATTTTGAAGAAAGCACTTCCTAACCAGCACTTCCTAACCATTACAAGTGTAATTTCCTCTATCAGGAAGACTATTATCTACCTTTGAAAAGTATGTAAAGCTTTTATATTCCGACAGTGTCATTGTATAGTTTGCCATGCTCGAATCATAGATGGAGAGTTAATGAATATTAAAATACTTCTCTTACTGAGTGGTAGGGGGAAGGGTGAGGCATATAGGTACAATCTCCCATTCAATAAAGAATATAGCTAAAATGGATTTTCTTTTGCATTTTGCACTCAATAAAATGTTAAAATATTTTTTCTGAAAAAAAATTTGTTGGCTGTCTTTGTTTTTTGTTTTTTGTTGTTTTTTTTTTTTTGTGAGGAAGATCAGCCCTGAGCTAACATCCATGCCAATCCTCCTCTTTTTTTTTTTTGCTGAGGAAGACCGGCTCTGAGCTAACATCCATTGCCAATCCTCATCCTTTTTATCCCCCCAAAGCCCCAGTAGATCGTTGTATGTCGTAGTTGCACATCCTTCTAGTTGCTGTATGTGGGACGCCGCCTCAGCATGGCCAGAGAAGCAGTGAATTGGTGCGCGCCTGGGATCTGGACCTGGACCGCCAGTAGCAGGCGCGCACACTTAACCACTAAGCCACGGGGCTGGCCCTTGCTAAGTCTCTTTTAACAGAAAAATAAAACACTGAAAATGTTAATATTATAAGATTTTTATAGTATTAAACAGGATAACAAATTTACTTTACAGGCTCTGAAAGAAATAGAAGAATGAATTTAATACGGTTAAATGAACACACATATTTTATGAATACATTCATTACTGGATCAAAATTGCTCCCCAGCATCATAGTACATTAAGATGGTATGTGTTAATTTGTCAGCACTTCTTGTAACAGTCGCTGTTGAATATGTATGGATATAATAGACTCATAAAGATTAATACTTTTCTAAAAATGCTTGAATTCAATAACTTGGAGGAATTAGTATAAAATTTCAGTGACGCACAATGAAAAAATAGACACATCAAAAATTTTAACGTATAATACTAATTGATTCAGCATTGATAATGATGTTGAAACTATTCAAAATATGACAGCACATTGGTTACTCTATGAAGTAAATTTCAAACAGATTAAATACTTAAATATTGAAAGATGGAGGAAAAAAGTAAAAGAAATCTTTCGGGAAAATACATACATTGATAATACATTTTTAACCAACTGTAAACTCTGAAACTATTTTTATAGTCATTTTTTGTTTTTTCTAAGTTAATTTTATCTTTAGTACAGTTTTAGATTTATAGAAAAATTACAGAGAGAGTACAAAGAGTTCTAATATGATCTGTAATTTTCCTATTATTAATATTTTTCATAATTATGGTGCATTTTTTACAATTAGTGAACTAAAATGGATATTTTATTATTACTGAAGGGCATTTTTTTTTTCAGATTTATTAAACTTTACCTAATTTACATTTTTGTTTTTCAGGAGCTCATCTAAGATACCACAATTCACTTAAGTTATTTTATCTCTTTTGTCTCCTCTTGGTTATGACAGTTTCTCAGACTTTGTTTTTGATAACATTGAAATTCTATGGAATATTGTTCAGATATTTTGTAGACTGTTCCTCTATTTGGATTTATCTGTTATTTTTCTTATGATTATACTAGTGTCATATGTTTTGAGAGGAAGAACACAGAGTGAAAGTGGCATCATTATCACATCATGTCAAAGGTATATACTACAACGTGACTTATCACTGTGGATATTAACCTTGATCTTCTGGCTGAAGTCGTGTTTGTTGTGTTTTCCTACTCTTAAATTATCTACCCCCCACTCCTTTTCATACTATACTCTTTGGAATGCAATCACTGTGCACAGCCCACACTAACGGAGTAGGGAATTATGTTCCATCTCCTTGACAGTAAAGTTTCTACATAATTTTTTTTTAATTCTCCACTGGTATTTATCTTTTCTCTCCTATTTATTTATCTAATCACTTATTTCATTTATGCTGGATTCATGAATATTTATTTTATATTTTGCATTATAATCTAATACTACTTAAATGTTACTTTATATTGGCACTCAGATTGTTCCAGCCATAGCCCTTGAAGCTCTTGTAGTTGGCACCTGTGTCCCCTTGACATACCCCTATCATCTGTGTGTGTGTGTTTCTTTTGAGGACTTTTTTGAACCTCCTTTATTTTCTGACAATACAAGATGCTACAGGCTCATTTTGTGTATTTCTTGCCGTAGTCCTAAAAAGCTACGATTTCTCAAAGGAGCTTTGCCTCCTTGCATAGCAGAATGGTAGTAGAAAAGAGATCTGAGCTCTCAATATGTTTTTTTCTACTGGATGTTGTTGCTTCTAGGTCTTCTCAATAGATAGAGCAAGAGAATATATATGTGTATACTAACTCATGTATATACACCTATTTATCAATATTTCTATGTGCCACCATCAGTATCTATATTAATCTAAACATGTGTTCCTATTAACGTCTCAAACTCTAATCCATTATCATGTGGATTATTACAACCTCTCCCCCTTACTTATCTGTAAACTCTCACCCTAACAATAAAAAACCTGACTCCTATCATAGGCCATAAATTTACTTAATTGTTTGATTCTAGCATACACATAAAGTGGTATCAGAATTTTTAACCCATAACCCTGTGGGAAACAATTTTATCAACTAGAGCATTGTGCCTACATACAGTGTGTTCTACAGACGTCACTCGTATCCAAAATTACTTTGATCAGCACCTTTTCACTCCTATTTCTTCAGTGAGGTTGTTTCATGCATTTGTAAGAGTTAAGTTGTTTTTGAAAAAATAGTTATATTTGAATAAATAAAAATAAAACTCTTTTATGGTAAAGCATAAGATAAGCAAAGTCAATTGACAAATGTCAGAACTAGGCAAATGAGATTGATATCTTGAATGTACTATTAGTTCTTAAAATTGATAAGAAGCATACAAATATTCCAATGACAATATTTGTAAAAGAAATAAGTAGGAAATTTATGGAAGGATGAATTCCAATAGTCATCAAACGTATGAAAATCTCAAATTTCAAAGTAAGTAGAGAATTTCAAAAGAAACAATAAGTTATTGACCAGGACACAAACAAAACACTAAAAAAAAATTAAAGGCTATTTTTCTTTTGGATAAGAGGGAAAGGTTATTCGTATGCATTACTGATAGAAATCAGTCTGGCCAAAAAATTCAAAAAAAAAAAAAAAGATATCCCCTTCCTCCGAAAAATTCTGCTCCTGGTAATTCATCCCATCAAAAACAAAAGTACATATTAATATTTAAGGACATATGTAAAAATAAATATCAAATTAATCTTTACACTGGAAAGAAAATAAAACAGCTGAATATTCATCAGTAAGGAATGACTGAATACATTATGGCATGTATGCAGAATTTATTATCAAGCATTCATTTAAAAATTGAGTAGATACAGTATTGTTAACTACAGACACTGTGCTGTACATCAGTAGATCTTAAGACTTATTCATCTTGTATAACTGAAACTTTGTGCCCTTTGACTAGTACCTCCCCATTTCTCCTTTCCCCCCAGCTCCTGGAAACCACCATTGTACTCTCTGCTTCTTATGAGTTTGACTATTTTAGATTTTTCATATAAGTGGTATCATGTAGTATTTGTCCTTCTGTGTCTGGCTTGTTTTATTTAGTATAATGTTCTCCAGGTTCATATATTTACGGCATAGGCTGTGGCGATAGTTTGATGGATGTATACTTACCTCCAAACTCATCAAGTTGTATACATTAAATATGTACAGCTTTTTGTATGTCAATCATACCTAAATAAAGTTGATAAAAGTAGTAAAAAGAGTCAAGAAAGAAAAAAATTGAATTCTATGCCCATTGATGTGGAAGGATATCCACAAAGTATTGAGTAAAAAGAAGGTGAGGAAAACCTAATTAAAGTTCTTATAATAGGATTCTTATTTTATAAAGCAAAATATGACATATATGTACATGATTCTTTCATAAAACTTGAATAAACCATGCATATGATATTCTTATTTAAATTTGGTATTGAAGCAAGGAGTGATGAGGGGCAGGATTATTTTGGTGGTGGGAGAAAGTTGAGGTAGAAAATCAAGTCAAAGAAAAAAAACTACACAAAAAAGTAACTAGAAATGATCACATTTATGCTTATATGTTAAATCGTGTGAATGGTATACATATGAGAAAATTAAAGTTATTTAAAATAAATTATATTAGAAACTCCTATTACAACATATATTATCTAGATATTTAATTGATACATGGTGTCTCAGTCAGTTCAGCCTGCTCTAACAGAATACCATAGATTGGGTGGCTTACACGACGATTTATTTCTTATAGTTCTGGAGGCTGG
Organism: Ceratotherium simum simum; assembly: GCF_057802395.1. Lineage (NCBI taxonomy): Eukaryota > Metazoa > Chordata > Mammalia > Perissodactyla > Rhinocerotidae > Ceratotherium > Ceratotherium simum. The sequence goes on along the minus strand of NC_141917.1, from coordinate 17,895,419 downwards.
AAGTCCAAGAATTGATTGCCAGAATGGTTGGGCTCTTGTTGAGAACCTGGGTTATGTCCTCACATGGCCTTCCTTGGTGTGTGCACACACAGAGACACACACACACACTCACACACACACAGATCCTGTGTTCCTCCTCTTTTTATAAGGGCATTAATGAGGGCCCCATCCTCATGACCTAATCTCATGCTAATCACCTCCAAATACCATCACATTGGGCGTTAGAGTTTCAACATATGATTTTGGGGCGAACACATGATTCAGTCCACAGTACACAGGCTGACTATTTGAAATAGATAAAAATTACATATATATAGATGTGTGTGTGTGTGTGCGCGTGCACGCGCGCATGCACATGCGCACATTTATAGCTTATTTTATTTTTGCCAATATAGAGTAACACTAATTGTTTATATTATTGATATGACATGGTAAAAACACCTATACAAATTATATTAATGAGAACTGTGAGTAATATGCAAATTACAAATGTATAATAAGTGGACAAATATCAATTTAATCTGAGTTATGAAGTGAGATCGTATTTGAGTTAAATAGCAGCTGGGAAGAAATTAGCTATTAATTTTCATATCATTTTTCTCAAAATGTAGGTTGGCTTAGAGCAATTAACTCAATAGAAGACTTTATTTTAACATGCCACTTTAGGCTTAACTGAAAGGTATAATACTATTCTGATCCATGGAACTTGTCCAGAGAATTTATTTCAAACAAAGTGGTGAACTCATTTCAATCACAGTAATAGATACATCTGCCTTACTAGATAGTAATGTACCCGTATACCATAAAATATTTTAAGTACCCACATACTACAAAATATTCTGTTGTTTTCTTTTGTATGCAATAGTTACTAATTAGAATTGAATAATTTTTTGTCTTATAAAGTATTATTAACCTTTTAGCCTCAGGGATTTGTCTTATTCCAATCAGTTACTCAAAATTAGTCCATTCCTTTCTTTAATAAAAATGGCTTATCTCAGGGAAATAGCATGTAATATCCGGAAAATCAAATATATTGCAACAGAAAAATCTCAGAAAATTAAAATACAGTTGGTCAAATATGTGAAGTCAATTTTGATGGTCTTGTGAGTGAAAGGCTACTAGGAATATTGGTCTAGGTAATTGAAGCAACCAAAAATTGCATCTGACATTTTGATCTGACAGTGAATACGCAGACATGGAGAAATCTCCATTATTCTTTTGGTATGTTAAAATATTTCCAAAGGTACAGGAAAGATATTTTAAAACACTAGAGCTAGGCACATTTATGTAGCGACTTTTCCAATATTTCAAAGTTGGAGACAGACACTGGACAAGGAAAAGTTTAGAATACTATTGTTTTGGAGGAAGCAGTTACAATTTTGAAGGCCTTCAATATCCAGGTATGTAATATAAACAGGGGCTGCAGCCAGGTGAGGGATAAGGAACAAATCAGAGTGTATACAACCTGTCTCAGAACACTAAAATTCAAAGTAAAGAAAGAACATTTTTCTGGACAAACAAAATATGTCCCCAAAATGAAACTGACCTGTAGACTTTCAGTGTTCTGAAAATTATGTCTAGTAAAACATTACTAATGTTTGATTAGTATTGGAAATCAAAATCATTCTATTGCTCTCCACATATACTCTTCTAGCAAAATTCCCTCAATCTAAAGCTTACTAGCAATGTTTTTCACAGTGATATTATTCAATGCATTATATTGATATAATCAGAAATCAAGTGTCAGGTCTATTTAACACAGCAATAGTCAGGAACATTTGTATGTTCATATGAGAAATGTATTCAGCCTTCCATTTCTGGCTGAGACAAAGTAACCGTGACAAGACATATCTTCTGCCAACCTTAAAGAACAAAAATAAAGGACAAAATATTAAAAAATGAACAGTTTTGAAGACACTGAAGATGGAAACTGAATGAGTTAATCTTTTCCACTGCCCCAACTTAACTACCTGAGAGATTTTCCAGGATGCAGTTCAAGGATGGGGAAGCCAGGTGGAGCCTGGTGGGCTCTCTGTGTTGAAGAGATGGAGTTGAGATTCTGGGGAGATCTAGGAGCCCAGATTCTGCAAAAGAAAATACTAGAGAGAGATTCACAATGAGAGAACTCTGAAGATCTGCAGGGGATACACCTAAATTATTTGGATGAGAAATGATTAGCACACGTGCAAGAAAAGAACTATCCAAAAATCTGAGATTACAGTGCCTAGGATAGTGCCTGTTCCCATTAGATACTCCAGAAAATCTATCACTCACAAAACATTGATACAGAACACATGAGCGTCTTGCCTCAGGAGTGGGGGAATCCTTAGACTGAGGACTAATTCAATTCGGATTAACAAATCTTAGAAGCAAGACCTGAAAGGATCAACCTATTTCCAAATAATGTATCTATGTCCTAGAGTCAAACTCCAAATATTTAAAGAAAAGCAAAAAAAAAAATAGCTCCCAGAAAGACAAAATTCACAGTTTGGAAACCAATTAAAAATTACCAGGCATGCAAAGGAGCTATGAAATATGACCCATAATGAAGAGGAAAAAAATAATCAAGTACAAATGATCCATAAATGACACATATCATTAGCACATGGAATTAGCAGAAAACAAAATTAAAACATTATATTCCATATGTTCAAAAGTTTAAGTATGTATGAAAAATTTAAAAAAGACAAATAGACTAGAGATAAAAACTAAAGTGTATAAGATGAAGACAATGCTTTTATTGGTATTAATGGCAAATTAGATCTCAAAGAAGAAAAAATTGGTGAACTTGAAGATTTCTCAATGGAAACTACTTAAAATTAAGCACAGAAAGGAAAACTGGGGAATTCAGCTCCAGGCCAAAATCTTATATGTGATCTTTCAGGCCCAGGCAAAGGAAATCATAAAGGATTTACCTGGCTGGGCTCATGGCAGAAAGTTGCCCTCCACACACCAAACTTGATGCCAGTGCATTGCAACCTCTGAAGAGAGTGGCGGTAAATACTCAGGTCCACAACCACCATTGCAATCCAGGCCCAGGTTGAAGCTGGCATGCTTACACATAGATCTTCTTTTTTGGCCAAATGACTCCGTTCTGAGGCCTACTCACCTAGGTCCACTCAGCCAAGACCATTCCTAGGCATTTCCTTGTGAGGAGATTTAAACTACTAAAAATTAAATGATTATTAAACAAAGTTTAATTTTTTTTTATTCTGTCTTAGTAAGTTGTGTTTATGAATTTTATTTAAGTTTTCAAATATACTATATATAAAGTTATTAATAATACTCATTAATTTTATTCATAAGATTTGCAACATTTGTACTTTCCTATTCTATGCCCAGTATTTTTATCTATGCCTTCCCATTCGAATTATAATTGTCATATTATACTTTCATAGTTTATTTTATCCTTGGTCTCCACATTCTTTTCAGCTGGGATAGTTTAATCTTTGTTTCCTGCCCTTTCTGTTCTCTGGAACATCTCTCTTCTACCTCAATCCATTTTCCATACTGATTTTAGATTGTCTTACAATGCATCTTTCATCACTTAAACTTCCCTGCTCAAAACTTTTGGCTACTCCTCATTTTTATTAAAAAAAAAAAAAAAGGAGAAATATTTCAGTGTACTACATATGAACTACTAATATAGCCTCAAAAGGCTCATTGACTCAACAATAATTAATATGTGCCTATTATGTCAAGCATGGGATAGGGTCTGGTTAGCAAAAACATAACAATTTCCTCTTTTATTCTAGTGAGAGAGAAAAACATTAATCAAACCATCATAAATGCATGTAAAATTTCAGAGGTGACACGTGTTACAAAGGAGAAGAACCAATTCTATGAGAATATGAAATAGAGGCATTTAATCTCACTAGGGGTATCAGTAATCATTCCTCAAAGGGGCCATGCTTCTGCTAATAACAGAAGAATAAATAACATTTGACTCAACAAAGAGGGACAGTTTGGCCCTCCAGAGGAAAGAACATGTGCAAAGGCCCTATGGTTGGAGGGGCATGGTGTTGAAAAAGAGAAAGAGAAAGCCAGGCTAGCATGGCTGGAGAGAAACAATGTGGCAGATAAGCTTCGGGGATAGGAAGGAGCCAAACCCTAAACGGTTTTCATGGTTATATTGAGGAGATTGGTCTTCATTGATGCACAACTGGAAGTCAATGATCACACTTGTGTTGTGTACAAAGTACTTTATCAGCAATAAGGACAGAGATTCAGAAGAGGCCAGAGTGGCTACAATAAAGTAGCTGGGGCAGGATTTCAGGTAAGATATGATTGTAGCTTGTACTAAAATTGTGAGGATACAAAGATTGCTGTATTGAGGAAATTATATTTGAGAGATGAAAATGACAGGACATGATGGGTACTGGGTTTGAGTGGAGTTAAGACTAAGTCCTTTTAATTCTACTTCTCCAATATATTTCAAATTGATTAAAATTTTTATGCACATCTATATTGTCTTAATATAGGTTTTAATATAATCTTTAACATAAACTTAATATAATCTTTAGTATAGATCCCAATAAAATGTTTTATTATATTTTAATCTTATCCTTACAAGTCACTGGCTCCAAAACTAATCCCCTACAAAATGCATTATCCGTTCTACCCATATTTCCCTGTTTAACTTCATTCAATACTTCCAAAAATGATATAAGTTCCTGAATACTATATGCAAACTTTTGTCCATCATTCATGATTTCCACAACCTAACTTTTCCAAACGGATACAAATTGTCATGTTCTGTGCATACGCTGTTTCTTTGCCTTTGAATGTCCTGGAGAGTAATTTTTTTTCTTGTCAAACACACACACTAACATTACATACTCAACAGGTAACTTCTTTAATCAACACTTACTTGAATTTTCCAAAGAGTTCTAAGCTCTTTCCTTTGCTCTAATTCTGTATCTTGTAAATTCTTATATATATCTGGAATACCTAAGCATTTCGTTTTTTTTTTTTAATTGCAAGGCTAACTCTCAAACCAAAAAAAGAAGAAAAATGCAGTGCCTTTTTTGTACCTTATTAGTGTGTTCCTATTTCTAGAAGATGTGCTTTTGCTAAATAGTCAACGCTCATTAAATTGTTTATTATTTGTGGACCTCAAGTACACGCTATGTATTTGCAAAAACAATAAAAAAAAAGGATTTCACTCTTTTGTAAGGCAATGTTTTTAAAATACAATGTCTGAATGAAGGTTACAATATTCACCTTCTAATTTCGTTGACAAGTATTTTATTTTTAAAGTTGCATATAAATAAACAAGAATGCCCGTATTGTCTATAAGTTTAATTTCTCCTTTATACTCTAATTACAATTTGGTGAGACTAAATTCTCTAATATGATGTATTAGTAGATACTGTTGAAAGTTTTTGTAGTAATTTCAAGAAAATATTTAAAATTGCTAAAGCACAATTGAGGCTATTGCATTTCTTTGGTATATTGACTTTTTACACATAGAAAATCAAAGTTTAATTAGTGTTCACGTTTGATGAAAGGCTTTACCTGGCAGGTCTCAGGCTAAGCTTCTGTTAGCTCTGACGACAGTAAATAGATTTTCGTAGTAAGCCGTATAAATCCATCTGAACACATGTAATAACGTTTCCTTTTCTTGTTTACTAGATTTGCCCTTATTAGAAATTCAGTACTGGTTTCATTTGCATATTCTTTATTTTCTATTCAAAAATATTAATTAAATTATTTTGGATACCATAGATGGAACATTGAAAACGTTCCTCGATGCTCATTTTATGGCTTTAATAATATATCAGTAAAATATAAAAATCTGCATGTTTTCAATTCTGATCTATTCAAAGAATGTGCCTTTGATTACTAGTGGGGTTATAGTTATGTGTTGCCAATGTGGAAAGGATGGAATTTGACTTAATTCTAGTCCCTACTCTCTCAAGCGTTGATATAAGGGAAAATATGTTAAAGAAAACTCTCCAACTATTCCCCAGCTCAAAGACACCTACTCTAGATCTTTCCAAGACACTTAGAAAATCAGTGCCCTAAAATTGGCACTTCTGTTTATATTGTCCCATAATCTCTGGAATTGATTTAAAAGTCTAACTCTGTGCCATGTGGGGCTATGGCCGCCAACTGAAATCATTTTTATGGAGCAGGAAATGAGACACAAAATCCTTCTGGCTTTTTTTGTCTTGTTGGTTTTTATTTTACTTTTCACCTATCATAGAATTGGATTGCATAATTTCCTTGTTTCAGTGACAATCACGAAGTGTTTATTTTATTTTGAAATTACCAATTCTCGAGACTGAAAGAAACATTGAATCATTTGGTAGATCCATGCACCCTTCTCCTATTTGTGAATTGTTTCCGCAGCGCTTCCTGACTAAGACACACTTCAGAGTCTGTCCTAGTAACCCATTACTACATTTCAAACTCTCTCAAATTATGGGCCACTGAAATGACAATTACTTTGAGGCTGTGATATAATCATTGCAAGTACTAGTTATGGCCACAGCGCCAAAAGAACATTTAGGTTTATTAAGTTATTTTAATGTATTTTGTTTTTATTTTTTTGCTACAGCTTTTCAGATTTTAGCTGGTATTTATATCTATGATGAAAAGCACTTTGGTTATGTTAAATAAATTGACTTGCTACTAAATTAAACAATATAATACATAAATTAAACAATAAATTAGATTAAAAAATTCACATTTTAAAATTGTCTTTTATCCTTCCTCCACTTCCTTTGCTACACAGACAGTGAATATAAAATTGTAAGAAGAAAAGGTTATCTAATGAACATTTTTAGTTTGTTTTATCCCTCTTTTTAAAACGTATATGTGACAATATTAGTAAAACTTTGCAAAGCAAAAGAAAGCCACTTTAAGATAGATAAGTTCAGTTCGTAATTAAACTTGCTATTTAAAATCACCGTTTTTATGTTGGCTTTTTTGCAGGGATCACAAACATAACTATCTTTCAGTATATTATATCCTGCAATATGCTCCAGTTTACCATAAATAGAGATTTGATTTCCATTAAAAACAAACAACAACGTGATATTCTTAAAGAAACATTTAACTAAAAACAAACAGCAGACGTTTTTAAATACCAACAAAAAGCATTGTGATACCATGTAGATCTAAAATTGGAAATAATTGCACAACAAATATTTACATTAGGCTGCATATGATTACTCGTGATTAGAAAGTTTACTCATGATTCTCTCGACATCATAAAGACGGTCCTTTGTGACTAAATATTGTGTGCAGATCTGTTTTACCAGAGTCAGAATACTTTTTGCAATACAGTTAGTACTTGGGTGTTCCTGGGCTGTGATAGAACTATGGAGTCAATCCTTAAAAAGGAAAATGTAAAAACTCTGTATCTCTAATTAAAAAGAATTGGCTTAATAAGTGAAAAAATAAAATCCTTTAAAATAATCAAATAAAAGTACATAAGCACCTAAAAGTCAGACTGTGGAAAAACCTCAAAAAAGATTATATTTGACAATATTCATCAGTCTTTTTGGTTTTTTTTTGTGAGGAAGATCAGCCCAGAGCTAACATCCATGCCAATCCTTCTCTTTTTGCTGAGGAAGACTGGCCCTGGGCTAACATCTGTGTCCATCTTCTTCCACTTTAAACGGGACACCATCACAGCATGGCCTGACAAATGGTGCATTGGTGCGCGCCCGGGATCCAAACCCAGGCCGCCAGCAGCAAGCAAAGCACAACACGCGCACTTAACCACTACTCCACGGGGGCCGGCCCCCATCAGTCTATTATTAATGACATATCTTCTTTGGATCCTTAACACCCTTGGTGTGAAATATAAAAAATATCTTGCTATCAAATTTGCCATATTGCATACTGGCTGAAAGCAACAAATTTTTTTGCTGCTTGGGTTGAAATAGCATCCATATCACTTATGAGCTTTGGGACCTTGAGAAAGTATCCTAACTGGGCCTCAGTTTTCCCGTCTGTTAAATGGCATAGTACATACCTCAAAAGATTATTGTGAGGATTAAATAAATAGTGAATAGGATAGCATTATACACATATAAAGTATTATATGTTTTAGCTATTTGTAATTTACTAAAGCCTTTTACTTTAATCATCTGAAATAAAAAATCACTTTGCATCAATGTAAAGTCTTATTAAAAAATATTTCGGTCAAAAGTAAGATTTCATAAAATTTGGCTAGTGTAGTAGATGATAAAAATAATAAAATCTACTTATCATTAATCACTTATAATATAAGAGACCCCTCAGTAAACCCAAGTTTTTTCTTCCATTTTTCCCTTTGAATTGTCTTTGTTAGATCAGTATAAAACACCAGTGCAAATTCTGATGTTAGTCTTAAGTTATTATAGTTGCTGCCTCTACTGTATTTCTTTATAGCAAGCTTGAACCAAACAAAAATGCTGGATCATTGGAAAATTTTAACTCAATGAAGATCCATATTTTATTCATCATGTTATAGGGAATACGTAGCTAGTGTTAAAATATTTGTTTAAAAGGTAGTGTAAAAAATTGTAGTCACAATATTGTTTTATAAAATATGTATGTCTCTGTGTTATATTTAAGAAATTAATATTGAGTTTTTAAAGTATATATTTTCAGATACCTCTGATAGCAGTTAATTTTCTTTTCAGATATATTAGTACTTTAAAGAACTACAAAACAGACATATTTGCTTAAAGATAATCACAAGGACATTGAGACAGTAATATTCTTGTTTGTCTTTATTTAAATCTATAAAGCAAAAGAAGAAAATTAAGCCAGACTATCATATTCAATTCATAATATAATTTGGTACAAAGAGACACATTTTTTAGCAAGGTAATAAGGTAAGTGAAAATGAGCAGATGGTGGGGGTGTGTGTGTGTGCGCGTATGTGAAACAATCTATACATCTTCAGGCAATAACATTGTAGTCCACTCTCATGAAAACGTAACAAATCAAAGGAACATATAGATTGATTTAAGTATGGGGCTGTAAACTCCATGTTTTAACAGTCACATCCTTCATAACTTAACTAAAATGTATTTGTTTATTTTTCTGAAAATTAAAGTTTCTGAAATTTAATCAAATTAATAACCACAATATAAGTTGGCATTGTAAATTTCCAGACAATATCACATTTACAAAGCAAGCCTTTATAAAATCAAGTCACTGTGAGAAAGTACAAACATTATGCTCAAAGATAGTAACACTTATTTAAAAGCATTGTAGCTGAATGAATACAAAACAACAAAAAACTATTATCTCTGTGACTGATAATATAAAGTTAAAAGGATACTTGAATTAGGAAAAAAATTCTTTTATACGTACATTTTTTTATTTCAAAAGGTACACAATTCTCATTTTCTGATTTATTCATATATATATATACACATATTTATTCTGATATAGTCAGTAAATTAGAATATGTGAGGATTTATTTTTATTATTTCAAAATTGTGTCAAAAATATAACAATAATTATAATGGCAGATTGTTGATTTTAATTTGTACTGTATAATTTAACATGGTACATGTAAGAATGTTGACAAGTTTTTTAATGATTATATGAGTTGTATCTGTGATAGAATAAAGGTACAGAACCCCAGAAATGTGGAATTCTTTCTGAATGTTTTTTTAGTAAATTGCTATGATCTATATCATCATCTCTGACCCCCTTCCAAAAATAAATCAAATAAACAAAGTCCAATCTTATCCAACAACTGAAACCTAACCAATGAGGTAATTAAATTAAAAGTAAAAAATATATAGAAGATGAAACTGAGGGGAATAATGAGGTAAGATAACAGTGGTAACACCATCAATATTTGTATCACAAAATAACATATATGGTCGTTGCATGATATTTTCTTATAATTTTACCATATTTAAGGAAAATATTAATTTGCTATTTTGATAGATATGGATTATGACTTTTCCAAATTATCAATGGTTCAAATTAATACAATGAACATGATCAGTTTATTTAATAATATGATGAGTTGCATATTCAATGTCTTTTTTAAAACACTGCATACATATTAAGGATTTGGGAGAATCAAGGTTATGACTAATGACTGTAAAGGAATAGGAGAGCAGTTTGCTGGAACTAATTACCTTTAGGAATTGTTCTGTGCAAAAATTGGTATTTGATTACTCTCGTTTGTCTTTTTTCATTTGTTTCTCGCTATGACCTCTGTGATTTCTAAGCCTTTGTCTAAAATTTAGGAAGACGGAATGGATTAAAGTAGAATTAGAAGATAATAGATCTGCTCTTTTGCTTTTCAAATATATCTCAATCATATATTTCATTATATTTATTGAGAATATTTCCTTTCTCAGAATTTTATGGTGAAATAGATGGAAAACAATGTAGTTAAGGCTTGTAGAAAATGAAATGAGTGATTTCATTTAATTTAGAGGTTCATATAAACACTTATGAAAGCAAAACATGACTTCTTGTATGCACATTTGAATAAACTACTCCAATTTCACATTTTAATTTCACCTTCTTTTAATAACTTTTGCCAGTTTCAAATGCTACCTGCTTATGTGAGATGGTTTGTAATGACTGTTTCCTACAGTCTCCCAATTTTTGTACTCATTCTTATTTTTTCCTCTTTGCTTGAAGACTTAGACCTCATTGTTTCAATTATCAGTTGTAGTTTCGTATTTCTCTAATTTAGATTTTCAGCTCTTCCTTATGTTACACGTCACTCGGACAGCCAGCTTAACAAATTAAATATCAAAATCATTTACATATTTTAAAAATCTCCTTGTAATGAACCTATCACTTAATCATCCAACTAGGCGTTAGGGGGAGAAAAAAGACCTCTATTCTCACCTAGAAAACAGTCCCTTACTTTTTTCTGCTGTTTCTGACTGCATCCCTATTGTATTTACCATTTTTGTCTTCCAGAAATTTGACAATTATAATTTCCCTTCAGCCCATATACTCTTGCTCCTGTTTTCCCATTCTTTGGAATATCTTTCCCAACTTTCTTTAGTTTAACTCTGCTTATCTTCAAGCCACAAGAGAAGCTGTCTCTTCCAGGAAGCCATGTCTGAAATTCTAAGCCAATCTAGATGTTAACTCCCTGTGTGCTTCAGTAGTTTCTTTTGCTTGTTTTTATCACAACAATCACCATCTTATATCGGCAAATGATCTTCAGTGTATGTCATCACCAATTTAAGAACTTTTAGTGGCTAACAGGGAATCTGATGTTCAATAAAATTGGATTGACCAAACTGAATTAGACAACAAATGTTATGTGGCTCTATGTAGCCTGTCGTTATTTCACTCACTGAACTGAATCATTTTAAATTTAAAATATTCACTTTATTCTTTTCCCAAGGCCTCTATTTATTTTTTCAGGAACAATATTTATTTTTAAGCATAATTTCAATTAATCACTTCTTTTTTTTTTTTTGTGAGGAAGGTCAGCCCTGAGCTAACATCCGTGCTAATCCTCTTTTTGCTGAGGAAGACCGGCTCTGAGCTAACATCTATTGCCAATCCTCCTCTTTTTTTTCTCCCCCAAAGCCCCAGTAGATAGTTGTATGTCATAATTGCACATCGTTCTAGTTGCTGTATGTGAGACGTGGCCTCAGCGTGGCCGGAGAAGCGGTGCGTCCGTGCCCGCCCGGCATCCGAACCTGGGCGGCCAGTAGCAGAGCTGCACACTTAACCTCTAAGCCATGGGGCGGCCCCAATTAATCATTTCTTACTTAGGACAACTGGACTATCAATTGCTCTGTCAATATAATCATTACCTAGCACGTCGTCCTGTAGAAAGCTTACTCTCATTCATACATAATTCATTTATTTTCACCTCTGAGAATTTATATGTTGCCACGTACAGATAAAAGACTATATACCTCATTCTCTTTGCAGTCTCTTTTCTCTTTTAGTTCATTATTCAAAAGATGATTCATGGGTCACCTTTAATGAGTGGAGGCCTCTGATGTTTCTTGCTAGTGTACTCTATAAGTTAGAATCAAACGATTGTATATGATTGTATAGGTGTATTTCAATTTGAGAAATAATATTCCCCCTAACAAAAAATTTTATGAGAAAAAGGTTAATTAATGTAAGTCTTTGAAATTTTGGTGAATCCCCAGTCTTTGGCAAAATTAAATCTAACCAAAAGAAATCAATAAGCCCATTGCCTAGGAGACGGATTGTACTTTTAAAGAAGGAGTAACTTGAATTAACTTTAAATTGCTTCTCTTCCTCAGGCTGGAATAAATCCCCAAACTAGATTTTTAATTGGTTCCTGAAGCTCTTTTTTCTCAAATAGAAACATCAAACTCACTCTGAAATGGAATTTGAAGTCTACATTAGCCCAAGGCAGGAAAAAACAAAATGAAATAAAATTTACGTCCACATTTTCTCTTTAATCTAACTCTTTTTACTTCTTGTAAAATCCCTAAGAAGGAAAAATCAACATTGCTTTGTTTGATGTTTGTTTTTTCTTAAGTGGTGACGTACATGGGAGTAAACTCCTCTTAATATAAGGCAATTTCCACTTTAAAAATGTGTATCAGGTCAAAAGACCATGGGAATGCAATTCAAATATAAATAAGGATTCTAAACACACTTAGTAGTTGATTTCTGATTTATGAGGTTAAATTAAACAGATTAAAGATTAATTATATTTTAGTATTTATTTTATCTATTGCTTTTCCGTGCCATATATGTATTCTTCGTATCGTGGAGTAAGTCATTGCTGAAATTAAAAGGGGGTATTTACACTATTGACAAAGGCTATATATGATTTTTTTAAAAGAAAGGAGTCTGTTTATTGAAACCAAAAAAACAGAGAATACTGTTTTAGTATATACGTATTGTGGAAAGTTTATTCTATTGTATTTGATGTAAAACTTTGCCATGCACTGTTCTAGTCCATACTCCTCTACCCACCACTAACCTCCCTCTAGATGGTGCAAAAAAATGAAGCAAAGGATTCAACAATAGCCTCACTGGTGTCATCCTTAATTTCCAGCCCTTTCATTATCCCATATGCTTGGCAATTAACTACATTTTATATTTCTTTTAGAAAATCGAGGGTACCAATTATGTTACCAAATTTTAAGCTATTAATTATGCCATTGATAGAGAGAGATAGAGTGAGTTAAGTCACATTATTTGTGGTAGTTATATTCTATGAGGTCACTTTAAACACTAAATTAGCCAACACTGAACTATTGCTCCTAGGGGAATTACAGGATTAGGTTCCTGAGAGCCTCTGGTCACAAGATTTTTGTCAGCTGCTCAATACATAACCTTGTTTTATGTGTGTTTCTGTTTAATGACACCCTATTCAATATATATGTTGCTTTTGTTAACACTGAATTCACTACCAACAACACTATAACTTATAACCAAACAAATCTTATTTTATACACTTATCTTTTCTGTAAGGCACATCACAGCTTTCTTGTGCTTAGGAACACTAGACGGCAATTTAACAATACATCTGGGAGCCATTTTAAACAGGAAAAAGCATAAAAATGAGAAAAACTAATAGGCCACAAAAGGAACACTTCTTTGTAGTACAAAAGCTGAAAGAGGGCTGAGTGTCGCCTTGTTCAACCTCATCTGAGACCATGCATGTCAGGCAACTCAAACATTTGCTGCTCTGCACATGTCCATGAATGCCCTTGATAGTACTGCAAGTATTGATTTGGGGGTTACAAATAAATTCTAGCAAGTAGGCAAACTCACAAATACAGAATCTGAGAAAAAGGAGGATTGAATATAAATATATTTATATATATATTGTATGAGTATTCACGTACACTGTATATGCACATATGTATATATAATAATATGTATAGTATATGAATATAAGTGTTTATGATATACATGCATAAACATGTTTGTGCACATGCACATATGTATGTGTGTGAATATATGTATATGTGTATGTGTATATCACCTTTGAAGATTTAGAAGAAGGATCGTAAAAGAGATGTAATTTTCCACAGTTTACAAATGTTTCTCATAAATATAGAGTAGTCTAGTAAGCTTGGCATGAGCTTCAGAGATATTTTTTCTCATAATTTACATATTCTTTCCATAAATTGACTTTTTGTATAGTTTTAATATTATGTAGGTTTAGGACAATATTTGCTTGAATAAGGATAAACCTCAACATCCTGTAGGAGTATACACAACAATAATTTCCCTATGTGCTGAGAATTTCAACAAGAGAAAATTTATAGAGGATTTATTTCCCCAAATGTAGAATATATTCTGTGGTAAACCAAATCCTGACCCTCCAAAGATGTCCACGTCCTAATCCTCAGAAATTGTGAATAGGTAAGGTACATGGCAAAGAGAAACTAAGTGTGCAGACAGAAGTAAGTTTGCTCATCAGCTGATGTTAAAATAGCGAGATTGTCCTGGATTACCTGTGTGGTCCTAATATATTCACAAAGGTTCTTAAAAATGGAAGAAGTAGGCATAAGAGGGGAGTCAGAAAAAGAACTGTGATGACAGAAGCAGTTTCAGAATGACGTGATGTTACAAAGACTCAACCCTGCATTGCTGGCTGTGAAGCTGGAGGAAAAGAACCACGGAATGATCTATAGTGACTTTTGCTGTAAATAGATTTTGTCTTCACAATCTGTTGGTGATAGTTTGCATTATTGAACTGTAATCACAAAAAAACATTTTGACATTTTTTAAATCAAATATAGCTTCTTCCATGGTTGTAAAAAAAAATAAAAAAGAACCACGGTTGAGAGCCAGGGACACTCTCTAAAAACTGGAAGAGGCAAGGAAAAGGATTCTCCCTTAGAGACTCCAAAAGGAATGTGGCCCTGCTGAGTTTAGTCCAGTGAGATTTCAGACTGAGAACTGTAAGATAATAAATTTCTGTTGTTTTAAACCACTAAGTTTGTAGTAATTACTTATAGCGGCAATGGAAAATTAATGTCTCTCTCCTCCCTTCTATCTCTCTAATTCTGTATACACACACACACCCATGCGTGTACACTATACACATACATATATAAACATGTAAAATATATATTATACAGATATTTTACCTATCTGTGGTTTGTATTACATATTAGCATGCCTATATATACTGATTTCCATCATTTCAAATATTAACTCCAGTGATATATTTGTATAAACACTGGCTTGCTTTCAACCTGTATTTCTGTAATTGTATCTTTTGTAAAGAGACACTTGTTTTGGGTCTATGAAAATGGGAGCAACTCTGAACATTTAGTCCATGCCTTAAGTTCAAGAAGATTCACATTTTGGCTTTTTCAGTAGCAAACCTGCCCCTCGTACCAACATTTGAAAGTCTTACGTGCCCTGATGGAGCCCCACATGTTATTACAGAGAAGTTAATGAAACTTGTGTAAGGTAGAGAGATAACGTCTTATCACTTTAACAATTAACCTCAGAGTTCTTCTTAGGAAAGGAACCGTGTTTGTAGAACATATTTTGATGGGCTGTGTAGAATAAATACGACGCTGAGGATGTGAGAGGAGAGCGGGAACCTGAACAATACAGGTGGATGGAATAGCTGTACTAAATCAGGAAATATGAATAATAATGGAGAGGTACCCATTAGTAGTTTTGTTATAAATATTTCATCCCCATAGCGCAATTTATAGTAAGATTGTGTTGCTTTGGTTGAATATGTTCTCAGTTTCTGAAGGTTGTATTGCCTAGAGGGGAGAATAGGAGGCTGCTGTAATCGGCCTCTCCCTCCTGAATTTCATCTCCCAACCGCCCCATATGCACTGCCCACTGACTTACAAGGGCAAAGGACCTTTATTAGTGTGACAGAAAATTGGAGGGAAATTTTATTTCTAAAGAAGGAATTTTTTATGCACCGTAACTTGGCTGCTCTCCCAATTACCACCCGTCTCCCACCATTTTGCTATTGTAAACATCGCAAATCAATGAACTGTATAGATCCAAAGTAAATTACATTAGGAAGTTTTCATATTTTTTGGAATTTTTTTCATTTTGTTATTTATTGTGTTCTTCTTTTTATATTCTGTAAGTGTTTATGTTTTACAAACATGTTTTAGAGTACGATTTTGTCATTTTTAAAGGAAGGTGTTAGATGAAAGAGGAGGATTCTGTGTTGAGGCCTACAGACAATGCTGAGATGCTTAGTGATGAAGAATT
The DNA here is from genome assembly GCF_057802395.1 of Ceratotherium simum simum. Lineage (NCBI taxonomy): Eukaryota > Metazoa > Chordata > Mammalia > Perissodactyla > Rhinocerotidae > Ceratotherium > Ceratotherium simum. The sequence goes on along the minus strand of NC_141917.1, from coordinate 17,879,273 downwards.
GTAGTCTTCTGTCATTTTACTGCCCTCATGACCAAGGGATCCCAAAAAGTTAGTCTTTCCAATGAAAGCTTCCTATCAATAAGTTTTACATGTGTTGGTAATCCAAGTTATTGAATACCATTGGAAATCACCTGAGGGAGGAGGTGACTAGGAACAACTTGTAAATGTGGCAATGGCTCCAGTAAAATTTTAAAAACACTAAACTATATTTCACAACCATTCGAAAAATAAAGGAGCTATTGGAATCTCAGAATGAAGCCTTTATTTACAAAGTTATAATTAGTGCAAATGCTTAGAAAGAAAGTCATTTAGTAGTAAAACTGAAGCATAGTCAGATAAAGGAAAGTCAGGTTTTGAGAACCTAATAATTCCAGCATGCATAGTGAATAAAATGCTAGCAAACAATGCAGTATGAGAGAAGCAAAAATATTTCACTCTCAAATAGCATTATATGTTGATATATTGATGACATGTCACATCCTACAGAGGAGATGTTTTGTATTACATTGAAAGAAACAAAACAAAACAAAACAAAAAACCCTTCTGTATCCAGGTTGAGAAGTCAACAGATTTCACCAAAACATGTCAAGCTTTAGCATTTGAAATATTTTTAAATGATGGTCAAATCTGAAAATACATTTTTCTTGCTACAAAGAGCTGGCCCCAACAATTAAAGGCAAAGATATACTTAATGTTTTATTCGTATCTAGAAACAAAAGGTCTTTCTTGGAGGAAACGCGTTGGCGTCTGTACTGACAGTGCTCCATCCACAATTGGCTCCATGAAGGGTTACACCTCCTACAGAATAAAGAAAATCCTGCATCTTCCCAACAAATCAATTTCTTTGCAGAGATACACTAGTGCCAAAGCCTTTAGAGATTAAATTTAAAAATTGTATATGATGCTACAAAAAGACTCCCATTTATTACACAAAAACTAGTTGATCTAATCACATTGAAGAAAAATGCCTGAAAATCTCACTTAGATGACATAAAATCCCTGCCACACGTAGAAATTGGGTAGGTTACCAAAAGATGAGTTTTCCATAGTGTATTGAACTGAAAGGTGAAATACGTGAGTATATACAAGAAAAATATAAGCAGATTTTGCTGAGTGCTTTGAAGATAGAGAACAGCTGCAGAGCTAGCTCACTTAGCCGACATTTGTCATCACATGATCCAGTTGAACAAGTCACTACAAGACCCGGGAGAAAATACCTTTTTTCTTCAAGTGTAAGCTTTTTGGACTTTAAGGGAAACTGAATGTAAAAATCATACTGCAAAAGAAAGTTTTGAAATGTTTCTATTGCTGATTGGGATTCAGAGAATGGGTGAATATCAGCAAGATTTTAGGCTTATTGTAAGCCAACTAGAAGATCTGACCAACAAAATTATAGTTTCTTCCTTTCCTTTCAACATAAATATATGACTGCGTAGGGTTCCTTTCTTTGAATCTTCTGCTTAGCCTCAAAGCTTGACTTTGAGGGAAAAGAAAGAATTTTGCAAGATGAGTAGTTAAAATAGTTGTTTTAAGATCCTTATCTTCTAATATCAACATCTATGTCATCTAGATTTTGACTCTGCTCATTATTTTTTTTCTTGAGAATTGGTTATGCTTTTCTTTTTCTTGATACATTTAACAATTTTGAGTTGGATCCTGGACATTTTAAACGTTATGATGTAGAGAATCTGGGTTCTGTTATATTCCTCCTAAGAGTGCTAATATTCTTTGTTTTATTTTAAGATGCAATTAGCTATACAGTTAATTCAATTACAAAAATCTTTCTTCCTTGTAGTGGGGGGTAGCTCAAATTTACATCCGATTCTTTGAGTTTTAGCTGGCCTTTTTGAAGTCAATACCATGTTTGTCTGGTTCAAGGGTCAGCCAGGTATTTGGGCAGAATTTGTACACAGAATTCGGAGCTTCCTCTCCTTGGCTCTCCTCTTTCTGAGATTTTCACCTTCAGATTCCAGTGGCTGTGATTGCCCTGAACTCTGTCTTGCAGTTCTTCAAAAGAAGGAGGCTGTGGGTTTTTCTACTGAATTTTTACCCTCCCCCTCAGACCAGTCCTGCCTGGACTAGTCTCAGGCTAAAAGCACAGCTTTGAGAAATGCCTTCACCTTGTGTTTTTCCCTCTTTCCAAGTGTTAACTCCCCTCCAGTACCTGCTTTTTTATATATTTATTTTTCCATAAAATATATATTTATCTTTTTTCTTTATTCAGCTTAAATCACTGAAATGTATCAGTAAAAATAAACTTATATTTTATATATTGCATGTGAGAAAACATACCTCACTAGAATATTGTATAGTAGTAATTTTTTTATAAGATATTTAGGCCCACTTAGATGATAAAGCAAAAGTATCAAACAGGACTCTTTTTTTTATGAAAAACGGGAGGAAGAGGCTGAAATTTCCTCTTCCTATCTTAATAACTTGCTTTAGAGTTGATGTCCTCATAAGAAGAGAGAAGCAAATATAAAAATAGAATTGATAAATTGGCCAAAATAAAGAGAGCTACAGGAAAATGTTGTCTAATTAAAAGATCATTGAAGATGATTTATAGATTATTATATCTACAATTACAGATCATTCTGATATATAGTGTGCTATGCAGATAATTTTTTCTTTTAATGTAGAGATTCCCTGAGACTTGACCAGTTTCTTAAGGGTCCCTCCAGGAAAAATAAAATAATAAAAATAATATTAAAATCATTTAAAGTTAATAAGAAACCATAGAGTATTATTAAATAGGACTATGAGATCACAACATTTTAGTTTTGAGAATATAGAACTTAGTATTCATTTGAGAAAACACACACAGATTTAATTGAAAATCTACCATTTTGGCACCACTGTATCTATTTGTTTAGAATGGGAAGTTTTAATTGACATGTGGTGGGATTTCAGTTTGTTCATGAGACTATTAGATTTAATATTTTTTATGTTTTCAATAGATTAAATCTCTTTTTACTATCATGTTTTGACAATAAACCTAGATTGTCAATGTCTCAAGCACATAGGTGACAGTCATATATCCGGAAGATTTAAGAGATAATGATGCAGATAATGAGGAAGGCTGTAGTTGACCCAGGGGTAGGAGACCTAAGTGTATCTGTTTATTCATAGATTGGTGACAGTTTACTAAGATGCTAATCCTTACTTCTTTTAATTGAATTGAATATGTTTTGAAAAATGAAAGATCATTTAAAGGCTGAAACATTTAACACTAACATTCTGGCAACATTTCTTAGATTCCCATTGGTATTGAAATACAAAATGCTATGAAATATCACTGTAATGTATCGAGGCAATTTCCTTTTCCTGTGCTTGTGGGTTGATATTTCTGAACAACGGCTGCAGATTACATTCTGAAAGCATGCAATTGATTTTCAAATCCTTTTCATCCTGATTGCAATGTTTAAACAGCCATCTGAGAAACATTTCCTGAGACGAGATAGACTGCTTTTTGTTTTACATGGCCAATAGTTTAAATTTTAGGTTGACATTTAAAGAAATAAATATTCAAGCATGAGGTAAATTTGAAAGTCATTAAGATTAAAGGTTTACAGTAACATATTTTCCTTAAGTGTTGAAACAAACATTGTATCATGTTTATCCAATACTAACCTGGCTAACATATGAAGAATGGAAGCATTGATTTGACTTTGACCCAAATAATGACGTACATAATTATAACCTTTGCAAGAATGAATTAAAGCATATTCTAACCTTTTCATTATTTCACAATCAGAAGATCATTACTCAAAAGGGAAAGGAATGACTTTGCAGTGGGCTCTTGCTCAGAGTTATATTTCAAGTTTTCATCATAATGGAATGGAAGGACAGGAAAAGGAAGATGGGGACACTCTATCAAATCATTACTTGTAGTTTTTCACATGTAATCCTCAATATGGCTTAAGATTAACCAAGAGAACAACCCATTTTATTTCAGCAACAAATCTCTCAGTAGGTTGATGGAGCAGATGCATAATATACGTTATTTGAATACTTCAGCATATAACTTTTATTTGCAAAATGCAAGGAAGATTTTACTTTAAAGAGAAAACTTCATACCTTAAGGATTTAATTAAAAAATACAAGTGAACAAAAATTATGAGAGCCTGTGAACATTAAAATAGATGAAAATTGCAAACCTTTAATATGAAAAAGTAAATTATATCATCCCTTGATTTGTTGAACATAATAATGCTTATTGAAATGAGTCAAATGACATTTTTTCTTCTGAAGGTCTTTCTGATATATGGCATTTGAAACTTACTTCATTGTTCATGATCATTAATGTTTAATTTCAAAGATCATTTAATATGTACTTTGTAAGGAAGTCTGGATTTAGACTCCCAAGTTTGCTTGCTTGATTGATTTGGTGAACTCAAAGAAAGACACTGCTTAGTCAAAATTCACACAACGCATGGACTGTAAGTACCCCAAAGTGAATTCTCAATTCTATATAATTGCTAATTTTTAAATAAATAAAAAAAAGATTGTTTAACTTTTGTCCAATCCTTTCCAAGGGCAAGTGAGAGTTTAATACCTCCATCTATATTTAGCCCAAAGCATGATTTTTTGGTAATTCAACTTAAACAAACCTGTACTGATGGCCTACAGTGAGCCAGGTTCTATGTCATTCACCAAAGATACTTCAGTGAACCAAACAAAAACACCAGCCTACGTGGAGCCTATATTCTAGAGGTGATGGGGCAACAGATAACAACAAACATAAACACACAAATGATATTTTATATTAAAAGGTGATGAGCTCTGTGAGATGAAAGATAAAGTAGGGCAAGGAAAAGGCTTGCAATTGTAGGTGGGGACTGCGGTTGGGTTACACTTTTATTTAAGCAGATAAGGGTATGCCCATTTTGGGGATATTTGAGCAAAAATTTGAAGAGGTAAGGGAGTTCACCATGAAGATATTTGGGGAAAATTGGTCCAGGCAGATGCGGAACAAAATCCTAAGAGTGGAACTTGCATGGCACATTTGGAGAAAGCTATGAGTCTAGTGTGGTTGGAGAGGAGTAAACAAGAGTGAAAGTAATGGCAGACGTCTGAAAACTAACGTGGGGGGCAATCATGTGGGGGTTTTAAGTCATTTTAAAAAGTTTGGCTTAGAGGAGGACGGAGTCAAGATGGCGGAGTAAGCAGACTCAGAACTCACCTCCTCCCGCGGACACAGCCAATTTACAACTACTCGTGGAAAAATTACCCCTGAGACAGAAGTGAAAACTGGATAAGAGGAACTCCTACAACAACGGACAATCCTAACTGAGGTGGAAGAGGCAGAGACCCCCTTCTGGAGAGGAAAAATGCCGCCTTCACAAGCCGCCAGCTTCACGGCCGCCGGGAGCAGCTCACAGGTCCGCAGCCCTCCCTGGAGGCGCGGGGCCCTGAGCCGGGAGCGCCCCCGCTGTGGGCATTGTGTGGACCCAGCACAATCGAGACCAGCGGCATAATATCTGACTTTGCCTGCTACTAAAACACTGGGGAGACCCCCAGAAAACCCGGTTCACAAAGAAACTAAAACTGGCTCTTAAAGGGCCCGCGCGCAAACTCACCCGTTTCAGAAAGCATCCTAAAATCACCAGAAAGAAAGGTGCACAGTGCTGTGGTGAAAAGAGACTCACCTAATAGGCCCTGAGTGCATCTCGGTGAGGGGTGAGACCTCTCCAGGGACTGGGAAATTGGCGGCAGCCATTGTTGTGGCCTGGTGTGAGCGTGCTGACACAGATGCCATTGGAGTTCTCCCTGAGGCCTGCTAGCCCAGGGTCTGCCCCACCCACTAGAGCACCGATTTAATCCAGCACAGCCAGGGGAGGCAGCCCACCCTAGAGACTGGCCCCACCCAACAACAAGCCCTCAGGCAACTTGTGGGCCTGCATAGATTGGTGACTGGATTCTCTGCAGCCTGGCAACTGAGCTGACTTGAGCGGGGCAGGGTGTGCACAAGGAGCAGGTGGAGAGTGTGGGGCAGTGGCAGAGTGTGTGGGGCTCCCGCCGTGGAGAGACTGGGTCTGCTTGGGGAGGTCGGGGTGCGCACACGGGGCAGGAGTGTGTTGACTGTGTGTGTGGACCTGTGGGCGGCAGGGCTTGTCAGCTGCAGAAGACTTGTGCTTCTCAAAGACCCACATAGGAGGTTTGCTCCACCTTCCAAAGCCTGAAACAATTGGGTGCTCCTGTGCCTGAGGCCAGCCCCACCCAGCTGCAATCCTCAGAGAGCTGACAAGAGACCTAATAGGCTAGAGGCTTACAGCAATTGTAAGGCCCTGAGCCTAACAACCTGCCACGCTGGGGGCCTACTCACTTAAAAGAAATACTGCAACACAAATGTGGTATTAGATCTTGCAGCCAACTGTGCTGGGGCTCCCCACACCTGATAAAGAGATTGAAGGGCCCACAACAACTACAAGCAGCTGAGCATTACAACAGCTGGTCAGGAGCATAACTCGGCCTCCCTGGGTGCCTACAGGGAGAGCAAACAAGCCACAACAGAAGGACACACGTAGCCCACATAGGGGTCACCTCTGGAACATTGAGAACTGAGGGAAGCACACTGGAAGCCTCCTAAGGCATCACTTACATAAGGTCACCTATCCAAGAGCAGGAGACGTAGCTGACCTACCTAATACGTAGACACAAGCACAGGGAAAGAGGCAAAATGAGGAGGCAAAAGAATACATTCCAAGTAAGGGAACAGGACAAAACCCCAGAAAAGGAACTAAGTGAAACAGAAATGAGCAACCTACCCAACAGAGAGTTCAAACTAAGAGTGTTAAGGATGCTCACTGATCTGGGGAGAAGAATAGATGAACTCAGTGAGAATGTCAACAAAGAAATGGAAGATATAAAAAAGAACCAATCAGAAATGAAGAATACAATACTGGAAATGAAAAATTCATTAGAGGGACTCAAAAGCAGAGTAGAGGATACAGAAGAACGGATCTGTGAGCTGGATGAAAGACTAGAAGAAATTACCCAAGGTGAACAGGTAAAAGAGAAAAGAATTAAAAAGAGTGAAGACAGTCTAAGGGACCTCTGGGACAACATCAAGCGCACTAACATCCGTGTTATAGGTGTCCCGGAAGGAGAAGAGCGAGACAAGGGGGCAGAGAATCTATTTCAAGAAATAATAGATGAAAACTTCCCTAACCTAAGGAAGGAAACAGACATCCAGGTACAGGAAGCACAGAGAGCCCCAAATAAGATAAACCCAAAGAGGCCCAAACCAAGGCACATCATAATCAAAATGTCTGGAAATAAAGACAAAGAGAGAATCCTAAAAGCCGCAAGAGAATGTCAAGTTACAAACAAAGGAAACCCCATAAGGCTATCAGCTGACTTCTCAGCAGAAACATTACAGGCTAGAAGAGAATGGCACGATATATTTAAAGTGCTAAAAGGAAAAAACTTACAGCCAAGAATACTCTACCCAGCAAGGTTATCATTCAAAATGGAAGGAGAGATCTAAATATTCCCAGATAAGCAAAAAGTAAAGGAGTTTGTCACCAAGAAACCAGTGCTACAAGAAATGTTAAAGGGACTGATTTAAGGGGAAAAGAGAAGACCACAAATAGGAAAAATTATCTATTTCCATGATTAGAACGTAATGGATACAAATACACAAAAAAGAGGTTAGATATGATATCAAAAACATAAAAGGAGGGAGGAGGGGAGTTAAGAGTACAGCTTTCAGACAGAGGTCAAACTAAAGTGACCATCAATTCTATATATTAGAAGAAAGGAACAGAGAAGGACTACTAAAACACTGAGAAAAAAAAAAAAAGTTAAAAAATGGCAGTAAGTACATACTTATCAACAGCTACTTTAAACGTCAATGGACTAAATGCTCCAATTAAAAGGCATAGGGTGGCTGACTGGATAAAAAAACAAGACCCATATATATGCTGCATACAAGAGACACACTTCAGACCTAAAGACACTCACAAACTGAAAGTGAAGGGATGGAAAAAGATACTCCACGCAAATGGCCATGAAAAGAAAGCTAGGGTAGCACTACTCAGATCAGACAAAATAGACTTTAAAACAAAAACTGTAAAAAGAGACAAAGAAGGGCATTATGTAATGATCAAGGGAACAATCCAACAAGAGGATATAACACTTGTAAATATCTACACACCCAATGTAGGTGCACCTAAATATATAAAGCAATTATTAACAGACATAAAAACAGAAATAGACAGTAACACAATAATAGTAGGGGACTTCAACACTCCACTTACACCAACGGATAGATCATCCAAACAGAAGATCAATAAGGAAAGATTGGCCTTAAACGACATACAAGAACAGATGGACCTAGTAGATATATACAGAGCATTCCATCCAAAAACCGAAGAATACACGTTCTTTTCAAATGCACATGGAACATTCTCCAGGATTGATCACATATAAGGCCACAAAACAAGTCTCCATAAATTTAAGAAGATTGAAATAATACCAAGCATCTTTTCTGACCACAACAGTATGAAACTAGAAATCAAGTATAGGAAGAAAATCAGAAAAGCCACAAATACGTGGAGATTGAACAAAATGCTACTGAACAATGACTGGGTTAACGGAGAAATCAAAGAAGAAATCAAAAAATACCTGGACAAATGAAAATGAAAATACGACATGCCAGAATTTATGGGATACAGCAGAAGCGGTTCTAAGAGGGAAGTTTATAGCGATACAGGCCTATCTCAACAAACAAGAAAAATCTCAAATAAGCAATCTAACAATGCACCTAAAGGAACTGGAAAAAGAAGAACAAACCAAGCCCAAAATCAGTAGAAGAAGGGAAATAATAAAAATCAGAGCAGAAATAAATGAAATAGAGACCAAAAAAAACAACAGAAAAAATTAATAAAACCAAGAGCTGGTTCTTTGAAAAGATCACCAAAATTGACAAATCTTTAGCTAGACTCACCAAGAAAATAAGAGAGAAGGCACAAATAAGTAAAATCAGAAATGAAAGAGGAGAGGTTACAACAGACACCTCAGAAATACAAAAGATTATAAGAGAATACTATGAAAAGCTATATGCCAACCAATTCGACAATCTGGAAGAAATGGATAAATTCTTAGAATCATACAACCTTCCAAAACTGGATCAAGAAGAAGTAGAGAATTTGAATAGACCAATCACCAGTAAGGAGATCGAAACAGTAATCAAAAACCTCCCCAAAAATAAAAGTCCAGGACCAGACGGCTTCCCTGGTGAATTCTACCAAACATTCAAAGAAGACTTAATACCTATCCTTCTCAAACTCTTCCAAAAATTTGAGGAGGGGGGGAAGCTCCCTAACTCATTCTACAAAGCTGACATTACCCTGATACCAAAACCAGACAAGGACAACACAAAAAAAGAAAATTACAGGCCAATATCACTGATGAACATGGATACAAAAATCCTCAACAAAATACTAGCAAATCGCATACAACAATATGTTAAAAAGATTACACACCATGATCAAGTTGGATTTATTCCAGGGATGCAGGGATGGTTTAACATTCGCAAATCAATCAACGTAATACACCACATTAATAAAATGAAGAATAAAAATCACATGATCATCTCAATAGATGCAGAGAAAGCATTTGACAAGATACAGCATCCATTTATGATAAAAACTCTGAATAAAATGGGTATAGAAGGAAAGTATCTCAACATAATAAAGACCATATATGAGAAACCCACAGCTAATATCATCCTCAATGGTGAAAAACTGAAAACTATCCCTCTAAGAACAGGAACCAGACAAGGATGCCCACTGTCACCACTCCTATTTAACATAGTAATGGAAGTCCTAGCCAGAGCAATCAGGCAAGAGAAAGAAATAAAAGGTATCCAAGTAGGAAAGGAAGAAGTGAAACTGTCACTATTTGCAGATGACATGATTTTATAATTAGAAAACCCTAAAGAATCCACCAGAAAACTTTTAGAAGTAATAAACGAATATGGTAAAGTTGCAGGATACAAAATCAACATACAAAAATCAGTTGCATTTCTGTACACTAACAACGAAGTAGCAGAAAGAGAAATTAAGAATACCATCCCATTTACAATTGCAACAAAAAGAATAAAATACCTAGGAATAAACTTAACCAAAGAGGTGAAAGATCTGTACACCGAAAACTATAAAACATTTCTGAAAGAAATTGAAGACGACACAAAGAAATGGAAAGATATTCCGTGCTCTTGGATTGGAAGAATTAACATAGTTAAGATGTCCATACTTCCTAAAGCCATCTATAGATTCAATGCAATCCCTATCAAAGTTCCACAACATTTTTCACAGAAATAGAACAAAGAATCCTAAAATTTATATGGAACAACAAAAGACCCCGAATAGCTAAAGGAATATTGAGAAAAAAGAACAAAGCTGGAGGTATCACACTCCCTGATTTCAAAATATACTACAAAGCTATAGTAACCAAAACAGCATGGTCCTGGCACGAAATCAGACACACAGATCAATGGAATAGAATCAAAAGCCCAGAAATAAACCCACACATCTATGGACAGCTAATCTTTGACAAAGGAGCCAAGAACATACAATGGGGAAAAGCAAGTCTCTTCAAGAAATGGTGTTGGGAAAACTGGATAGCCCCATGCAAAAAAATGAAAGTAGACCCTTACCTTACACCATACACAAAAATTAACTCCAAATGGATTAAAGACTTGAATGTAAGACCTGAAACTGTGAAACTTCTAGAAGAAAACATAGGCAGTACGCTCTTCGACATCAGTCTTATAACATCTTTTCAAACACCACGACTGACCGGGCAAGAGAAACAATAGAAAAAATAAACAAATGGGACTACATCAAACTCAAAATCTTCTGCACAGCAAAGGAAACCATCAACAAAACGAAAAGACAACCTAACAATTGGGAGAAGATATTTGCAAACCATACTTCTGATAAGGGCTTAATCTCCAAAATATATAAAGAACTCATGCATCTCAACAACAAAAAATCTACCAACCCAATTAAAAAATGGGCAAACGACCTGAACAGACATTTCTCCAATGAAGATATACAGATGGTCAACAGACACATGAAAAGATGTTCAAAATCACTAATTATCAGGGAAATGCAAATCAAAACTACAATGAGATATCACCTCACGCCCGTCAGAATGGCTATAATTAACAAGACAGGAAACAACATGTGTTGGAGAGGATGTGGAGAGAAGGGAACTCTCATACACTGCTGGTGGGAGTGCAAACTGGTGCAGCCACTATGGAAAACAGTATGGAGATTCCTCAAAAACTCAAGGATAGAACTACCATATGATTCAGCTATTCCACTGCTGGGTATTTATCCAAAGAACTTGAAATCACCAATTTGTAAAGGTACATGCACCCCTGTGTTCATTGCAGCGTTATTCACAATAGCCAAGACTTGGAAGCAACCTAAGTGCCCATCAAGGGACGAATGGATAAAGAAGATGTGGTATATATACACAAAGGAATACTACTCAGCCATAAGAAACGATGAAATCCAGCCATTTGTGACAACATGGATGGACATTGAGGGTATAATGCAAAGTGAAATAAATCAGAGGGAGAAGGTCAAATACCATATGATTTCCTTCATTAAGTAGTAGATAATAACAACAATAAACAAACACATAGGGACAGAGATTGGCTTGGTGGTTAGCAGAGGGGAAGGGGGGAGGGAGGAGGGTGAAAGGGATAATTTGATACATGTGTGTGGTGATGGGTTGTAATTAGTATTTGGGTGGTGAACATGATGTAATCTATGCAGAAATAGAAATACAATGATGTACACCTGAAATTTTTACAATGTCATAAACCAATGTTACTGCAATAAACAAAAAATTAAAAAAAAAAAAAAAGTTTGGCTTATACTCAGAGTGAAATGGGGAGCTAATTCAAAGTTTTTAGCAAAAGAATGAAAGACTGAACTTAAGTTTTTTAATGATAATTCTGGCTACCACAGAGAGAAGTCATAGGAGATGGACAAAGGTCAAATCAGGTCAGTTAAATTATGAGATTATTGCTGAAAATCAGACAGGGAATAATGGAAAATATAGCAAATCTAAATAAGTACATCTATTTGAGGAAATTCTCCAGATCATCTTTGAATAGGAGACTATCTAGTTTACACACTGGTCACATCCAACATTCACAGGATTTTAAAAGGTTATTACTTTGAGTTACAAGTTTGGGAACATGCATTCATTTCTTGTCCATGGAGAGTCATTTTTGGCAAGATATTTTTAATGCAATAACTACATTTCAGTGTTAATTATTTGGTGTGCAGTTTGTATAAAATACTTTGAAATATACCATACTGGTATACAGTAAAATTAAAGAGAACTTAGCAGGCTTAATTCATAACCCTAGTGTTGCAAACTTTTTCTCCTTTTGCCCCTCCAAAATATATTTCTCAGAGTTAGGTCCAATAGGTTGAGCAACAAGCAATGATTAGGTGTGACTCACAGATGATTCCAGAGTTGGTTTATAATCTTGAACCAAATTTGAAAAATAAAAGCCCCTTTACTACAATTCCTTTTCACATCACTCTTGCGCGTGTCCTGTTTAACAAGGTACCGACTTCCAGATGTTTTTGGAAAAAGTTAATATTTATCTAACTAACCATTATCCTCTACTCCATCTAGTCATGGTTCCCATCTGAACCACCATAATTTTGAACCATTATGCAACATCTTAACTAGTATATATTTATTTATCTAACAAGTTGGGCAAGCCTGATATTTTCACATGGATTCCCACATCCACAGTTTAGGAAAATTGCATACATAAAAATGGTCCTTTTTCCCAAAAATCTGGGATATATTTGCTATAAAGAAAAAAATTAGATCATCTTTTAAACGCTTGCTATATTTTTTACAAGATTACAAAAATATTTTAACTAATAAATAACTTAAAAGATATTTTATAAAATATAAATAAATTGTTACAAAATATATGGAGATGTTGCATTAATTAATTATTGACAATTAGTGAATAATTAATAATTAATTCTTACCCTATGGTGGAGTTGCTGGTAAGACACACAATTTGTTGTTGTTGTTGTTGAGGAAGATTAGCCCTGAGCTAACATCTGTTGCCAATCTTCCTTGTTTCTTTTTTTTTTTCCTGAGGATGATTAGCCCTGAGCCAACACCTGTGCCAACCTTCCTCTACTTTATATGTCAGCCACAGCGTGGCTGACAAGTGGTGTAGGTCTCCCCTGGGATACAAACCCACAAACCCAGCCCGCCAAAGTAGAACATGCTGAATGTAAACACTATGCCACAGGGCTGTCCCCAAGACACACAAATTTTGAGGAAGAAAACCAGAATGAAAACAAACATCGCTGGAATACAGAGCCTCCTCAGCTCCACCACTAATAACAGTGGCTGTCCTTTAAGTACCTCTTGCATTTCCTCCAGCTATCAGCATCCATTTCTAGAAACACCCTTTATCTTTCATTTCTCTACATGTGTACAAAAAACAGCACAAGTGTATTTAGCTATGTTCATTCTAATATCAGAAAAGTAATATGCAAATAAACATGGAATCAGAGAGGTGAGTTTTTTGTCAAATCTTGTCAGTCATTCTCAGTCCAAAAACTCAGGAGAGACACAATGCTTATATTAGGAAAAAAAAGACTTTAATTATGAAATGTAATCAGCACTCATATTCTGAATGCCTGCTTGCTCCTTGAAAAAAATTTTGCTAAGTCATGCCTTCAATTTCAAGGACCTTACAATTTATTGGAATGGGAAACTGTGAAGAGACGTACACATCACCAACTCGAATACAAGACTCTGGGAGAGAAGAGCTGGAAGTTAGTTCTGTGATGCCCTAGACTGTAATAGACATTTCTTAAATCTTGATCCATAGGATATCCATTTCACTTTATTAAATGGCTCTCTATAAACCTAGCGAAAGAAATGATTTTCCAGATATTGTAAAGAAGGTAGAGCTAAGAGATTTTACAGTGTAGGTTCAAATTCTTCACCTGACTCCCATAGCCTACAAAATAATCTCTTGCAGCCTTTTCAGCTGCATCGTAAAGATGTTAAAAGCAGAGCAGTTAAAAATTTTCTACAATTCTGTGCCCTTGTGAGTCCAGCCAGGAGTTACTGAGAGGACAGAGAGAGCAAACTGTCGTCACTCGGCTGAACAGCAACTACTGCCTCTGTAATACCTATAATAACTGGGCCCTGCTTCATAAAATTGAAACAAATTACTTGGAAGTAACTTTTTCAAGAAACATAAATACTTTAAAGCTATTGCATCTGAAAAGTTAATTACTCTGAGTGCAATTCAGCGTAATTTTCTTTCGAAAAATATTTTATATTAAAAGCCAGGCTGTTCACTAATGTGAAACAAATGATTGTTTTTTTTGTGACAGGTTATGTTTTAATTTGCTTTTATTAATTCTTTACTGATCCTTTTAATATAGATAAATTTGAAATATATTATATGGCCTTTTATTTTCAGACATTGAGATATATTTAGAACTAAAGAAGAAACGAAGAAAGTAAATATGCCTGTAATTCTTCACACTCTGGATGCTTCTATTCCAAAGACAGGGACAGCTCCCAAGACCACACTGTGAATTAGGCTAAGAATATCAATTAGGCTCAGAAACTCCCTCTTCCCCACCCTCGAGCAAAACACTATTTTATATCCAGTCTTAACAAGCTGCAGTCTACTAGCTGTCAGTGGTCGTAGTCTCGGGGCTGACAAATTAATCTACATTAAGGCATAGTAACTGGTAATATCAGTACTATTTTCTCAGAAAATATTTGCATTTCAGTAGGGACTTCATGTTAGCCCAAAGGAATAAACAATTAATAATGGAGGTGCAGTTATCTTTGACAAAGTATTCAGAGGTCTCTTGTTTGAAAATCTTTTTCAGGGTATGGAATATCACTACACATTACTTTGCCCCCAAATATGAATGGCTCTGATCAGAAATACGCATGCTGATGGGGCAGTATTTAACTATATATTCTTCCCCACATAAATTTGCTCCTACAATTTCAAGCGGATAATGGTTTACTGTTTTCTAGCTTAATGGATATTTGTTGCAGGGAAGTGGAAAGAAGCTGCTTAAAGTTAGAGAGTTTTCCAATATTTTATAAAATCCTAATCCCCAGTTTGCTGGGGGTGGGGTAGGGAGTGGGCTTGAGTTTATGGTGAAAGATCCAACTGAGCAGTATGGAGGCTGAATCCATGTGCAGGAGCACACATAGTGACCTGAGTCCCCAAGCATGGCCCAGAGGCAACAGAGCCGTGGGGAATTTGTCCTCCTGATGCACTGGTATCATGTAAACATGTAAAACAGTACATCATGCTGGATTGGAAGTGTGGGCCCAGGAATAACCGAATTTAAATTATTCTTCTGCTATTCCTGGTAACTGCATTTCTGCATCCACACTCCAATCTTTCACCTCCTATCTTTCCAGTTCTCTCTCTTTAGCACTCTGCATCACAACGCTTTGTCTTTCACTGCTCCTTCCCTCCAACCCCATGTTCTCCGTTCCCTTTCTTCCAGACTATGAATCCATGATGGTCTTCCCCAATGCTTTCCTATTTCTCCAGAGTAAAAGTCAAAGACCTAAACTTGGCCTGCAAGTTCAAAATGACCCACCCACTTTATCACATAATCTCCTACCACTTCCTCCATTTTGCACACCTCTTCAGCCACAAGCGACATCTCATCCAGTATAATTCTCAACCTAGAAGGCATGACATACTTAAGGTCTCTGCCTAAATCTAACTGTCAGAGAGGCTTCCCCTGATCATCCTGTGTAAAACAAGAGCTGCTCCTGCTCACATCATTCCTATCCCCTTCCTATTTCATTTTATTTTTTTTGTGAGGAAATCGGCCTTGAGCTAACATCTGCCAATCTTCCTCTTTTTGCTGAGGAAGACTGGCCATGGGCTAACATCCATGCGCATTTTCCTCCATTTTATATGGGACGCCGCCACAGCATGGCTTGCCAAGCACTGCACCAGTGCGGCCCGGGATCTGAACTGGCAAACCCCAGGCCACCACAGTGGAGCGTGCACACTTAACTGCTTGTGCCACCCTATTTTATTTTTTACATAGTACTACATAACATTGTGATATAGATTCAATATCACTAACTTAAAATTGAATTAACTTAGTCTCTATCTTTCAAAATGTAAGGGCTCATAACATTAGTTATTTTTATTGTTAATATTAAAATTACTTGAAGTTTCACTTTTTTAAGCTCAGACTTCCACAGTTGTGGTGGCCAGACCCTCGGGCTCACTCCCAGGGTGTTCACATCCTGTAGAATCCTCTCCCTTTGAGTGTGGGCAGGACTTGTGACTCGCTTGTAGTCAGTGGCATATGGCAAACAGGAAGGGATTTTGCAGAGATGATTAAGTTTACAAATCAGATGATTCTGAGTGAATCGAAAAGGAGATTATCCTAGGTGGGCCTGGCATAATCAGGTTAATGTTCCAAAGAGAGGAACAGGACACTGTCTAAGGTGACAAACCTCCTTGCTGTCTTGATGAAGTAAGTGATTGTTCGCTAGAAACTGTGGGCAGCCTCCTGCTGATAGCCAACAAAAAAGTAGGACCCTAAATCATACAGCCACCAGGAAATAAATTCTGCCAAAGATCTGAATGAGTTTAGAAGCAGATTGTCCCCCAGTTGAACCTCCAGATAAGAATGCAGCCTGGCACATACCTTGGTTGCAAGTTTGTAAGATCCACAGTAGAAAATCCAGTTACATCATGCCTGGACTCTGGACTCACAATAATTATGAGATAATATATGTGGGTATTTTTAAGCTTCTGAGATTGTGGAAATTTGTTACACACCAATTTGTTATGTAAAACACTAACATGATATTCTTGGGTAATTTTTCTGGTGCTTTCCTCTCTTAAATAGTACATTATATTATCATTTTTTTTTTACATGCCTGTCCATTATTTTTTTCTTTACCCCATGATCAATTATTAAAATTTTAAAGCATTTAATATTTGATCATTGAATGAATGAATGAATGCAGCCCCTCTCTCTATTACAGTAATAAAAATATTCAGGAAAGTAAGGGGCAGGGAAAGATAAGACAAGCACAGCAATCTCTTCTTATGTTTGATTGGAAGAATCAGAGCAAGTATATAGTAAGGATGTTAATTAGCAATTCAAAAAATATTTTAAGATAACAGCATTTCACTAAAGTCTTACAACTATCCTGAATAAGAAGATTATGCATATTTGAGTTACTACAAATTAGAATCTCAGAGCATGTGAGTGATTAATACAAGGTCACACAACTAAGGAGCACTACATTTGTTTCTTTTGAGCCCAGATCACAAGCACTATTTGCCACATCACATTGTCTATTATCATAGGATTAATTACATCAGATTATATGGAGAACATTAACAACATGTCTACTTGGATGATACCAACGTTCATGAGATAGTAGGATTTGTTCAATTTATCAGCATCAAAGCCCGAGGCATCTTTGTTAACAAAGAAAAGACACTTAAATAAAATTAAGAAGTTAAAGGCCAGTTGCTACTCTGATCACAAACCCAGTGTCCTCTAACCCAAAACTTGCCCTTGTATCAATGTGAGTAATTAGTGCTTCTGACTAGATTTAACAATGTTCTATATTTTAGATGCACTAACTAATTAACTCACACAACATTATCTCATCTACATTTCACAAGTTGAAGAATATAAAACAGGAAAAATAAAGATTAAGAACCTAGCCCAGGATCACAACACATTAGTAGCACAGTAAAGATTATTGTTTTTGACCTCTTAATATCTTTTGCTAAATGAAACCCAAACCATAATCTTATTGTGAACACTTTGCTGTTTGCAATTCCTATGGCTTGGTACGGAGTTTTTGCTCATTCCTATTGAAATGATCAATGGCCTTGGAGTCGTCACATCTTATTTTACACCCAGCTACTCCCCAAGTTCCCGGCAGAGCCCAATACCCACTTTGCCAGGCCTTCATTCCTGGCAGTGGGCTATGGATGAGCTTCTCACTGAGGGCAAGACATAATATCTGAACACCTTGAATAGCCCACTGCCCCAAGAAGTCTCCTGACTCCAGACTACACTGATCTATAGCAGCACTCACACTGCAAGCATTTTTTTTAAACCCGCATCCCAATAATTTAGAGCACCATGTTGGATTTGATGTCTTTCTTGGTTTCTCTTGTGTCTTTCAAACAGTTTTTCTTTCTTCCCACTTCATATATCCTCTCTCCTATGAAGCAAATGTCATCAGCCTAAATTTTCTACCAACTTCCTTGCCATCCCCATCTTCTAACCATGATTTTAGCTCTATGTCTTAACCACCAAATCCCTGCTATGTTCTTGGCAGCTTCACCATCCGTATAGATCATCTGACCAGTATTTCTCACCAGGATTTTCCAGCCACACCTCAGCAAAATACTCATCTCTTTATATTGCAAACATCTTTGGAGGTAGAACTTTGGAGTTCCACCACCTCTGAAATCTCATTTTCCTACTTCCCATTCTCCAAGCATCACTTCCCACCTTTCCAGGTTACATAATTTAGTACAACAAGGTAATCAGTTATTCAACCCCACAGTAATTCTAATCCACTTAGCACTTCACTTTCCATCAGCACCATCTGTCTTGCTTTGGGATCTATTAAAGCAGACAGTAAGACAAGTACTTGGGTGCAGGTAGTTTATTTGGGAGGTGATCACAGGAAGAACAATTAAGGATGTGGGGAAAGCGCACCAGTGAAGGGAAAAAAGCCAATAAAGTGTGCAATAAGGAGCTGTTTACAGTTTTACAAATGGAGCACAATTTTACTAGGGATACTTTGTGGAAGTGCATGAAGCACACTTCAGAATTTTCCATAGAAGGATGTAGAAGTTGGTGAATTTACTCAATGGCTCCGCATTGATTAAGATCTGCATCTGGGGGTTAAATTCTTGTCACTTACTGTCAGATTGTGCTGAAGATAAGCTGAGCAAACTGTTGAAGCATTAGAGAAAGACTTGATGCAGATCAGATGAGAACCAATGGCACTTGGAGTGGGAAGTTGACAGCATGAACGTGACCTGCTCACTGCAGGTTACATTAGAATTAAGATGTGAGATGGGGCCTCAACAGGCCCTTACATTTTCGTCTTATTACCTGGCATAGGTTGCATGGGGCAGCCCTCTAAACACTGACTTTATTCACTCTTTATTACCCTGGATTCTTTATTCTTCTGTTGTTCTCCTCTGGCAAAATACGGACCTTGGGTAAACCTAGCTATTCACTTTATGAAGCTACACCTAAGTAAATTATTATTGCCAGAGGAACCATCAAGACTGGATTCATTTAAAATTTATGACAACATTCTTGAATTTGAACTCCATAAACCCAGACAATTCTCTGGCAGTTCCCTTGTATGTTACTTCTTCTATTCCCCAGAGGAATGTTTCACCCCATTTTGCTCAAACCATAGTTTATAGACAAAGCAGGTGCAGAATATGTGGATACAGCCTATAAGGATCTGAACCCATGTACTCTGCACATCTGTTGTGACTTGGAAAAGGTAGTCCTCTCACATTTAAGCCCAGCCATCCTAAATGTGCTCTGGGGTTCATCCCTTATTATCTTTTTATGAACCTCACTCTTGCAGTCATTATCTTTCTTTCCACATCATCATATGCACATATCTAATATCCCCCATCTTAAATAGAAAAATAGAAATAAACAACAAACTCTTGCATGCATGTGGATTTCTGGCTACCACCTCATTTTTCTGCTACTTTCCACAACAAAACTCAGAGTAAGAACGGTATAAACATACTGTCTCCACTTCCCCATCACCTATTCTTTGTCCCAACAATTCCAAATTTGACCACACAGAGCACTGAAATAACTCTCATCCAACTCACAAATAATTAGTATTTTGCCAGCGTTTGTAATCGTTACTCTCTCTCCTTTATCCTTGTCTTCATAGTGGCATTTGACATAGTTGATCACCCCATTTTGCTTGAAATATTGTTTTCTTCAGGTTTCATTGAGACTCACACACCTATGTTTTTTTTTGTTTTTGTTTTTGGTCTTGCTGTTTTGTGGGTTTTTTTGCTGGTTCTCCCCCTCCCCCACTACAACATTGAATACTCTTTCATAGTCTCCTCTGATGGATTTTTTCACTTAGCCACGTCCTTAACCGAAGAGTACCACAGGGCTCTGTCCTAAGCTCTCTTCTCTTCTTCATCTATATTTTCTTCCTAGAAAAATATGATCCATTCTCCAGGATCTCATAAAATATTTTATGATGACTCCCATTTCTATCTCCAACTGCGTGTCCTCCCCTAAATTCCAGACTTTTTTCTTTTTAATCTAAGTCTGTTTTTTTCTACTTGACTATGTAGCAGACATATCAAACAAACTGGCCTCTCCCAGTCTTCTCTCCTACTCAAGCCTTCTCAGTTGCAGCTAAAGACTGTGTGTGTGTGTGTGTGTGTGTGTGTGTGTGTGTATGTATTTGGAAAAAAACATATTTAAATGATAAAATATAAGCATTCTGAACGTAAGTAGAAATAAAAGGAAGGAAAAGGAAAAAGAAAATATTAACTTAGAGAAAGAAATAAATAATTAATGGTAATTTAATTGTGAAGGAAGGAAGAGAGAGAGAATCTAATACTATTTTGAAAAGTTAGAAGTTAATAAGAATTTTTTGACCACAAAGCAAGAGTTTGTGGTAAGTACCCCACAAATAAATTTTGCTGTGGTAAGTATTACAGAGTGCATAGAAACATGAAAGCAGAGAAAAGAGGTCAAGCAACTTTTGTTAATAGGGATTTTTGATATATTTTTGTAACAATCTTTGTAAATATATATGGGGATAAATGTATAGATATATATATAATCATTCATTGTGTCTAGAATGAACTTTTTTTTTTTTTTTGTGAGGGAGATCAGCCCTGAGCTAACATCCATGCTAATCCTCCTCTTTTTGCTGAGGAAGACTGGCTCTGAGCTAACATCTATTGCCAATCCTCCTTCTTTTTTTTCCCCCATTGCCCCAGTAGATAGCTGTATGTCATAGTTGCATAACCTTCTAGTTGCTGTATGTGGGACTCGGCCTCAACACGGCCGGAGAAGCAGTGCGTCGGTGTGCCCGGGATCCGAACCCAGGCCACCAGCAGCGGAGCACGCACACTTAACCACTAAGCCATGGGGCCGGCCCTAGAATGAACTTTTGTAAAAGGCAAACCGAAATTAACCTCATTCTCTCCTCATATTACTATTCCTTAAAAAATCATAATGAGAGTGAAAAGCTGGAAGGGGCATAAAATATTAAAGAGAAAAATCTCACTTTTTTGCATGAGGAAATGTCAAGAGGGGCCACTCTCATAAAAATGGTTGGGGACCTGATTGCTGTGAGACCTGATGTCACCCTCCATCTATTCTGTTAGCATCATTGGCAGCTGGGATCCTTTCTTTGCACCGTATGTGGTCTTCCTCCATGGAGATTTTCTGCCATAGGACGTGTGGCCACGTCAGAGAAACATCCTTGCCAGTGCCTGTTAGTGTCTTTGCAGAAGCCACATCATTCACAATTTTATGGCCACGTTGCTTCTTTTCACATCATAATAGCCAAGAATTTCCATGCTCCGGTGCACTCAGTACCTGGACAGGGAGTTGGCAAGAGGCTCGACTTGGCTGAGTCATCCAGCAAACCCAGCTTTGCACTGCCAGCACTGGGCAAAGACTACCACTGCTATACCTTACCTCAGATACCAACACACACAGGAAGAGGGGGCAGAGGTCACTGGGGGAGGGGAGTGAGGCTGGGGTCCTCTGGGGTACAGAATCCCAGGCCATGAGGGAACAGCTGATGGGATTGTGAGACAGTTGTGTCTTCAAACTTCCAACACGTGCTCCATCGTTCCATCAGAATTCGCTTACAAAATACAAATTTAAAGATAACGTTACTAAGAATTTCAAGACTGCAGAGCGTTGAACTCCAAGTTCAGGCCATTCTGAGGGTGAGGCCCTGTGCTACTGCACTAGTGGCTCGCCCATAAATCCAATCCTGTTTGGAGATAGAGAGAAATCCTATGAATGACTGAGAATAAATTCATCACACACATTGCTTGATGAAGTTGGGGACAGACAATTGGTTGATTTTAAGAGCACAGTGAATATTTCTTGCACATTTTAGTTATAAAGAAGCATTCATACGAAACATGCATACAAGCAGACACACCCAACAATTGTTGTTTTACAATAAACTTTATTATTAAAGACTTTTGCAATGTAGTCTAACTGGCATTAGCATTCTTTATCTCATGAATATTAAAAATATCAGATTTGTGTTCAAATCATATATTATATGCTAGACTTGCTTAGTTTACATAAGCCTTCTGAGGCACAGTTACTTCATTTTCAAAATGCATGTAATAGTTGGATCAAACTTATTAGGTTGTGGACAAGAGTAAATAAGGCAAAGTATAGACAACGATCAATCATATAAGAGCTCAATAAATATTAATAATTTATTATTATTACCACTATTGTATTTCAAACTATGTTTACTATAGGAAGCACTACAATAAATTTTTTTGTATCAAACATTTTTTAAGAATGTTTCACTTGAACAGATTTCCAAAAGAGGAATGATTAGATTAATGATTGTGTTCATTTTTAAGCCTCTTGACAAACAAGTCAACATATATACTTCTAAATGGTTTTCAAAATGCGTATATAATAATTACACTCCCACTTGCTGGGTAGGAAATGCTCCATTTTACAGGTGACTCTAGTTTAATACTTTAACATTTGAATACTTTAAGAAGAGTGCATATGTGTACGTGTTCTCTCTCTCTCTCTCGGCTACTGATGAATGAGATTTTGAGAGACTTAGCTTCAAAGTCGATAGCAGATGGCTCTAGAGGAGATATTTCTGTTTCTACCAATTGACCCTGGGATAACACAGCTTGCCACAATGAAGGTATGACATGGATATAGAATTCACTCAAACCATTCTGAAGCAACTAAAACAATCCAAGTGTTCTTACTGTAATATACCTGGAAGATCAATATGAATTTTTGACAGAGTACTTAGCCATTTTCCATCTTTGTATCAAGTAGCTTGGAGAGGGCCATAGTCCTTGATGTTCTTTTCAACATAAGTATCTATTTCAGGCCATCAGACATATCTTCAGTCTAGTGATTTTATGAGAGCAATTCCTGTTTGCTACTGTTGCAACACATAGCCAAGTTTATGATCACTTCTGGAACTGCAAAATGCACCCAATAAATATGGGATTTATGAGTAAATAATGCCTGCTAATGGCATATGGCTCATTTGAATGCCTCTGGCAGTTTCTCAACTGGACACTCCTTTCATTTCCTGTTTAAGCCAAGGGCAAATATTGGAAACCATACACATAACAGGACAATTTTGTTACCCTAAAGAAATGGGTAATAAATGTGGCTTAATAAAAAAAAGATTCAAACTGGGGCAGATATCTGATTGTAGTAAAAGTTAGTATCACATGAGCAGACCAGCAGATATTTTAGCGAAAATATCTCCAGAATTTAGTCGAACAATTTGAGGCAGAGAAGATTACTTAATATTGAGGACAGCATTTCTATAAAAAGAGGTTCTTTCAATAACTTTGACATGTAGTGATACTGAGATATTTTCTTGGTTCAATACAATATATAATTGGTTCTGATAAGAGGTAACTTCAAGGTTTTTACTTTGACCCTTATCTACATGTCATCTAACAAATAGATAACTCCATTGGGAAAGAAGGTGTGGCTCTGCCCTATTGATCATGAAAACATGATTTTCTCAGCATGCAAAAAAATATATCAAAGCATGAACAATGCCACAAAAAGCACATAGTCGAGTGAAGGATGCAACTTTGTCTTGAGAGTGGATTTATACTGTTTGCTATTATTCAGTTTTCTCAAAAGAATGAAATATTAATTATCAAACAGAATACGTTGGCTACTAAGTAAACTAGATAAAGCAAAATGAAACAAAATGTAATAAGAAGAAAACAAGAGGATCGTGTACATGACTGTGCAAAACATTGCTAAATAAATTTCCTATTGCAACTATTTGCAGGAACTCAGAAATGATGAAAAATTAACTACTAGCACTTTCTAGGATATATAATTATTGGATAATCAATTACAGACAGTGAGTAGCAGTGGATATTATATTTAGAATTGTGTTCTGCTAATATCTTTTCTGTTAGGATTATATTATTATTTAAAGTTACACATGATGGAAATTTTTATGTATGAAATATTTTCTTAATTCAAAGAATGTTAAAAAATTGACTTTGTGTTATTTTGGTCTCTTCTGATGTATTTTCTGAAGCCCCATAATAACAGAATGAATTATTTCTCTCTGAGAATGTCAAGGTATATTGCTCCTCAAATCAGATATGTTGAACTATATAGATATCTATAATAGTACAATTGCAAACTGATTTCTTCCAAGAGACAGCTAATCAAACAGGAAAGATATTCTTTACATCTCTGAACTCATTTGCTGTCTTGCTCTATTTTCTATTTCAAAATTTCATTAATGTTTCTCTTTCTTAAAGGGTAACTTTTAATGAACTCACTCATTATTCTTAAATGTTTTTATTTTATTCATAATTTTATAATTTCAAATGTTTTATCCTAAAAGTTAAAAACTTAGATTGTATTAAAAAATATTCTTGGTAACATTGTCACATCAATCCATCTTAAGAAAACACATCAAATTTTCAACAAGTAGGGGCAATGGCACAGATATTTCCTGAATTATTTTCTATCATTATACAAATGGGGCTTATAAAAATAAACATTCATTTAGAAATGGAATATTATCATTTTTGATTGTACCTCAAATTTTGAGACAAAATATATTTCCACTTCTATAAAGATTTTCTAAGTGAAGTTTTTTTTGTGCATCCTCTCTTATGTTTCTTTCTTCAATTCCTATCCATTACTATCTATATTTCACTGAGTCACAATGAACTGTTAGTTATCCTGTTGTGTTTGAACCTAGCACCTGAAATTTTTGCAACTGTTTTGAGATTGACATGACATAACACTTTACAACATTGATGCTTGTTTTTTTTTCTTTATTAGATATAGACAAAATTAAACTATGAAGACACTTGGCTGGGAGCATCAAATAGGAATTTTAAAAACTAAGTAACTTCATACTTAAATAATAATTCTCTAAATAATTCAATGATTAGTACATAGCTATACCCAAGATAATTTCTGATTAACACACAAGAAGTAAAAGTGACATTAACTTTAGTCCTTTACGTATTTAAATAATGAATTGGAGAATGACATTGATTATTATAGAAGTAATTAACTAGAGATTACATAATGTTTAATGTGTTGTCGTTGAATAGGAATCATAATATCCAGCTATAATATCTTTTGTGAACAACATATCTACACACTGCAATTTGCTAATTGATTATGTACTTTGTATACTCTTTACATTAATTAGTTAACTGATGTACAAAAGCAAAGACAGTTATGAATCTAATGTAAAATTGACTGGAAATGATAATTTAGATATAAAAATGAATAGTATTCTAAGTTTCAGTGCCTGTCTTTTTTTTTTTTTGCCAATCTTCCTTTTTTTTTTTCCCTTTTTCTCCCCAAAGCCCCAGTACATAGTTGTATATCCTAGTTGTAGGTTCCTCTAGCATGGCTTGATGAGCAGTGCATACGTCTGTGGCCAAGATCCGAACTGGCAAACCCAGAGTCAACAAAGCAGACTTAACCGCTAGGCCACTGGGCTGGGCCCCCAAGCCTGTCTTTAATATGAGACACACAACAGAATTTTCTCTCCTGTAATTTCTCTATGAATGGGTATTCTAATTGAAAGTGCTCTTGTCTATGAGATTCCCAATTTCTACAGGCAACACTGGAGGATAAAAAACAAAAAGAAGAGATGTTATTGAGGGAGGAGGCATAGTTTACCAAGTAATATCCCCTCATTTTGCTTAAAAGGGAACTGAAATCTGGACATTGTTCTGGAAAATCCAGAATCCTGACTCTACCACTTAATAACAGTGAGACATAGTGAAAAAGATCACAGAGTTTAAGGTTACTTAAATATTCTAGACTTTTTTTTCTTTAGTTATCAAATGGGAAGATAATATATATTTCATGGTGTTGGGTGGTAAAAAATATTTTAATTTTCTGGTATATATTAAATAATAAAATAAGAGTTAACCATAATTACATATTTGAGAATTTATAGAAACACAATTGTGATGAAATAACCTATAAAAATACCATGATTATTATTGCTATAAACATATATTTAATAGAAATACAACTTTTGAAGTAAACATCACAGCCCTTTCAGATTGTATCTGTCTTCCATTTACTTTATAGTTGTGGTTTCATGTTTTCTAACTTGATAACATATTTAACTTTACATATTTACTCTTGTCACAGCCCAGCATTCTCAGAAATTCCCCATCTAATGTGCAGCAAATCTGAGTTGCCCGGCCTGTTTGTTTCACTCATGTCTGCAGGATTTACTAAGCAGAAAACAGTGACATCTGACCTTCAGTTTGAATCCAGTAAAATAAAGAGGTGCTCATTCTTTAATTTTCATGGGCTAGAGACACAATTTGCTTGAGTAGAACTTCCAAATCACAAAAAAGGAAGTATTTTCAGGGGTTTGATTAATTAAAAAAAAAAAACAAACTCTAATCAGAAAATTTAGAATAGGCTTACCTATAAAATTTTCTCCTTAGCGTCAAATGGAGAACTTTTAGAGACATATTCACATCACAATTAATTTCAATTAGTTGTTTTCAATCAATATAACCGATTTGTGCATAAATCAATAGGCAGTTATATAAAAAAATATGATTACTAAGTTTTGCTTATAATAAAATGCCTGTAATAAAGAGAGACACAAATCTATTGTAAGAATAAGCAGAAGGGTGTTTTCTGATTTTTGGTTTTTGGGGTTTTTTTCCTGAAGAATTCTCTGACCTACCAATTCTTCTTCTGTCCATCTTTCTGTCTCTTGTACACATAATTTCTACTTGCAAAGGGGAAGTACAGAGAGTTTTTATTTTTGCAAAACTCAAGTTTATAGCTTATCTGTTAAATAATGTATTAAATCAGTAAAGGAGCACTCCAGAGGGTTTCAGACTTGAGCATTCAGCTGTGGAGCATCATGGTATAATGCTAACAACCTATGGTTTGAAAGCAGTGGTTCTAGACAAAAATATTGACTCCGGCACTTAGTGTTCTTTGACTTTGAACAAACAAGTTAACCTCTCCAGAAGTCCACAATTATAAATAGGAGTAGCACATATGTTTAGACAACGGCAATAAAAAGTAAGGGTGGTCTAGATGGGAGTACAGAATTAGCCAATGTGTGGATGGGAAGAGTCAATGTCATGTTTGGGAATCAAATACTGTGGCAGAAAGTGGTTCCAGAAGAAAGATATTTGAATCTTGTCCTGTAGATCCTAGTGGTATTTTAAAATTCCTTAAGCAAGACATGAGTAAAGTAATGGAACATTAATTTTGTAGAGATGTGCAAAATAAATTTGAAGCTGAATATATAAAATTATGTAAAAAATAAAAGACATCTGGAAAAGACAGTTGGATTGAAAATATGTGGTTACCTCCACTTCCCCTTAAGAATCACTATAACAATAAAGTTATAAACTAAAATAGCATAAACCAACAAAGAATTAGAAAAACAAACAAGATAACAGCAACAGTATCAGTAAGTCTAGAAAGAGAATAGATACGATATAATTGATTTAGAAAATTCATGAAAGTTTAAACCTTTCTGGAATAGTCTTAGAAGAATTCTGATTTATATACATGAACTCCAGAAAGACTCATGGATTAGGGGCAGAAATCACTACAGAGAGTGGAGGCGAAAGTGGGGCAGAAAAGAAGAATTATTTAGAAGTCTGCTTATGAGGCAGACACAAATTTTTGTCAACATAGACAGAAAGACAACTGCCCTTCTAAAGCCAGGGACAAACTTAGAGCCTTGTTCCTTGGAGTAAGTAAAACATAAAATATGAAAAAGGGAAAACCACTCACAGACGTGGATGAGGTAACTTACAGATAGGCACGGTCATAGTGACCCATCAACTGAATGGTGAAAACTTCACCCAATCCCAGTTCAATTTCCTCTCCAGGCTCAAAACACTCATCAAGGATTATACAGTCTAGTCAGAAGATTAAAATTAAAATATACTTTCCTCTGTAGGAGGCCTAACCTGTGGGAAAAAGGAAGAAAAAAAGAAAGTATGAAAACAAAAAAAGGAAGAAAGAAAATTCTGAGAATTTTAAATACCCAAACATAGTCTAATCAGACCACATAATAAAGCATTCTGCTTTACAAGCTTTGCTCATAATCACAGAGAAACCCAGAGTTCTTACATGAGCGTGCAGCCCGAAAGCGACGGACGTTTGTAAAAAAATAACGACAATAATAATAATTTTAATTTAAAATAAATAAATAAAATGAAAAGTCAATTTAAAAAAGGAAAGTCAAGGCATAAAGAAGAAAACCAAGACTGTAAGGACAATCTATGAGTCAAGAGAACTCAGCACACATACCCACATCCAGTGGCAGGCAGCCTCCAAGATGTTCCATAATAACCCTCGCCCCTGGTATTCATGACCTTGTGTAAATCTCTCCTATTGAATAACTTGCTACTGAAAAACAGAATAGAACAACATTGAAGGGAAGCCATTTCAGTGATTAGGTTCTTTTCATCTTACTATCTGGCTTTTTCTTAAGGTACAGACCTTAGAGATACGACCTATCTTGTTGGAGGGGCCCATGTGGCAAGAAATTGTGGGTAGCCTCTGGCAACAACCAGCAAGGAACTAAGACTCTCAGTCCAATAGCTCTTGAGGAACAGTATCCTGCCAACAACCATGTAAGTGAGCTCAGAAGTGGATACCTGTATGATTGAACCTTTAGACCCCCCACTCTGGACAACACCTTGCTTTCCCTCTTGTGAGGCTCTGAAGCAGAGGACCCAGCAAAGCTGTGTGCAGAGTCCTGACCCACAGAAACTGAGAGATAATGAAGATAATAAACGTGTGGTGTTTCAAGTTGGAAAGTAATTTGTTATGCAGCGATAGTTAGATACACACACACACATACATACAAGATGACAAAATAAAATGTGTGATACTAGAAATTAAAAAACAAATCCAAATATAGAAGAGAGGAAAAAAGGTTGGGAAGGGGGTATTACCTGTTTTTTCTTTTGGTTGTTGGACTTTCTGGTCACGTAAGTACTTGACTTTACTTCTCTTACCAATTTTGAATTGAAATTTTTACCTGTGTGTTCCTTCAGACTTATATGCCCATGTGTATGCCTATGCATAACATGCATCATGACCATTTGTTAAACATTTAATATGATAGAATAATCGCTGGGAAATTAATCCTCTTATTCCAGTTCTAAGATCAATGTCAATCAAGGACAACTATTTTTATACTTTTTATCACCTCAAAAAAGTACATTTGCTCATTGGGACAATTACATGAGGATGGTGAGAGAATGGAGCTGGTGTGCGAAAAGTGGTATGGTAAAATATATCAGAGGCTAAACCATGCCCAGATATTGGGACAGAATGTGTTGAATAACTTTAGCAAATCAATCATAAGATGGAATACTGCTTGCGTACTTTGGTGTGTGAAAATTTGCTTTGGGGTTAATTTGATTCATCAAAACAAAGTAATGCAGTATGTCTTATATTTTCAGTATCTTTAAAAATTCATATTTTTTTGACATGCACCTCAGTTGACATAAATTTTCCCCATGTTTGACTGCTTAATTTCTACTCATCCTTCAACACCTAACTTAAATGGCATATCTACCAAAATTTCTTTTCTAAACCTTAGTCAAGCCTTGGCACCAGTGGTCAAGATTGCTAGTTGTCCCTCTAACACATTTTTCTGCATCTCTTAGAGTTATAAACAGTTTACTTTGGTACTTGGCCATTTGCTATGTTATTCTAGTTTCCTGTAAAGTAGAGGGCAGTCCCTCTAGTGCCCTTAGCTGATTTAATAAGACCTTCTCATCATGTTAGTGAATATCCAGCAAAATAATCTATCCTTCACTTAATACACCAAGTTAGAAGACACTCAAGACTTTGGGCCAGTTTTGGTTAAGCCACCACAAATATAGTTTCCACTGCATAATGAGGGATGAATATTATTAAAATGTTTTGAATGCAAAAACAATGTTGTGTCCCCTGAGAGATTATTAGTTGACAATATTCTACCAATAGGTAGAGTTACATTTGAGTATGTCATAAAGTTTCTTGTAAGTGTCCTTCTTGAGTATTAGGTGTGAAAAATAAGACATATTTGACCACCATATCATGCCAACATTCATCTACTCAGACTCCATTCTGATTCTGTAGATGCTTGCTTGTATAGCCTTACAACCCCACTTTTATCTGGAGTAGTTATAGAAGGAATAGAGATGCCTCCACACCAAGCAGACAGCAGTGATGCGTATCCCTTCATATCCAGATATTTGTCTTAACAATGTGTCCTCCTGGTTCACAATTCAGTGTATCAATTGACCACTGACAGTAATAAAATGCCCAGCATTAATCAAAGGTAATAATTCTTTCAAGTCTTTGGCAGAACAAATATAGTAAGCATAAGCAAAAAAAATAACCCAAGCAATCATATCAAATAGATATTGAGACTGGTGATTAAATGATGCTGGTTAATGTCTTTTCTCTAAATCACACATACAGTGGACTCAACAAATTCTTGTAAGTGGCTTACATATAATTATTCTTCTTATAGGAAGTCAAACCTGGGAGCTTTCTCAGCAGCAGCTGTCTTGGCCACACATCTGAGAGTAGCAGCAAAATGTATTATTCCTCTGCACTGAGATGGTATTTTTAGAATAAAGTGAGGGTGTTTTCTCCAGCAAAATTTCTTATTCATGTGCTTCATTATCAACTGCCACAATTTTCCCCTTTTCTTCTTTGTATTTATTACCTATCTTAACTTGGAATCAGTGACCCAAATGACATCCTCTATTTCAGCCATACTATGCATCCCCAGTTTAAGTAACAAGATTGGAACTGCTGCATCTTCCTATGTTGCCCATTCTCAGTAAAAAGATAAAGGATGATGGGGTCACCTCTATGACTAGGAGTCCCTACTTACCATCATTCAAGTCCTTGTTTAGCCAATAAGATGAAATTACTCTCCAGCTCATTTTACTTTAGAAAATTCACAGAGAAGTTCAGAGGAACTGAAATAGTGCTCTGACACCAATGCTTTACTTTGCCAAATCACAAAAAAAGCAATCCTGGATCCATTCCTTTCCAAAAAAATGGAATAATGTGTAAGTTGGCAAAAATAGATAGTTGAGTAGTGACACAATCCCACACTCTTTTACTCTAAGTACTACATCCCAAAACCCCTTCAAAGTTGTCCTCTTTTCCACTCTCACATTTAGATGAAGAACAAATTTACCCATTTTGAGCCAGCCAACATTTTTTTTCGTATTATTTGCCATTTCCATTAACACATATTCAGTTTTCCATCCCAGTTCTCAATCAAACAAATACCTTGTAGGTCATAAGGGATAGTATACATCCATATGATGTAATGCTCTTTGGAATATTTTAGAATATTGGCAACAGGGAAATGTGTTCCTTGCTCTGATTACATACAGCAATATATAGCTGGGGAGAACAAGTTGATGCAAAATACTTTTCCCACATTCTTAATAGTATTCCATGCTGTTGATCTGGTTAAAGAGCAAGCAGAGCTTGAGCCAATGGTGATGGCCTAGTGGTTAAAGTTCAGTGCTCTCACTGCTTCAGCGGCCCAGGTTCACGTCCCAGTTGAAGAACAACACCATCTGTGTGGTTGCCATGCTGTGGCGGTGGCTGACATAGAAGAACTAGAAGGACTTACAACTAGGATATACAACCATGTTCTGGGACTTTGGGGAGGTGAAAAAGAAAAGGGAAGATTGGCAGCAGATATTAGCTCAGGGTGAATCTTTCTCTGCAAGAAAAAGAAGTGAAAAAAAGAGTAAGCAGAACTTAAAAGTATATTGCATATCTATTATAGTCAGGATCTAGTTAAAGCCTCCTGGAGTTCTTGGTAGGAGTTCTGTTTAGTACAACTCCCAACTAAATGTAGGAAATTGTCTTCAGAGAATCTTACCCAAATCTATCTTTCCTGTTGACATTCTATATAGTCTTTCATTACATTAGCAGCTTTGGCAGATGAAAGAGGTATACAGCCTTTTCCTGACCAACGTTGCATAATTTAAACATATCTGTGCCTGGTCGTTTCAAGTAGGTACCTCCAATCTCCAAACAAGAGCGTCAGTCTTTGCATTCCAGCCACTTTCTGAGCTAGTAACTAGTCATTGTCCACACGAGCCACTTTAATTCTTCTGTGCAATTTCCACATGGAATTTTACAATTGTATTAAGTAATCAAGGATATCCTTAGAATCCAATCACCTAAGGCAGGAGTTTGCAAACCACTATAATAATTTATTTTGCAAGAATTTTCTTGACCCATTAAAATCCAAGAGCATTGCATTATTTTTGATGACTCCATCAAGCAAGGGCCTTCCTCCTAAGGGCAGCGAAAATCTGAGTCCTTTGTAGCCCTGCCTACAGCAGCTGTGGATGATCTACTGACCTGGTAAAAGAGATCTGGCCATCTGTCCACACACCCGAACTAGAGCCATGCGAGCAGTTTTGACCCAAGAGTTCGTGCGGATCCAAATATTATCCAATTCTTTTTTCCTTACTATATAGATAGCCTTAATTTTACTCTTTGTGTTTTCTTGCCCTTGACTTCCTCAATTGATATTTTATGATCTGCAGAGAGAATGGCTGCATAATTCCAAACTGCTTGCTTCTGCTAATTTGGAACTCCCATTAGTCAATTAGGCTGCCTGCTTTGCTTTAAAAGGGAAGGAATCCTATGGTTCATACCATTCATCATTAGAGCTATCAGGTTTTCTAGTTTTATCATTTTTCCCAGAAATGGTGGCCAACAGTTCACGGATATAACATATTCTTCAGAAGCTATCACCAGTAGTTTTCTCTCAGATATGTCATTTCTACTTCATGAATAATTTCAGCTGAGCCTCTTAATACATATCGAAATCATTATCTCAAACACTACCAATGACATAATAGGTATTTTAGGTCTAAAAAACATGATCTCTCTCAATATTTGCTGCTCTCTTCTCTAAAGCCAACTGAAAAGTCATTAAAATTTTTTTTGAAGAGAGTATATGTAGCTGCAGTGTCACATAGCTTGTCCAAAATCCTATTATTTGTTACTTCTGAGAGACACTCCAGATTGCAAGCATTCATATGCCTGATCTTTCTAAAGTGTTTTCCGTATCAATATGCATTTATATGGTCCTAAACAATACCGCTTGGGGTACACTCCTCTGCAAGGTTCTAAAGCAGTGTTAATTCTATATTCTACTCAAATTTATTTCAGTGAGAGGGGAAAGGAGAGAACCACCTTATGTTTTGGGCCTAATAGCATGTACACACATGGATATTCAAGGAGACGTACAAAGTATTGTACATTTTTATTATTACTTTGGTTTATTACTGTGTATGATGTGACTCTCATGGCCCCGCCAGTATTATTCCAATGAATTATTGGGCTGGTATCTATATTTTAGCCAAATTAATTATCCTAGTCTATTATATATACTATCACACTTCTCCAATATCCCTTGGTTTCTCACTGCCAAACAGAAATTATCATGATATCTTCATTACAATAAATCACTTTATTTTTTTTAACTAGACTTATTATTGTGATCATTTTCTTATGCTAGATAATTCAGGTATTTTTAGAGGAGGAAATATGAATTCTATCATAGCCTACCATTCTATTTCTCTAAATAGACTGGCATTAGCTATTGTTATTTTTAAATAGGTTGCCTATTAGATTTCCTGAACAGCTCCACTATCTTGGCATGGTGGAGACTATTTGTGGAACTGCTTTATCATAAACTGTTAATGTCCGTAGCAAGTCGCTATTTTCGCAGTTCGGAGAGCAATGTTATAAGATTAGTTAGATTGCTGATTTTATCATACTATAATTAAATATAAACTTTCTTTTGATTTTCCTTTTTGTATGATTAATATATGGGAAGGATTAGTCACTTATGAAGGTTTCCATTTAGCATGAGCAATTAAAACAAAACGAAGGGTAGACTTGCCTGACATTTGACCATATGTTGGCAATCCATTCACACATCACAAAGATACAAAGATTATAATTAATCAATTAGATATAAATGATACCACCAGAGGGTATTTTTTTTTCCTTTTCTTTCTATCTTTCTAATCTAAATTATCACCTTAAATGCTTATTTTCACTGGGCATCACTTTCTACTCCAACTTTTACTTTCACTCTTCTAGTATTTTCTTCTTGTTCTTGGACATATCACAGTATATTATCATCATATCCAAACATTCACGATTTTAAATCTGAACAATCATGGTTTCAAAATTTAAATGAAATGGGTGTTATAATTCAGGAATTTATCAGAAAACACACATCCAAAAATATTGTTCAAAAACTAATGTTAAGGAGATAAGCAACTTTGTCATATACTAACAGGAATTTTCTTAATATATGTAAATTTGGTTATTGAGAAAGAAACATGTATATCTCATGTTTCAAACTATAAGAGACTATAGCCAAAATGTACTACTTACTTTGCTTTTAGAATTACTATGTTCAGTCATTACACATGTAAACTCGTTGTCATCTAGATTTTCTGTTAATTCATTTCCTAATGTCTGACCATCACAGAGCATCAAAAGCATTGTAATACTCTTGAATTTCAAAGAGTCAGAAAAATTCTTGCTAACTAAATGAATTATTATAATGCTAAATGATATGGATTAACTTTGGACATTTAGACCATTTTAAGAATCAACTTTTTATTGCCTTTCTCTCAGGCTTGAAGGTTATTTACAAAGAGCCAAATTGCATTAGATTGATTGAATTTACCTATTTTATAGTAGTACTTTACGGAATTATTAAAAGTGTCTTTCTACAAAATTGTTATCAACAACACTAGCTTCTGATCAATTCAGTTAGTTAAAAAGAACTAAAGATTTCTGGCGGCACATTTTAGTGAGTAAAATGTATCTTAATTCAATATAAACACCTTTTTCACATTGTGATATTATTCCAAATTTTATCACTTTAATTTTTTAGCTTCTTACTCTATTGTGTAGCATGCATTTTCCTGCATGTAGATATCAATATCTATATCTAAAACTGTTACTAGAATTTTACAATTTCACACATCATGTTATTTATGCATTTGGTGAACAAAGAATGATTGGAAATTAGCTTTAATATTGATATAACTATTTAGGAAATTGTATGTTTTATAATTAAATGGATATTTTGGGGAAAATTAGGTAATTCTCATAAGAAAATAAAAATTCCTTGAAATCTTAACATTACTTATAAAACAAACCTTAATATTTAGATAAACGCACTGAAACTTTGGTATGTAGATTTCTATCTACATATACATGGATAAATATGAAATATATATACAAACAGAGACACACAGTGTGACCTTTACATATTATCCAAAAAAATCATTCCTGTCAACTAATATATCATGAAAATTTCTCTAGAGATTATATATATACATATATTTACCCATACATATACCCATATATATATATATATGCATATCTGTATCTGTATCTATAGCCTCTTACTAATAGTTAACATGTTAACATAATGGATGATTCTAGTATTTGACTCCTTTTAAACTTCTCTCAGGTAAAGTTGAGATAAACACATTGGGAAGCTTTCTTACCATGTGGGTAGTAACTGGAAGCAGCAAGGGCAACTGAGGGAGAATTGAGCATGTTGATATGTTAGTATATTGAATATACTAAAAGGAGAAATTGATCCATCCCCATGTCAATCCTTGGGGATTAAGTATCAAAACAAGGTTTTCATGTTACTCAAAAGTTTCAAACAAATAAACACCTCATCACTTCTAGATAACCAGATTTTCACAAAAACTCTTGTAAGCATACCAGTAAGTCCAGAGCATCAAGAACTATGGCTAAAGAGCTCCTGTGCAGCACTCAAGGATCTCACTTAGACCAGAGTAAGTGGCTATGTAGATTAATCCTCCTGTGACCAAACTAAAGAGTGGGTAACAGACACTTCTTCACAGCTTGGAGCAGTGGTGATAGGCAGAGAATGTATAAGGGATGAGCACTCAACATTGGCATATTGTAGTTGCACAGAACACACATCAAAGAAACAATGGGAATAGAAAAAACTTTAGACCAAAAAAGGAGGGCTCTCTCCAGCCCATGAGTTGGAAGTTTGGTGGCCTCTTTCAAAGGTTCTTACATGATCTAAACAGGCACACGGATCTCAGAGACAAGATAGTTTATTATTATCAATTTTGTAGGAGGGCCATAAACCATGTCTGATTATATTTGAAAAAAATAAATTACTATAATAATATTTGCCCTCAATCTGTTAAGTGTAATACACCATTTTATGTTTGGATAAAATCTAGAATATATCATATTCACACTGAAAAATGGGGTGACTCGTGGTTGCCTGGGTTTGGGGAAGAGAGAGGGGAGAGATAAATAGTTGAAGCACAGGGGACTTTTAGGACAGTGAAACTATTCTGTAGAATATGGTAATGATGGGTACACAACATTATGCATTTGGCAAAACCCATAGAACAGTAGATCACAAAGAAAGTGAGCCCTGTAAAATATTGACTTTAGTTTATAATAACACATCAATGTAGGTGCATCAATTTTAACAAGTGTACCATACCAAGACAAGATGTTAACCATAGGGAAAACTGAAGAAGTCAGGAGAGGGAGAACATGGGAACTCTGAACACTCTGCTCAATTTTTCTGTAAACTTAAAACTGCTCTAAAAATAAAGTCCAATAACTAAAAAAAGTAAAGGGCAGGAGGAAGCTATATCAAGCTAACACTAACCAAAAGAATGCTGAAGTAGCTATATGAATTTCAACCAGGCCAACTTCAGGATAAAGAAAATTACCAAGGAAAAATTGGAGCATTGCATATTAATAAAGGTGTCAATTCTCCAAAAAGACACAACAATCCTAAAGGTGTAGAGCCTGACATCAGAGTGTCAACATATGTAAAGCAAAAACTGATAGATCCAGCAGGCACAGAGTCAGTAAGTATATAGTTGATGTGAACAGCAACATCAATCATCCTAACGTAATCGGCGTTTATAGAATACTACATCTAACAACAAAATATACATTCTTCTCAAGCTCACATGGATCATTCATTAAATAGACCACATTCTGGATGACAAAACACACTTATTAAATTTAAAGGAATAGAAATAATCCAAAAAATATTGCCAGGTTATAATGGAATTAAACTAGAAAGAAATAACAAAAGATAGTAGGTGAATTTTCCAAATATTTGGAAATTAAACAACACTCGTCTGTATAATCTTTAGGTCAAAGAAAAGTCTTAAGAAATGAATTATATAAAAAATAAAAATAAAACATCAAAATTTGTAGATGCAAAGAAAGCAGGGTTGGGAGGAATATTTATAATGCTAAGTGTGTATATTAGGAAAGAGAAAAGATCAGTAATCCATAATCTGAGCTCCACCTCAGGAAACTAGAGAATAAAGAGCAGTTAAGATTAGTGTAAGCAGAAAGAAAAAAATAAATAATAAAAATTAAAGCACGGGGGCTGGCCCAGTGGCATAGTGGTTAAATGTGCGCGCTCCACTGTGGCAGCCTGAGGGTTCGCAGGTTTGGATCCCAAGCGCACACGGACGCACAGCTCGTCAAGCCATGCTGTGACAGCGTCCCATAAAGTAGAGAAACACGGGCACAGATGTTAGTGTAGGGCCAATTTTCCTTGGCAAAAAGAGGAGGATGGCGTCGGATGTTAGCTCAGGGCTGATCTTCCTCACACACAAAAAAATTAAAGCATAAATTATTGAAATTGAAAACAGAAACGCCATAGAGAAAATCAATGAAACTAAAAACTCTTTTCTGAAAAGACCAGCAAAATTGATAAACCTCTAGCCAGGCTAACGAAGAAGGGAAAAAAAAAAAACCACAAACTACCAATATCAGAAATGAAAGAGAGTTCATCATTACCTATCCCATGGGTATTACAAAGATAATAAACAACACCAACAACAAGTATGGTAACTTAGACAAGATGGAACAATCCCTTCACAGACACAAATGCTTAGACCTCACACAAGGAGAAATAAATAATCTGATTAGGCCCATATCTATTAAAGATATTGAATCAATATTTAATCACCTTCCAAAAAAGAAACCACCAGCCCAGATAGTTTTGCTGGTGAATTTTACCAAACATTTAAAGAAGAAATGATACTAACCACAATCTCTTCCAGAAAATAGGATCTGAGGGAACTCATTCTATGAGGTCAGCGTTACTATAACACCAAAACCAGATTAAGGTGTTACAAGAAAGGAAATTATTTATATTTAATGTTGAGATACTGTATACTTTCCCACTAAAATCCAGAACAAAAGAGGTATATCCTCTCTCACAATTTCTACTTTACATTGTACTTGGATTTTATCTAGTGCCTTTAGACAAGAAAAAAAATAGTATACAAATTTGAAAGGATGAAATAAAGCCATCTTTATTCACAGGTGACATGATTGTCTATGTAGAAAACGTAAAATAATTTTAGAAAATCCTAGAAATAATAAAGGACTTTAATAAGATCACAGGATATATGGTTTAGTACATACATTTTGTATATACACTATACTTTTGTGTGTGTATTTACACATTATATTTTTCTATACATATACTTTTATAATATATATACATATATACAATGAACCAATGGAATTTTAAATAAAAATTACCACTTATATAGTACCATAAAAATGAAGTATTTAGGTATAAATCTAACAAAATATATATAAGATCTATATGTGGAAGTACTAATAAAAGAAATTGAAGATTAAATAAATCAAGAGTAATTCTGTGTTTGTGGACTGGAATAATCAATATCATTAAGATGTCTGTTTTTTCCCACATGGATCTATAGATTCCATGAAACCTCAATCAAAATTCTAGCAAGCTATTTTCTTGATATTAACAAACTAATATAAAGTTAATATGAAAAAGAGAAAGGCCTAGAATAGCCAAAACAAAAATAGAAGATTAAGAGCAATGTTGTAGTGTTCACAATTCCTTATTTCAAGACTCATTACAAATGTACATTTCAAGACAGCATGGTATTAGCACAAGAATAGAAACAGAGATCAATGGAACCATATAAAGAACTCAGAAATTGATGCACAAGAATATAGTCAATTGATATTTCCCAAAGGAGCAAAGCAATCCAAGAGAGAAATAGATGAATGGATAAAGGAAGTACGGTACATTCACACAGTGCAACATTATTCAGGCATAAAATAAATGAGCTAAAATGTCATGAAAATACATGGATGAATATTAAATGTATATGGTAAAATGAAAGAAGCCAGTAGGAGAAATCTACATATTGAATTATTCCACTTATATAACATCAGGAAATGACAGAACTATAGGGATGGTAAATCAGTAATGGCTGTGGATGAGAGGGGGGCTAGAAATGCTGACGATGAAGCACAGGGGATTTGTTTAGAGTGTTGAAACCATTCTGCATGATACTTTGATTGTGCGTACATAACACCACACATTTGTAAAATCCCATAGAGCTTTACAGTTCAAATAGTAAATATTAATATAAGGAAATTTTTGAAAAATCATTTAGGAGGTCAGGGGACTTCAAGATGGATGCAGAATGTGACTCAAGGCTGTGTGTATTGGAATTGTTTGTATTATGCTTTCAATTTTTCTGTAAATCTAAAACTATTCTAAGAAAAATAAAATTTATTTAAAAAAAAAAAGCTCGGCAAGCCACAAACAGGATACATTTTAAGAAAATCACATCATAGATAAACACTATAGATGAAGGAATATACTTAAATATGACCAGAGAATAAAAAGGTAACATTATATTTTGGCACAATAAGAAGAATAAGAGCTAATTTCATCAAAGACAATTGAAGCCAGAGACAATAAAATGATATATTTATTGAGCTCATAGGAAAAATATATGAAGTCAGAATTTTATAACAGTAATAATTTTGTTCCAAAATTAAGGTTAAATAATGAAATTTTTAAATAAACAAGAACAGAGGGAATTTGTGGCTAGTTAACCCAGACTCTTGGTAGTTCTTTAGATAAAACAAAACAAAAAATTAACACAAACTTACTGACGTATGTATCTGCGGGAAGAAATGAAGATTACAGGAAAGGGAAATTGTGAAATTAAATATAAAATAATAATTTAAAAAATATATTAACTAGCTATTAACTCTTTAAAACAAAGAATAATAACACTATATGGTGGATCTATAACACATAGAAGGAAAATGAACGACAACTAAAACACAAAAGACAGAATAATAATAAATGGTATTTTACTAATGGTATGGCCAATTGGTATAATTTTAAGTCACTGAAGACATAAAAGTCAAAAAGTTGAATTTCTAGAGCTACCAGTAATAAAACAAATCAAAATACATAAAAAAAATACTGGCAGAGGTAGCAGGAGATATAGAAAAATGTACAATCAACCACAGTTGTATTTTAAATGTGACTTTCTTACAATTAAAAAAAAAGATGACAAAAATCAGTAATGATATAGAAGTTTTAACTTGCCTTATTTTCTAACTTACCTAACAATAACTCGTGGAATACTACATTTTGCAGCTACAAGATACACAGTCTTTAGGGCTATAAAGCAAGTCTCAGTAAATCACAAAGGATCGTATGTTCTGTGACCACAACACAAATAAATCATTTTTTTTAAAAAAAAGGATAAATAAGAAAATCTTCAAGTGTTTGAGAATTAGCAGTATGTGTCTAAATAACACTTGTAAAAATAAAATGCGATGGGAATTAAAAATATATTTTGAACAAGATGGAAATAGAAATTAACCATGCAACAAAGGAGCTGAGAATATACAATGGAGCGGGGAAGGCTCTTCAACAAATGGTGTTGGGAAAACTGGACAGCT
Source organism: Ceratotherium simum simum (assembly GCF_057802395.1). NCBI lineage: Eukaryota > Metazoa > Chordata > Mammalia > Perissodactyla > Rhinocerotidae > Ceratotherium > Ceratotherium simum. Next base: position 17,838,063 of record NC_141917.1, on the reverse strand, counting down.
CCATGCCAAAAAATGAAAGTGGACCCTTACCTTACACCATACACAAAAATTAACTCAAAATGGATTAAAGACTTGAATGTAAGGCCTGAAACCATGAAACTTTTAGAAGAAAACATAGGAAGTACGCTCTTTGACATTGGTCTTAGCAACATATTGTCAAGCACCATGTCTGAGCAGGCAAGGGAAACAACAGAAAAAATAAACAAATGGGACTACATCAAACTAAAAAGCTTCTGCACAGCAAAAGAAACCATCAACAAAATGAAAAGACAACCTAACAATTGGGAGAAGATATTTGCAAACCATATATCTGATAAGGGGTTAATCTCCGAAATATACAAAGAACTCATACTGCTCAACAACAACAAAAAAACTAACAACCTAATTAAAAAATAGGCAAAAGATCTGAACAGACATTTCTCCAAAGAAGATATACAGATGGCCAACAGGCACATGAAAAGATGTTCAACATCATTAACTATCAGGGAAATGCAAATCAAAACTACAAATCACCTCACGCCCGTCAGAATGGCTATAATTAACAAGATGGGAAACAACAAGTGTTGGAGAGGATGTGGAGAGAAGAGAACTCTCACACACTGCTGGTGGGAGTGCAAACTGGTGCAGCCACTATGGAAAACAGTATGGAGATTCCTCAAAAAATTAAGGATAGAACTACCATATGATCCAGCTATTCCACTGCTGGGTATTTATCCAAAGAACTTGAAAACACCAATGCGTAAAGATACATTCACCCCTGTGTTCATTGCAGCGTTATTCACAATAGCCAAGACTTGGAAGCAACCTAAGTGCCCATCAAGGGATGAATGGATGAAGAAGATGTGGTATATATACACAATGAAATACTACTCAGCCATAAGAAACGATGAAATTCAGCCATTTGTGACAACATGGATGGACATTGAGGGTATTGTTAAGTGAAATAAGTCAGAGGGAGAAGGTCAAATACCATATGATTCACTCATAAGTAGAAGACAAAAACAACAACAAAGACACAGAGACAGAGATGGGATTGGTGGTTACCAGAGGGGAAGAGGGGAGGAAGGGGGTGAAAGGGATGATTAGTCATATGTGTGTGGTGATGGGTTGTAATTAGTATTTAGGTGATGAACACGATGTAATCTATGCAGAAATAGAAGTATAATGATGTACACCTGAAATTTATACAACGTTATAAACCAATGTTACTGCAAAAAAAAGAAAGAAATTAACCGTATCAAAACTTAACATGATTCAGGGAAAACAGCCTTTGAATATAATTTATAATTTAAATGTGAAAGTTTTCAATATCAACAAGCTAAGCCTCCATCTCAAAATTCTAGAAAGGGAAAGGAAATTAAACCCAGAGGAAGAAGAAGAATAAAAATTATAATGATGAAAGTAGAGATCAAAGATACAAAATAGAGAAAAATGTCATAAATATTAATTTTTGAAAAGTTTAATAAAACTGATAAACTCTGTAGTAGCAGAATAATATCCCCTCCTAAGATGTGCATGTGCTAATTCCCAGAACTTGTGAATATGTTACCTTACATGGCAAAAGAGACATTGGAGATGCCATTAAGTTTAGGATCTCCATCTTGAGACAGAATATCCTATATTACCCGGGTAAACCCAGGGTAATCACAAAAGTCCTTATTGAAAGAAAGAGTGGAAGAGGGAGGCAGAAGAGTCAGAGTCAGAAAAGGAGATGTGACAATGGCAGCAAAATCAGAGTGACTTCATTTCAGGTTTTGGCCATGGAAGAAGAACATTAGCCAAGGATTGTGGAGAGCTTCTAGAAGCTGAGAAAGGCAAGAAAATGGATTCTTTCCTAGAATGTACAGAAGGAATGTGGCCCTGCAAACATTTTAATTTTAGCCAGTGAGACCCATTTTGAATTTCTTACCTCCAGAACTGCAAAATAATATATTTGTGGTGTTCTAAGCCACTGAGATTGTGTTAATCTGTTACAGCAGCAAGGAGAAACTAAGAGACACTTAGCAAGACTATAAAAAATTTAAAGAAAACACAAATTAACAATAACCAAAAGGAAAAATGTTGTACCAATATACATACTTTCAACTTAAAAGGAGAATAAGAGAATAATGTATCTGCTTCCTGATTTTCTAAATTTTATTTAGCAGAAACCAACTTTAGTATAAGAACATGAGGGCAACAGTGGAAAACAACAACACTAACAAAAACAGAACAGAAAAGAAAACAGAAAAAAATATTTAATTAAATGTGAGTGGATAAATACTCCTCCATTCTTTTCATTTGCTTTTTATTAACCTTTGGGTACTTTTTTAAATAGTGAGGTGTTTAGGTCCTAATATCAATAATGCAAATTTTCAGTTGGGAGAAGAAATGGCACCATTAAAATAAAGCTGTTGCCCTATAAATTTCCTAGCAATTAATACAAATTTATTATAAATTGTATGGTATATTTCTGCCAGTTTGAGAACTATACATTTTATTTTCATCTGTATTTTGAAGTGTGAATTATAGAAAACCAGTTTTAATAAAAGCTCAATTAATCTAATTATGCCTAAATATCTCTTGGGCAAAGGGTCTTGAAACATATGACTTTCCATCTTGATGTTAGCTTTGTTTAATAGTCTTATGGGAAAAATTTATGTCAAATTTTTACTTTGAAAAATCCATTTGGAACAAAGAAAACCATAATTAGGCAGTAATTTCTGTAATGTTAAAAATTAGTAACTATTGTCACAACAACAAAATGTACTTAGACTCAAATGTAATTATGTCTTTAGAAGAACTATTCTTTTATTAAATTTTATGTATCTTTACCCATCTCGACCAATATAAGAAGATTTACTTAGTGATATTTATATTTAATTTACAGTAAGATTGAAGCAACAATTACTTCACTATTTTGTATTGCTTATATTTTATTCCATTGATTTTATATTAGAGTTATTTAGAGAGTTTACAGTCCTTATTTAGTTTAATGTCCTCACTATAGATTTGCTGCATATGTGTTCAATTTTCCCAAATACTGTTTGAACTCTTGACCACTCTGATCGTAAGGCTGGCATTCAAATCAATCCAAAAATTATTTGTGAATTAGGTGAAATGTATTAAGATAGAATACTTATGAGAATGTGTAAAGTGCTTTAACACATTTTAGAGACAAATATCCATTGTTACCTTTCTTGATATAACTGAAGTAACATATATAGATTTGCTCTGCAATATTACATTTCTCCCATCTGGTTTCCTACTATTTTGAAAAGCTCATTTCTTTCTGAGTGAGAAACGTAAGAATTGAATTGAAATGATCAATATCCTTTTGTCGTATTTATTATTTGCTTAAATTTTATATCATTATCTGTCATTATTGAGTAAAATGCATCACCTGGGAAGGCGGGATATAAGCCTCACTTTAAAAATATTCATGAAACGTAAGGATGAGCAATAGATTCAGGTCATGGATAACCTGCTGAAGAACCGAGCAGGCATTTAAAATCTCCTCCTCTGAAAATTTTGCAAGCCAGAGATGTTTCTTAAACTGCAGAAAATGATTTGTGTTTACCTTAGGTGTTACCTAATTATTTAACATTGTTTCTTTTGTTTCATAAAAATGCATAAAACTGCTATAGTGGAAATTAAATTTACTTAGCCTATACGAAGTAGTAAAATAATAATCACAACAATAGAAGAGGAGGAGGACGAAGAAATTCAATAGTAACAATTTCCATTTCAAAAACATTTTATGTCCCGAGGTCTCTGCTATGTGCTGTATGTGAATTAACTTATTAAATCATCCCACGAGAATTGTGGATAAGTACTACACTAGATATGATTCTTTTGCCTGAAAAAAATTGGAAATCACAATTCAATAAGGAAAATTTATTTTCTCATATGGCAAAGACTCTAGAGGTCAAGCACCCCCAGGGTTGTTTAATTCAGTGGCTGAATGATGCTGTCAAGAACCTAGCTTTTTTCCTCATTTTCTGACATGCCCTCCTCAGCGGCTTTGTTCTCAGGCCTCCTCCCTTCATGAAGGTAAAATGGTTATGACTGTGTGTGTAAACATAGGAACGTGTAGCGGAAACTGTAACTCTTCTTGTGTGACTTTCCTTTTTTAATGAGGGAAATTTCCCCAGAATCTTTCCAAGCAGACTTCTCCAAATATAAATGAATATGAATAAAAATATAACTATGAATAAAATATATTTTTCTCTTTTAGGCAGGATCAAGATCCTGTAACCTTTTCTACTTACATCACTAGCAGGGAGAATGAAATTTTAATGTTTGGCTTAGACTAAGTGGGATTTCACAGGGAGTCATAGAGACAGATTAAAAACACGAACAAAATTGATGATCTAATAGGAAGATTGAAAGTGAGGTAGACAACCACTTTTGTCTACTACAGATTTATCCCGACTTTGTATAAAATCCAACTAAAGATTAAAGGAATGGTTAGATGAGCATTATAAGGATAGGAATTTGCAGAGCATGGATTCAATGAGAAGTTGTAGGGTTGGAAACATTTAGTAGCTAGTTACAGTATGTCAATGACCAATAACGGATTAGGGGAAAAAAGAAAAAAGAAAGAAATCTCCCTGGACTTAAGAAGGTGATATCTGTGTCAGACTGCATATCATTAGGCTATTTTCTAGATCAGGCATTTAAGACAGAAACCTGGCGAATCCTTTGAACGTCTTTTTCTCCCAACCCCCTCTTTCTCTTCTATTTAAGATGAGAGATTCTACAGCATATTTGAATGTTGATGTAATGATCTAATACGCAGGATGAGATTGAGGAAACAGAGAAAAAACAAATAACCACAGGAGAGATTCCTTTCTTAAGTCACTGATGGAAGATAACAAGAACACTTCCAAAGAGATTTATCTTTGAGAGAAGGAAATTCCTTATAACATTTAGGATGAATGAGAAAATACATATATACCCAGTAAAGTTGGAAAATTATTCAAAGGGTGATGCAGCTTTCCTTCTTTCCCAATATTTTAGTTCATATTCTCAATTTTAATTTTTTCATTGTTATATTCACCCTTTTACTCTTCACGTGTTTCTTCTCATATATCGACCATTAATATTCAAGTTCTCCATAATAATTAAAATACTATCTTGGGAAAAAATGTTACTAGAAATCTTTATATACTTACACAAACTTTGGAACATAAGTCAGTCATTATGAAGATGTTAACTAAAACAATAATTAGTGTTTGAGTGGCATCCAAATTTCAGTCTGTTAAAGTATATAGGAAGATTACACTTCCCTATCAAAAAATATAAAAGTTCATATTAAGAAGTCGGAGTGTCATTGTGCTGTAATCAGGCACTCATAGAAATGGAAATGAGCAGGACTAATTCTTTAGAATTTAGATCCTGAGGTGAACCAGACCTATTAAAAAATAATTGGTGAATCTAACAGAGCTAAGGTGAGTAACTATCCTATAAAACAAATCCATCTTATTTTTTTTTTAATTTTATGTTTATTGCAGTAACATTGGTTTATAACGTAAAAATTTCAGGTGTACATCATTATACTTCTATTTCTGCATAGATTACATCATGTTCACCACCAAAATACTAATTACAACCCATCACCACACACATGTATCAAATTATCCCTTTCACCCTCCTCCCTCCCCCCTTCCCCTCTGGTAACCACCAATCCAATCTCTGTCCCTATGTGTTTGTTTATTGTTGTTATTATCTACTACTTAATGAAGGAAATCATATGGTATTTGACCTTCTCCCTCTGACTTATTTCACTTTGCATTATACCCTCAATGTCCATCCATGTTGTCACAAATGGCTGGATTTCATCGTTTCTTATGGCTGAGTAGTATTCCTTTGTGTATATATACCACATCTTCTTTATCCATTCGTCCCTTGATGGGCACTTAGGTTGCTTCCAAGTCTTGGCTATTGTGAATAACGCTGCAATGAACACAGGGGTGCATGTATCTTTACAAATCGGTGTTTTCAATTTCTTTGGATAAATACCCAGCAGTGGAATAGCTGGATCATATGGTAGTTCTATCCTTGAGTTTTTGAGGAATCTCCATACTGTTTTCCATAGTGGCTGCACCAGTTTGCACTCCCACCAGCAGTGTATGAGAGTTCCCTTCTCTCCACATCCTCTCCAAAACATGTTGTTTCCTGTCTTGTTAATTATAGCTACTCTGACGGGATTGAGGTGATATCTCATTGTAGTTTTGATTTGCATTTCCCTGATAGTTAGTGATTTTGAACATCTTTTCATGTGTGTGTTGGCCATCTGTATATCTTCTTTGGAGAAATGTCTGTTCAGGTCTTTTGCCCATTTTTTACTTGGGTTGTTAGTTTACTTGTTGTTGAGATGCGTGAGTTCTTTATATATTTTGGAGATTCAGCCCTTATCAGATGTATGGTTTGCAAATATCTTCTCCCAATTGTTAGGTTGTCTTTTTGTTTTGTTGATGGTTTCCTTTGCTGTGCAGAAGCTTTTTAGTTTGATGTAGTCCCATTTGTTTATTTTTTCTATTGTTTCTCTTGCCCTGTCAGACATGGTGTTTGAAAAGATGTTGCTAATACCGATGTCGAAGAGCGTACTGCCTATGTTTTCTTCTAGAAGTTTCACAGTTTCATGTCTTACATTCAAGTCTTTAATCCATTTGGAGTTAATTTTTGTGTATGGTGTAAGGTGAGGGTCTAATTTCATTTTTTTGCATGTGGCTATCCAGTTTTCCCAACACCATTTGTTAAAGAGACTTTCTTTTCCCCATTGTATGTTCTTGGCTCCTTTGTCAAAGATTAGCTGTCCATAGATGTGTGGGTTTATTTCTGGGCTTTCGATTCCATTCCATTGATCTGTGTGTCTATTTTTGTGCCAGTACCATGCTGTTTTGGTTAATATAGCTTTGTAGTATATTTTGAAATCAGGGAGTGTGATACCTCCAGCTTTGTTATTTTTTCTCAGGATTCCTTTGGCTATTCAGGGTCTTTTGTTGTTCCATATGAATTTTAGGATTCTTTGTTCTATTTCTGTGAAAAATGTTGCTGGAACTTAGATAGGGATTGCATTGAATCTATAGATGGCTTTAGGAAGTATGGACATCTTAACTATGTTAATTCTTCCAATCCAAGAGCACAGAATATCTTTCCATTGCTTTGTGTCTTCTTCAATTTCTTTCAGAAATGTTTTATAATTTTCGGTGTACAGATCTTTCACCTCTTTGGTTAAGTTTATTCCTAAGTATTTTATTCTTTTTGTTGCAATTGTAAATGGAACGGTATTCTTAATTTCTCTTTCTGCTACTTCGTTGTTAGTGTACAGAAATGCAACTGATTTTTGTCTGTTGATTTTGTATCCTGCAACTTTACCATATTCGTTTATTACTTCTAAAAGTTTTCTGGTAGATTCTTTAGGGTTTTCTAATTATAAAATCATGTCATCTGCAAATAGTGATAGTTTCACTTCTTCCTTTCCAATTTGGATCCCTTTTATTTCTTTCTCTTGCCTGATTGCTCTGGCTAGGACTTCCAGTACTATGTTAAATAGGAGTGGTGACAGTGGGCATCCTTGTCTGGTTCCTGTTCTTAGAGGGATAGTTTTCAGTTTTTCACCATTGAGGATGATATTAGTTGTGGGTTTCTCATATATGGTCTTTATTATGTTGAGATACTTTCCTTCTATACCCATTTTATTCAGAGTTTTTATCATAAATGGATGCTGTATCTTGTCAAATGCTTTCTCTACATCTATTGAGATGATCATGTGATTTTTATTCTTCATTTTATTAATGTGGTGTATCACGTTGATTGATTTGCAAATGTTAACCCACCCCTGCATACCTGGAATAAATCCCACTTGATCACGGTGTATAATCTTTTTAACGTATTGTTGTATGCGATTTGGTAGTATTTTGTTGAGGATTTTTGCATCGATGTTCATCAGTGATATTGGCCTGTAATTTTCTTTTTTTGTGTTGTCCTTGTCTGGTTTTGGTATCAGGGTAATGTCAGCTTCGTAGAATGAGTTAGGGAGCTTCCCCCCCTCCTCAATTTTTTGGAAGAGTTTGAGAAGGATAGGTATTAAGTCTTCTTTGAATGTTTGGTAGAATTCACCAGGGAAGCCGTCTGGTCCTGGACTTTTATTTTTGGGGAGGTTTGTGATTACCGTTTCGATCTCCTTACTGGTGATTGGTCTATTCAAATTCTCTACTTCTTCTTGATCCAGTTTTGGAAGGTTGTATGATTCTAAGAATTTATCCATTTCTTCCAGATTGTCGAATTGGTTGGCATATAGCTTTTCATAGTATTCTCTTATAATCTTTTGTATTTCTGAGCTGTCTGTTGTAACATCTCCTCTTTCATTTCTGATTTTACTTATTTGTGCCTTCTCTCTTTTTTTCTTGGTGAATCTAGCTAAAGGTTTGTCAATTTTGTTGATCTTTTCAAAGAACCAGCTCTTGGTTTTATTAATTCTTTCTATTGTTTTTTTGGTCTCTATTTCATTTATTTGTGCTCTGATTTTTATTATTTCCCTTCTTCTACTGATTTTGGGCTTGGTTTGTTCTTCTTTTTCCAGTTCCTTTAGGTGCATTGTTAGATTGTTTATTTGAGATTTTTCTTATTTGTTTAGATAGGCCTGTATCACTATAAACTTCCCTCTTAGAACCTCTTTTGCTGTATCCCACAAATTCTGGCATGGCGTATTTTCATTTTCTTTTGTCTCCAGGTATTTTTTGATTTCTTCTTTGATTTTTTCGTTAACCCAGTCGTTGTTCAGTAGCATTTTGTTTAATCTCCACGTATTTGTGGTTTTTCTGATTTTCTTCCTATAGTCGATTTCTAGTTTCATACCGTTGTGGTCAGAAAAGATGCTTGGTATTATTTCAATCTTCTTAAATTTATGGAGACTTGTTTTGTGGCTTTATATGTGATCAATCCTGGAGAATGTTCCATGTGCATTTGAAAAGAACGTGTATTCTTCGGTTTTTGGATGGAATGCTCTGTATATATCTACTAGGTCCATCTGTTCTAGTGTGTCGTTTAAGGCCAATCTTTCCTTATTGATGTTTTGTTTGGATGATCTATCCGTTGGTGTAAGTGGAGTGTTAAAGTCCCCTACTGTTATTGTGTTACTGTCTATTTCTGTTTTTATGTCTGTTAATAATTGCTTTATATATTTAGGTGCACCTACATTGGGTGTGTAGATATTTACAAGTGTTATATCCTCTTGTTGGATTGTTCCCTTGATCATTACGTAATGCCCTTCTTTGTCTCTTTTTACAGTTTTTTTTTTAAAGTCTATTTTGTCTGATATGAGTACTGCTACCTCAGCTTTCTTTTCATGGCCATTTGCGTGGAGTACCTTTTCCACCCCTTCACTTTCAGTTTGTGAGTGTCTTTGGATCTGAAGTGTGTCTCTTGTATGCAGCATATATATGGGTCTTGTTTTTTAATCCAGTCAGCCACGCTATGCCTTTTAATTGGAGAATTTAGTCCATTGACGTTTAAAGTAGCTATTGATAAGTATGTACTTACTGCCATTTTTTAACTTTTTTTTTTTGTTTCTCAGTGTTTTAGTAGTCTTTCTCTGTTCCTTTCTTCTTCTATACAGAATTGATGGTCACTTTAGTTTGACCTCTGTCTGAAAGCTGTACTTTTTAACTCCCCTCCTCCCTCCTTTTATGTTTTTGATATCATATCTAACCTCATTTTTGTGCATTTGTATCCATTATGTTCTTATCATGGAAATAGATAATTTTTCCTATTTGTAGTCTTCTCTTTTCCCCTTAAATCAGTCCCTTTAACATTTCTTGTAGCACTGGTTTCTTGGTGACAAACTCCTTTAATTTTTGCTTATCTGGGAAAATTTTGATCTCTCCTTCCATTCATTTTGAATGATAACCTTGCTGGGTAGAGTATTCTTGGCTGTAAGTTTTTTCCTTTTAGCACTTTAAATATATCGTGCCATTCTCTTCTAGCCTGTAAGGTTTCTGCTGAGAAGTCAGCTGATAGCCTTATGGGGTTTCCTTTGTATGTAACTTGACATTCTCTTGCGGCTTTTAGGATTCTCTCTTTATCTTTAATTCTGGACATTTTGATTATGATGTGTCTTGGTGTGGGCCTCTTTGGGTTTATCTTGTTTGGGGCTCTCTGTGCTTCCTGTACCTGGATGTCTGTTTCCTTCCTTAGGTTAGGGAAGTTTTCATCTATTATTTCTTGAAATAGATTCTCTGCCCCCTTGTCTCGCTCTACTCCTTTCGGGACACCTATAACATGGATGTTAGTGCACTTGATGTTGTCCCAGAGGTCCCTTAGACTGTCTTCACTCTTTTTAATTCTTTTCTCTTTTACCTGTTCACCTTGGGTAATTTCTTCTAGTCTTTCATCCAGCTCACAGATCCGTTCTTCTGTATCCTCTACTCTGCTTTTGAGTCCCTCTAATGAATTTTTCATTTCCAGTATTGTATTCTTCATTTCTGATTGGTTCTTTTTTATATCTTCCATTTCTTTGTTGACATTCTCACTGAGTTCATCTATTCTTCTCCCCAGATCAGTGAGCATCCTTAACACTCTTAGTTTGAACTCTCTGTCAGGTAGGTTGCTCATTTCTGTTTCACTTAGTTCCTTTTCTGGGGTTTTGTCCTGTTCCCTTACTTGGAATGTATTCTTTTGCCTCCTCATTTTGCCTCTTTCCCTGTGCTTGTGTCTACGTATTAGGTAGGTCAGCTACGTCTCCTGCTCTTGGATAAGTGACCTTATGTAAGTGATGCCTTAGGAGGCTTCCAGTGTGCTTCCCTCAGTTCTCAATGTTCCAGGGGTGACCCCTATGTGGGCTATGTGTGTCCTTCTATTGTGGCCTGTTTGCTCTCCCTGTAGGCACCCAGGGAGGCTGAGTTATGCTCCTGGCCAGCTGTTGTAATGCTCAGCTGCTTGTAGTTGTTGTGGGCCCTTCAGTCTCTTTATCAGGTGTGGGGAGCCCCAGCACAGTTGGCTGCAAGTTCTAATACCACATTTGTGTTGCAGTATTTCTTTTAAGTGAGTAGGCCCCCAGTGTGGCAGGTTGTTAGGCTCAGGGCCTTACAATTGCTGTAAGCCTCTAGCCTATTAGGTCACTTGTCAGCTCTCTGAGGATTGCAGCTGGGTGGGACTGCCTCAGGCACAGGAGCACCCAATTGTTTCAGGCTTTGGAAGGTGGGGCAAACCTCCTATGTGGGTCTTTGAGAAGCACAAGTCTTCTGCAGCTGACAAGCCCTGCTGCCCACAGGTCCACACACAGTCAACACAGACCTGCCCTGTGAGCACACCCCGACCTCCCCAAGCAGACCCAGTCTCTCCACGGCAGGAGCCCCACACACTCCACCACTGCCCCACACTCTCCACCCGCTCCTTGTGCACACCCTGCCCCGCTCAAGTCAGCTCAGTTGCCAGGCTGCAGAGAATCCAGTCACCAATCTATGCAGGCCCACAAGTTGCCTGAGGACTTGTTGTTGAGTGGGGCCAGTCTCTAGGGTGGGCTGCCTCCCCTGGCTGTGCTGGATTAAATCGGTGCTCTAGTGGGTGGGGCAGACCCTGGGCTAGCAGGCCTCAGGGAGAACTCCAATGGCGTCTGTGTCAGCACACCCACACCAGGCCACAACAATGGCCGCCGCCAATGTCCCAGTCCCTGGAGAGGTCTCACGCCTCACCAAGATGCACTCAGGGCCTATTAGGTGAGTCTCTTTTCACCACAGCACTGTGCACCTTTCTTTCTGGTGATTTTAGGATGCTTTCTGAAACGGGTGAGTTTGCGCGTGGGCCCTGTAAGAGCCGGTTTTAGTTTCTTTGTGAACCGGGTTTTCTGGGGGTCTCCCCAGTGTTTTAGTAGCAGGCAAAGTCAGATATTATGCCGCTGGTCTCGATTGTGCTGGGTCCACAAAATGCCCGCAGCGGGGGCGCTCCCCGGCTCAGGGCCCCGCGCCTCCAGGGAGGGCTGAGGACCTGTGAGCTGCTCCCGGTGGCCGTGAAGCTGGCGGCTTGTGAAGGCGGCGTTTTTCCTCTCCAGAAGGGAGTCTCTGCCTCTTCCATCTCAGTTAGGATTGTCTGTTGTTGCAGGAGTTCCTCTTATCCAGTTTTCAGTTCTGTCTCAGGGGTAATTTTTCCACGAGTAGTTGTACATTGGCTGTGTCCGCGGGAGGAGGTGAGTTCCGAGTCTGCCTACGCCGCCATCTTGACTTCTCTCTCTCCAAACAAATCCATCTTTAACCCAATAAAAAGCTTGATCAAATCTAAGGATGACAGATTTATTGCTGTACCTCGATATACATTCAAATATCTCCAAAGAAAACCTATCTAAAATAATATATACATATATATATTTGTATTTATAGCTATGACTCTTTATACAGTGTAAATTGTGACCAATATTTTGGTGCTATCATTAATGATATGTGATTTTACTCTTTTTCTTTGGTGTGAATTGGAGCCATCAGACAAGGATATCCATCCTCCCAGAGCTTAGCCAATGTACAAATAGATCCACTGTAATCAATTGTTCAGGAAACATAAAAATACAGGTCTACTGATGTATAGTTATTTTTTAAGATAACGCTTTCTAAATCTAGGTGTAGAGGGAATATTTACAGGGCATTTTTATTTATTTAAAAAAATACAATTGTAAGCAGACCACTGAACAAGTCAGTTTGAAAAACTGGATGTGGTATTTGGAAGCTACTGTAACAAAAATCACATCTCCCTCAAATGCATTAATATACGTGTGCCTATATATATTGAAAAAAACTTTAAAGTGATTTTTTTCACTCAAAAGGATAGTGTATATCCCCAACCCAGTTAAATCTTACCCTTAAAACAAAAATTCAGAAATGCTTGTGGTTTCCAAAATGTGCTTTCTCTAACTTCATACAATGTTAACAGCTTGTCTCCTGGACTCCACTAAACACCGTATTTCCAAGATATGTAATCCAGTTTATCATTCTGCTTAATTTAAGAGATAAATTTCAATGTGTATTTATAAAAATTGTTGAATATACAATTACAACAAAGAATAAAATTATAAGTGCCTCTACCATTACAGGCATACCTCACTTTATTGTGCTTTGTTTATTGTGCTTCTCTTGATTGAGCTTTGCAGATATGGCGCATTTTACAAATTGAAGGTTTTTGGTAACCCTGCATCTAGAAAGTCTATCGGTGCCATTTTTCCAATAGCATTTGCTCACCTCCTGTCTCTGCGTCACATTTTGGTGATTCTCACAATCTTTCAAACTTTTTTATTATTGTATCTGTTATGATGATCTGTGATCAGTGATCTTTGATGTTACTATTGTCATTGTTTTGAGGCGCCATGAGCCGCGCCCATACAAGATGGTGAACTTAATCCATAAATGTTATATGTGTTCTGTCTGCTCCACTGACCAGCCATGCCCCCATCTCTCTCCCTCTCCTTGGGCCTCTGTATTCCCTGAGACACAATAATATTGAAATTAGGCCAATTAATAACCCTACAATGGCTTACTAGTGACTTCTCTACCAATAAATACATTAATAAATACATGAATGTTTTTTCTTATGTTCCAAACATTCCATTATACTTGAATAAATCAAGCTGCCTGACTCTTATCTTCATTAGGGCCCCAGATCATAACACCCTGTGCTTGCCATTCTATAATAACTGGTCTGACATTTTTATTTCTATCTCCTTTCCATAGTCTACAAGCTCCAAGAAGAAGCAGGCAGGGTACCTTGCATTTACCACAATAATTTCAGTGACTAGTACAGTGTCTGGGTGATGTCGATTCTCAACAAACATTTCTTGATTAGATGAATGTATCAAAATTTCCCCATTAGTGAATTTAGCCAATTAGTTAAAAGTTTAGTGTTTTGTCATTCCATACTACCTCTTTTTCAAAGTGCATGAAATAGAAATTAGCACTTCCTGAACATTGTTGCATGCTTATATAACAAGAAAATAAATAATGAGAATGGTAGATTGAGGTTTTTTTCATAAGAAACAGTCCTCAATATTTGAAACAACAGGATGAAAAGCACCCCACAGCTTGGTTTGGTGACATTATCTGAATCTCCCTCAGATCATCTTGAAAAATGGACTATGAAATGTATCATATCACATTAATTGAGTATTAGTTTTAGCTCTGAGTAAATAGTCAAACATAGATGACATTTAACATAGAGCACAGAAGCAAAGATTGCAGTCTTTTGAATGAGTTTTAGATTTATCAGACAAAGCAGTTTTCTTGTGCATTACTATCAGGAAAACTATATTAAGGTTCTTTTTTTTAATCGTTGTTGCCAGTAAAAACTGAAGAACTCCATAAGTTAATTGGGAGGTAAACTAGGAATCAGCAAGTGAGAAATATAGAATCAAAATGTTTATTTCACACAAAACCTCGGTGTCATGATTAATAACACTAGTTTACAGCAATCACGATTTCTCAGTTTTGTCTGATCTTCATTGATTACCATAAGAATGCAGATGGTTAGTGCCTGCATGTAGCTTTCTTGGTTGTTACCTCTTAATCTCCTTCCCACACAAAGACAGAGATACTAAGGAGGAGGAGAAAGAAGAAGAGAGGAAGAAGAAAAAATGAAGAAAGAAAAACTATTACATGACGTGATAATTAATTTTATGTGTTAACTTGGCTAGGCCATGGTAAGCAGATATTTGGTCAAATATTATTCTAGAAGTTTCCGTGAAGGTATTTTTTAGATGAGATTAATATTTAAATCAGTAGACTTTGAGTAAAGCAGATTATCCTCCATAATATGAGTGGGCCACAGCCAATCAGTTAAAGGCTTTAATAAAAAATGACTGATCTTCCTGGATGAAAAAGGAATTCTGCCAGCAGACAGCCTCCGGAATCAAACTGCAGCTCTCCTTAATTTGCTGCCACCGAAGTAAATGGCCATAGGTTCCTTTGGGGAAGAACTGGAGAACTCATTACAATATGTACTGTTGTTGCAAAAACCCCTTCGCCTGGGTATCTATCTTCACCAGTAAACGGGCTACAGATCTGAAAATACACACAGTTCCGGGAACTGAGCAAGGGATTGTGACTCTTTATTGCAGTGACCATTCTCCTCCTCTTGCTCCAACGTTCTTGCCATTTTCTTATTGTAGATGTTAACCAGTACTCTGTTTGGCTGTCTGTCTATTTTACCCATAGGAACACTGTACTCAGCTCTCTCTCTACCAATACCCTTAGGTCATGCACCTTAGCTGCTTTCCTGACATTGGTGTTCGCTCCTATTATTTTGAGATCTCTCCCTCATCTCCACAGATATTAACAGTTCCAGGTTTGCTACCACTTTTTCTGTCATCAACCTGGCCTTACAGAGGAGAACTACCACTTAACTTTTTGTGGTACTGGTGCGCTCTCATCAATGCATTTCTGATGACCTTGGTGAATGGTGTGTACTCTGGCTCCTCCTATCAAATGCTATCCTATTGTAGATTTTCTGGACCCACATAATATGTTCTATCCAGCATTTTCTCTTCCTGCAGCTTCTTTATTCTGCCATGGCAGCTAAGCTATGTCTGTTATTCAACATGAGACATTACTTTTCTTCGTTCTTCTAGAGCAGTGAGATTGCCCTATTCTCTTGCTCAAGTGTTCAATCCCCATGTCCTGAGAAGAATGCTTGCTTATTCTGTCTTATGATGTTCTGGTCTATTAATTAAATACCCCCAAAATGCAATCTCTGGGTTATTCCCTCGACTCCTGCCAATACTTGTCAGCTAATTCTTATAGCTCCTTTGGTGTTTACTCTCTTTGTTATCAGGCTCAACACATTCCAGTTGGATTATCTTGCAATTTAATGCTAGTTGTCAGCCTGTGACCCAAGGGAGAAGAAATGGAGACCTTGAGGGAAGATGGTCACCTGTAAAGCTTGTGGGAGAGACCACTACAGTGTCTTCTAGCATGGATAAAGTGCTAGCTTTCACTCAGGAGGGGTGGTGGATTACCTCTATGAACTCTGAGGATTCAGGGGGTCCAGCAGAGACAACTTCTTCAGGAGCATCTACTTAGATAATCTATCTAGATGTCCTTATCTCTATATCAGGGTCTCACATTTTACCAACAGCCCTAGTTTCTTATCAGCTCTCCACAGGGCATCTATAAAGCTTATAAAAAAACAGTCAACTCTTCTTTCCCTGAAGGCATTGATTTCCTCCAAATCTTACAAATGCCCGAATCATTGCCACTGCAATGATAGTCCCCTTCACTGGACCAATTTCTCCAGTCACCACAGGTGAAACCATGAGCAATTGGGACCCTTTCTTGTGCTGGGGACAATCCATATCCTGCCTACCACTCCATATGGCATCTCCTTTGCCTGTCAGATGGGAAGTCAATCTCCAGGTAACATCTACTACCTTTTTCTTGAACTATTGCTGCTACCTGAGTTAGTTCACTTCCTCCAGAGGGGATTAGATGTGAAGGGTTTTATTGAGGATAGACCTGGAAAAGATAAAGAAGATGCAAGACTAGGGAAGGAGAGGCTTCAGACTTTCACACAGGGATGAAACCTGTAAAATGAGAAGAAGACGTAAGGAGAGTTGGGCAGAAAGTGTCTTGGACTATAGTTTAGATATGAGGAAGCTTTGGCCAGGCCCACAGGAAGTCTGAAGCCATGGTTTTTAGAGTCAGAAGCGCCTTTGCTCTACTATATCTACCATCCTCAGTCACTGGTTGGGAGCAGTCTGAGAAGCATGTCTTTGACATGAATATGGTTATGCTTCCAGAAGTGTAGACCTACAGCAAGAGATCTGAGTGGAGCATTTTCATGGCCACCATATCCTTGAAACACTGGCAAGTATCCTCCTAGAGTATTACTTAAAACATATAGTGTGAGGCTTTTTTTTTCTTTGAAAATATATATATATTTCAATTCTTTGCTCAAATGTGAGCAAGTTCTAGAATTAATAAATAGAGTGACATAATGGAAAACAGTGAAATCTTCAGCAATGTCACCAAACCCTAGTTTTGTGGTTTGATATTTGGTTGCTTATAAGTTAATGCTTTAATTCTAGATTTTCTGCCGAACTTAACAAAATTGTTGAAAAACCACTATGAAGAATAATTTATAGATTATAAAATTTTACGAAAAAATACAAGCACTCCTATTAAAAATTAATTCCTAATTGTGTGATCTCTGACCTGAATTGGTCATTCTAGCAAATTTCTGTATAGCTACATGTGTAGCTCTTTGACATATTAGGTTAACAAAGTAAAGCTAGCAATACCATATGGTTATTGTTCCTGGACTTTATTCAAATTTGCCAAATATTGAAACAAGCTACTGTTAGATATCCCACAGCTAAGTTTATACAGTTTTGCACAATGAAAGCTGATAACTCTACTGATCTCCCATGACAGAATCTTGAAAGGAAAAGGACATGAAATATGAGCTACAAATTTCAATATTTGGGGATGACAAGTGTCAGCTGTCTCTGTGGGAAAGCTCGGGTATGCTAACGTTCCTAACCTTAGGAGATAAAACAAAAATTAAAGAAAATTTCTTTCACTTCACTTTTGTGTGGTAGTCATTTTATGTTAATTAAAAGATGCACTCCTATAAAATCCCCATTCTGTAAGTGTTCAAACCACTCACTTCTCAACAATTATCTAAGTAAGAGAATTTTAACAATTACATCAGACCATAATAAAAGCCCATTTTTTGGGTGGGTGGTGTGGAGGCTGGAAGACTTATATGTCTCTTGAATTAGATAAACAGAGTTTGTAAAAGAAAAAGTAGTATTATTGTTCAACTGTAAGATTACATCTTTTTGTTTTTCCCAGCTTTATTGAGGCATAACTGATGAAAGGTACAAACTTTCAGTTATAAGATGAATAAGTTCTGGGGATCTAATGTATAGCATGGTGGCTATAGGCACTCATACCGTATTGTATACTTGAAATTTGTTAAGAGAGAAGATCTTAAGTATTCTTACCACAAAAAAAAAGTAACTTACCAATTCTTTTAAAGGAAGTACAAACTTAAATCAATTCTTTGTTTTTAATTTTTTCTCTCATTACAGACAATATTAATTTGCCTAATTATTTTCTCCTCCCATTTGTGATGCGAGATTATATCTCCTTATCTAAAGCCATATGAGGGCATGTCCTTTGAAAGTGGAGATTGGACATGTGACTTGTTTTGACCGAGGAGCTTTGAGCAAACATGATCTGTGACAATTCTGAACAAATGGTTTAAGCCATTGCATATTTTTGCTGGCTTTCATCTTCTTTTCCTCTGCCAAAACAATGGCATGCCTCAAATAGGGGTGCACTTTAACTTCCATTCTAGAATGTTTAGACAGATGTAAGAGGGCTGCAACAGCTAACTCACAGCCCTAGTGTGTAATGAGAAGGATATAGGAATGTTTCTTGTAAGACATGGGAGTTTGGGGGATTACTTGTTACTGTAGCAAAATTCACTAATGTACACTCTACACTTTATGTTTTTTTCTGAGAATTATGCCTATTTTTTGCATTTTTTCTGAATTTTGTAGTTAATAGATATCATGAAACTCAACTTCTTTGCTTATATCTGCCACCAAATATTGGGTATTTTGTTTGTTAGCTAAATTTCAAATCATTAAAATGAAAAAGAATTGGAAAATTACATTTTTTTGCCTAATTCAATGCTACATTCCATAAGGTAATTCCAAATTTGGAAAGAAAGATGTCCTTTCTTTTGACCAATTTATAACCTAATCTGAGATTCCAAGTGCACACTTCAAGAACACATTGCAATGCACGTTAGAAGAGCAAAGCGTGCAAATGAGTACAAACTAGCACATTTCTTTGGAAGAGTATACATTAAAAATTAAACAGTGTTTTAAAATCAGATTGCATGGGTTCTAATAAAGTTCAAAATATTTTACTAGAGCATGTTAGAATTTAATGACATATTTTTTTTTAAGATAAACGTTATTTCATTCCACAGGAAAAACGTTTCAAAACACTAGAATTTGCATAGCTTCAAATAAATATATGGATCTTTTTATATAGGGAAATCACACTATTACCTTCTAATATTGTTTCATATTATCTAACACATTTTGTTTGCTAATAGGTGATTGCCCACATAAGAAAGATAATTAAATGGATCTTTGCTGTAACAACTAGATGGGAAAATGATGAACCTCAACTCTTTAATTACATCATAAAACAAATAAAACTCAAAATGGGTCATAGTTCTGAATGTAAAAGCTAAAACTATAAAACACCTAAGAAAAAAACATATGGGAAAAATCTTTGTGACTCTGGGTTAGTCAAGGTTTCTTATAATGTTACTTATAATTATCATTGATTCCCTAATTCAAGCCCCACAGTTACTGCACGTATCAGCATTTCACTTGCTGAATGTACCTGATCTCAATTAATAATAGATGAGAGATAATGATGTCACCGCATGCCAGGGGTTAACTAAGAGCAAATTATTGCCGTCAGGATAGAGAGTAATCCAGTTCCAAAATGCCATCCTGAGGAGCTGGTTCTAGGAACACTTCAGGGATCAATCATTTTGGCCTCTTTTCGCCAACAAGTAGACATCCAGGCAAAAGTTTATATACAACCATTCTATTAGGAATTGTAATTCCAGAGAACGGAGTGAAAGGGAAAAAAAGCAAGTTAGGGAAGGGAGGTGGGAGAGCTAATACCTGACGCATTACTGAGATTTCCAGGATTTTGTAAAACCATCTTACAATATGCTTTATGAACAATTGCATCCCAGGACTATCTCAGAGGAAGAAAAACAAAAAAATTAATTTGCTTGGCTCCAATTCCCATTTGTCAAGCATTCATCCCAAGGGAAATGATCTCTTCTGTATTTTTGGTTGTGCAGATATGAATGGATCCTATGGTATCTCCCATCTCAAATCTACAGAGAAACCTCAGTGAGAGAGCCAAGTGTTGTAGGTTGTGGGCAGAACTATTTTGGATGGTACTGATGGAAGCCAGTTAGAGCCCAGGCAGATGTGGTGTAGCTGAGACTGAACAAGTGAGACCTCGAGGACTTGAACTGGAGTATAAGAAATGCCTGATACAGGTGGACAGTGAACATGCTCCATCACATCATTGTTACTTCAGTCACTCACTTTACTTTTTCAGAGTCAGTTCCAGTTATTAAATTTCTTATGCACTTCTAGGTGATATTTTA
This sequence comes from Ceratotherium simum simum, assembly GCF_057802395.1. Classification (NCBI taxonomy): domain Eukaryota; kingdom Metazoa; phylum Chordata; class Mammalia; order Perissodactyla; family Rhinocerotidae; genus Ceratotherium; species Ceratotherium simum. Next base: position 17,817,888 of record NC_141917.1, on the reverse strand, counting down.
TGCAAATGTGATTTTTATTATGTATTGTGTGCTTTATATAGGGTATGTATGTTTTATATATATATATCAACATATGTATATGTGTTGTGTGTGTGTGTGTATATATATAAACATTTACTTATTTATTTATTTACATTTGGTCCCTCTGACATACAGTTCATTGATTCCTTTGGGGTCCTTTCCAATTTTTGAGCCCACAGAAGCTAGTTATTGCTATCTATACAGCAGGTGAAATGCAGGCTTTACAAAGTCCCAGAATATTCAACCAATGCAGCATTTCAGGATTGGGAACATTATGAATTTTCCCTTATTTCTATTTTTTAATATTTTTTATTTTAATTAATAAGCATATATTACTTTCATAATTTAAAAAGTACTATATAAGAAAAAATATTGTAATAAAAAATGTGTTTATTCAATTTTACTAAACTCAGAAGTGGAAAACAAGAAAAAATATCTTGGGATTATATTATTATCATTATTATTTATAATAATAAAATACAATCAACCTCATATTTCATAAATAAAAAGAAAAATTTCATCAACAGGTTTAAATTTTTATCATTAAAAATGACCAAAGTATAAAAGTCCATAATGATATTCATATTTTCTAGCATTCTCAGATGATTCGGCCATATACATATTTTGTTTCCATTTTTGATATGTCGCCTACATCCATACCACACTAATATATTTATTTCATAAATCACAATAGGAACTTCAATTTCATGATTAGTTGTTTTCATTTATAATTGAATTGAATTCAGGCAATTGTTTATATTTCTTTTTTTTTTTTTTTTTTTTTTTAATTTTTTGTTTATTGCAGTAACATTGGTTTATAACATTGTAAAAATTTCAGGTGTACATCATTGTACTTCTATTTCTGCATAGATTACATCATGTTCACCACCAAAATACTAATTACAACCCATCACCACACACATGTACCCAATTATCCCTTTCACCCTCCTCCCTCCCCCCTTCCCCTCTGGTAACCACCAATCCAATCTCTGTCCCTATGTGTTTGTTTATTGTTGTTATTATCTACTACTTAATGAAGGAAATCATACGGTATTTGACCTTCTCCCTCTGACTTATTTCACTTTGCATCATGCCCTCAATGTCCATCCATGTTGTCACAAATGGCTGGATTTCATCGTTTCTTATATATTTCTTATCTATGTGAAACCATAGCTCTATGTGTTTCAAATAACTAGATGTCTACTGAAAAAAAGACATATCTGAAATCATCCAAATCAAATAAAATAGTTTGGAATTTCAGATATATTTTAAAATGCAAAACTTACTATAAAAATATTTATAATGTTGATACCATTGGTAGTTAACCAATGTTCATAGTTCTTCCTCAAATCAGATATCATATATACACTATTGTATATCGTATATCATGTATATATACATGCCCGTTTCCTATGCTTTCCAAACACAAGGAAGTATTCTCCAAATTGTTATTGCTTTTCTTTCTACTTGGATAACCATCATAAAAATATCTCTCATAGCTTTCTTAAATATATTTAAAGACATTTTCCTTCTTCTTCCACCATTTTTCTTCATTATTTCTAAAAGTTTTAACTTGATAATGTATCTGAATTAAAAAACATGGAAAAAACATCAGACATAAATCACCAAGATTTGTTTCTAAAATGAGTGTCTCTTACTTGACATTCAAGACAAATATCTTCTGGTTTTTGAATATTTTATAGAAGCTGTTACTGAAAGGTCTAGTTCTGAATCTAAATATATGACTTTGACTCAAAAGTAAGATTATCATTTTCTTTTTGAAGTATGATTCTATCTGGGAATATTTACCTTAGATCTGATTGATTAAATGACTCAACAGTATTATCTTGACTCTATAAAAATAAATATTTCAAATAAAATTATAAATGATTAATGTTAAAAACTAGATTGTATAGAGAAAGATCACTTAGGACTCAAATGTATTTACAAAAAATATTTGGCTGGTTTTCTTTGTTATTCAGCTTCCTCAAAATATTGAAAAGCCCCCAAAATCTACATTAATATTTAGTAAAATAAGCAATATTTTTGCTTGGGAAGGGAACAAGGACTTATTAAAAAGTCACTGTGTCAGGCAGTAAGCTCGTTACACTCAAGTGGTTATCATTTCATCTTCACAGCAACCCTCCAAAATAATTAGTATTGTGTATTTAAAAAAAATTCTTTGAGAATAATTTACCAAATATCTTATTGCCAGAAAGTGACAAAGTAACAATTCAGAAGGGTTTCCTGGCCTCACATTATTCTTTTTCACTCAGTCATACTGGTTCCCTCTTAACTGCTTTAAATTACTTAAGTGCTAAGCAATTTTATTGCTTTTAGCCCCTGTTTATATTTCTTCAAGCTCTTTATTACTCCTTTCAACAAATATATATTGAACTTCTTGAAAATACTGATATTTGAATCCTTTTGACCTACAAAAATGACAATTCCGTATGGTTATCTTAATATTTATTGAGTGCTTCATCTATGGAGGGGATACGGTACTCTACTACAGTTGGCCCTTCATATTCTCTGGCTCTGCATCTGCAGATTCAACCAACTACAGCTCGAAAGGCCTACGATTGTTGTGTCTGTACTGAACATGTATAGACTTTTTTTCTTGTCATTGTTCCCTAAACAATGCAGTATAACAACTATTTACATATCATTTACATTGTATTAGGTATTATAAGTAATCTAGGGATGATTTAAAGTATACGGGAGGATGTGCATAGGTTATATGCAAATACTACACCAATTTAGATAAGGGACTTGAGCTTCCATAAATTTTGGTATAGCAGAGGTCCTGGAACAAATCCCCCACAGATACTGGGGGAGGACTGTATTTATCTTTTATGTAACAACTACTCTAAAGCTTAATGGATCAAAACAACATGTAGTAGCTCACACTTTCTGAGGGCAAGAATCTTAGCATGGCTTAGCTGAGTCCTCTGAGTCCTTCAGGGTCTCTTACAGGCTACATTCAAAATATTAGTCAGGGCTTTGATCTCTTCTGAAGATTTGACTGAGGAAGGATCAAATTCTAAACTCATTTATGTGATTCAGGATTCAGTTGCTCAATGGTTGTTGGATTAAAGCCCTCAGTGCCTTACTAGTGGTTATCCAGAGTCTGTTCTCAATTCCTTGTCACATGTGCCTCTCCAGCTTGCTTCATTAGGGCAAGGATCCAAGAAGAACCAGAGAAAGAGAGAGAGAGAGACTAGCAATATGGAAGTCACAGTCTTGTAACCAAATCTCAGAAGTGACTTCCTATCACTTTTGTCATATTCTATTCATTAAAGCAAGTTCACAGTCTATTATAATCAAATCTCAGAAGTGACTTCCTATTGCTTTTGTCATGTTCTATTCATTCAAAGCAGGTCACTAGGTCCAGTTTACACTTAAGGAAAGGGGATTACACAATGACAAAAATCAAAGAGTTGGGGATCAATGGGAGCCATCTTAGAAGTCTGACTACCACAAACACTGAATTAGACAAAATGTCTGTGCCCACGGAGCTCACATTTTAGTGTTGGAACAGAGACATCAAAGAAATATATATACACACATGCACACAGACAAACATACAAGCACAACAATACACAGATGCTAAGTAGTCATACAGTTAATTTAAGGAATGGAGGTCAAAAGCAAAGTGTTATTTTATATAGGATATTGAGGAAAAGGAGAGGAAGCAAATCATGCAGATTTCTAAAAAGAGAGCATTCCAGCAAAGAGAATAGGAACTGCTAAGTCCCTGAAATAAATGCAAATTTGGCCTCTGAGGAGAACTAAGAGGCTTTTGTGGCTGAGGCAGGATGAGTGAGGGGAAAATGAGAGGAAACAGTTGGCTGTATTAGGTGGGTTTTTAGACTGTGCGATGACTTTGGCTGCTTCTCTGAGTGAGATATGAACCATTTAGAGTGTCTGCTGTGGAGGAATGGCATAACCTCACCTACGGCTTTAAAGGACCACTCTGAATTCTGTGTGGAAAACAAAGTAAGGGTAAAATTGCTAAAACATGAGGAGTATAGGAAACTGTCTTGGTAATCTAGGCAAAGTTACAATGATGGCTTGGGTCAAAGTGTTAGCAGTGGACATGGCGAGAGGTGGAGAGCCTCTGGATGAATTTCAAAGTAGATCCAGCAGCATTTCCTAACAAATTTGCTATTAAATATGAGAGAGAGAGAAGTCAAAGATGACCCCAAATATTTTAGCCTGAACACCAGAGAAGGTGGAAAGGCTGTTTAGTAAATGGGACAGATTATGGAAAGATTAAGTTAGTTACGTTTGAAATAATCATTGCTTATAAAAATATACATGTTGAGGAGACATTTGTACGAGGCTGAAATATGGGAAAAGGAAGTCCGGAGATATAAATTTGTGAATCGTCAGAACAGAGATTGTGTTGAAAACAACAGGCCCAGATGAGATCAGCTGAACAGCAAGCAAAGATAAGAGATCTGAGAATTCAAACCAATATGTCAGATATGTAGAGTTTGGAATGATGAAAGTAATTCAGGAACGGATTCTGTAAAGTAATGTACGGTGGAGGAAAACCAATAGAGTGCTGCGGCAAGTGAAGAAACTAAGTGGTCAAGAGAGATGAGAACTAAAAATTCATCACTGTAGCTGACGAAATGAAATTCACTAGTGTCTTGGACAAAACTTGATTTGAAGAGGAGGGGAAGAATGCCTCTATGGGGCAAGTCAAAGAGAAAATTAGAGAAGAAATGGAGACAGGGAGTGTATAAACTTCTTTTTAGTTACAGTCAAGAATTGCATAGAAATGGTTCGGTAAGGATATGGAGTCAGGACGGCAACTTTATTACTCAGAGTTTAGGACTTTGTCATAGGAAGTAGAAATCACACAAACTATTTTAAGACGAAATAGATTTAACACAAATAATTAGTTATTAAAACAATAATATCGACCTCTGGTAGTAGCTGTGTTCCTCCAAGACATCAGCTCTCGCTGGCTCGTGCTGCCTCCACAGTTTGAGCTCTCTCTGGGCTCCAGTAATAGTTTTCATTCGCCTTGCCTCCTCAGCCCTAGGGATGGTAATGCCTGCTGAGTGCGTCAACATTCTTTTTGTGCTCCCTTACCCCTGCCCATACCTCTGTTGGTATTCCATTTAAGATTGTTCGTTTGAAATATTTGGGGTAAATTTTCTTCCTGGACACGTCCCCAATAATACAGGGAATCAGGAATCCTCCATCTGAGCTATTGACTTCAAGGTAGCTGGTATTTAACTGTTAGAAAGCGACCACCACTCTTGCAATCACCACTTGACGGCAGTGAAGTTAGTCTCCAGGCTCCAGAAAGCTGTGTCTGCTACAGTTTCCATTCCTCCACTTGTCTCTATACACTCACTAAGCTAATGACATATAGGACACTCTGCTGTCAAATGCCTCCAATTTTTCTAAGACTTTGCTTGCCTGACAGCAATAACTAAAACAGCAAGACACGCTCTTACCCCAGGGCAGCTTCCAAATCTCACATGATGCAGCCAGTTGGCAGAACGCATCTGACATCCAAAACTCATCACAAGGGGGTCTGGGAAAGAAGATGTAAGCATCCCAGCTTCTTCAGCTCTGGAATTTACACTAAAGGAGATAGGGATTGATTCTCAGTACTATCTCAATTTTTTAACGTATGCACTGTGATATTTCATGGTGTGTCTACCATAGTTATTTTATAGAAAGGGAAGAAACGAAGAGGCAACAGAGAAAGGGGCTAATTACAGGAGAAAAGTCCTTGGAAAGGGATAGGACCAGTGCACAAGCAAATATTCCATACATAAATATCACATCTAATCATATGTAAGAATACCAAAAAATGCAAATTTAATGGAGGTGATGGTTTACTTACCACTGCATCCTCAAGTTTCCAAACAAGTCAAGGCCATATGAAGTACACACACAAAAAAATGTTGAATGAATGCTTGAATATATTTATTAATGTTCCTCTTAGACAGCTAAGACATTTTGCTTTAAAATTGTGGTTTTGATGTTAAACTTGCTCTCCTCTTTTCCTTTCAGTCATCTTAGTCTGCTGCATCTTTTTCCAGTTCTCTAAATATTTAATCATTCTGTGTATTTAATCATTCCACATGTAACCATTAAAGTGTTTCATAGAAAACATATTGCTGGATCATGTTTGTAGGTTTTAAAAAATATTTTTTGTTTTTATTTATATTTACCTTGCGCCTTTGTGTGTGTGTGTGAGTTAAGGCCATTTATTATTGTGGTCAGTGTTGTAATTAGAGTGTGTCTCTGCCATCTCCTCTCATCTTTTCTGTTTATTGTCTTTTTTTTTTTTGTGAGGAAGATCAGCCCTGAGCTAACATCTGCCAACCCTCCTGTTTTTGCTGAGGAAGACTGGCCCTGAGCTAACATCCGTGCTGATTTTCCTCCACTTTATGCAGGACGCCGCCACAGCATGGCCTGAGAAGTGGTGCGTCACTGCGCGCCCGGGATCCGAACCCAGGCCGCCAGCAGCAGAGCACTCGCACTTAACCGCTACACCACGGGGCCGGCCCCTGTTTATTGTTTTCTTTAATAATATAATTTATTTTTCTTATTTTCCGGCTTCCACTAATACATTGATTTTTTTTGTGAGTGTGAAATGCATTTACCTAAAAATGAAAAAAAAGAAAAAAAACCTGCTACAGTGGCATAAACAGTGAGGGGTTCGTGTTTATCATGTAATAGTAAAACTGAAGTAAATAAAACACAGTAGTTCAGTGACAATATCAAGCCAGATACTTTCCGTATTTCAACTATGTTGTCCTTGTGACTACATTGTAGTCCAACTATTTGTTTCTCCATATTTTCAATATGACTCTTACAACTTTCCCAATTTGTCCACATTTTAGGTGAAAGGAGGTGAAAATTTGAATCAGGCAGGCAGGGATTACTGTATTAGTGAAGGAAATATTTTCTGGATAACCTTCACTTTTCATCTCAATGGCCAGACTTGTTTTCCAGTCTACTGGAAAGTCTAGATAAGTAAGTATTTTTAGTCATTTATCATCTTTTTAAAAAGTATTTATTATTATTATTTTTTAATTGTGGTAAAAAAATACACATAACATAAAATTTATCATCTTAATCATTTCCAAGTGTACAGTTAGCATTATCGTCTAATAGGTAAAAATGAAAGAAAAAGAAACAAAGAAAAAGAAAGGAAGAAATCGTCTACCAGGGTTCTTTCAATAAGGAAGAGATGAGACTAGATTTTGAAAAGTCACTCTTTAAATGTCTTACTTTCATCAGTGTGTATGTGTGTGTTGTTTATAAATATTCTTTTTATTTTAATTTACTTTTGTGAACAAAAAGGTATTGCCTTAATTATTTATTTTCCTCATAACTGCATTCTTGTAAATAAATCTCTTTTTTAACTGACTTTCTCCAAGCTTTTTTTTATGAGGATCTTGTATGACTTTAGACTATCTTTATATTATTTTCAGATTTAAAGAATTATTTATCTTGCTATAAAATTGAAATTATCCTCCTTTACTACTTTGAAAATACTGCTCCATTGTCATCTTATATCCATTATTGCTATTGACTAATCTTATCTCAGTCTACTTCTAAGTACATTGGATGACCTGATTTTTCGTTAAAGGCTTAACGATTTTTCTCCTAGTTTTTTTATTATTAATTTTCACTGTAGTATGGCCCAGTCATGTTTTTATTAATACTAACTAAAAACACATCAGCTTTTTCATTTTGAGGTCTAATATCTTTTCTAAGTATGGGCGATTTTTGGTCATTTCTTCAATTATTTCCTCTCTGCCATTAATATTTTGCAAAGTCTTTTTGGACTTTTATTATATAGATATTAAGTACAAATTCCATGTCACCTGTATTCTTATGTACATTGTATCTCTTTTTCTCTTCCTTATGCTTTCTGAGATAATTATTTGTCCTATTATTCCACCTCATTCATTCATTCTCTATGTCTATTCTGATATTTATCCCATTACTTGCATTCTTTGATTTCACCAGTATCTTTTCACACTCAGTTCTTTCTCCTGCCTCATTTTGGGTTTTCTAATTCTGCTTTCTAATTTTTCTAAATTCTTTAAGATTATATAAAAATTTATTTTTAATTCTTACTTGTCTCAGGTACCTGATTCTGCTTTATTTGTTATAAGTTGTTTAGTTTGTTGTGTTTCTTTTAGGCCAATTGAATTGCTTGGTATTTTTAACCATTAAACTCATATTTCTCTGGGAGTATCTGCTCGTCTCAGCTGGTTCTATATAAGGATCTAGAGTTCAGGTCCCAGTTAGTGAAACTTCCAACAGTTCAGAGAATGTTTTTCTGGGTATTAGCCTAGGTTTAGGTGCTCCAATATTACAACTTGGCTCAAGGAGACTGTTTTTCTCTCGCATCTACAAACAGCAGAATAAACTCTCCGTGTCCTCTGCTAGAGGAACTGCTCTTTCCGAAACTTCTCTTGAATTGCAGTAACTTAGAGATAAGGAGAAAATGCATGTGAACTGATCAGTGTGCCTGCCCTATTATTGGCTCCCATGCATGGCAAGCTCTGTGAGTTGGCTTGAAGTGACCAGTCCACCTCTTTAGATACTATTGTTGCTGCATTTCTGCTTTGCAGTAGTGATGGGGTAGGAGCACAATACATAGGAAGTAAAATATATAACTAAAATATATAAATAAATACAAATATGTATATAAATAAATATAACTAAAAGTCTCATAATGGAACCCAACTCTCTCAAACGAGTTTTTCTTTCTTCCTTTCTTCCTTCCTTCCTCCCTTCCTCCTTCCTTTCCTTCCCTCATTCTTTCTTTTCTTTTCTTTCTTTCTTTTTTGTTCTTAAATTAGGCTCTCATATTAGTTGCCCTGTGGTACCTGTGACCTCTCCACCCTTGGGATGGTGGAAGAGAAAAAGGAGCCATGCAAATTTTCTATCTTTTTAAGATGCGGAAATCTGATCACTGGATAAACTTTGTATAATAATTTTAAAAACTACTTAATGCAATTAAATATGCTAAGAATGTTTTAAACTAGAGAGTATATCTGAATTACATGTTTTTTAATGTATTTCAAATATTTTTTTAATGTATTGAGTACATATATACTCAATAAATACTAGTATTGTCTTAAACATGAAGGACTGTTATAGTTTTGTAGTTTAGAGTTATTGAATAAAAATGTACAATGTTTCTAATTGTTCTTAAATCTCCCACCTGACTCAACAGAATTGAAAATTGATCAACAAATGATTGGATAAAACGATTTTGAATTGATTTCTATCACTCAGTGTGCCCTCCCCAAATTCTCACACCCTGCTCTTCATGTGTAGTTTTTTCAATCTTCTAAGTTTCCCTGTAATCTACTATCTTCTCCATTCTAAGAAGAACAAGAAAAGTAATATTGAGTCTCAGTTATCATCGTAACTTTGATGAATGCAATTACAGCTGCTCCAGCTTTAGTTCAGGTATCTGGCTTGTTTGTTTATTTGCTAACCACATCATGTTTATTCAATCAAATCATAGCCAGCTGCTCACTGTTTCCTTATGCTGAAGACTTTTATATCATCAGTAAGAGTTGCAAGCTTCAGTCTCAATGGTTTATTTCCTTCTACAATGCAACCAGACATGAGAAAAACTTATTTTCCTATTGACTCAATCATTGTATCTTATTAAGACAAATATAAATACATGTCTATTCTTTGAATTATCACGATATAAAATTATGACTCATTTTAATTTTTGAGCCAAAACCACTATCTAATCACTAGACATAATTTGTTTATTTTTGGGAGGTGAGTTTTTGTAGGTGATGTGCGGCCATCTGAGAGATTTAATATAAATTCTACAAACAATCTACATCTTCACATTTTTATCTCACTTTAAGGTTAAAAAATATTGTCAGGTTACTAACTGTTAACATTATCTATATGTCATTAACCTATTGTCAAATTATGCATTTAATTATTAAACTCAGTTGTTAAGAATCTTACACGTCTCAGGTCTTGTGCTAAATGCTAAAAGCCTAGAAATTAAAAATATGTTATCCACCTTCTAGGTAGTGGCAGAGGAAACAAGTAAATACTAGTTACAATGAAGTAGACATTATAATTGTAATATGTATATATATGCACTAAACAAGCAATAAGAAAGAAAGAGAAGAATTAGAAAATATTTCCAAGAGGAATAAGAGTTTAATTTGGGGTATATGTAAAGAAATATCAGAAAGTAGACATGCCATTTACAGACATTTCTAAGAAGCATGAGAGAAAATGGCACTAAGAGAACCTTAATTTATTTTATATCATGGGAGCACTTGGTGAAGATATGGTTGTGTAGGGTTTAGAGATTGGTTACATTGATGGGAGAGAGACTTCTAGAGTGAATTCAGGAAAATCAAACTATATCCAAGAGAATCTAATTTTCTTTAGGAAAGCATGTTAATGACTGAAAAGTTATTGTGACTTTAGAAACATCAGTTTCCAGAATTTTGAAAATGGGTTGGATACTCAAAAGATCTAAGGCAAAGTCAGGAATTCATCGTAGTTTCAGTAAGAAGTGATAACTGTTAAGCCAGTTCACTTCTGGAAGGAGGGTCAAGGAAAAGCTTGATAAACATTAATTAAGTTCACACAAGACATCAAAAGTGAAAAGAAGCTCATATTTAGGTGGAAAATGATGAGTTAACTTCGGCGTGCTGAGATTGTTGTGCTCATGAAATATCCAAACTGAGATGTATTTAAGCAATTAGATATTGTTCTAGAACTCAGGAAAACCTAAAAGGAATTCAATAGAAATAGAGGCGTGCATTGTATCAGTTCATAGGAAGTGTTGCAACAAAAATTGTGGGGATGAAATCAGCCTGGGATGACATATAAATTTTTATATGTTGAAAAGATAAAATGAATGATGACTGAAGTCCAAAGAATACTAACATTTATGATGATTCTAGAGGTACTTGTCTACAATGGACTTATCCATGTTCACTCAATATTGAAATCTGATTGATAAAAAACCCCGGAAGTTAACCTAAGTGTACAATGAGGAGAGCTAAGAGACAATGCAAATTATGTCTGGAGTGTATAGTGAGAGGAGCTAGGAGAAATATGTGAATTATGTCTGGGGGTAAAAAAAAATTTAAAAAAGTTTGAAACTCATCTTATTCCATAATAAAAAAGGAAAAATAAACATACACACAATCTGTTACTAAAATGAACAATACAAATGAAAGCATATATTATGCAAGAGGATTGTTGCAAGTAAGCACTCATTTAAAAAATGATCTACACTGGCCGGCCCAGTGGCGTAGTGGTCGAGTTTGCATACTCTGCTTCGGCGGCCTGGGGTTTGCAGGTTCAGATCCCAGGAGTGGACATATGCACTGCTCATCAAGCCATGCTGTGGCAGTGTCCCACATACAAAATAGAGGAAGATTGGCACCTATGTTAGCTCAGGGTCAATCTTCCGCACAAAAAAAAATGATCTACAGAAGTATCCAAGAAAAAGGATGACAAAAATGATACGCCGTCTTCAATATTAAGTGGAGTTTACCCCAAAAAAGCAAGAGAGAGCCACTAGAATAAAGAAACAATAAATTGAGACATGAATAATAATATATACACTAGAAGTAAACTCAAATCCAATAGATACTCTTTTTTAATAAAGGAAACTGTTTTTGGATTGTTATTTTTAGTAGAGTTTATTTTTTAGAACAGCTTTAGGTTTACAGCAAAATTGAGAGGAAGGTACAGAGACTTCGAATGCACTGCCTGCATGCACACATGCATAGCCTCCCCCGTTATCAACATCACTCACCAGAGTGGTACATTTATCACAATTGATGGATCGACATTGACACATCTTTATCTCCTAAAGTCCATAGTTTACATTAGGGTTTACTCTTAGGGTTGTACATTCTGTGGTTTTGGACAATTATATAATGGCATGTATCCATCGTTATAATGTACAGAGTATTTTCACTGCCCTAAAAATCCTATGCGCTCTACCTATTCATCCCCTCCTCCTCCCTAGGCCCTGATAACCGCTGATCTATACGCCATCTCCACAGTTTTGCCTTTTCCAGAATGCCATCTAGTTGGAATGATATAGTATGTAGCCTTTACAGAACAGCTTATTTCACTTAGTAATATGCATTTACGCTTCCTCTATGTCTAATCATGGCTTGATAGCTCATTTCTTTTTAGTGTTGAAAGGGGAAAAACAGTTTTTAAAATGGAATATTTTACACAGTCCAAGTATAAATTAGATAAAAATTAAGGTATTCTGGTTAAAATAGAGATGAAGAGAAGACCTGAGTCTCACCTTGATTATAGACAATCTCTGAGAAGCCCATTTAAAATAGTAGGAGTAAAAGGAGGGAAAAATGTGGGGCCAGCCCGGTGACATAGTAGTTAAGTTTGTGCACTCCGCTTTGGCGGCCCAGGGTTCACAGGTCTGGATCCCGGGCGTGGACCGACACACCACTTATCAAGCCATGCTGTGGTGGCGTCCCATTTAAAGTAGAGGAAGATGGACATGGATGCTAGCCCAGGGCCAGTCTTCCTCAGCAAAAAGAGGAGGATTGGCATCAGATGTTAGCTCAGGGCTAATCTTCCTCACAAAAGAAAAAAAAGAAAGAAAGAAAAAGGAGGGAAAAATGGAAACAAAACTAGGTAATTGTGTATACTAGTCAAGATTATGACTAACATGTGCTTTAAAAAATTAGAGCTGAAAAATTCTCTGTAAAAGAATTTATGCTTTTATATGTTTATTAATTTACTGTCATGAATTCAAGTATTTATTCCATAAATGTACACATGTTTATTGAACTCTTCCTTGCTGCTCAGCATTGTTTTAGGCTCACAATTTCTGGGCACCCAAACTAATCAGAAAATATTTCATCAAACTCATATGTGAATAAACATATTAAGTTATTCACAGATTGTACACACATGCACATTCAGAAATTCGAATAAAAATATCTTCAAAATAATAAACATCTGAATGTCAAAATTTACATTTATCATATTATAAAGATAAATAATAATTATTTCTATTCTTAGATGTGGCTCCAAAATTTTTCACAGGGAAATTATGGTACAATGGTTGCTATTCTTATTCAACCTTTTTTGCATCATCAGAATTTAAGCTCGATCACATTTACCAATGTGTGTATCTTTGCTCTTGCTGACACAGTAGATCGAGCCGAGGCAGTGATTTACAGAGTTTTATTAAGCTGTTCAAGGCTCTCCTTATAATATATTTATTCATGATGACTTGGTTTCTGCACTGTCAGCTAGATGTATTATAATCTATCATTTCAGATCAGCAGTGTTTCTAGGTTCATTTTGATTTTGTGTAGTCTGTCTTTTGAATTGCCATAAATTAATTTTAAATTTATTTCCTTAGAAAGACTTATACACGTTCCTATACTGATCAAATGCAAGTCACTCCAGTATTTGCAATATTTTGACTTGAAACCATATGCGTAACCAAAAGAATTTAAATCTCGACAGTCTAGGTTTCAGTTCTAGTATTTATGCAATTACTCTAAATTATAAAATTATTAATTATGATGAATTTAAAATTTTATTCATTCATTGTGTGTGAAATTAAATTCTTTTATTTTTGTTTAATATCATTACTTGTTTATCAGTATCATTATGAGTCAAGTACAGGTATTTTTCATTTGTCTGGTATCATATTATTTCAATTATTTCATATTTATAAATTCTATGGTAAACTAAAAGTAATTCTTTATGTGCTAAAGCTCATGTTGTCATTAATATTTATGTTCAAAATGTTAAAATTAAAAAGACAATATCTCTTATACTTAGAAGGATATGTATAGTAAACATACTAAGTAATTTTTTTTATGACTTTTTATGACTGCAATTATAAGTATCAGTTATTGGCTTAAAAAACAAGTTGAGTGGTTTTATTTTAATTGATTTTGTATATGTATTTATATAGACCCTTCCTTATAAGAAAAGGCTCCATTTTTTTCTCATAAGCTGCTGGGACTGTCTGGTGATTGTGAGATTATTTTGTGGATTTAGTATATTATTTGTGGCTGACTTAAGGTCTAAGATCCATTCCATGAACCCATTAAAGTTCATGGGTTTTTAGTCACTTACATTTTTTTCCCCAAGAAGGGGCTTTTTTAAGAAACCACTGAAATCACATTTCTGTTATATTTGATTGCATTTTTAAAATATTTGAGATGCTCCACATCATATGTCATCAGGGGAATGCAAATTAAAACAACAATGAGATACCACTACACACTGAAAACACCAAATGCTGCGAGGATATAGAGCAAAAGGAACCCTCATTCATTGCTGGTGGGAATGCAAAATAGTACAGACACTTTGGAAGACAGTCTGGCAGTTTCTTACAAAACTGAACATGCTCTTATCACACGATTCAACAATCACTCTCCTTGGTCTTTACCCAAAGAATTTGAATACTATGTCCATGCAAAAATCTACACAGAGATGGTTATAGTAGCTTTATTTATAATTGCCCAAACATGGAAGCAACCATGATGCTCTTCGATAGGTAAATGGATAAATAAAATGTGGTACATCCTGACATTAGAATATTACTCAGCACCAATTAAAAAAAAGAGCTAACAAACCATGAGAAGATGCGGAGGAAGCTTAAATGCATATTACTAAGTGAAAGAAGCCATTATGAAAAGGTTACATACTGTATGATTCCAACCGTATGACTCACTGGAAAAGACAAAGCTATGGAGACAGGAAAGTTTAATGGTTACCAGAGGTTCTAGGGGAGGGAGAAATGAATAGCTAGAGCACAGAGGATTTTTAGGGCAGTGAAAATACTCTGCATGATATTATAGTGATGGATACATGTCGTTATACATTTGTTCAAACCCATAAAAACGAAAATAATCCTTGACTAAAATGTTACTGATTAATGTCTCATAGCCGTGAAGAAGCTAGTTAGGTGTGTATAATAGGTACTCAAAAGTATTCAGTAGGCTTCAACTACAGAAATATTAAGGACTCAAAACTGATAAAAGTTAATTCAAATTGAACCTTATATCATTATCATGTTAAGAATACTTTCAATTAAAACATTAGAATATTCTAATAATTATAAACTTGTGTAACTGGAACATGATATTAGCATGGCACAATTAAAACTATGTCTATGCTGAGAATTAGTTATAGAGTCGTGATAACATACGTGACGCTGGGCTTTTTTTGTAACTAATTTTGTGACATGAGATCATTGTCAATGGTAGTTATATTGTACATAGTTTGTTATAGAAAGTATTTTACATACTCACATCCCCCAGGTGTCTGTGGATTATGACATGATTGAAGCGCAGTTGTGATTGCCATCTAGTGGCAAATCCAAAACAAAACAGAACAAAATCAAAAACTACTGAAAATTCCAAGAGGAGAAAAGGTGGAGGGAGTAAACCATATGAGCTTCCTCTCATCAAGACTGACCTAGCCACAGGCCAGAAGGTCTGGGGCAAAGATATATGGATACAGCTCTCAGAGCGTGTAATGAGTAATGATCTTTACGGCTCAAATCAACACCCACCAGAGAGTACTCAGTGCAGAAGCTGCACACACAAGCAGGTTAATGCCAGCCAGCTAACCTCTCTCCTTGCCTACCCCTGAGCTTGTGCAATGACCCAATGATAGAGTGATTCTGATCACTGGGCTACTGTTCTGCTTGGGATAAAACACATGGGCTTTCTCTCACTGAGCCTGCTGTACCCATTGCCATTGCTGAGTGACCAACTGCACAGGAACTGAGACAAATATTGAGGCTTAGATATGGTACCACTATGGATATGGTAGTGATCCTCCTTAATTGTAGTTAATACTATGTATCTGAACTTACGTTTACCAACACTACTATCTGAAGTCTTACAGAATGTCTTATCTATCAACATGGTATGCCATACAATTGTCTCAGAGCAAAACAAATACTTTCTGTCAAAGGATGAGTAACAACAGGCTCCTAACTACAGAATTAATTGTCTACATACACCAATCTGAAAACATTTGACCAGACAGATGAAGACTCAGCTGGGATGTATCTTGAGGTGTTTGAGCATTGTGTTGTCTTCTAGAATGAGATAGATGCATTGAGCTAAAAAAACTCCAATATATTGTGTGGTGTCTCCAATAGCGATTATACGTGGTTCTCTAAACCAGAGAGTGTAAGAACTATTAGCTTATCTCAATGTCAAGCCCAGTTATCCATGTATGACGTTTGGGCTGGTGCTCTTAAGAACTTTGGATCTGCAGCGTTACAAGAACTGTTTGTGGCAGGGATGGAACACTTCAAAAGAGGACACAGTAAGTGATTCATTGATCGGGAAGATGTACAAACCTCAGCTCATTTGAGATCCTCATGACAATGGACAAGCAGGCAAAGAAAAACAATTAGTTTACCGGCTAAAATAATCAATTCACATTACCACGAAAACCTAAGGTTACTACCACATAGTGAGGGCAAAACGGATTTCTCTGGAATCTGGGGAATTTACTTGGGTGTCTTTTAGTGCTTCCAGGTTAAGTAATAACTGCCAATGACCATTATAAAAATAAAAATCCAGACAATTGCAGGAATTAAAGAGTTCAGACCCCTTGGGAATTGAAGGCCACTGTCTCCCCACCAGGCAAGCAAACCAGCCAAAGTGGTGGCAAAGGTGAGGAATATTTAGAAGAGTTTGGTGGAGGAAGGATGAGGAATATCTGCTGTAGCCTTGGGACCAGCTGAGACAACAGGGATTGTCCTTTAGTTTCCCTATGACCTTAAGTTTTCCAGGGGATTGTGACTTATAATCACCTTGAAAGAGATTCTGTGATTGATTGGATGTATATCTATCCTCTTGGAAAAGAGTGAGTATATTTTGTACTCAGAAAAAATAGTGATCCTATGCTGTACTATGGGAGCTGGTTATAATGTGGATAAAAAATTGGATCTGAGGGCTGGCCTGGTGGCATAGCGGTTAAGTGCATGAGATCTGCTTCGGTGGCCCCGGATCGCGGGTTTGGATCCCAGGCGTGCACTGACGCACCGCTTGTCAAGTCATGCTGTGGCGGCATCCCGTATAAAGTAGAGGAAGATGGACACAGATGTTAGCCCAGGGCCAATCTTCCTCAGCAAAAAGAGGAGGATTGGCATTGGATGTTAGCTCAGGGCTAATCTTCCTCACCAAAAAAAAAAAAAAAATGGATCTGAGTGAAGCAAGTAGTATATATCATCAACATTTTTTCTGTGCCTCTTCAGATTGCCACATTCCCCCCACTAAACCCTCAGCCTCCTGCTCTGCCTTGCTGATTTCGCAGCTGATGGACTTTGCTTGCCCACTGGGGCTGAACTTGGTTTCTTAGCTGCAGCCAGGATGGCCAGCCAATGCTTGGAGTCTTTGTTTTCTGTAGAAAACACCACAGGAGGTGGGACCCGACATTCTGGCTGGAAAGCAAAGGGATCAAATAATACAATTTCAAATTTCAAGAGTGTTACCCCTTCGTAGGATGAATCCTGACCCTGGGAATTAGGAGAGAGGAAAGAGCTAGGTTGATAAACCCCCTCTCTTTTCTAAACCTGTGGACTGATTTGAGGTGTAGCTTATAAGTACAAATGGTTTGAAGACATCTTACCTGGCTGAATAGCCTAGAATGTATGTCCCTTCTTGACTCTGTGCGAGGAGAGTCTATCTCAGTAAGTTGCACGGATCTTTTTTCTCTACTCTTCTCTTTTGTCGTCATTCTCAGTGTCCTGAATTTGTATTCATCAAACAAGAATCAGCACTTAATCCTTGTTTCAGAAACTGTTTTCAAAAATCCCAAACCTGACAGCTACTGATTTTACAATATTACATTTATTTTTCTTCCATAGAAATTGTACCATTTTGTATTTTCAACAATAATTGGCTGTTTCCTCACATCCTCACCCCAATAAAAGGGTTTCAAACTTACAGATTTTTGTCAAGCTATGTAGTATGAAAAGATATCTCCGTGTAATTTTGATTTACAGTTCCAGTTAGAAGTCTGAACATACTTTCATACATTTAAAAGGCAATTGCATATATTTCTCTGTGAGCCATTGTGTGTGTATTGAGCACATATTCTTCTGGGTTGTTGGTCTTTTATTAGTTTTACATTTAGATTGGAGTATAGAAAACGGTACCACATTGGTGAAATTTGACCTGTATTGTATATGGTAAATTATATTATAAAAATTGAATTTCAATATTTTAGACACATTTTGTTGAAGACGTGTGCATTCTGTAGGTTACTACAATCCATTTTTTCTCTATTTTCATGCACTCTTCCTCAGAATGGAACACCAGTGGAATCTTCAGAATACTTCACTATTCTGAGATTTCTCCCTAGCCCTTGAGGCTTCATGATTTTTATTTTTATTTTTTTACATTCTGTTTGGTATTGTGTAAATTGATACAGTGATTATATATTACATTTATAATAAAAATAATTTTTATTTTAGCATTTGTAAGTTAATCATATTATTGGGCACAGAAACTTCAAATTTCCCTAGTTCTTCAGTGAAGACCAATGAAACTATACCTTATAAATTTTATTGTTTTAAAGCATAGTCACATATTAGTATCTTGGCTTTTAAAATCTGAGTCCTAAATTTAGAACTTTATACTAACTGTTTTTGTACATGAGGGTAAATCAACTTTTAATACGTGTTTTCCATATGATTCCTTTAATTAAAATAATACTTCAGTAAAGATAGCATCTGTAACATGTCTAGTTTTATAAGCCTCCAGTCTGAAAAGTCAGTTATCTTTTCTGGAATATATTTTGTAGGATCTATTTCAGTTTGCTACTTTGAAATTGTTTTGTTTTGTTTCTGGAACAGACAATAGATACTAGAAGCAACTTTGTTTCACTCAACCAATGCTTTCCTCTCTTAATACAGATATGTTTATGTTTGAAAATTGTTGTGTAATAATTTTTAAAATATTCAATTCTCAATTTAAAATATTTAGTACATTAACATGCATTAAATCAAAGTTTTAAAAAACAATCTGTTTTGGATTTAAAATTTTTTTGATTTGTTTTATACAGAGTTTACTTAGATGATTCTTACAAAATTATTTCATAATAATATAACAAAATATTTTTATATTAAAATTTTATTTTCCCTTTTTTCAAAGTTCACAATGTAGTAACCTTATTCCCACTGAAGGATATATTTAAATTATTTTACTAATTCCCACTTAAAAATGTATTGCAATGCATTTTATTACTTCAATGACAAAATAAAGATTTCACTATAAAAATGAGAATTTGAAACGGACAAAGTAAGGGCCAGCCCCA
Source organism: Ceratotherium simum simum (assembly GCF_057802395.1). Taxonomy (NCBI): domain Eukaryota; kingdom Metazoa; phylum Chordata; class Mammalia; order Perissodactyla; family Rhinocerotidae; genus Ceratotherium; species Ceratotherium simum. The sequence goes on along the minus strand of NC_141917.1, from coordinate 17,798,517 downwards.
TGGCATAGTGGTTGGGTTCAGCATGGTCCGCTTCAGCATCCCAGGTTTGCAGCTTCGGATCCCGGGCACGGACCTACACCCCTTGTCAGCCATGCTGTGGCAGTGACCCACATACAAATTAGAGGGAGATTGGCACAGTTGTTAGCTCAGGGCTAATCTTCCTCAAGCAAAAAAGAAGGAGGATTGGCAACAGATGTTAGCTCAGAGCAAGTCTTTCTCAGCAAAAGAGAAAAAATGTTAAAATAGACAACGTAGATTTATTTACAATTTTTTAAAGACTTGCATATGTAAGTCTGAACCTTCATGTTTAGGAAAATTTATTATTTTATTTATAATTAATAAGAAAAACACAAAATAATAACAGAAATTTGTGACTTGAAAAAACATTTTGATACCCAAACCCAGTAGACAATAAGCACATGAGGCATTTTTAGCTCAGAGTGATAAATTATTAGAGTGAAATACTATTAACTTCAACTTCACACATAGCAATTAAATGCCATGATGCTCTTTCTGGTGCTTTCTCTGTACTGAGAAAGCAATTGCTATTTCTTTACTCAGTCTGAGGGGAGTTCTGATTTTTAATTAATATGAAGTCAAGAATCATCATTTAAAATACTCTGTTCCCCAGAGTGTGCTCCTCCAATTTCTAACGAAAAACAAACACTTGGTGTGCTAAGCCTGGTGCTGGGTTTAATTGGGACTCATTTAATTTCTGTTTCCACAAACTCCTGGATCAAATATGCGATTTCACCACTACCATAGAGGGTTTTCTGTATTATTTTTACACACTTAACATTAACTGAATATTTATTCTATAAATTCTGCCTTCTGTTTCCAATTTTATTCAAAATGTAGGAGAGGAAGACGGAGTAAAAAGAAGTTAGAAATTGAGGAGATAAATCCACCAGTAGATTAACTAGGTAATTTTGCATTAGTGCCTTAGGAAAAGAAAACAAGTTAAAGTGATACATTTCTCTGAGGAGTAAGAGGAAAACCACAAAACAAATAAATAAAACATTGTGAGACATTGTCAACTACAGGCAATGGTGAGGAAGAAAATGTCTTAGTCTTGCAAACCTCTAAAAGTTAAAGTAGCTTGTGACTCCCAATAAAACTGGATGGCTTGTTTTTTGATATTTCTCTTTTTTTTTTTTAATGTATATATGTATTTGGTTTTCTTATGACTGATATGTAATCTCACAAGAGGAAAAATAATTATTTCTCAAAGTAGAGGAAAAAACTGCCCCCTCTCTGAGCTGATAGCTAGTTAGCTAGAGATATAGGTATCCTACCGTTAAGTCCTTCTAAAGGTTTATTAATTTTATATGCTCTCCACATGTGAGCAATTTTGGACATGTTCCTTTGCTGCAGATATCTATACATGGGAAGCACTGGGATGATCACTATTCCTTATAAACACTCTAACTGTAGTAGTATGTGGAAGGATAAGATATGCCATTACAATTTAAAAACATTTTACTATGAAAAATTTTAACAATACAGAGAAGATGAATGAATGCACCCATATACCTATCCCCTAGATTCTAGAATTAACATACTGGTTTATCACATATCCATCTGTCTACTCATACTTCTGTTCATTCTTCGGTCTATCTTATTTTTCCAGTGCATTTTAAATTAAGTTGTAGACATAAATGCACATCATCTCGAAAGAGTTCAGCATTCATGTCAACAGCTGGAATTCAATATTTGTTTATATGTTTCTTCATTTGTTTCATTAGGGAAACTTTATATACAGTGTTATGTACAAATCTTAGGTGTACCATTCGTGAGTTTTTGAGTAATGTGTATATTGTATAATTGGAACTTTTATTAAGATAAATTATTGCCATCACCTCAGAAAGTTTCCTCAAGCCCTTTCTCAGGAACTCCTTGACCCTACTTCCTCAAAAGCAACTGCTCTTCCAATATTTTCACCACAGATTAGTTTTGTCTATTACAGAAATTCATAAAAATGGAACCTTACATCTTTTTACATTCTATGAATTATTTATAGGTGATTTGGATTATTCATTTTACAGAATACAAAAAAATGGCCAGAATTATTTGTGTTATAAAATACACCCATTAACTGTCTGGGTTAAGTGTTTTGGTTTTAGGAAAGTTACTATTGTTGATTACATTTAAAAAACTTTTCCTGGGGGCCGGCCCAGTGGCTTAAGGGTTAAGTGCACGCTCTCCGCTACTGGTGGCCCATGTTGGGATCCCAGGTGCGTACCGACACACCGCCTTTCCAGCCATGCTGAGGGCGCGTCCCACATACAGCAACTAGAAGGATGTGTAACTATGACATACAACTATCTACTGGGGCTTTGAGGGTAAAAAAAGGAGGAGGATTGGCAATAGATGTTAGCTCAGAGCCGGTCTTCCTCAGTAAAAAGAGGAGGATTAGCATGGATGTTAGCTCAGGGCTGATCTTCCTCACAAAAAAAAAAAAAAAAAAAAAAACCTTTTCCCAAAAACACTCAAGTTTAACTGATGTCCTGGGCCAATTTTAGTAAGTGATATTTTTCTAGAAATTTCTCTAAATTGATGATTTCAAATAGGTTTTTAAATATATAAGTTTATAGTAGTTCATAATTTTCTCTTATATGTTAATTGCTGATACAAACATCATTTTATTCCCATTACATTTCTAAGAGTTTGTGTTTTCAGAGTTTTTTTCTTTACAATATGTGTTTTATTCTGCACAAAATAACTTAAAACAGCTTTAACTTCACAATTTTAAAAGTTCTTTCATTTATTAACTGCTACTTTTAACAATATATCATTCCTTTAAAGTGATTTAGATTTATTCTGCTTATTTTATAACTTATAAATTTGATATTGAACTCATTATTGTTACCCTGTCCAATGCAGAGTGCAAGGTTATGAATATATTTTGACTTACTTCTATACATTTTGATATCTAGAATTACATTACTATTTAGTTTCATGGATTTTCAGTTCCCCATTAAGATATAATTGTCTCATGCATTAAAAGTACTTTTATTTATTTCTAAACTTGCAGTGTTCTTAAATTTTAAAAATTTTCTTATTTGTTTTATTGATTTCTCACTTAGTTGTTTTGTAGTCAAAGAATATGCTTTGATGAGAATAATTATTAGAAAGCTGTAATCTATCCAAATGATTGGCATCTTAAAAATTCTGAGTTGGAGATACGGGATTCAGGACATATACTGAGGACCATGAGTGCATCTTCCAAGTGGTTTCAAGCGATGTCTCCCTGAGTAAGACCTCTCTGTTCTTACCTTAAGGTTAGCCCACTCACTGCTTTAGGGACTTCCCACATAATCCAAGGCTCTGACCAATTCAAAATACAGTCATTTTCTCCAAATATTGCATTTTAAAATTTTGCTTTATAATTATATTATAATAATATAATATATAATATATATTATAAATTATATTATGTATATTATATATATGTATATAAAATATTCCAATCTCTATTATAAATTGAGTCTGGTCTATTTTAGACAAACATATAGACCCTGATGAATTTATAACCTCAATTATTCTTTTTTTCTTGATTTTATAAAACAGAGTATTATGTTTCTCAGTCTTACTTTTTAATCACTCTATTTTCAGTAGTGTTTGTTTTCCTATGTGTTGCATCTTATATGGGGTTATTTTCCATGACAGTTTCTGTTTCTCTTCTATATATTTTTTTAACCTTGTCAGCTCATTTTTCACCTTCTTCTGCTGTCAATCGGAGTCTTGTATGTCTGTTTTGAGACTGTTCTTATATTTTTAGAATAAATTCTTTCAATCTGTGATGATACTTTGACCACGATTTTCATCTGCTTAGCAGCAACATTTTTAGAGATTAGGGTGTGGGGCTAGTTTTCCTTATCTACAAATTTTTCATGTTCTTTTATATCTTTGTATGTATCCTTTACTCATTATGTGTAACTGTTATTTCTGTGCTGAGGCATTGTTCTGTATTATTTTGGGTACTGCATGATTTTAACTTCAGTTCCTAGCAAGAGATGACTTTTGGTATATTCTCATGATGGAGTGGGAGATCTCCATTATCTTAAAAAACATCTGTTTGGACCTACTTATCAAAATATACATTGCCCATTTATTCAGGGAGCCAATGTGATGGTTTTGCCAATTGGTGAGCGTTACTATTCTGAGTATAAAGTCAATTACAAAGAAAGTAAGCAGAAGATGTGGTCTGGTTCCTCCTGGGATTTCTTTGGGACATACTCAGGTCAAAGTGTCTATGTAATCTGTCCACTATAAACTCCACCTCTCACCAATGTATCAGGTGACTCACTAAGTCCAAAGCAATTAACATTACTTCAGAAACAATGTCCTATAATTCTATGGCCTGATCAGATCCTTTTGCTTTAGTGCAAAGCTACCATGAACTGAAATTCCCTAAAGAGAAAGCTAAAAGGAAGATTAAAATCACATACTTCCAATATTTGTATGGTTCTTTTCAAGGAAATCTAGTATCTGCTAATCAACATCCTACACCCAAGTTTCCTCTATTGTTAATATCTTACATTTGGTATGTAAAATGGTACATGGTAAATGTACTATTGTACATTTGTGACAACTAATAAACTAATACTGATACATCATTATTATTTGCTAGGGTTCTTACTTTATTTGTATATCATTAGTTTTTAGTAATGTCCTTTTCTTTTCTGTTTTAAGATGCCCTCCAATATACCACATTGCATTTCATTGTCATGTCTGCTTAGGCTCCTCTATCCTATGAACTTTCTCAGCAGATAGTATCTTGTGAGTGGTAATATTGGCTACATATAACACAAGAAAATGCCACTCCAGAAGTAATATCCCCAAAAGCCTTACAATTTCTTCATCTAAATTATACCAAAGAATTTCTGGCATTGCCTCTTAATATAGTATGTGTAGTTATTGATGACAGTCTTAGTCAATTAGCCTAAGAATTAATTAAAACCATTCACAGCTGCTAGACCTACCACACTATATCTAGATGCCTGCATATATTTGAGTAAGTTCTTTCATGTTTAGTCATTTCCTTTCCTTTTTAGTGGAACACCCTTAGAATCTTTAACACAGAATCTAATACCACACATTTTCCAGATCCCCATTCCCAGAATTATTTATCTAAGTACTGGAATTCTTTTGGTGGGAAACTTTGTGCTTTCACTTTAACCAAATGTGGCAGAGGTGACACTGTGCCAGTTCCATCATATGCTTTATGAAGCAGTTAACAGTTTCCATTTTTTGCACTCTTGGAACCCCTGAGCTATTGTATAAGAATTATAGTGACATTGCTGATGAGAACACATGGAAAGGCCCTGTGAAGAGGCCATCTGGACATAGTGAAGCAGGCGTGAGACTGAGACTTAGGGATTCAACCTCTTGATGAGCCCAATCTACCAGCATCCCCCAAGACATCAGATACATGAATGAAGCCATCTTGGAGCAACAATCTGACTGTAGTTGCATAAGAGACCCCCATAGAGAAGAGCATCAAGACACCCAACTGGACCCTGGTCAAACCAAAGAATTATGAGATATAATGAAATTATGGTTTTATTAAGCCATTAGGTTCTAGGGAAGTAGGTAACACCACAATAGAATAACCGAAAACCACACTGTGTCAGCTGAGGCATAGGCATATGACCAGTCTTGGCCAATTGTTTGCTAAATTCAATATGCGAGGGGGCTACCCTAAAGTGTGAGTGTTGGAAGGTGTGGTTCATCAGAACTGTGTTTGAAAACTAGTGAATACAAGTGGAGAGAAAGACTGTTTCCCCGCTACAGATTTCACTTAGACCCAAAATATGAGGACTTGCTAAAAAAATGGAGTAAGCCAGATGTGGCAAATATCTACCACATTATGGAAACCTGCTCTTGAGAAGTACAGGTGCCTCTTCCATATACTATTTCTGGGATATAACCCTGAGTGCAAGAACAATATTTTTTAAAGAAATAGTTGATGACTTCTTTTGTTATCCAAGTAATCTTGTCCAGATCCAAGAATTACCCTTTTTCCTGCTAATTTCTGTAGCATAATGAAATTTCTAATTATTAGGGAAAGTGTTTTACCAATTCTAGAGCCAGTCATCCCAAAATGGTACTTGAATTCCCAAATTCTTGTCTTGTCACATACTCATTCTTCTGCTCTGACAGTACAAACGTATTTGCTAATGATGAGGTTTCAATATGAAGTCAATAAGGAATACGGAAATTCTTCCTGAACCATCACTTGTCCTTCTACAAGATGCTTGACAAAACAAGAAACATTTAATTATTTTCTGGAAGGCATATATCCCATATCTAGGCATCAATGCTAAGCTCTGCAAAAATTCCAACAAGGCCTTGCCATCCTCCCTAATTTCCAAGACTCTCTAATTTTCAGTTGGTTACTAGAAACAAAATGAAGGGAGTATCCAAGTACAAAATATCTTGTTTAAGAAGAAAAGAAGGAAGTAAGCAAGAATGTCAATTTGCTGTAGAGACGGAGGAATGGGCTTATATTTTATGTCCAGTTGCTTGAGAAGCATAAAGTGGAAGAAGGAACAAAAGAGACCTCTTGATGTTTCAACAGAGAACTGAGCTTTAATAAACACGATCCACTCAAGGTCAGGCATCTGCTCATTTAGCTGGGCTTTGCCTCTTTTCTAGGCTGAAAGGGTAATGAAACAGGACAAGAGAAGGGGGATACAGAGGAGAGAGAGAACTATCTGTTGGGCCAATCCTTTTTTTTTTTTTGGATGATGAAGATTGTCCCTAAGCTAACATCTGTGCCAGTCTTCCTCAATTTTGTATGTGGGTCGCCTCACAGCATCACTTGATGAGTAGTGTACGTTCACACCCAGGATCTGAACCTGCAAACCCTGGGCTGTGGAAGCAAGGAGTGCCGAAATTAATCTACGCCACTGTGCTTAAACTACGCCACTGGTGGGCCAATCCTTTTTAACACCACAATCAGCTATGCAAAGGTAGTTTTTTTATCCAAAATTCATCTGTTTTTCCTTCTTAGTGTCCATCAACATAGTAATGAGAAATATAATCAACATGGAATCCACTCAGGTAAACAATCCAAAGCAATAAAAAGTGCCTTTAGAAAACCAGTCATTGTATTTAAGTAAAATCCTCTATTTTTAATAACTTTGGGAATCAACACGTACAATTATTTATGGTAAAAACTAATGAATAAAGTGAAGAGAATATCTGTAAATACGTAAATTATACCGCTGGATTTCCACGTTTCCTCCCTACTTATGTTTAATCTGTTGTCAAATGTACTTTACAGTTTCCATCCCCAGCCTGTCTCATGTTTAAACTTCCACTTGAATATGTCTCACATAAATATGCCAACTAAGACAATTATCTTACAGAATGAATGACAGTGAACCTGAGGAGTATTATAAAACTAAAATCAAACGTGGTTACAGATTTCAAAATATCAGTATATAAACAAAATGAAGATGTTCTAAGCCAAAACTACTTTATTTCCAGAGGAGAAATTTGTTTTACAAATGCACAAATTTTTAACATGCTCATTAAATATGATTGCAAAAATGAACATTTGAAAGGTAAAGTCTAACAATTGATGACTAAATGTGACTGTCAATGGGAAAAAAGGTGATATGCTGACACAGATATGTACACAATTAATGACAATATTTAAACCAAACTAAATTATAATACCTGTCTATCTTCACTCAAAGAATCAAGAAAATTGAAGCAATCAGAATTTTAATTAGGCTAAAAATATATAAGCATTTAAAAAAGATATGATGGGGCCAGCCCCATGGCTTAGCAGTTAAGTCCGCATGTTCCGCTGCTGGCGGCCCGGGTTCGGATCCCGGGCGTGCACCGATGCACCGCTTCTCCGGCCATGCTGAGGCCGCGTCCCACGTACAGCAACTAGAAGGATGTGCAGCTATGACATACAACTATCTACTGGGGCTTTGGGGGGGAAAATAAATAAATAAATAAAATTAAAAGCAGGATACAAATTAAAAAAGTAAAATAAAAAGAGATGATGATTTCAAGTATTTTAACCATTTCTGAGTAGGGTATCAGACAAAAATTCCAGTGCATTTCTCAGTCATTCCCTGATCCTTTGATGTCAGTTTCAATAGCGTGTGTGCTTGAATTCCTTGGTTCCAGTGGCTTCCTGATTCCCAATCTTCCCAATGGTGGCAGAGGCAGTAGCATTCATAGAGAGTCAGTTTTGTGGTGTTCTGGAAGTCATTTCTAGAGTAACAACCTAGAGCTGGTGTATCCTACCAGTTATAGACTGAATTTCATCCTCCCAGAATTCATATGTCAAAGTCCTAAGCCTCAATACCTCAGATTGTGACTGTTTTTGGAGAAAAGGCCTTTAAAGAAGCAATTAATTAAAAATGAAGCCGTTAGGATTGGCCCTAACGCAATCTAACTAGTGTTCCTATAAGAAGAGATTGCTACATACTGACAAGAGCCAGGGGCACACATGCAGAGTGATGACCATGTGAAGAGACAGCAAGAGAACAGACATTTTCAAGCCAACTAGGGAGGGCTCAGTGGAAACCAACCCTGCCAGAACCTTAATCTTTGACTTCTAGCCTCCAGAACTGTGAGAAAATAAATCTATGTCATTGAAGCCACACAGTCTGTGATATTTTGTTACGGCAGCCCTAGCAAACTAATACACTGCCATTCCTGATATTGTAAACCTAAATTCTTGTACTTAACTCTTTCTGGTAAAATACATAGACTGTTTATTTTCCCTGTATTGAATACTGATTGACAATATTTAAACATAAAATGAAGTAACAACAGATCCTTAAAATTGGAAAGCTGGGATAGCTTATCTGAACTGGTTGAGTTTGAAGGCAAAGATGATTCTGTTTCTCTTGGAAACGGGAATTAATAGTGCAAGACGCACAATGCAAAACAGTTAAATTATTACTCAAGTAGTCAACTGGAGACCAGAACTTTGGCAGAGTGACTGGCCACTGTGTTTGACTGCTATAGTTTGAATGAGGAGTTCAGGTGGAGTGGGAACCATGGAGGTGCCTTAAAGTACTGAGAGTTGAAAAATAGAAAAGTGACAATCTCAGGGCTTAACACATCATTTGAAGAAGTGATAAAAAGTTAAATAAGTAAATCATGAAAGAGAATATTTGCATGCCCCATAAGATGAAAAGTTGCTCAGAATCATTTTTCATTAGGACAAGGTATGTTAGGCTCATTTTAAAAATAAAATGAGATAAAAATTTTAATGCAAATAAAGATAAAGTAAATGGTGCCAGACTAGCCTTACCAACATAAATAATATAAAACTGAATAATATACGTTACATAACAGTTTCTGGTTAGTGAATGACAGGCACCACAAGGCTACAATCCCCAAGAGAAACGAAACTAGTGAGGTGAGCCCCACAGTAGCATGACTCTTGGCCTGTGACAATTTTCCCACTGAGGAGCTGGGAGCTGAAGTCCACGCAGAGCAGGGCAGCCTCACTGAGCTGAAGACTTTCTATTCCTTCCTATTCTAATTGTTGCTTCTGTATCTAATATCCTCTTACATGTTTCCAGAGAATCCTTTATTTGTCCTTTCATAACGTTAATCACAATTGTTAATCCCTATGTGACACTGGTCTTCTCTTCTAGCCTGAGTTGGGCACTTTTTAATCATTTACATCGAGAAATATCATTGCACCTACTCTGGCTCAAGAAAAGTTGCTTTAACAGAAATGGTAAAGCAGTTTAAAAATTTCAACCAATCTTGGCACCAAAAAAAACAAAAACAGAAAGCCCAACTCCTAATTAGTAATCATCCCATAAGTAAACAAACGTTAATTGTTTCTCAATTGTTATGAAAGACACATATACAAATAATTTGAAAAGATAAGGCTAGTTTTTACACTTCTCAAGGTTTTAAATTAAAAAAATATATGCAGCAAAGTTTTAAATTTAATGACAAAAATCAATTGCTACGAAAAATATTTGTTGCTTGATTCATATGGAGTAGCAAATGTTTGAGTTCATTTATTCATGCTATAAATACTTATGAGAAAGCATATCACATCGAATTTCATCATGATTTCATATTCCAAAAATGATCAAACACCCTTCCATTTCTGGGAGATGTAAATGTTCTAGAAAGCCCGATTTAATTTCATCTTGTATGTGTAGCTACAACTTAAACATTTTGAAGTTGTGTAAAGAGTACTAATAGATAAAACTCACACATATGAGGCATATTTTTACTATTCCCTATGCAGTTGAAAGAGTTTGGTATAAATGTATTTTCATGATTTTAAAGAAATAAAGAAATGAGCTATTTATGCTAAAAAGAATTCCAAGCTTAGTATTGCTAAGGAAACATACAATGAATTACCCAAGACTTAATTAATTTTTAAAAGTTAATCTTAACAAATAAAGTTGGTTTGATTACTTCTCTATGGCACCGCTGATGGTTTTCACCTGTCCTCATTACTTCACAGTGGAGTCCAAGCTAGGAACTTAAAAGCACAGCATGGAAAATATCCAGACCGTATAGTTTTGAATGGTTATAGATTTCATTAACACATAAAGTTGTGTAAGAAGATGAATGGAAAATTGTAAAGATGCGCAGGGCAATCATGGAGGGGATGCTGGTTTCTCCCTCAAGTTCTCTGGGTGTTTTGCATAATTAATGCATTAAGAATGTGTATATACTAAGTGAATGTGATTTGTTCTATGGTAAATTAGCTCATTTTGTGTCCTGGGATTTAATTCAGTTTAACGCAATTAAATTTAATAATTTTTTTTTCGTTCTCTACTACGTGCCAGGCTTATTAGGTGCAGGAGAGATGGAAAGGGAAATGAGGCATTTCCTTGTCCTCAAGAACTCACTCTCAAGAGAGATTGTTAGACCAAAAAAAAAAAAAAAAAAAAACCCAACCACCCAGTGTGTACTTTATCTATATTTGATTTCATTTAGCAGATGTTATAGACTGCATTGTGTCCCACCCCCCCCAAATTCATATGTTGAAGCTCTAACACCCAGTACCTCAGAATGTGACTGTATTTGAAGATAAGACCTTTAAAGAGATGATTAATTTAAAATGAGGCTGCTAGGGTGGGTTCTAATTCAATCTAACTGACATCCTTATAAGAAGAGGAAATTTGGACATGAAAGAGACACAAGGGATACACATGCACAGAGGAAAGGCTATGTGAGGACACAGCAAGTAGACAACCATCTGCAAACCAAGGACAATGTTCTTCTTAGGAGAAATCAAACCTGTCAATGCCATGATCTTGGACTTCAAGCCTCCAGAACTGTGAGAAAATAAATTTCTGTTGTTTATGGCACCCAGTCTGTGGTATTTTGTCATGGTAGCCCTAGCAAACTAATACACCAGATAACAACTCATTTCTTAAAATTTATACATTTATTTAACATATATTTGAGAACCTACTTTTCACTGGGTTCCCTATAGTATAAAAGCAATGAACAAGAAAGACATTATCTCTGAATGAGGTATTTTCACATCTAATTAGGATGGGAAAGACAAATAGTGACTAAATAATGTCAGTTTTGATGAGTGTGAAAATTTTTTGTACAGTCTATTGTAAGAACAGACAAGAAGGGACCTAAATAAAGTTAATCATGAGAGTTTTTTTCTTACAGAGTTATTTAAAGGACCCTAAGAGAGGAGAAACCACTGAACCTCTATCAACCTGGTTAGAAACCTAGTTAGAGGAGCTGATGCAGAGAGATTAAGGAAAAAACTTGAGGAACAAAGCTGAAAGGAAGGCAGGGGTTGAAATAAGAATGGTTGCATCAGTTATGTTTATCCACAATATATTCAAATGTCAGAAAAATATTTTTCAACCGAGAGAGTTGATTTTTTTTCCATTTTGTTTGTTTTCCATTTTGTTTTCATAGTTTTGTTGAGGCACAATTTACATACCAAAATAATCTCCCTTTAAGGTATCCAGTTTGATGAGCTTTGGCAATTTTATATGGTCATAAAACCACCAGCATAAGTGATATTGAACATACCAGATGCTCCAAAGAATTCCCTCCAGGCCCTTTGTGGTTGATCCTCTCTCCTATTCCTGCACCACACAAGTACTTATCTCTTATCTGTTTTAGTTTATCACTATAGGCTTCTTTCTCCTAGAATTTCATATAGATGGAATCATATAAATTTTATATGCTCTATTGTGTTCAACTTTTTTCACATAGCATGTTTTAGGTATGTATCCAATGTTTTGTTTGCTTGTTTGTTTTCTGATACGCCTTATATAGTGTTTGTATATACAATTTGTATGTCCATTTACCAGTGGATGAGTATTTAATTGTGTCCAGATTTTGACTACTATGAACAATGCTGCTGTGAACATTCATGTGAAATTCTTTGAGCACATACTTTCTTTTCTCTTGAATAACTGTCTAGGTGCATATTTATATTATATTTAGGCAAAATAATTGACAAATGTTTATAACTGATATGCTATAGGAGGTTGTGACAATGAAGAAGTCAAATGTAACTTATAAGTTTCTGTCTTGAAAGAGTGAATGAAGATGGTATTTGTGTTTTCTGAAATGGAAGAAAATTTGAAGGAGAAAATAGTGAATTGTAGCTCGAAATCATGAATTTGAGATTCTGTCATACAACCAGGTGAAGATATTGAATATCGAGTTTAATAAAGATTCTACAGGTAACAAAAGTTTTCTTGGCCAGAAAGTACATATATTGTAATAGTAGAGAGGCAAACAAAATTCATGGGATTGAACAAGATCAGCAGTCAGCAAACTATGGCCTAAGGGCCAAACCATCTATTTTTGTAAATTAAATGTTTTCTTTAATTGCCACACCCATTGGTTTATGCATTGCCTATGGCTGCTTTCAGATTGCAACTCAGAATTAAGTAATTGAGACAAAGACCAGATGGCCCACAAAATCTAAAATGTTTACTCTCTGGCCCTTTATAGAGAAATGTTTCCTGAGCCCTCAACATGATTATCAAGAGAAGATAGAGTTAACAGAAAAGACAATAAGACAGTGTAGACTAGAGGGCTAAGAATATTCTGCATTTTAAAATAAGGTGAAGACAGGAATCTAAACAAAAGATCCAGGTAAATGTGCAGAATAGATGGAGAAAAAAATTAGGAAAGTATGCTGTTACAGAGTCCATGGAAACAGAGTTTTAGGGAAGAATGAGAGATCAACTGAAATCAAGAAATATGACTATGGAAAAAATGAGAATATGGAAGTCATTGATAAACTTACAAGGACAATTGTGATAAAACAATATAAATCCAATGATGTTGAATGGGCTTGGGAAGAGAGTGTTAGAGCAGGGTATTAATTGTATTCGATTGGTTATGGCAGTAAGAAGGAAGATAATTGAGTTGAGGTCCAGGATCTTTTTGCCTATTCTCCAGCAGGAGATTAGGGGTCATTTGCTGTGTTCTAGATGGACTGACCTGAGGGTGGTGATTATAGCCAACTGGTGCACAGTGTACTTCAATACCCGAAGGAGAATGGTAGGGACTTATCAGCAAGACAAATGTACATCTTGATGGGTAAAGTGATGCTATAGTGGAGGACACTGGGGTTATAGTGAAATAACAAAGTGGAAAATGAGAAGGAAAAGTAGCCCCTATGGTCGCATCACTTATTCAGGAATGCATGTTTGAATGGGTTTAAGTTGTAGAGTACTTTGACATTTATTGCTTGTAGTTTGATCTTGAGCAAATGTGCACTTGCCCAGTTTTAATTGGTCATACTACATGGAAATATTTAAAACTTTCCAAACTGTACTTCAGAGTCAATACTAAATAGTAACACATTTCATGAGGACAAGAAATCTCAGCTTTAAATAAGAAACGTTGGGGTAAAGGTTGTTAATCCCCACCAAATTGCTTTACCTCTGTTTTGAGTACCCTGTGAAAAAACTAAATGACTCATGAGAACTATTGATTATTGTGGCAAGAATAAATTCATGCATTTTACCCTCCACATTGTCAGACATGATGAAAGCTGTTCAGGAAGTCCCACAGTCTAAAAGAATTGGTATACTCACACAGACTGTTAATGCTTCCTATTTTATTCTAATTTTGAAAAGAAAAGAAGTAAAATTCACTTTTTTTTTTTTTTGGTGAAGAAGATTGGCCCTGAGCTAACATCTGTTGCCATTCTTCTTCTTTTTGCTTGAGGAAGATCATCCATGAGCTAACATCTGTGCTAATCTTCCTCCAGTTTTGCATGTGGGATGCCACCACAGCATGGCCTGGCGAGAGGTGTGTTGGTCTATGCCTCGGATCCGAACCCACGAATCCTGGGTCACTGAAGCAGAGCGTGTGAACTTAACCACTACGCCACTAGGCCGGCCCAAAATTCACTGTTTTATATAGAGCATTGTAATATAGATCACCATCCTCCCATTCAAACAGGGTATCTGAATTGTCAAGCATACTGAATCAATCTCTTGAAACCAGATTTCAATTTGATCACTATCAAAATAAAATTGATTCATTATAGTGATAGATGATATCATGATATATTTCTTTTTAAAGAAATAAGCCAGGAAAGAATTTAAAAATGTGAAGACATATTACTGGCTGAGCATGGTTAATTACTATGGTTGAAGTAGAGGGTCCAGTCCAATGGCTAAATTTGGGGAACAATTTGATCTGAGACCTAAGATACTTATTGGTGAGATACTTAACATCACTTAATGGTGAGAAATTGGATGATAATGCCCTAAGATTGTCAATAAATGTTGATAGAACAATCTATTCAATTGCCAACTCCTTCTGCTACATCTGGATCAATGAAACTGGCAAAATACAACAGTCCATTATAAGCCTTGAACAAAAGGCCTCCTGAATCTTCTAGAAAAGACTCTAGAGGCCTGTGAGACATGTTTTCCTGGTTTGAGAATGGTTGGGGCTCTTGGCCATCTTCATTCCTCTAGGTGGGCCTTGTCATCCTGCTTGGGACAATTTTTATTATAATCCTTGTTTGCTGTTGCCTCAGACAGTTTACCCAATTATTCTCACAGCCCTTTAATGTTTCACTCATTTGAGTCCATGATGGGGTAGCCTATGTTACTCACTCAGGCCCTGAAGGATCAAGGGTTGGAGTTGAGAAGTCTGGTTCTAGCCCCAAGTCCTGTGTGATCTTTCAGGCCTGACCATAGGCAATTATAAGATTTTGCCTGGCAGACCTCATGAGGTGGCAAGAAAGAGAGAAGCTGCCCCTACCCCACTAGACTAGGTGCACAGCCAGTGCAGTTTCTAGGAAGAGTTGCAGTCAAGGACTCACATCCCCCAGGCCAGCCATGCATACACACGTCTGCGTTTCTAGCCTAGGTATTCCCATCCAGGGCACATTCTCCACTCTGACTCAGTAATTTTTCATTAAAGATATTACAAGGAAAGAAATCTGCAGAGCAATAGCTATCATGAACATAGAGAAAAAAACTAAAAAGATGTTAAAAAATTGAATGCAACAACCTACTGAAAGAAATAAACAACATAAAGTGTGATTTTATTTCAGGTATGTAAGGATGATTCAACATTTAAAAATCACTCACTATAATCAACTACGTTAAGACTTAAGGAAGAAAAATCATACGATGATATCAACAGATGCAGAAAAATCTTTTGACAAAGTCCAACACCCATTCATGATTTAAAAAAACTCTCAGCAAACTAGGAATAGAAGAGGACTGTCACAATTTGATAATAAATACATCTATAAAAACCTACAGTTAGCATTATACTTAGTGGTGTGAAACTATATGATAACCTCCTAAAATTTCCAGCAAAGGGGCCTGGAACAATTGGACATCCATATGCAAAACAAATTAACCTGTGTAGAAATCTTACACATTACACAAGTATTAACTCAAAATTTGACGTAAAGGTAAAATGCGAGACTATAAACTTCTATAAGAAAACATGGGAGAAAATGTATGTGTCTTTAGATTTTCTGATGAGTTTTTAGTTACAACATCAAAAGCAGGGTACACGAAAGAAAAAAAATTGTTTACTTGGAATGCATTAAAATTAAAAACTTCTGCTCTATGACAGACACTATCAAAGAATGAACAGACAAGCCGCAGACTAGGAGAAAATATTTTCAAAACACGTACTTCATGGGGCCTGCTCGGTGGCGCAGTGGTTAAGTGCGCACGCTCAGCTGCGGTGGCCCGGGGCTTGCAGGTTTGGATCCCGGGCATGCACCAATGCACCGTATATCAAGCCATGCTGCGGTGGCGTCCCATAAAGTGAAGGAAGATAAGATGGGCACGGATCTTAGCCCAGGGCCAATCTTCCTCAGCAAAAAGAGGAGGATTGGAGTCGGATGTTAGTTCAGGGCTAGTCTTCCTCACACACACACACACACAAACAAAATAACATATTTCATAAATATTTGTGTACAAAATATACAAGGAACTTTTAAAATTCAACAATAAGGAAACAAACATCCCAATATAATAGTCGGGGAAATTCTGAACAGACACTTCACCAAAGAAGATATACATACAGATGGCAAATAAGTATATGAAAATATGTTCAACATTACTTATAATGAAATACAAATTAAAACAACAATGAGATACCACTATACCCTATTAGGATGTGTAAAACCAAAAAACAGACAATAACAATTCATGTTAAGAATGCATAGTAAGAGGAATGCTCATTCATTACTGATGGAAAAGCAAAATGACAGAATTACTTTAAATATTTTGAGGAAGCTAAACATAGTCTTACCAAATTATCCTGCAATTGTGCTCCCAGGTATATACTACTGATTTGAAAACATGTCCACATAAAAACCTGTGTACCAATGATTATAGGACCTTTATTCATAATTGCCAAAAATTTGAAGCAACAAAATGTCCTTCAATAGGTGAAAGAATAAATAAACCGTGGTAGAACCATAAAATGGAACACTACTCAGCAATAAAAAGAAATGAGCTATCAAGCCATAAAAAAAAATGGATGAATTTTAAATGCATATTGCTAAGAGTAAAAAACTAGTCTGAAAAGTTTACATACTGTAAAATTCCACTTATATGATCTTTAGGAAAAGGCAAAACAATAAAGACAATAAACAAATAATAGTTGACAGGATTTGAGGAGGGGGCGTGTGAGAATAGATAACGCACAGGGGATTATTTAAAGCAGTGAAACTATTTTGTATAATATTGTAATGGTGGAAACATATCATGATGCTTTTATCAAAACTCATCAAACTTTACAGCACAAAGAATAAACCTTAATATATACCAATCAGTAAAAATCATTTAGGAGGTCAGATGGAATTAGGAATGTGACAAAAGAATTTAACTAAATTACAACTCTAGGAAACAACCTTATTGAAAGTGGTGGGAGATAAAATTGCTGGCCTAAATAACTTTGGAAATGAGTGAAGTCTGTAGTACAAAAGCCAAAAGGAACTACATCTAAGAATTATTCTCTAGTTGATAAAATGATTCTCCCTGGAGATATGGCTTAACAATTATGAAATATGTGTACAGAATTGAACAATTAAGTAAATGGATGACACGTAGTGGGAGCTAGGTTTCTTACTGTTGAAGTAGGAAGTTTCAGAGAAACAAGAAGAGAAGGCTACAATGACCTATGTGGTGAATTAGAGTTTGAGACATCAGTGTGAATTCCTATTTAGATGAATTAAATTCATGTCTGTATTTCTCTGTATCTGTATCTATCAATCTACCTATCTGTATTTCTATTATATATCTGAATTTCTAACATATATGTATGTGTGTGTATATAATATATATACTTGTATGTAAGTGTATATACATGGGTTAGTACATATACATATATTTCCTTGCCCTATTGGCTGGGAAAACCTGGTATTGATACCCCAGATTCAATGAGCACACTGAGCAACAGGTAATGGTTTCTAATACCTTTCTTTAATAAAAGAAGTCAGTCAGGGCCCTTGGAGAAATGGCTGATTCTAGGATTGGAGCAGGAAATAAATAAGATGAGCTTGTAAATAAATAAGATTAACTTGCATTGCCAGAGTAAGTAAGTGCTCATAGGAGGGAAAAGAAACAATGATGGCAGTATGTCAAAGACATACAAAAGTCAACAAAGAATTCCCAATAATCAAAACTAGAACATTTGTTGCGAGAATATAAGTAGAGTAGTATTGCTTAGTAAACTTTAATATAAAATATATATCCAGGATTCCACACTGTTATAAATAAATGATTTAATAAATAAATAAATGGTGGATAATAGACAAGTATCCCATACAAAAACATTCCAAATAATCTTTGTAGATTCTCCACTCTCAAGGAGGTGAAGCATAGCTTCCTACTCCTTAAATGTGGACTGTGCATAATAACCTTATTCCAATAAGTGTAATATGGAAAAAGGAGGCAAAAAGATTAATTCAACAGTGGAGAAATGTGACAAGCACTAGGTTACCAGGGTTAACATCAGAGTTAAGCTACGTTTATGATATGCACCCTCGATAGGTTGTGAGGACAAAGGCACTTTACTTCTGTGGTTTTCCTCTCCAAAACCCATAACCCCAGTCTAATCATGAGAAAAATAGCAGATAAATCCCAACTGAGGACCATTCTACAAAATATCTGACCAGTTTTCTTGAAAACTGTCAAGTTCAACAAAACAAGAAAAGTCTTTGTCACTGTTATAGTCGAGAGGATCTTAGGGAGACACGACTACTAAATGCAATATGATATCCTAGATGAGATCTTGGAACTGCAAAAGGTAAGTAAGTAAAAACTAACTAATTCTGAATAAAGAATGAATTTTAGTTAATAATAATGCATAATAATAATAATAATAATTGGTTAATCAATGGTGACAAATGTACTATTCTAATGTAAGATGTTAATAATAGAATCTAGGTGTGGGGTATATGGGAACTCTGTACTATCTTCATATTTTTTCCTTTGTTAATCTAAATCTATTGTATAATAAAAAGTTTAAAAAAAAAAGAAGACACAATCTATAACACACATCCTAAAAATTAGGAAGTACTGGTAACAAATATTAATAAACTGTTTCAGTTTGTTATTCAGAAATCCATTACATTTTAAAACATTCCTTCTTTCTAGAAATAAAAAAAATGCAATCTATGCTAAGGCTATCCCTGTGAGTTTTCAATATCACTATCAGGGATACAAAATCTGGCTTAGCAGGCAGTACATTGGGGTGGGGGAAGAAATTGTGGTCGATTGAAAGGAGGCACACAGATGGATAAAGAAACCAGAAAAGGAAATTATCACTCCTTATCAGACTTAGCTTCACAAAGCAAGATAATGATTTTCTTATCCATATCTCTTAGATGTGGTGCTTCGTTATGTTCAAAGTTGGGAGAAGCCCAAGATTTCTTTTCCACTGAGAAGGAGAATCTAACTGAAGCCAAATTATAAGATTTACCCAAAAACCACTTGAATAATTTGGAGAAAATACATCAACCAGGATTTCTTGATGATGACTTTCCTGATTAATAACAGTTGAATTTATCATTTCAGTAGCATTTTCTTGGTTGTGTTTATCATACTGTTTCCTTTATAACCTTGAAAGAAATACTACCTTAGAACTAGGCTGTATGGTTTATGACTGGCGACGAACAGCTGGCACATCATGTGGCCATGAACCAGGATGGCATCTTTTTTAGACAACTGCATGGGTACAGAGACAAGGCAGTGTCACTGTCTGCTCCTATGTCAGATTCTGCTTTGTTCTTAGACCACGTGAGTATGGATGGATCACTATACATGTAGCTATTGAAGGAATCAGAATAATGTGCAGAAAGGTAGATATGAGTGTGATATAACAGTTGAAGATCAGTGATGATTTGTTTCTAGAACTTCAGAAATGACAATTATAGGAAGACTTTTCCGCATACTGACTGAAAATGCATCCTGAAACACATCTCGGAATATGATCAGTTAGCAATTGCCCGGGTGAAACATTACTTGAAGGCACATATAATTTACTTGAATTTCACGGTCACTACAAGTAGTCAGCACTTTTGATGACTCAGCCATCACTGGCCCCAACGTAGTAAGATGTTCTTGGGGCTGTAGAAACTGGGTTTGGTGTGGATTGGAATTGGAAAGGATTTTTCTGGAAGCTCACTGTGGGTATGATCTGGACTTGTTAACTTAATATAGGGACACAAGAGGGAGCTATTTTCAAGGAAACTGGCCATGCTCAAGCAGTGCACCTTGAAAGAGCAAGAAAAAGGCTGATCAAATTAAAAGATAGTGATCAGGTGAGCTGGTGGCTCAGGCTGCATGTGCGGGAACATTCTGATCAGCTTCAAATATGGCTAGCCCTCACTGATAAGCGTGGGGAAACACCCAACTTTATTCATCATGACCACATGTCAAACTATTGAGTTAGGGC
This sequence comes from Ceratotherium simum simum, assembly GCF_057802395.1. Lineage (NCBI taxonomy): Eukaryota > Metazoa > Chordata > Mammalia > Perissodactyla > Rhinocerotidae > Ceratotherium > Ceratotherium simum. The sequence goes on along the minus strand of NC_141917.1, from coordinate 17,778,111 downwards.
ACTGGAATTTGCACCTCAAAATTTGTGTTATGCTGTTGCTTTGAATGCTACGTTGTTGCCTGTCATGAATTCTTTCTTAAAACTAAGTCAGGGTGACGCCTGTTTTGTGTTGTGAGTTTGATTGTGATTCTGAAGCCAAATCAGTGCAGGAGGTTGAGCAGAGTGGTAGTGAAGCTCCATAAATGCAAATATACCCACGGTCAAGGATCCATCAATACCAGACCAAATATGATTATTTAGACCATAAACTATACTGAAGTCTTCCTTTTTTATTTAATCAAAAGCTTTAGAGAATAATACATATACTGAAATGTGTACAGATCATATATAAACACATGGATGAATTTTAATAAATTAAACTTTTCTGTACAACCAGCAGAACATCCAAATCAAGAAATTTACTATTTTTAGCATACCAGATGCCTCCTTCGAAGATAACCCTTCTTCTGACTGCTAATAACATTGATTTTTTTTTTCTCATTGCTCAAACGTTATAAAAATGGATGATGTAAAACATGACTTTTGTAACTATCTTCTTTTGATTAAGATTATTTCCACCACATTCAGCCATGCTGTTGCATGGAGTAACAATTTGTCAATGCTCATGGCTATATAATATTCCATCATATGAAGATACCATATCTATACTTTTGGAGAGGCACCCTTTTAACTTCTCATCTTAGGTTTTCTCAGGAAAAATGATTGTGTTCTTTTTTATCCAAAAACAAAATAATTAGAGAGAAACAAATTTTATTTTTTATGGCTGTATTGATTTTTATCAATCTGAAAGACTGATTTTTTTTTTTTTTTTTTTTTTTGCAGCTCTCCCTTTTATATAGAATGTTCTTCCCACAAGGGCCTAACTTTATGTCTCAATTTCAATTAATGCCCCCCCTTATAGTGGCTCAAAGACAAATTCCCCATCCTTCAACATAGTTGTTAACATCCATCATGTGCCTAGATGGATATTTAGTCCCTATGGCAAAGCCAGATGCCTCATTTTGCTCAGCCACCTGTTTTCTACTCTTAGTTATTTTTGTTGTTGTTATTGCTATTTTGTCTTTGGGCAATTTTCTTGTTTTATGTGAACTTGCAAAACATTTAAAAATAGATGTAATGATACTATATATAATGTAATTATTGTGCAACATGAAGATTTTTCTGACTATCCAGCCAATCAAACTGTTAGAAAGAGAAATTCCTTGTAGCTTTTTAGGGTTGAATATTTTACTTCTATTCACATAGAAGTTGTATGGAGGAATGCATGATAAGTTTTATTTCAGGTATAGGATGTTGTAAATAAGTTATTTAAAAAATATACACCCCAATTAGTTGTTTATTATTTTATTTACTTAATTTTTTATGACAACATGAATACTTGCATAATAATTATTCTAACAATACCTTATCTTGATTAAAAAACTTGAAAATCCTATCTACTGTCATAATCACTTGACATATTTTCCATGTAGATATTGCTATACTTTTTCTTGCTCTAGAAATATCATGAGAATCCTATGAGGTCTTGCTGCATATGATGCGTAATATGCAAGTAGATTTCTTTATTCCCATTTCAAACTGAAGGCATTGAAACACACACAAAAAACCCCAGTAAAATGAAAATGCTTAATGTTCTTTATAACATCTTTGCATTGCTTATATATGAAAAGATAAGATTTAAGTATATGTTCTCTTTATTTTTAATTGAAAAGACTTTCCACACTATAGATACAAAAATGTAGATAAAAATTATCCAAATTATGCACATTAAATAAAAATACACTGCTTTCAAATCTTGTACTTCTACTTGTTCAATATCTCTGTTTCATTTTGATGAGACCCTTTAACTGGATCATTAACTCCATTTCATAATGATATTTCGTAACTAATCAATACTGGATGAATGTATCACAGCTACTATATTCATATTCATATGACTAGAATTGCTGGTGACAGAAATAATTGGCTAACTACCGCTTTTTCGACCTCTAGGGGTAAACAATCAAAATCTTAATAAAGAAAATAGTGCTATTTTTAATACAATGTCATGTAAAATTCTCATTTGTCTTCCAGTTTAATAAAATACCAAGTTCTATAAGGATTTGCAGAAATGATTCACAAATGTGTACATTCTTTGCATTTTCTATCATGTTGTCCTTATTTGAATGAGAATATAGACTATAGAAAGGTATGACATCAGGAATCCAATTATATAATGAAAGCTTCCTGAAACTCCTTAAAATAAATTATTTATAACACATTTCTGGTGTTAAAAGCAGCAAGTGAAAATAACTTGCTGAAGCTATGAATATTCTTGAAAGAAATATTTTATTGAATGCTTTGCTTTAGTATGTGTACACTCAATGCAAATTTTTTTTTAAATAGAAGACCAAAAGATATTAAGGGGAGATTTCTTTCCATTTTGAAAAGTTAAAACTTTACTAATTCTAATTGATATAAATGACTAATGTTCGTGATAGTATTATTTTGAATATAAGTTAGATGATCCCACTTGAATTCGAAACATACTGGAACTTTTTTGGGAGAAAAGATTTGGAGGAAGCAAATAATTAAAATTGTGTGTGTGTGTGTATGTATGTGTTGTCACAAATAATCGAGTATCAGGAATGCAATGAATGAGGCTATTTTCTATAAAATCTGAGGTGGAAAATTCTAGATAATTGATTTGTTTTAAGATATCAAGTATGTACACAGGATTTATAAACCAATGTTACAGAGGTACTGACTGTTCAAAATAGATATTGACACAATCATCTTATACCAGTAATAAAAAACTGTATAGGTATACTCCGGTGTACCAATGGATTATCATCTGCTTTGTTGAGGGTAAGATAAAATGAAATATAAGTAAATAAATCATATTCATTTACATATTTTACATATAATTTATATATAAATACATTATATATATAATATACTAACGTATATATAAATATATGTATAAATTTGAATCATGCATGCTTTCTCCATTAGTTTGATTTTATAAGATTAATATTTTTCTGAATTGGTGGAAATGACCTATGATTTGTTCTTCCTTTACCTCCTGTTTAGGTACACCTATAAATAATGGCAAGAATCAAAACTTAAAAGTAAATAATACAAATAATTCATTAATGTGGTTTCACAATTAAATAAACTTTTGGGTATGGCCATTATGAACTGCCATAACATTATATTGATGAAGAAATCACAAGGAGCAGGGAGAGAGGGACAAACAAAGAAATAGATGCACACACAGAGACAGAATTTGATGTTTACTCTCTTGATCTATTTATAACTTTTTATTATCACACATTCTTTTATTCTTCTGATTGAATAGTGTGACTTCACTCTTTTTCAACAATGTATTTGAATCTGTTTTCAAATGTAAATTTTCTCTTTTCCCTTTCAAATACCTTTTTGAAATGTGTTTGCTTGAGTTCATAAGGCCTTCTCTGTCTCTTAAGAGTTCCAAAAGAATTCTCAGAATTCTGAGGTGCAGAATCTTAGGCTTTCTTGTGAATACAAGAGAGGCTCTAAAATTGACTTAATGGACTAAGGAGAGGTAGTTGCAGTTGCTCGCTTCTTTTTTCCATACATGCAAATCTTGTGTCGAACATAGTCATCTTTTTTCCAAAATATTCTCTGAGATTTTTATGGCAGCAAACTTTGAATATCTTATAGTCAATCTTCTAGTTATTTTCCTAGGGTTGATAAGATCCTTGAGGCCAGGAATTTTAGCATAATAATCAGCCTCCTTTGCAACACAAGTTGCACACATAATAGGAATAACATGAAATAATATTTCATAAAGATGCATTTTAAAAGGTAAATTATTATTCCCTATTAAGATAATATTTTCAATTCAGTAGGTGGGAGATAGATCACTTCCTGTAGACCACCAAAACTCTTAAGCAAGAATGAAAAGCTTCTGGCTATGTTCAGCTGTTCATTAAATCTCTTGAAATCCTAGTAATAAACTGTATAAAAATAGTATATTTAGATATAAAAGTATATTTAATAATTTTATTTCCTTATTTACAGTCATTTAAAAGTCATTAAACATAAAACTCTCATAACAATAAAAATTAAATACATTTCTAATAATGCTGCAATTTGAGAGATTTTGAAAGACATATATAATCCAGACTTATTTTATAGATTAAATATTAAAGCAGTATTGGTAAGAGATGAAGAAAAAACAGTAATATGTTCTTATAATGTTCTTATGGTATATGATATTACATATTCTTATGTACTATGTATTATTCTTATGTATATTATATTCTTATATGATTTTACAGTATTTAGACTTATGGATTACATAAAAAGACTAAATTCTATACATACCTCTCTTCTATACATACTCTTATAGGACCTTAATATACAAGTATAAATCAGAGGATGAAAGATATATTTAAGGTATGAAGAAAAAAATATAATTCAATATTCTTAATATACTGTTATCTTTACTGAAATACTACTATTGAGAATATCATGGAATTTAACCTTCATAATCTATTGGTTCAAAAAGAGATTTAAGTTTGAGGGACAATTCAGTAAAGCAGATATTCATTTATGGGATAATAAATCAAAATTGAATGATAACATGAGAAAAATAGTTGAGAAAATATTTTATTTTATATTACCAGTTAACAAAATTCAGCTTGGCAATATTATTTTTTTTTTATGTTTGCATGTGAAATATATATTGTTATATTAAATGTTTTAGGGAAATAATTATTGGGAAAACGTGTTTTGTATAAATTAAATAGTTATCTAAATCTGTCTGCCATCCTTTATCTGAAATATGCAGGACCAGATGTTTTTCAGAATTCAGATTTCTTTTAATTAAAAAATTTAATACAGTGCATATTTCAAGTATTAGAGAAAGCTCAAGTGGAATCCAGGGCATCATTCAGAATCAAACACATTAATATTTACAATAAATGTGATTTTTAAAAAAACAATAATAGTAAAGCTTATTAACATTCATCTGTAGAGAATTAAATTTACTTTTAAAATTTTGAAATAATTATAGACCATAATTCATATGGTATATTTTATTTCTAAGATCAGTGTGTAATGTCATATACTAAACTAAGTACTTGTACACATGCAATAGGGGTTAATTACTTCTGGTTGTTTGGGGGTCTTTGAGAAAAAGGTAAATCACTGTCGCCTTCACCATCATGTTGGAGTTGGACATTTGATGATCGGAAAGATACAAGTTCCTTCATTACTGAAGCTGTGCAGGATAGATAGTCTCTTTAAGGACATCTTCCACCGGCATCTGCCTCATTAACATAAATTTCTATTTAGGCAGCTTTAAGACCACACATTACGTGAGCACATATTTTCATCATGCCAAAAGATATTTTCAAATAATTCACAATATCATGCTTATTGTCATTGCTATCCTCATACATTTCTATGTTAAACCCTATTTGAGCAATTTCACTCTCTCAGGAAATGCATAAGCAGTGCCTCATAGTCAATGTGCACCATGTCTTTACTGTCAGCTCTCTCTAACTGATTTTATATTTGCAGCTGATAAATGTTGACATACATAGCAGAGTTTGAAACGATTTTCTCATTAGCAACACAAATCCTTTAAAGTCTTCATTTGAATGTTCATTTTCAAACATCCTTGAGTGCCAAAGTCTGTACCAGACATTTGCTAACGGTGGCTTACCATGCTCTTATTAGCAACTGGGTAAATAGCATTCTTAACTTTCATGAAGTCTTGAGTCTGAGAAATCTAATTGTAGCAAGGACACAGTAATCTAACTGTAGCAAGCACACAGTTAAGCAATCAATCAATCAATCAGTGTGATTATACGTGTTATTCATGGAGGATAAAAGTCCTTGGTCCTAATGCTCTATTATAGATTTACATTGGGTGGAAGTAACTGCTGAAAAGATCACATTTTACAAAATTAGAAGGTAATGTGTGGGGCAGTTTTCCCGGAATAATACAATCTTACACTCTTATGCCCACCCATCCTGCCTACAAATAGTTTGTGCTACTGGTGCGAAGTGGTTATTGAAGAAGTCAGAAAATAGTTTACTAGTTACCAATGTTTCTGTGTTTTCATAAAAATACTTATCAAATTGCAAACACCTTTCAAATGTCTCAGATGCTGCTTTTGTCTGAACATGAACTACAAAGTTTTAACTTATCTGCCTGCAGCGTTTGCATGCTAAGAACAATCATAGTGTGTCCAGTGTCCTTAAATAAAGAATATTTAAATATTTCTGGTGATATTTACTCAAAGATTATTATACTTTCTGAAGGATACAGCCTTAGGCCAGAGTGGTTTCACTAGTGCTATACATTGTATATTTTCAGGACTAAGATTTTTATAACATTTTTCAATGTAATTTTTAGCTGCTTTATGATCAGCAGAAGTTTTTCACCATAAATTTTTGTTTTTAAATGCTATGATTCTTTTGACGTTTCTATATGCAGGCTCCTGAGTATTCACACTCATTTTCAAAATTTGTATCATCATAGTATAATCTAGCTAATTTCATGACAAACTGTCTATTCTAAGTGACGTGTTCACTTCCTCATTGAGTATCTACTTGTCACCCAGAGAAATCCCTAAAACATTTTCCACGTCTAACGCTTTGTTTTTTCAGTTGTGCTTGCTTATAGGAATTAAGGCAGAACCTTGCCAGATGGCCAAACCGCAAAACAGGTCCAAACAAGAAAGGTCCAAGATGGTGGTGGGTGCAGTGCACAAAAGGAAACATGTGCAAAAGGTGCTGCGTGCAAGGGAAGATCTGCTCATGCTCCAAATGCCCCCGCCCCGAGCGATGACACAGAGACTCCTCCCTCTCACATCCCATAACAACCCTGTTCACCTTCCCTTCAGGGAGAAGGTGTTTTAGAGTATGAGCTCTCCTTCTCCATATTCCTTGATTAATGAATAAAGTTTCTGCTCTGCTATTCTGAACCCAGTCTCGTTCTCTTGGCATGAGTGGCTCTGGGCAAAAGGACCAACTTGCAGGTCACCACTCCCTTAGGACTCAGCAACACAATCAGGTAACACGAGGTCAAGATCTTCAATGTCTGCCTTATTCAGTGTTTCTCTATTTTTCCTTGGTTCTTGGTCATTGCTATCACTGTAAATCTTCAGTAACTTAGCTCTGATTCCTTAAGTTGTACTTGGTAGTGTGTGCATTTCATATCATTCAGATACTTCAAAGATGCACAACAGCACAGTCTATTTTTTTCCTTTTCTTATATACTGATGTTGACAGATACCACCTTGTCATCCAGCTTTACCCATGCAAGTATTTTTTATACATTTTTTACATTTTTAGATTTTCACAGAACAATTAAGCAACATCACAAAACAAGAACAATAAACTAAGTATCAGTAACTAGCGCAGGCATTTGTTCTTGGCAGGAGTGTTGGAACCTAACAGTTCTCTCATGCCAGTTTAAGAAATTTTGGGCACCAGACGTGGGGAAATAATAAACACCTTTCTGTTCCCAAAGTTCTTCCAATGTCATGATATTGGATCAAAATGTGGGCCTGTAAGTATAAACCACACGAAGTTTTCAATGTCATAAAGTATGTAGAAGTAACAGTTCACTGTATTTGCTATATAAAATAAAAACATTATATTATTGCATTTGAAAAATTAATATAATTCCATCTGTGAATCTAAGAATTACAGAGTTTAAAGTCCATCTGCTAAATTATTTCACTAAATTAGTCTAAACAGTGAATTTAATAAAGATAACATATTTTTACATTAAATTATATTTTATACTTATATTCATTGATACCCTCTCATCTGATCCCCACAGAATCACTGTGAAGTGGGATAGATAAATATTACTATCATTTTTTTTGGATAAAAATACAATGATTTGAAGGATTAGACAGAGTGGCAAAGCACAAAGAAAAGGTAATTATTTGATTTTTAGCTTTTTAATATGATATTCTGTCACACTTTCTGAAACAGTTACTGGATTTGCCTTATAATAAATTGATTTTATAATTAAATAAAAATGAATGTGGAAAGCATAGCAGAAGAGTCATGAGACAATTCACTGTACTATCTTGTACATCAGAAAACAATGCGTAGAATATGACCTTGCCTGGGAATTGTTTACATTCTATCATAAATTTGTAAAAGATCTTAATATCTACATAGAAATTTCATTTATATTTTTGTCTTAATGTAAAATAAATATTGGTCTACACTATAGGTCACATCAAGGGTGTACATGATGAGAGCCTTATCCTAATTACTGATTGATTTATAGATTGTTTAATCAATACATTTAAAAATCTTTCAGTTACAAGATGAACAAGTTTTGGGTATCTAATGTACAGCATGGTAATTATAGTTAACAATATTGTATTGTCTACCTGAAAGTAACTAAGAGAGTAGATCTTAAATGTTCTCACTATAGAAAAAGAATAACTATGTGAGGTGGTGAAGGTGTTAGCTAATGCACAGTGGTAATCACATTGCAATATGTAAGTGTATCAAATCAACAGGCTGTACCTCTGAAACTTACATAATTTTATATGTCAATTATATCTCAATAAGGCTGGGGAAAAAAGTCATTGAATTAACGATAATTATGTGCTGAACCCTGTGCTCTAAATTGGGAAACAAACATATAGACATAGTCCTTACTGTTAAGGTCTCGCATACTTTTCTAGAAAGATAGACATACAGGTTATTACCAATGAATAATATAATTGCTCATAGGAAGATAAAACAAAATAATTGAAATCAAATAATCATTAAATGGCAGAAGTGTGATTCTCCAAACCAAGGGTTATCTCTCTCCTCTATGACAATACCGTGTTGTTTCCATAATATCTAGACTGTCATAACTTTTCCCAAACAACTTAAACATTTAGAATCTAGTCATGCTGTATTCTATGACCTGTATGTGCATTGAAATATTATGTAATCATTAAAAGCATGTTTTCAGTTTACATTTGAAGGCATGCAAAAATATAATGAATATAATGTCAAGTAATAGAACTGGATATAAGTTATATGTCCAAAATTACTGAAATTTCATTTAACTAATTACGTGCCCAAATAAATACATACACTCTCAGAAATATTGACTGGAAAGAAAAACATGAAACTGATGTTTTCATAATAACATTGCATAGTGGAAATATTAATAACATTTGTTTTTTTTTAATCTTAATTTATACTTTCCAAATTCTCAATAATGGCTTCACAAAGACTTCATTTAATGAAAAAATATTTAGACATACAAAAATTTTACCTGAAGTGTTGGATCCAGTTTTTTTTTTTAATAGCACTAAAATTTTAATGGGTAAATAAAATGAGCTCAACCCAGAAGACTCATTTTAACGTAGCAGGAATAAAGGAATTAAATCTTGTATTTTTCTATTAGAAGACAAGTAATGACTGAAGAAATACTGGAACTGATGTAACTGACCTTTAATTTATTATATAAATATAAAGTTAAGTACTTTGGGAAATATATTCATTACAAATATATACTATTATTTATTATATATATTATTTTATATATATGATAACTATATATATAAAATGTAACTCTCAATGAATGTGTTCCCATGATATTTTTCAGATGTAAGGTCTCATGATTTATGCACATAAGATTAAAATAGGAAAAAAAAATTTTAAACATAAAGTCTCTGAGCTGGTAACAATGCCAAGTGGGTACCTCATAAGACGGCATGCTCAATGCTTTCAATTTAAAATGAAAGAAGCATCTCAGAAACACTTATTCATAAACTGGAAAGGATGAATACAACTAAAATAAATTGGCTGGCATGGGTTAATTACCTTTTTCTTACATTTCTCAATGAATCTTTTCTTTAAACACAGGTTATAATTCAAGTCAATATAATTCTCTATAGAAATATCCATATGAGAACCAAATTTTGCCTAGACGTTATTTACTCATGTCATTTTCACACTGTTGGATCACTTTTCACAAATCATTAATAGTGTTCTCGATTACGCTCTTCAAAATCCTAATTTAAAGAATCCTATTTCTGTCTGGTAGACATTGAATCATGAATGTGGAATGACTTCATCTGACCCCACTTAAAATTCACTTAATTTTCAACTCTGTTAGCTGTGAAGTGAGTAGAAAAGAATTTAGTTCAATATTGCAGTATAAGGTGTGCATTCATCCTAAGAGAAGCTCTCTACTCAATGTCCTAAATTGAGTTGTGATTTATTTCATAGCTTTATATAACAAAGACTGCATCCAAATTATCCATTTTTTTTCTCTTTGTATCTGTGTCATTGTTTATTAATTTCATGATTAGTTGTGGCCTCACATCGCAGATTGGTCAAGTTCCTGTACCTTGGCTTAAATCAGGTAAAATTCAAGATATAGACCTGAGCACCCTCTCTCTCTCTCTGTCTCTCACTCTCTCTCTCTGTCTCTTTTAAATCTAAAGCACACAGAGCTAGTTTGGTTCTTATTCCATTCTTGTGACAATAGAGATACATATTGAAAGTGTCCTTAATTTTTTAAATATCTACATTATTTTTGAGGAGGTATATATATGTCTGGATACACTGTTGGTGTGTTGATAGCTGTATTCATTGGTACATGATTTTCTTACTATTTGAGTATGCAATTCTTCTATCAGGAATTTACCCCATAGCAATGCCCACACATAGGTGCAAAGGTATATATAAGACAATAACCAATTCAATTTTGTCTATAATATTGACAATTCACACATTCCCAGCAATAGGAAAATGGCTGACTAGACTATTTTACATCCATATTTAGCTGATTTAAATAAAGGGACAGAAATATAGATGCTAATCGAATATATTCATAATCTCTTTATTGAATAAAGGCAGTTTTCTAAAAATTTTTATAGTCAGATTTCAGTGATGTAAACACAACAAAAACAAAGAAAAAGTATAGGTTTATGTATGGGTTTGTATGAATATGTCTTTTGTTCAAATTATGTGGAAACTGACATCACCTTTTTAAATCACTGGAGAAAGCATTCTTCCTCCATGTTTATGTTCCATCTTACATTTTTAAGCTACATATGCCATATTCCTAAAGGTAAGGTTTTTAAATACATTTTAATGAATTATATGGTATTTTTCCCAAATAATTATTAACATGATAATAGCTACCCCTCCCGCTAACAGATTTGCCTTATCCAATAGATGTTTCTTCTGCTGTCCAATGGTTTAACCATTAGTACAAATCCCTCCAAATACATAATTGCCCTCTTGCTCCTCTTATCAATTTTCCCAATAATATCTAAATATGTTTAAGTACCTCCCAAATCCAAAACAAAAATTAAACTAAATTTGAAATGCTTTCTTTATTTCTTTGGTGCTATATATATATATCTCTGCTTTTCATTCCACTTTTCTAGATAGTTTTCTTACTGTTCTTTTTGGGTGCAGCCTATCCCCAAAATGTCAGTGTCTTCAGGGCCTCAATATCTGTTCATTTTCTTCCCTGACGGTATTTTGCATGCATTTTTATCCACTCTGTGCCTTTAGTCATCATCTCTTTGCTGATACCGCTTCTGTATCTCTCAACTAAGTGTTTTCTTTCTGTTCTAAACATTTTATATACTGTCTTACTAGATATTATACCAGCACCTCAATGCCAATAATCACAAAATAAATTTAACATCATTAAATATTTTGCCTGAAATATCAGAACATATGAACCATCACAAAACAACCCAGAATCCCAGCCCAAAATCTGGAAGTCATTTTCCACCTCATCATTATACCTAACCAATAATGAAGTCCTCTGCAGCTGTCCAATCTACCTTCATGTCTCTCCAATATGTTCAAGTCTGTATCTCTTAAGAAACATCTTCATTTGGGGCCGGCCCCATGGCATAGAGGTTAAGCGCATGCACGCGCTCCACTGCTGGCGGCCCGGGTTCGGATCCCGGGCGCGCAACGACACATCGCTTCTCCGGCCATGCTGAGGCCGCGTCCCACATACAGCAACTAGAAGGATGTGCAGCTATGACATACAACTATCTACTGGGGCTTTGGGGGAAAAATAAATGAATAAATGAAATTATACAAAAAAAAAAGAAACATCTTCATTCAGGTAATTATGATTTCTCACCAGAATTATAATAAATTATCTCCTAAATCTCTCTCTCTCTCTTTTATTTTTTACCTCAATTCATGATCTCTAATCTGTTTTCCAAGATGAAGCTCAAGGGACGTTTGCACTACATGGCTTTGATGAAGCCATGCCTCTGCTTCTATGCTTCTATGAGTCCTTGTTATGTATATATGTATATATATACAGATAGATAATGTAGACTCCTTTAGTATTGCCACAAATTGTGACTTCGTGGTTTGCCACCTTTCATCTCTCTATTCTCAGATAGATATCTGTGTTCACCCAGGACTCACTATATTCTTGTCTTTCTGAATTAGTTCTGAATAAAGTATACTATAATTTTTTCCTCTGCTTATATTCTAGTCCCTCCAGCTCCTTGAAATTGGAAAACTGTTAACTGAGCCAATCTCTATTGAAAAGCCTTTTTCAAAATAAGCCAGGTTAGACAGCACTACTGTCCTTAAAATCTTGTGTTTCTCCCCATTATAATACATATCACATAGTATTGTTAATGCCTATTCACTCAATAGTTTCTCTATTACAGGATACAGAGTTCTGTTCATTATAGAACATATTTTCACTCTACAGAAAATTTCCTGTTACAAAGTAGGTGCTCATAAAACACTTTTAATAAATGAACAGATAAGTGAAAAATAAGATATTGCCCTAAAAGATATCACATGTAGAGTTAATCTAAATTAGCATGTACTTAAAACACTTAGCAAGGTTTAGTAAAAGTTATTCATAAGAAATCACTCAAATTGTTAATTCTATCCCATTTTAATTATAAATGAAGTGAGGTAAAGTCACTCATTCATATTTCTCTCGTTGAATTGTGAGGTCAATTTTCCCTTCTCTTGAATCTTGAGTAGCCTGTGACTGTTTTGACCAATAGAATATAATAGAAGTGGCATGATGCCCATTCTAGGCCTAGCATCCAAGGATTTAAAGCAGCTGGCTTGTGATCCATTCACTCCAAATACTGGGCCAACAACCCCAAGTTGAAAAGAAAAGAGGTATTTGCTAAGAGGAAGAGTTGAGACACATAGAATGCCCTCACATAGATAATCCTGACTTAGGGTTATTTATGGCAGGTAAATTCAGGATCTATGGATTTATGAGGCACAGATTCCTAAAAAATGTCAAGTAAGACAAACAACTCCTCCGGAAAGGAAATGGAGATGCTTCCTTATCTAACTTCTTCTCCTGCTGTGTGAGGTAATGACCCACAATGACGCACCTGGAAACCAAATCTATTATCCCGGCAAGAGAGTGCCTGTCTGATGTGGGAAAAATGAACCAGGAAAACAGTTTTTGATGTCCCAGATCTCTCTCTGCTTTGCCTGAGTCTGTTCATTGCCTGAATTATTAGTAAAGACAATAATCTCAAACTTAATTAACACCTAAATTTGTGAGTCTGATTTGACAACCTGATTCTTTGTTCTAGATCATTGATCCACAAAACTGTAGGATGTAAAAAAAAACAAAAAAGATGTGATTTTAAGTAACTAAGTTTTGAGTTGTTTGTTATGCAGTAAGAGATAACAAGTAGAATAAAGAGAATAGTTTTAATCTCAATTGGAAAATACATGAAGAAATAAACACAACTGCTAATTTAATTTGGGTATAAAAGCAGGGGGTTTGATTTTATGTAAACAACAAAATTCCTTAACAAATGAAAATAATTTCATAATGTAACTACAAATGTTTCAGTAATTTTTGAAAAATTGAAAACCTAGGCATGTGTTCTGCAAAATGTATTCCCTGGTATAATGAAGTCATCCACAGCTATTAAGACATATACACGATGGTAGCATTAAAAGTGGGGCAAATTAAGGTACATGGCAGGTTTTGTGCCTCGGGTGCTTTCAAAATAGAGAACAAATACAGCATTTTAACAGAGTTCTACTCTGGCAATAATCACAGCATAGCACATACTCTAAGGTTCTTATCTCCTGCTGAGAGTAATGTTGAACTTGTATACATACTTGAAGTACTACATAAGTGACATTTTATTCCAATGAAGAATAGCAGATACTAGACCCCCTGTTATTATCTTCTGTCCAAAAGAATACCTAGCTAGAAAAAGAGTATATTAAGAAATTTAACTTAATAACAAATTCTTAATCTTTGTCCACTATCTGATTTCTCATAAAAATTACCAGTGTATACTGATAGAGAAAAAGTTATGTTAGGAATACATTCCACTACCTTATCAAAAGCACATGTAGGGTCAGCTGCTGTGCACCAGCAAGAACTCTCCTTCAGGACTGAGTCCTTCAATGACCCAGCTGCTGGGAACATTGCTTGCTGATGACTCACAGATGAGTCGTTTCCCAGGAATAGCCTTTAGCTGAGGGAGGTGCATAGACCAAAAGCATACATCTTCCAGGAGAGGAAGCCCATGTCCAACGGTTGTCAAGGTTGGAATATAAAGTCATGGTCCCCTTGACTCATAATTTAATGCTCTGTTGCTAGGCACATACAAGGTAAAGATTGTTATGTCTTCTTGGAGAATTGACCCCTTTATCTTTATGTAATACCCTCTTTATCCCTGAAAACTTTCATTGCTGTGAAGTCGGCTATGTCTGAAATTAATACAGCTACTACTGCTTTCTTTTGGTTACTGTTAGCATGGACTATATTTCTCCATGCGTTTACTTTTAATCTATATGTGTCTTTATATTTAAATTGAGTTTCCTATAGATGACATACAGTTAGGTCTTGATTTTTTTTTCTTTTTGTTTGGTTTGCTTATTGCAGTAACATTGGTTTATAACATTGTATAAATTTCAGGTGTACATCATTATACCTCTGTTTCTGCATGGATTACATCATGTTCTCATGTTCACCACCCAAATACTAAGTACAATCCATCACCACACACATGTGCCTAATTATCCCTTTTGCCCTCCTCCTCACACCCCCTTCCCCTCTGGTAACCACCAATCCAATCTCTGTCTCTATGTGTTTGTTTGTTGTTGTTATTATCTACTACTTAATAAGTGAGATCATACTGTATTTGACCTTCTCCTTCTGACTTATTTCACTTTGCATAATACCCTCAATGTCCATCCATATTGTCACAAATGGCTGGATTTCATCATTTCTTATGGCTGAGTAGTATTCCACTGTGTATATATACCACATCTTCTGATAGGTCTTGATTTTTGATCCACTCTGATAAACTCCATCTTTTTAATTGATGCATTTAGACCATTGACGTTCAAAGTGATTGTTGATATAGTTGGATTAATATCTACCATATTCATTTCTGTTTTCTATTTGTTGTCTTGGGTCTTTGTTGCTATTTTTGACTTCCACTCTTTTTCTGCTTTTGTGGTTTTAATTGAGCATTTTATATGATTACATTTTCTCTCCTCTCTTAGCATATAGGATGTACTTATTTTTTTTACTTTTTGTAGTGGTTGCCCTAGAGTTTGCAATATGCATTTACCACTAATCCAAGTCTACTTTCAAAACACTATACCACTTCACAGATAGTGTGAGTACCTTATACAAACAAAATAAGTCTAATTCTTCCCTGCTGTCCCTAGTATCTTTGCTGTTATTCATTGCACTTATATATAAGAATACATAAGCATCATATATATGACATATACATAAGTATACACAATGGATGCATTGTTGGTATTATTATTTTGAACAAATTGTTATCTGTTAGATCAATTATGATAAAAAAATTAAAGTTTTTATTTTACCTTCACTTATTCCTTCGACTCCTTTCCTTACCTTATGTAAATCTGACTTTTTGACCATAGTATTTTCCTTCTCTCTAGAAAACTTCTCTTAACATTTCTTGCAAGGTAGGTCTATGGGCAACAAATTCTGGTTCTGATGCTTGCTCTATCTCATCAAAGTATGTTTTTTGCCTTTTGGTATGCCATGTAATTTTTCCTTGATAGCCAGACATGATGCACCCAAAAACAGTCAAGTGCTGGTGAAGGGTGGGGAGAGAGGAAGCATGCTATAGTCCTAAGATTAGGTCTCAGTATTTAGTGAGCCTATGTCTCTAGACTGTGAACTTCACAAGTTTCTCACTTTTTTTCTCCCCCCTTAGGTGGGAGAGGATGGCTAGAGAGAGCTGAAATTGGGTATTTCGCTTCCCCCAGGTCAGTTAGGTTCTGATAAATACCTCAGCAGGTTAGGCTCTGTTTAACTAGTTTCCCCTGAGGGCAGGCCTTGATAAGAACAGAACACTCTAGGATATTTCCAAATGGTTCCTTTTCCCCTCTCCCTGCCAATAGCCTGAGGGGATTTTTCTCCAATATTTACTGTGAGAACTTGGTCGAGCTCCTGGAGGTGTCTCACAATATTGTGGGGGCTGGGGGGTTCCCCTGGAGTTTTTAACTCTCAGACCTGTCCACACTGAGTCTCCTTAAATTTGTCAATTACAGTTCAGATTTTCCTACCATGGCACTGGCTCCTGAGGTGGTTTCCACTCATGAGGTTCTGTTCCAGTAAACTGAGACTCCCTGTATCTGCTTGTCTTTCTAGTGGGCAGGAGTTTGCCCTGTGACCTTTCCCCTCTTATGGATCAAAGAAGAGTCGTTGATTTTGCAGTCTGTTAAGCATTTTTGTTGTTGTGATGGAACGGAGACTTCCAAGCTCCTTACGTTGGAATGCGAAATGTCAAAAGTTCCAAAATAACAGAAGTAAAACCAATGAATCACCGAAGTAGTAATTAGTGAAAGTTCATTGTGCACACACCAAAAAGACAGTTTGCAAACTGGGAACACTCAAACAAAAACATGGAATGAGGCTCAGAGGCATATTGTTATAAAGCAGCTTATAGAGTGAGAAGGCAGAGACTGTTTATTCTTCACGGTGACTGGTTATAATACTAGAATTTTCTTAAATGATAGGGAATTAGTTAGTGGTTACCTCATATCAATTTTGGGAAACAGTTTAAGTTTTGCTTATGATTTCCAGAGGCATAAGCAAGAAATGACCCAGGTCCACTTAGTCTTGCATAATAAGCTAAATTAAGCTATGTTTTTATGACTAGACTGGTTTTGTCTGCTCTGGGAATTTTCAAGGCTGGCCTCCGTTTTTTTTTTATTTTAACAGAAAGCAGAAGACTCATAGAGGCTTAAAAGTCATCCATATTTTTCAATTGGTATTTAGTAAAATACTACTTCGCTTTAGATACCTTCTCTATGATTTGAATCATTTATTTTGACAAAATTTACATAATATTTATCATAATACTTGGAAAATACAACATTTTGCAACTAAACCTTATTACATGAATATATGGCCTTTAAATAGAGATTAAGTCAAAAATAAGTCAACAACTAGTTGAAAATCCTTGACATCTTTATTTTTTAAATCTAAATTTACTTTAATAAACAAGTCTTAGAATCATTCTGAATAGGATTAAAGATAGAATTCTATGTGCAAAAGTAAGCTGTATACATTTTTTAGGGGTTAAAATCAATACAAAACTAAAATGACTTTCATGGCTTATTTGAAAAACAAGAATTTCTAACGTAGCAAAAATTGATGATAGTATGTAGAGTTCGTTTAATTACAAGTCACATATTTTTCTCTAGGTGTTTAGTTACAAACTTGGAAGGTAACTCTCATATTAAAGAAACGTAAAGATAGGTCAGCTTCTCTCAAGGCACATGCAGAGAAAATTTGACCACTTTCTTAGGTTAGAGATGAAAGGACTCAATTATGTTTGATGTCAGTCTTCAGTGGAATCCTAAGGCCGTTGAAAGATCTGTTTCCTGGATGCTGTATGTGAAGCTCATCCTGAGGCTTGCAAAAGGGAGGGTTTCAAGATTCACAAGTATTTGAATAAATAGGATATCTGGAAGGCTATTCTTCATTTAAAAGCATTTTGAATAACATGGAACTCTAATATACGATCAGCTACGTGCCTCTTATGTTTATGTTCTCTTTGTTTCTCTTCCTCTCTCTTTATATTTCTCATTCTTACTACTCCTGTACAATGATTAAAAAAGTTAAATTTCAGAATTTTGATTATATAGTATAAACAATTACAGGTTAAGATACTGTTGCATTAATTTTCATGTAGCAAATCTACACGTATCTTCATTGCATTAACCTTTTAGTATGATATAATTATGTATTTGCATAAATGTATGCAATATGATATCTAGTCCTTAAAATAATCTCTCATTATGTATAAAACCATATTAATAAATAATTTTATGGAATAAAAGTAAGCTGATATTAATTACAAATGATAGTTTGAATAATTGTATATTTTAATATTTTCTCTGAAAAATTTTGAATGTGTAATAGAAATATGTGCCATATAATTGAATTTAGAAATACAGAAGAAGTCAGCTTATAGGTATGTGCTAAATTTTGAACACTATTGTTTGAATTTTCTCTTATTCATGAGTTTTATTTGCTGTCTATCAATACCAGAGATAACATGTGAGGGAAATGTTATCATTTAGTGTTTTGCCTAAAGCACAGCTGAGTTCTTTGTACTTTGGAAATCTGTGTAAACCCTTTTCGTATCATCCCCTTTATCAATTTTCTCCATTAAAAAGATGAAAAAAAAGGAAAAAAGTAATAAAGCTGTACATCATTAATAAATTCACTTAATATTTGAGGCCACATAATATAGCTCACAGCTGTCTTCTCTCTCCTTGGATTCTTTCTGTTCTCTTCTGGATTCCATCCCTCATTCAATCAAGAACTAAATGTCTTGTTTGGCTTTTGTTTCTTTTATCTCTGACTTGAAAAGGCCCCTACCCAATTAAACCTAGGGTCTCAGCTGAACCAGATTCCTTAAATTTACAACAATCTACCCTCATTTTAAGGTAGTTCTGGTTAGGTGAAATTTTGTTTTGTTTTGTTTCACCTTTGCTAGAGACTATGTATCAGTAGCTTTCTGTGAATTTGTCCCAAAAAGCTTTTCTACCAGGTAATGGTAATCCAGAGTACTTAATTATTCAACTGGAGATCCCTTCTGAGTGGTCTTCGACTCACTGCCTAACTCTCTTCTCCTGCTTTTTTTTTTCTCAATTCTATAATCTTCAGACCTAAGCTGGGTTATTGATTCCAGATTCTGTTCTATTCCTTAGATACTGTGTGATTCTCTTGCACTCAAGGTTACAATGGGTAAAAGGGGTCTTTCTCACAAGCCTGGTCAAATCAGGACCAGTCTTTAGAAGATCTTAAGTGGCTGAACAGTGTGCAGCAGACTTTCTTTCTAAAGGTGAGACTTTAGAGTCTATTCGTGACTTGCAAAGAATAATGAGTACTCAGTCTACGTCTTCCCAAGCCTTTCCCACACTCAGAATGAGCATTCATCCTTATGGCTCTGATCCCCACATGCTGAGAATAAACGACCAAAGGTAAATCTCTGCTCATTTTATCCATATTTCCAGATAAGCTGGAATAGCTGCCTCCTACCAGGAGAAAAATGCTTGTTTCTATCAAGCCTATTTATTTTTAGAGTCAGAACACTTCACACTTCTGGCACTATTACCATTTTTGAACCTCCCGACGAGAGTTGAATTCTCCTCCAAAGACAGTTTGACAAAAATTTGGCATGTTCTCTGTTACTGATATAGAAATATGGGCATAATTTAGTAGTCCTTTTTTTTCTTTAATCTCATGAGTACTGCTCTCAGCTGGATGATAATCATCTAGTTATTGTTTGGCCACAAAGTCGATTTGTTAAACTTGTCTCCAAACTCATAGAAAATTAGTAGATTTATTCTGACAAGGACAATTTATCTCTTTGGGAGAGCTCTGACATGACATGATCACAAAATCTTTTTTTAAAACAGATATAGTGCTGTTCAAGTTATCTGTTTTTTATTGAGGGAGTTCTGTACTTTACGTGTTTTGTGTTTGGAAGGAGTTTGCCCAGTTAGTCTAAGTTATTGAATCTAGTGACATAAATTGTTCCCAATATTTTCTTACTATCCTCGTTTAATATCTCTAGAATTAGTAATGATATGACCTCTCACTTCTGATACAGGTAAATTGTGTCATCTTTCATTTTTTTCTGATTATTCTGGCTAGAGTTTTATCAATTTTATCAACTTATTTAAACATAATCTTTTCGTTTCATTGATTTTATTATTTCCTTTTTTCTCTTTCATTGCTTTATGCTCTGATATTATTTCCTCCTGCTTATTTCGTGCTTAATTTCTTTTCTTCTTCCTTGTTTCTTAAGTTGTAAACTGAATTGATTTCTTGAATTCTTTCTCTTTATTATTATGAGCATGAAGTGCTACAAATTTCTCTCTATTATTTAGGTTGCATCCAACATATTTGATATGTTGTGTTTTTATTTAAGATCAAAATAATTTCTATTTTCTATGACTTCAAATCACCTTGAAATTTGAGCAAAACACTCCACCTTGATCTTCAAGTACGTCTCCACTAGTCTTGATCATTTAAATTTTCACATATATTTTAGATATGGGTTTCAAATTCCACTTAAAAAAAATCCCATTAGTAATTTGACTGACATTGCATTACACTGAAACATCAAATTTGGTGACAACTGAAATCCTCTACATATTTATGATTTCAACACACTCCCTTCAATGAAGTTGTTTCATGTATTTGTAATAAGGATTGTTTTGTCATATTCTGCATACCACATTGAGAATCCCTGGACTTTATAAGTGTTTCCTTTTAAGTTCATGAAAGTTCACTCTTTGTAATTAAAGTTTAGTGGGCGTTGACAAACGTGTAGTATGATGTATCAACAATTACAGAATTATACAGACAGTCTCATTGCCTTAAAAATTCCCTGTTCTTCCCCTATTCAATTGTTCTTCCCCTTCTCCAAAATCATGGCAACCATTGAACTTTTCAGTGTATCTATAGTTTTGCCTTTTTTAGAATGTTAGATAATTAGAATCATATAATATGTAGCCTTTTTAAACTGGCTTCATTCACCTGGCAATACGCATTTAAGGTGGCTTGATAACTCATTTCTTTTTATCACATTGTTTGGATGTACCCCAGTTGGTTTATCCGTTTACCTTTTGAATGACATTTTCATTGCTTCCAGTTGGTGACAATTTTGAATAAAGCTACTATAAAAATTTATGTGCAGATTTTTGTGTGAACATAAGTTTTCAAATCAGTTGAGCAGATACCTAGAAAAGTGATTGACAGATTATATGCTGACTATGTTTAGTTTGTAAGAAATTTCCAAATAGTCTTCCAAAGTAGCTGTGCCATTTTGCTTATCTACAAGCAAAGAATTATGAGAATTCCTGTTTCTTCACATCTTCACTAATATTTCGTATTATCATTTTGTTGTGGTTGTTTCATGTTTGTTTTATTTTAAACATTCTATTAGGTGTTTAGTGGTATCTTCTCATTATTTTAGCTTTCAGATCTCTAATGACAAATGATATTTAGCGTCTTTCATATGCTTATTTGCCACCTGTGTATCTTCTTTGATGAGGTGTCTGTTTAGATCTTTTTCCATCTTTAATTATGATATTACTTTTCTTATTGCTCAGTTTTAAAATTTCTTTTTATATTTTGTATACAAGTCCTTTACCGAATATTTGTTTTGTCAATAATTTCTCCAGATTGTGACTTGTCTTTTTGTTCTCTAACAGTGTGTTTTTCAGAGCAGAAGTTTTAATTTTACTAAAGCACATTACTAATCTTTTCTTTCATGGATTATGTTTTGTTTTCAATCCATGTTATTTTGTTGTTGGATCTAAAAACTCATCACCAAACCTGAGGGGACTTGGATTTTCTGTTATGTATTCTTCTGGAATTTTTTTGTAGTTTTACATTTTGCTTTTAGGTCTATGATCTTTTTTGAGTTAATTCTTGTTAAAGGTATAAGATCAGCTATAGATTCGTTGTTTTGTATGTGGATTTAAATTGTTCCAGCACCATGTGTTGAAAAAACAATTACTCTCTCTCAACTGAATTGCCTTTGCTCCCTTGTCAAGGATCAGTTGGCTATATTTGTGTGCCTAATCCAGAATCTTTGTCTGTTGATCTAGATGTTTATTCTATCTCCAATACCGTGCTGTATGGAATATTGTAGCTTTATAGTAATTTTTGAAATTGAGTAGTGTAAATCCTAAAACTCTGTTCTTTTTCAGTATTATGTTGGCCATTTTAGGTGTTTTGCTTCTTTGTATAAATTTTTGAATTGGTTTTTGAAACCTACAAAATAGATTATGGGAGTTTAATTTGGATTGTGTTGAACTGCTAGATCAAGAAGGAAAGAAGTGCCATCTTAACAGTATTGGATCTTCCAATCTGTGAAGTTCCATGTAGGTTTGAAAAGAATGTATATTCTGCTGTTGTTGGATGGAGAATTCTGTAAATGTCAATTAGATCAATTTGATTAATAGAGCTACTCAGGTCAACTATATACTTACTGATTTTCTGCCTGCTTGATCTTTCAGTTATTAAAAGAAGGGAGTTGAAGTATCTAACCTTAACATTGGATTTGTATATTTTTTTCTTTAAGTTCTATAATTTTTTGGCTTATATATTTTGATGTTAGGTGCATACACATTAAAGATTATTGTGTCTTATTGGAAAGTTGATACCTTTATCATTTTGCTGTCAGCTTTTATCCCTGATATTTTTAGTTGTTCTGAAGTCAGCTTTGTCAGAAATTAGTATAGCT
Source organism: Ceratotherium simum simum (assembly GCF_057802395.1). Taxonomy (NCBI): domain Eukaryota; kingdom Metazoa; phylum Chordata; class Mammalia; order Perissodactyla; family Rhinocerotidae; genus Ceratotherium; species Ceratotherium simum. Next base: position 17,755,339 of record NC_141917.1, on the reverse strand, counting down.
AGTCCAGGTTTTACTTTTTTTGATTAACATTAGCATGGTATATCCTTCTCCATCTCTTCAATTTAACTTATCTGTATCTTTATAATTAAAATGGGTTTCTTGTAGACAACATATATTTTCGTCTTGTTTATTTTAATCCACTCTGGCAATCTCTGTCTGTTAAATGGTATATTTAAACCTTTTATATTTAAAGCAATTGTAAATATCATTGCTATACTATTTACCGTGTTTGTAACTGCTTTCTATTCCTTGTAATTTTTCTTTGTTTCATTTTCCTCCTCTTTTCTGCCATCTCTTGTTTTAATTGAAGATTTTATATGATTCCATTTTGTCTATTTTCTTAGCATATCAATTATCCTTATTTTCAAAAATTTTATTGGTGCTCTGGAGTTTCCAATATACATTCAAACTAACCTAAGTCCACTTTCCAATAACACTATACCAATTCACGTGTAGTGCAGCTACCTTACAACAAAGTATTCCCATTTCCTACCTCATAGTCTTGATGACTTGCTGTCACTCATTTCACTTATCTTTATGCTGTAATCACCCAATACATTCTTACTATTATTCATTTAAACAAATGGTTATCTTTTAGATCAATTAGGAATAATAAAAAAGATTTTTACCTTTTTTATTCCTTTTCTGGTAATCTTCCTTTTGTTATGTAGATCTGAGTTACAGACCTATATATTTCCCCTCACCCTGAATATATTCTTTTAACATTTATTGCATGGTCTGCTGGCAATGAATTCCCTTTATTTTATTTTTTCCTAGAAAGTCTTCTGTTTCACTTTGGAAGGAAAATTTCACTGGGTATGGAATTGAAGCTTATTTTTATTTCCCTCTCTCTTTCAACACTTTATTCCACTCAACCGTCATCTTGATTTCATCATTTCTGATGTGAAATTTGCCTTAATTTTTACCCTCTTGCTTGACAGGTAAGGTTTCACCTCCCCTACCCCACCCCACCCACCCCTCTCTGTCTGATTTCTCTCAAGATTTTCTCTTTGTCTTTAGTTTTCTGCAGTTTTAATATGATTTCTCTAGGTGTAGATCCTTTGGGATCTGTCCTGCTTGGTGTTCTATGAGCTTCTTGGATCTGTGGTTTGGTGTTTGTCAATTTAGGATAATTCTCTGACATTATTACTCCAAATACTTCTTCCTGCTTTGTTCTCTTTTTCTTCTATATTATTTTAATTACACATGTATTGCCCCTTTTGAAATTGTCCCACAGTTCTTAGATTTTCTTTCAGTTTTTTTTTTTTCATTCCTTTTTTCTTTTGCACTTCAGTGTGGGAAGTTTCTATTGACCTATCTTCCAGTTAACTGACTCTTTCCTTGACCATGGTCAATCTACTGATGAACTCATCAAAAGTATTTTTCATGTCTGTTTCAGTTTTTTTGATGTTTAGCATTTCCTTTTGTTTCTTTTTCCATTAGAGTCCTTAGCATAGTTTTTGTTGTGCCAAGTTGGCTCCAACTCCTGGTGGCCCTATGAATGAGTGATGTCCACAATGTCCTGTCTTCAACAGCCCTACTCAGCTTCTATGGACTCATGCCTGTGGCTTCCTTTATGGAGTCAGTCCATCTCAGATTTGGTCTTTCTCTTTTCCTGCTGCCTTCTATTTTTCCTAACATTATTGTCTTTTCCAAAGAGTCCTGCCTTCTCATGATGTGTTCAAAGTGGGGTAGTCTCAGTTTTGTCATTTTTGCCTCCAGTGATAGTTCAGGCTTAATTTGCTCTGGGACCTGCTTGTTCATCTTGCTGGCGGCCCAGGGTATCCGTAGAGCTCTCCTGCAACACCATATTTCAAGTAAATCAATATTTTTCCTGTCAGCCTTCTCCACTGTCCAGCTTTTGCACCAAAATATAACTGGGAATGATCTTGGCCTTAGTCTCACAGGATACTTCCTTCTTAATTCTTTGATTATTGCCCATCCAAGTCCCAATCTTTTCTCGATTTCTTGGGTGCAGTCTCCATTTAAATTGACGACTGAACCAAGGTAAACAAAAACCTTAACAATTTCGATGTCTTCATTGTCTACGTTAAAGCCGTGTGGTTTCAGTCTACGGTCATGATTTTTGTCTTCTTGGTGTTCAAATGCACTCCTGCTTGGGCATTTTCTTCTTTCACTTTCATCAGAAGCTCTTTCAAGTCACTGCTGCTTTCTGCCGGTAAGGTGGTGTCATCTGCACGTCTTAGATTGTCCATATTTCTTCCACCAATTTTCACTCCTCCTTCATCTGAATCTAGCCCAGTTTTTTTGTATGATGTGTTCTGCATACAAATTAAACAGGGACAAATGTACCCTTATCTGGCACCTTTGTCTATAGGATATTAAGCATAGTTACTTTAAATTCCCTATTTAATTCTAAACTCTGTATCATGTCTAAGTCTACTTCTGATGCTTGCTTTGTTTCTTCAGAGACATGTAATTTGGTTTGTAATTTATTGTTGAAAGCCAAACATTGTGTTTTGGGTAATTGGAACTGTGGTCAATAGGCCTTTAGCGTGAGGTTTTATATTAATCTTCTAGGAGTTGGGCTGTGGTTAATATTTGCTGTAGCTATAGGTGCCAGTGGCTTCAACTTCCTCTAGTATCATAGTTTTTGACTCCCCTGTTGTCTTTGGGTTACTGAAATCTCCTCCTTACATCGGTTCTGTATCTTGCAGCGTTTTCATTATAATCCACTGTTATTATACTGGAGTCCTATTGGTGTGGTGATAAAGTGTGTGCGAGTGGCAATGTCTTGTAATCATATAATTAATTCTCAGTCTTTTAGTGGCCCTGTGTCTCTGGGTTGTGACATTCACTAGGATTTCTTAGCTTTTCACCCTCCATAGTTGAGATAGAAAGGCTAGAAAGGATGTGAGTCAGGGAGACTCTCTCCCACAGGTGAGATAAGGCTCTGTTAAGTCTTTTTCCTGGCAGTAGGCCTTTGTTTGGGAGACATATCTGAGAATATTTAACAAAGTTTATTTTCTCCTCCCACTGCCAGAACTCAGAGGACACCTTTACTGGTTTCTCACTTTCAGAAACTGGTGGGTTTCCCAGAGGTGAGGCCCATGAAGGCGTGAGGATATCCGTAAGACTATGACCCTCAGGAGCTTCCCTCAGCCAGTCCACACTCAGCCTCCAGCAATTGTTCACAGTTACCATTTAAATATTTCTTTCAGTTTGTGAGCCAGCCCTGGTCGTCTAGTGGTTAAGATTCAGCGCTTTCACTGACATGGCCCCGGTTCATTTCCCAATCAGGGAACCACACCACCCGCCTGTCGGTTATTATACTGTGGTGGCTGTGTGTTGCTGTGATGCTGAAAGCTATGCCACTGGGATTTCAAATCCCAGTAGGATCACCCATGGTAGACAGGTTTCAGCAGAGCTTCCAGACTAAGACAGACTAGAAAGAAGGATTTGGCCACCTACTTCTCAAAAAATTGGCCATGAAAACCCTATGCATAGGAGCAGAGCATTGAATCATGTAGCAAGGAAGGTGAGAGGATGGCATAAAAAGACTGGGCGGGGTTCTGCTCTGCTGTGCACAGGGTCCCTAGGAGTCAGAATCGACTTGACAGCACTAACAACAAATCAATTTATGGTTCCAGCTCTTTTGCTTCAGATAAGCTGATCTTGACTGTGACTCACTGATTCACCTGTTTTCAGACCAGAGTGGCAGTTTGCCCTGGGACCTCAGTTCTCTGGCAGATCCTAGAAAAATTGTTCATTTTCAATTTGTTCAGCATTTTTTCTTTTTGTAAAGACCAGAGTGATAACTTCCAAGCTCTTAACATGTCAGAGCTGGAAACCAGCAGTGTGTTAGATTTTTGAAAATCTGTCTGACATTCATTTCTTTTACCTGTATATTTCAACGAAACATAATGCTATTTTGGAATTTCCAATCTATCTCTTTTGCACTGCCTGATTTTTGTGATTTTTAAGCTTTCTTTTAGATTAATTATCTTTTAATCATAGCAATTTTCCCCTCCACTAATTTTACACTTACAATACATACTGTGTCTATACTTTAGAGCATGAATCATTAAGTCATCAAATTGAAAATTAATTGGTACCTTTAGTCTCCTTCTGCATTGCTGCACTCCCAACATATATATATTTTGTCATAGATTTAATTTTATCTTTTTCAAACCCACCCAATATCTTATTACTGTTTTACACAGTCATTGTAATTTAGAATTTCCAAATATTTAGTCCTTTCTATGCTCTTCATTTCTGTTTTTGTATGAGAAAATCCCCATCAATTCATTTTTCTCCTGCCTAAATACATCCTTTAAAATTGCCTTTCAGGTAACTGTCCTGTTTGCCTATACTTCTAGGGGGTTTGTTTATTTATTTTTTGGGAGGAGAGGATCTTCTATTAAACCACCACAACAAATTCAGTTACTGAGTTTTCATTTTTGTGTTTCATCTCATAAGACTCTCAAAACAATATTTCAATTCTCCCAAATTGGGAGAATAAAGAATAGATAAAGGTGGCTTCCAAAAGTGCTTACTTCTTTGTGTCTGAATTTCACTTCAGTTGTCACCTGGTAAGTCCTTACTCTCTCTGAGAGACCATAAGATTTCAAAGAGATGTCTTTCATTTGTCCATTTATAGTACAAAGCAGGATGGTTTTCTGAATAACCTAACCTACCATTACTAGAAATGAGAATTAACTTCTTATTGGTAACCAGGAAATAAAGAAACACTAATACAGATGTGTTTGTGTGTGTATGTATATATATATGTAGATACGTATATGTACTTGTAGACCCTAAAGTATGTAGGACACTTCCAGTAGGAGTTAAAAATAAAGGAGATGGTAATGATACAATTAGTAGTAGTGGGAGCAGAAACAGTGAAATCAAAACAGAGATACGGTTTATTGAATCACTCTTAGGGCTTAGTAACTCCCAAAGCGTTTAACACAAATAACAGGAAAAAAGATATTATAATGCCAATATGATATAAATATAATATCAAGTGTTTTTACATTTTGACAAATACTTAATTGAAGATAAATGGAACTCATTTTATTCTTAGAAAGATACTATGAGGTAGGTACCAAAACTGTCTCCATTCAGTATATGGAAGAAATGCATTTTGATAGTTAATGTAATTTGTTCAATATTATACAGCTAATTAATGATAGAACTGCCTTAAGAATCTGGAAAACCGATGACTATTGTATATGGCCTTTGTAACTTGTAAAGACAAAGCAGGTAATTTTAATGGATCCATAAAACATTTTAAATGATTATATTGCAACATAATACTTATAAAATTCTATCAAACCAAAGCTGAGGTTTTTTCATGTTGTATTTTCTGGCCAAAGTTCCAATAAATTCAAATTCATTATACTCATATTCCTAACAATAATAAAATGTATTACCTGGAACATCATTACATATCTTGGGTCAAAAGGAAATAGAATGAGAAATTAGAATGAGAAAATACTTAGAACATTGAAATAATTAGAACACCTATGAACAAATAGTCAAAGCTAGTAATCATAGACTACTTATTAGCATGGACATGATGGTTATTTTATCACTAGAGATAATGGTTTATATCCTTTAGTGACCTTAGACCAGTTTTAACACAGTTCACAAATTATTGTCCCTTATTTTCTTTTGTGGCTTCCAAAGGAAAAAATAAACTTAGTCTAAAACATTTTTCTATGTTTTGAATGAAGTTTTCAATGTAGAATTCAAATTTGAAGGGTATTGACTTAGTTTTTCCAGGTCTTAGCCTGGTTCCGCCACTTCTCTCATCCAGCTTCCATGACAAACCTCACTCTTCCACACCTACACTGCTCCCACTGCACGTCATGGGACTGTAATTCCCCAGAGTCAATCCATCTGTCATAAGCTTTTGGTCATCCCAGTATTAATCTGAATTTTATGATCCTAATAAATTATTTAATACTGAGGACAAAAACTATATGTAATAGTAGTAACACAAAGGAATGGATATGTTTTAAAACAGCTGTGTAAATTGCAAACAAGAGAATATTAGTGGTTTAAAAAAATTTCAACTGAGTCATTTTTTAAATTTGAAATATCAAATCTAGAAAACAATCAGGGAATAATTCTAAAGCCTGAAATGTTCTGACTTTCATGTCACATCCATGTACATATTTTTGCCCAGGAATTTCTTCTGTAGATGGAAGCACTAACTCTGTCCTTGAAAATATTGAAAGAAGCTGACAAGTATACAAAAGGGAGCATATTTTTAAAATAAAACAACACTACTTTACTGGGTAATACTGAGTTGAAAAATTGTAATGATTATTGTTTCTGAGAGCTAAAATTCAGATGATTTGCAGTATCCCATAAATGTATGATGCTGTTGGTTCTATTTATAAAATGTACCATTTGACTCCCTTTCTTTACAGTATTTATATCTCCTTATGGTCACACTTCTATAAAGCAATTTTTATGAAAGCTGTGAAAAGGTCTTTAACTTCTTTTTACCCATCATAAACTTTTTGAAGGTGGTGGCAAATACATCATTGAGTTTTATAAAAGAATGCACAACAATTTTCTCCTATTCAATATGTTGTGGTAAATTCCAAGGAAAGCATGTACTCATATTTTAAGAACTAGTTCATTTTCATATTTAAGCATTTTTAATGTTACATATACACATTGATTTTAGAAATAAAACAGACAAAAACGGGTTTCCATACTAAGTGAATGCTATTTTAACTATAACTTTCTAATTCTGTTTTTCTTGAGTTCTCTTGAAATTCAGCCCTCAGAAAGTAAAGTCAAAGAAAAAAAAATCATATAATCAGTACTGTGCAATTTTTGTACCTCTCACTTATTTATATACAAGCATAATTCTCTTTTTTCGTTTTGGACACAAAGGGGAAAAATCCTTCTCTCAACTCCTTTCATCAATATTTCAGGTACAGCCAAAAATTTCAGAAAGAGAAGTGTCCTTTTTAACAACTCCTTCTCCCTTTATAAAACAACAATAACAATGAAAGACAAGTTTGGCTAGGTACCTATGAGAATTTAAATAGCCCCTTCTCATTTGGGCTCCTTTATTTTAGTGGATGCCTGCAGTTGGAACCAATTCCCCAATGGGGGAAAAAAAAGTCTGACTGAAAAGAAAGTTAACAACAAAACCAAACAAAAATTAAAGCAATCTGTGAAAACATATGTTGAGGGCTTTCTTCTAATGCATTTTCAGTGGAGGGCATTCATCACACTTAGTGGAAAAGGAGCATCAAAGTTATACAATTTTTCTGATGATTCTTGCCCTACAAGGAAAAACAGTTTATCTCATCCTCTTAACCAATTAGGGTGATATAAAGAAATTCATAATAACAAAATCTATTTGTGTTTGATTAGCAAAGAGTTTAAGAGAAAATATTTTGTCAGTTTCAAAATGACAGCTCCATTTTCCTTCACTCAAATAAATATGAGGCCATATACAGCTATTGCCTTTAGTCATCTTAAGGCTAAACGTTTATGTAAGTTTTGTTTTAATTAGGAAGAGAAGACAATTAAAATCTTTGGAGAATTTAGTAAAAGATCTTGCAAGGATGCAGCTACTAAGATGTTTTCCTAAATTGTAGTTTCTGATGCAGCAGTCATGAAGACCACCTCTTAGGAATCTGGGAGGGTGTTTTGTTTTCTTGCTTTTATTTTTTAAATAATAAGTAGTTAGCTATTAAAGTCGCTTGCTATTTATGGAAAATGCTACCTTTTAGGATATAAGAAAGTACAGGACTGAAATCTAAAAGACCAAGAAAACGGAGACAAGTTCTTCCTCCCAGAACAACAACAAAATCCCAAGATCCACCCTTACGGTCCACCTTTACAATAACTATTCATGATTTCCTCTATTGAGAATGAAAATTTCCCCCTGTTTATTACAGATACTAAGTATTTAAGAATCTGGGGTCTCTATTCTGGGATTAAGCTAAATCAAGATTTTTAAAAAATGTGTTGAAAAGAAACATGACATGCTGATATCTATAATACTTTAAACACAATAAAACTATAATATCAGACAGAACATAGTACCATGTCACCCAAAATATTTTAAATATTCTCATTTTCATATGAATTACGTTTATATTATATAATACTCAAAGTATTTTGGGAAAGTTGTACAATTGACTAGAGAAACTGTGTAATGTAACATAATCACACCAGTAGAAAATGTAATTATTTGTACATAAGTTTCCAAACATTTCTTTCCTGGCTTCCTTATGTTCCAGTTTTAGTCACAGTTCACTGAAGCTTTATTGAATGCTGCTCTTGCTTCAAATAAAACAAAACAAACAAATTTTGGATAATTACAAACAATGTCAAAGTTTTATTTCAAACATGTTGCCAAAAAGAGAACTCCAGAGGCCAATTACAATTTCCTTTCTTCATAAGGATGTCTACAGAAGAGAAACTTTAGTTAATGACTGTTACATTAAAAACAAAGGAAAAATATATTTGAATAAAATAAGACATGTGGTTCACATTAGCTGGATTTGTCGCTCACTAGACTCCCAGAAGTTTTCTTCACCCCATTAACCTTGTTAGAAAGTTACCTAAGCATTTTATCAGGTATGCAAAATTCTTTCCCAAAGGCGTTTAAATATTTACGCAACGTAGTACATCCCAGATCAGATTTGGCACAATTTTTGTTTGTATATTTGTTTGCAGCTCTGTAAACTGAGATCTGCAAAATGACAGGAATCATTAAACAACCATTGACAACTAAACTTTAATTAAAATTCACTCAACGTGAATAGACTTCTACTCCACAATGAATGGCCATGGAATACTACGAATCCTGGCACTCGAGTTAGCAGCTGCAAGTACAAAATCTTCTGTCATAGGAAGAGTATATTTCAGTTTCACAACTCTGTTCAAAAATCTCTGATAAACCATAAGTAAGATATTTTCAATAAAGAATTATACCTTTAGGTATGTTGGAATCAAATAACACAAAGAATTTTATAATTATTTGGGAATATGATATAGTGTGCCCATTTAAAAAAATTCCAATTTCAGGTTATAAGAATAAGGGTCACACCTTAAATAGATGCAAATGTTTCTATTTGTATATTTGTGTGTCAAAGTATTTATTTAATATTTTAATTTAGATATATTTAGTTAGTCTTTCAATTCAGAGTTGTGGTATTTCACTTGATTACATTTAGAGGTCAATTTCTTTTCTAGAATGGCACAAGAAAATTGGGGAATGAGAAAAATATTTTCCATTCCATTATGCTGATCACTAAGATTTCATTGTTGACATATGAGTGGTACATTGAAAAATGATGGGTTCTGCCTCTTCAATGCCATATATTTTTTTCTTTGGCCGTGACAGATAGTCCAGCCTATCAGAGCAATCAAACTCTCAAACAGGCTGCAAACTCCTACTGTTGTCTTTCCATCACAGCTTCCCCATTTTTGACTATCTCCAACTTCAATATTTCTCTCTTGGATTGTGCTAGCTCTATCTCCTCCAAACTCTTGAACCTCTTTCCCTTAATTGGCCTACACATCAGTGGTTCTTCTTCAGGACATCACTGAAACACAAATACCTCTTATTCTCCATTCTAACCTTGCCTTTGGCAATGGTCCATGTCTTAGAGCCCAATGGCTTGACTATATTTTTGAGATGGGAAATGGATAAGACATCTCTCACTCCGTAACATTTACCAGAGCAAAACATGTTAATATTTTAAGAATTATCTCAACAAAACTTTTGTTTCATATTTGAGTGCTTTCACTCCATTTTCTAGAAACTGGCAAAAATCCTAGTTTCTAATAAATCCTAGAATATGGATTCATTTCTGTACATATGCAGATAGAAGTTTACCATATTAAAATAAAAGAGTGATCACATTCCTTTGAAAATTTTCTCTCTATATATGTATGTGTGTATATATATATATCCAGAAATACAAAGAGCCATGTATATAAAAACATTTTTACTTCATCCCTCCACCGTAATTTAAGGTCAATACAGTATGGGATTTGAAAGTAATGATTTTAAAATGTAAAAACTGGGGCAACTGTTTTCAATCAAAGTTCATCACATAAACAGAAAATTTCAGAAGAAAAGTCAAAAAGTACATGCTTTGATTTGGCTAATATAACCTTCAGACAAATAAGTGGAAATGTTTGGAAATGAAGTTCTATAATTATATGGATGAAAAGATATTCTGGAGAGCCTCAATTGCCAAACTGGAGTTTTAGTTTTGCTCTAAAGTCAATGGAAAATCGCTTGAAAGTTTTGGGCAGGAGAGTAACACAATAGGCCTTGGCTTTCAGAATATGGATCTCACCATATGATTTAACCTGAATGCATAAAATTTTGCATTAGTACATTAATGAGAAGATTTGGAAACATTTGATTGAGGAAATTTGTTAGCTTGATGCATTCCACTATACTGGTATCAACGAACACAGTTTTCTCTTTGTTCATGCCCACTCTGTTGTGAGTTCTTTTCTAGATTTTTAAGTTAGGTGGAAGATGAATACAATCCTTTCATTTAGGATTGAAAGGATTGTCACGAATCTCAAATAATCTGTCTTCCTTTTGCTTCTTAACCTACAATAATTTGACAATCAACCTTACTTCTCCATTGAAACCACCCTCCTAAGGTCATCAGCAATCTCTGTTGTGTTAACTTCAGGGAAACTTTTAGATGGCCAGTTGCATTGACCGTTAAACAGCATTTGACATTATAGACCACATTATTCTTCCTGAAGCATTTTTTTAATTTTTATTTTATTTTGATTTTCCTCTTAGTAGGTGCTCATTTTCAGAACTTTTTGTCATCTCTTTTTCATTTATGTGGACCACCAATGTTGACATTCTTTGTTTTCTTAATTTGGCCACCTTATGCTTTCATTTTTCATGTTATCGCTGTGCTGTGTGATTTTATTTTCTTCTGTGGTTTCAATTAAATAAACATTTGATAATATGTGAATGCTCAACATACATAGCATAGACTTCGCACCTGTATTCCTATGGCATTCCTGGACAACTTAGCTTCCCCACAGACCCCAAAACTTTAATGTTTCCCTCCTCCCAAACTTTTTCCACTTTCACTGCTCCTTTCATAAGTGAATCATATCCACACCATTCATTTACCAAGTTACAAACCTACCTTGCCTGTATTAGTAAACCAGCTTCCTTAGTAAGTTGTCCTATTTAATTGAATCCCCACTCTGCAGTCAGACAGACCTTTCTGATATACAAATCTATAGTATTACTATTCTGGTTACTTCTTTAATACTTTTGCTAAATCTAGCCCAAGGCTTGTAAGAACCTTGTAATAGTTATGGTATAGGCTATAATACTGCATTAACAGACCCCCCAAAACAAACAGCAAACAGCAGCTGGCAAACAGACAGTGGTTGAAAAAGATAGAAGTATATTGTACTTGGATTTGGTCCAGTCCTTTTTCAGAGAATTTGGTCCCTTTCATCATTGTGTCCAAATGTTTCTCAAAAGGTTTCCCTGATCTGCATCGTTCAAGTTTCAGAGATGTTCCTATCTCAGACTGTGAAATGTGAAAGAAAGGAATTCAAGGGCCAACAACTTCGTGTTTAAGTAAATCATGTGAAATTGCCCATCACTCTTTTCACATCCCCTTGTCCCAGACTTAGTCTCCAACCCACAGCTAAATGAAATGAAAGCAAGGAAACAGAATGTGTAAATGGGAAGTCTAGCTAACAATTGGGAAATTCTCTATCTTGAAAGAAGAAGCAGAAAATGGATATTCAGGGACAGATAGCAGTCACACCATCAAATTCAGCTCATAACTCTTACGTCATATTCTCTGTTTCATCCATTGTGATTCATAGTAACTCCTGCTAATTGTCTTTACCCTCTTGATTCTTCATGTTGACTATGCTTTCTCTTCCTCAGATCAATCGTCTTTGCTAATATCAGATTCAGTTACTCGTAACCAGGGAACACTATCTAAATCATAGTGTTTCAGAAAGAAACACTAAGGTCATTTTGATTTATGATTTGCTTATATTTGTTAATTCTTTTATTGAAAAAACCTTTCTTTTTCAATGTTTTTTCCCTTTAAATAGTTGAAATATTTTTATTTATCGATAATTTTGCAAATTATTATCAGAATGAATGCACGTGAATGACTCTTTTTTTCCTTCAAAGCTAATGAGAATTTTGGTCTATATTATTCAGTCTTCTATAAGGGCTAGAATGTTTTACTTATATTCTTTAATAACCTCTGTTCTAGTTACTCTGGAATCTTCTGTAATGTACAATTCTAAGATTGGATCTCTATTTTGTGTCTTTCACAGGTATTGCAACACTTATCCTTTTATCTCCAAACTTCTGTTTGATTTTATTAGACTTTCCTTTCAATTTAACCTTTCTTTATCCAATTTATGAAGTTTTCTTCTTGAATTGCAATAATATTTAAACAGTTTTTCTCAAAAATTTGCCTCTTATTTGTCTAATAAAATATTTCCAGAGTTATGCTCTTACTGTGATAATTCAAAATGACATTCTTTTCTTTTGTTTAGCAGGATTTTATTCCATAAAACTCAAATCAAAATTTCTCCCTGTTATATTCACTTGAAACTATGTCTGTGCCATCCAGTGTTTGCCAATAGATGAGTATGGGGTTACCATTGGAAACTCTTTCTATCAAATTGCTATTTAAATTACCTTTTTAAATATACAGGGGGATTAGTAGAACGAGGTCCCTAAATTGTAGCTTAAAATTTAATGTCTAGCATACATTGACTATTGCAGCTTTCCTCTGCATCTATTTTATCTTATCTCCTACAATCCAGGTGTCAGCAACAAGAAATGGATTGTCTAAAATATTAAAATCCACATTCTTCACAGCTACACAATTCCCTTTTCTTCTTTAGACTTTAACATAACTCTTTTTTTGTGTGTGTGAGGAACATCCCTTCCTGTGTGCAATACGCCAAGGCTGATATCTGCTCTCCACTATCCTGCAAGTTACTCTTCTAGACACACACACACACACACACACTCTCTGACACATGCACATGCACTTACACACACATAGACTTTCCTTAAGTGTCAGTTTCTCCTTGGATATTCGAGAAAACATTCACAAATTGCAACAAGTATAGTTGAATGCATACTATGTGCTAGGTACTATTCAAGCGATGAAGATAATAATCAAAGATCCTTAATCTAATGTATCTCACATTCTAGAGGTCTGATACAGACAAAAAAAACATAGCAAAGAAAATTACAATGTATGTGAAAAGGTAATACATGTTACAGAAACTGTAGACTAGGGCACAAGAATTCTGAGGTTTAATAATTTTAAAGAGTCTGGTCTAGTATATCTTGAGAAAGCCTGAACACAAACTGAAAATATTTGAGGAAGGTATACATGCCAATATAGGGTGGGGACTTTCCAGAGAGAGGGAAAAGACATTGCAAAGATTTGAGGTACAGGAGAAACAACAAGTAGGTCAGTGAGGCTGAACCAAGCAGAGGCAGAGAATAGAAGAGATGATGTGAAAAAGGGAATGGGGGGTTAAATTGCCTAGAGCCATCTAGGTTCTGTAAAGATTTTGACTTGTTTTTTGCTTCAGAGCTTTGTGTAGTGGAGAGATGTGATCTGAATTGTGGCTTCCCAGGATCCCTCTGGCTACCGTATTGAGAATAGACAACAGGGGAAAAGATCAGAGCAGTGGAATTATTCAAAGACTACTGCAGTAAATCCATACCAGAGATGATAAAATCTCAATGCTTATACCAGGCTGGAGTGATAGAGGTGAAACATGGTTGGATTCTTAATATACTTTGAAGGTAGAGATAACATGGTTTCCTGAAATATTGAATGAGATATTATGAAAGAACAAAGGGAGTTAAGGATGTCTTTAAGATTTTGAGACAAAGTGATTGGAAGGTTAAAGGAGCTGCTGTCAACTAAATTGGGGAAGATTGTGGACAGAAAATAATTTGGAGGAAATACTAGGAGTTCACATTGAAGCATATTGAACTTAAAATCTTTAAAAGATATCTATTGTAGGTAAATAGCAGAATATGTGAGCACAGCATTTATGAGTATCTTGGCTCAGGCTACTATAATAAAATACCACAGTCTGGGTGTCTTAAACAACAGAAATTGATTTCTCATAGTTCTGGAGGTTAGAAGTCCAAGATCAAGGTGTCAGCCATTCAGTTTTTGGTGAAGAGCTTCTTCCTGTTTTGTAGGCAGCAGCTTTCTCACTGTACGCTCACATTGCAAAGAGAGATTTCCCTTATGTCTCTTCTTAAAATCTGATCAAGAGAGCTCCATCCTCATAACCTAATTATCTCCCAAAGGCTCCATCCCCAAATACCATTACATTGGGGGTTAGGGCTTCAACGTATGACTTTTGACAGACCATAATTCAGTCTATAGCAATAAGTAAGGGAAGGAGATATAATTTGAAGTTTGCTGTAGGTAATTCCCAAAGATGTCTCCCATCTCATGAACCACATCTCCCTGTATTTATGGTCTGGATAGTCTCCTCCTCTTCAATTTGGGCTGATCTTGAGATTCATGTATGACCAATAGAATGTGGCCAAAGTGATGATGCATGACTTTCAAGCCTAGATGAGAAGAAGACTTTTAGCTTCTACTAGGATTTATTGTAACATTTGATCTGGAGGAAGCCTGCTGCCACATAAACAGTTTGACTAACTTGAGATTACGTTGTGAACTGCAAGGTTTCCACATGGAGAGAAGGGGATGTCTGCACAGCCCCTAGTTGTTCTAGCCATACCAGCCAAGACTCCAAACATATGAGTGAAAAAGACAATTAAGCCTTCATATGACACCAGCCAATCCTACTGACAGCTAACTGCAATTGCATTAAAGACTCCAAATAACAACTATTCAACTGAGTCTAGTCAGCCAGTCTGAGCCATGAGAGATAACAATTATTTTTTCACCACAGTATTTTGAAGTGATTTATTATATCCCCAATTCACTGGCATACAGATAGTACATAAATCCACATGTTGGAATGCAATCTCCAAGCAAATGAATATAGGAAGAGACAAGAAGTGAGCTGGGGTGATGTCAGCAACATGGCTGAGCGAGCTGTTCCCTTATCTCTCTCCTTTTGAACTACAACTAATGGACATTCATTGCCAATGGAGGATACCCACACAACACAACAGGATGCCTGAGAGACCCATGCAGCTATACATCTGAAGGTGGAGGGACTGAGCCCCCAGGAAATAGTGGAGACAGGTGAGAACTCCCCGATGCTTCCCTAGCAGCCCTGTGAGTGTGCACGAATGCTTTTCTGGACAGCAGGAGTGCCCATAGTGCCGCTGCAATCCTGCAAGTGGGAATGTGCCTCAGTGTGACTGTAAGAAGAGACAGCGGCAACCCTGAGCCTGTGTATGAACAATTTCCTGGCTGGTGGGAGAGTCAACTGTGACACTTGGTCCCAATGAGTGGCCCAGGCTCAGACCCTACAAAGAAACCCTGCCCACCAAGCACAGTAGCTGGAATGACCATAAGAAGAGGCGGCAGCAGATCTATGCACACACACGAATGCTTTCCAGGCCAGTGAGAGAGCCCATAGTACAGCTGCGGCCTCACGAGCAGCAACATGCCTCAGTGCGACTGTAAGAAGAGGCAGTGGCAGGCCTGAACCTGCATGAGAATGCTTTCGTGGCTGGTGGGAGCACCCACTGTACCCCCACAACTTCCAGCAGATGAAGTGGGATTAGAATCACAGCTCTTGCTTCTCCCCAGTGGTAGCAGGTGGATACTATCACAAATGTGCCAGCAAAGGATTAATTCTTCAAACACCATGACAAACTACAGCAACAATTCAAAGCAGAAGGAAAATGACATGTCTCTGGAATCCAACCCTGAGATCACAGAAATTTACAATCTAAATGACAGAGAATTCAAAATAGCCATCATAAAGAAACTCAACAAGTTACAAGAAAACTCAGAAAGACAGTTCAATGAGCTCAGGAATAAAATTATTGAGAGGAAGGAATACTTCACCAAAGAGATTGAAACTATTAAAAAAAAAAAGTAGAAATTCTGGATATGAAGAACACAATTAAAAGATAAAAAATAATCTAGAATGGAGCTGACATTATGGAGGAAAGAATTAGTGATTTAGAAGATGGAAATACAGAAATGCTTCAGGTGGAGGAAGAGAGAGAACTAAGATTTTACAAAAATAAAGGAATTCTTTGAGGAATATCTGACTCCATTGGGAAAAGCAATATAAGGATTCTAGATATTTCAGACGGAGAAGAGAGGGAAAAAGGAGCAGAGAGCTGGTTCAAAGAAATAATAGCTGAGAACTTCCCAAACCTGGGGAAGGAACCAGACTTATAAATCCATGAAGCCAATAGAACACCTAATTACACCAATGCTAAAAGTCCTCCTCCAAGGCATATAATAGTAAAACTGGCAAGAGTCAACAACAAAGAAAAAATATTAAGGGCAGCAGAAAATAACCTACAGAGGAACCCCTATCAGGCTTTCAGTGGATTTCTCGGCAGAAACCTTACAGGCTGGAAAGAAAGGAATGATATATTTAAAATACTGACAGACAAAATCTTTAAGCTAAGAATACTCTATCCAGCAAAACTATCCTTCAGATACAATGGATAAATAAAAGGTTTCTCAGCTTTCTATTGCTAGACCTCCCCTACAAGAAATGATCAAGGATGCCCTCATAGCTGAGTCAAAAAGGCAAAGGTCTACAAAGCTTTGAGAGAAGAGATAAATCTCCAGACAAAATCAGAAAACTGCAGCTGTCTTTCAGAACAGGGTAGCAAATACTTAATTACAATCACAATGTTCTCATTTCTCTCTAATTTATTATATTTAATAATAAATTATATAGTTTATGTAATTAGCTATATTATATATTTATATATAATTTATATAATTTATAATAAATGTAGGTAATTTATATGCTGACTAACTTTTTAAATAATTGTCATCAAAAACTTCAGTACCTACTGAAACCCAATACTATATCTCATCCTTATCTATAGCAGTGAAAAAAATTACTAATAGGGGAAAATCATCTTGATCTCATCTGAAAGTAATATTTTTACTCATAAAGAGCATATTATATTAAAAGAAAGAAAGCAGTTTTTTAAATAACATCCCATTAAGGTGATGGAGACATTGAAATAATAATTTTGCCTCTTGTGAATGGAAAAGGGAAATACTAGGAAATCAAGAAATGCTATTGTGCCAAATAGAACGAAAGAGATCAAGTTCATGCCTAGGGGGTTTAGTGCACCTGTAATGATGTAAAATGAATTATTAGAGCTGAAAATGTATTAGTAAAATTTGAATGTTATTTAACAAGGGTAAATTGTTTAGCCACACATTTTTTAGCTGGAAATATATTCTATACCTGAACTACAGTTGGTAATACTGAAAAAGAGTTGAATAGAGAAAAAATTGTGAAACAGATCAAAAATCACAGATAATCTTTGTTTGCAAAGAAGGAAACTTTTGTTGTATATTCAGGTATCTTTTTTTCCTTTTTTCAAAACTAGTTATTTCACGACTGTCAGTAATCTTTCAAAAGCCACTTAACAAACAAAGTCTATCAAATGACAATGCTAGTATACATTTTATTTGACAGACCAAAATTTATTTGTAGGCTTTTAAAAACCCCAACTATTTATTGTTATATTCCACACACAGTGAATTTGAACACAATATGATCTAGAAATAGAGTTATTCAAAAGTTTATACTGTTTACATATCTAAAGTTTTGGCATAATCTGTGATTCAAAGTACGCAAATATTTTAACATAATGAAATTTTCATAAGGGATACACCTTATTTATGCACTTTGTTCTTATTACATTCCTTGAGGAAGCATCAGTTTTTTTCTTCATATAGCATCTACTTTGATGCTTCCCAGATTACAGTTCTTTAACATAAGTGCATACGTTACAATGGGTTAGATGGTTTAGATTACTGCTTTCCCTATCATGAGGGCGATACTTGTTGCAAATTGCTAAATATGATATTTGATTTGATTGTTTAATCAATGACTTGTTATTTTATTTGTTTTCTCAATGTAATTATTTGTTGGTTTTTTAATCTCTAGTTTCATCATTTACTTAATTTTCTGATCATAAATATTTACACAGTAATTCTAGGTTATAAATATAATGGGAAAAAGATTATTTTGACATACATGGACCAAAAACATATATTCACCACCAGAATCATTAATATATTTTTAAAAATACTTGGGATGGAAAGGAAAAATTTTGGAAAAGAAGACAAAGATCTCAAAAATAATGTAAAATGAAGGTTATGTAATGTGTAATGAAGATGGAAACATCCAGTAAATTGGGGAGAAATATTAGAGAAGATGGCATGGTACACTAATATCTTTTAAAAGCGTATACACTAATGCATAATGTGCAAAATAAACGCAACTAATAAGAATTTCATAATGAGAAATTCCATCTGTTTGGTATTATTGGGGAAATAAAAATAACCCTCACTTTTAATGGCAAGATACAATGAAAGGGCGTGGCATATCTGATAGAAAAATAGAAAGAATCTAAATATATGCCATGACAGCAGAGTCCTATTTAGACATCCATGGGACTGATGCTTATGAAATAATGGAGGGCACCGAGGCAAGAATAAGAGATGAAAAGGGAAATAATACATCTAGCAAAGTGAAGAAATGATTCCTTCACTTGAGGGAAGATTGAATTAAATAACTACTGTCTTGATTATCTTGAATCTCTGCAACTTTTACAATGAAATGACTATTTTAGGAATACAATGGAAAGTTGAAGTTCTAAAAAACCATATGCATGAGGCTTAAAAATCATATGCTGATTAAAAAACTGACAAATAGGCAAGGTAAACTTAGTTGTGATAAATGTTTTACTTCCCTTGATTACAATCTCAAGGGAATAATAATAAGTGAATAATAATAATGTGTGATTAGAACTGGACCCAGACGTAGAGTACTGTTTTTATAGACAAGTAGTTACTAAGCAAAAACATTTCCAAAAATATAATATTCTAGAGTATGTTTTTAAACTGGTTTTAATACTGTGAAACCAAAAGTTTTCTTGTAATTTCTATTCGTGTAACCGTAATGCTGTTCCCATCTCAATATGTTTGATAATTATTAGGATTTCTCTACATAATGATCTTCCCATTACAGAATATAGTCTTTCATTTATTTTATTGTTATTCTTTTGGAAATTGTTAATTAAAACACACTCTTCTATAGAATTTAGGATACATGTTACACGAACATCCATTATGACATCCTTTAAAATATAGTCCATTAAGATGGAAAATTATTGTAATAATTCAATCTCCCCAGAATACTGCGGGGAAGGGAGCTTAATTCTACTTACCTTTTCAATTCTGAGTGCCCAGGGAATAAGAGTGGCCACATAAACTAGAGGATAGAGCCACTGAATTAACATGGAAATTTAGGCCTATCTGTTATTTTTTTCTGATGATTTCTGCTGACACCTGGGTTTATGAAGTACACCATAACTGTCCATGAAATTAGTTGTGTCAAAATCTTTCCCTCAGCTGTGTCCCAAAATGTACTTTCAAGTCTAGAACGTAAAGAGAACCCCATATTCACTTTGGGTATAAATGACACTATGCAGTCAAGCTTACTAGTTTGCCAATAATAACCCAGATACTGTTCATTGCTCTTCATTTGGCTACTTGTGTCAGTTTCTCAATTCGGAAGGAAGAAAGGGTAATAACTCTCCATCTCAAAATTACAATGAAAATAAATACTTTTGATTGGCATACTCATACACACACACACCCCGGTAAGGAATGTCTTTCTCCTTTAGTGCCATCTGAGTCAATAAGTCATATTTTGTGTGGCTCAGACCTAGAACAAACATGAGTAAGTTGGAGAAATGCTCGAGAAAGTGCAAGAAAGTAACAAGAATGGAGTAAAGGAAAAGGGGAAGACTAGAGTAATCTTGAGCCCAGAAGGAATTGTCATCTAAGAACTCAAATGCCCTACTTTGCTTCTCTTTCATGAAAACTATAAGCCAGATTCGATAGAATGTATTTTACTGGATGTAGTAGGATTGTTTTTTAATGTAATTTCAAGGAGATATTACAAATATTATTCCTTTTGCCAGATTCAGTTCTATCTAAAGTGGGACTCATGGGACTATTTGAACATAAAGACATTTCTGCTTGATAAAAGTTTCACTAGATCTATCTTTGAAAGTAATGGGGCTAAAATATGTATGCATTGGAGGTTTCCTTCCCTCTAAGAGTAGCCAGGATTAAAAAGTCATTTCAAACCTTATGAAAGTATGAATCATGTGAGTTCATTACAATATAATTCCTTTCTAACTTTTCATTGAACGGAAAGGGTATTTAATTTGGAATGCTAGTGAATGTGTGGGTGAAGTCAGGAAAGGGCCACCAGCATTCTGTGTGCAATGCTCACTCTTAATCGCCAGAGGAAAGAAGAGGTTAACATGGTCACAGAGGAACCCACAGGATGGATGGATTTCTGAAGCTATTTTCTGAAAACTCTATTTCTGGGAGACAATTATTATGGGAAGGAGGAGCAGGAAATTTTCTTCACTCAGAGAAAAAGCAGACACTTGCCCCAGTAATTCAGTGTTGTGTCAGTTTTCCTAGGATGGTACAATTGTGTCATGAATCTCCTCTGCCTTAGGTCACTGGGGCTAAATGGAAACACAAGAAGAAGAAATTTGTTGTTGTTATTGATTTTTGTTTGCTTATTTGATATGCTTTGTTTTGTTTTCAGGAATGGTCACAGGGCAATTTTGAATTCAGAGGTCTTTCCATATTAAGGAAAGGAGGCAAAATATAGTCTCCTAAATATTTTGGCAAATGTAGACTTGATTCAATTTTTCTTTAATTGTTTGAGGTACTTATCAGCGTTCTACCTTCAACCAGCTTTTCATTAGTAATGGCACAAGTCATGACCATTAGCCAATTAATCAGATAAATTACAATGGAAAAAAAGGAATGTGCAGATAATAGGATGATCCTTTGAGAACTAAGGATTGTTATCTATCAGTGGGGATTATTGACTAGGCATAAAAATAAATAAGTAATCTCAGATAACTATTAAAACGGAAAAATCTCTTTCTCAAAGAATTTTATATCTTAGAAAATTAGAGAGGAACAAGGATATATAGAATCATATCCATATAATTAAATGATTCTGATTTAATCACAAAATAATCTTAGTTTTTGAAAGAAACATCATGGAAGTGTTTTGTTTTGTTTTGTTTCTTCCTGCGATACAACAGAAAACTTTTCAATATATAGGTATTTACAAGGATTCTTTCCTTGACCAACTCTACTCAGGCTCCTCTGAGCCCCTCATCTTGACTAGGTCTCAACTCAGCTTATATAGATTTAAACAAACACTAACTCAGTTTCTAACAGCTCAAGTCCATATCGCTGGGATGACACTAGCTTGCCTGAGAAAACACAAGGCCGCCCAAATAATTTACTGTTTGTTTCAGCCCATACCTGATGATGGGGACCCCTGTCTCCCAGTCGTGAGAAGGTGTGAGTTTACTGCATTAAGTGCGGGTTAGCAAACCCAGATGGGTTTCACATGGACCAAGTCCTCCTTCCCACTTTTTGTAATTTTCCCTTCCCTGACTCTGCTCACAGCCCTGCCATTCCCCCTCCCTCAAGCCTCATTCTCCATTTATTTATTTATGATATAATTGACATGGAATGTGTATATTTAAGGTGTACAACCTGTTGATCTGATATACTTAAATATGGCAATAAGATTACCACCTTAGCTTTAGCTAACATCTCTATTACATCACATAGTTATCATTTCTTTTTTAATAATGAGAACATTTAAGATCTAGGCTCTTACCAATTTTGAAGTATATAATACAGTATTGTTGACTATAATCACTGTCCTGTACATTAGATCTCCAGAACTTATTCATCATCTAATTGCAACTTTGTACCCTTTACCAACATCTCCCCAGTCCAGCCACTGCCCACTCCCTGGTGACTGCATTCTGTAACTGTAACTGTAAGTCTGCTACGTTGTCTTTCAAGTGCCCGATTCCCTTTGCACAAATCGGAATGGAACTCAGTTCTTTCCCCTACTATCAGTAGTTACTGAATAAAATCTGCTTTCACCACTTTAGCTAATGTCCAGCTTTGTATATCTTTGCCAGTATCCATTATCCAGAAACCTTCAGAATACACAGAAAATAAAAGAATTAGCAGTCTCTCCAATAGCCACAGTAAATGGTCAGATTTTCATCACCCTCCTAACTCTGTGCCATCAGCCATAAAGCATTGTCATCACTATCTCCAAGTGGTCTTGCTTATGTCTCACATACCAACTGATGTCAACTTGCTATTATACAACTTGTATTAATACAACCATTTTACAACTGGCTCAGAATATTTTTTTAGTGCTCAATTAATTGAATCAGATTTTAGAACTCTATTTCTAGATAATACAGACTCCTTTCATAAACCAGCTATGTTAGATGGTACTATTATGAAAAATTATTCACTGCTCCTCCCTGGGGAAGGATGATACCCCCCAGTCCAATGCTTTCAGGATTGCCATATAACTTACTTTAGCCAATTAAATGTGAGCAAAAATATGATACTTCTGAAAAGAAGCTTCAAGAGCCAGAGCACAGTTTGCCATGAACTCATGTTCTTTCCAGTTGGGCAGTGCCAACAGGCCGGGTTCTTAGGTGAAGACAAGATGCAGTTGACCTGCGAGAGGTGTGTAGTGTAGGTAAGAAATACATCTGAGATTTTCTAAGCCAAAAAGATTTGGGCGTCAGCCCCAGGTGCCTAGCGGTTAAGTTCAGTGCACTCCACTTTGGCAGCCTGGGTTCGGTTCCCGGCGCAGACCTACACTACTCATCTGTCAGTGGCCATGCTGCGGTGACGGCTCACACACACAATCAAGAGGAAGATTGGCAGCGGATGTTAGCTCAGGGCAAATCTTCCTCAGCAAAAAAAAAAAGAAAAAAAAAAGATTTGGAAGTTGTCTGTTATGCAGACATAACCTAGCCTACCCTAACTAATACACCAGGTAAATTAATGGGTTAGGATACTATGTGTATCCTTGCTTGTGGTACAGGCAGGACTACAAGGAGAATACGAACATACAAATCATAGGGGAAATCTGAGATAACCATAAGAAAATATTGTTACTTGATACATTATTGTTAAGTCAATAAAACAAAATGAAGAATAAGTTAAACCTGTTTCCCTATTTCTTAATTTAATTCATCTTAGTTGTATCGTATTTTTGTTCTATTTTTATTCATTCAATATGAATGTTTAAATGCCTTCTAAGTAGTCCTGTTTAAACAAACTCAATTGCGTTCCCCTTGCTGGATATAACAATTTTTTCTAGTATGACGTTCATCCTACTAGGCAACTTTATGTACATTTACATACATATGTATAATATATTGTTTTGTTATGTAAATTTTAAAAAAATATTGCTGATCTTATGAAACTTTCTATGTTAATATATATATATATCCTACTATATTCATTTTAACTACTGTATTATATTCCATAGTAGATATACTTCAACTTATTTAATTGTTCACATATTGATGAACATCTATGTATTTCTAATTCACTATTATAATCAAAATTACAATGGTTATTCATACACTTTCTCCCTACGCCCCATCCATGTGTATATGATATGAACTAGCAATGGACTTGCCTGTTAATTCTTCCATTATTTTCCTCTTTTCTTCCAAAGTGAGTACAGAAATTTACACTTCTCTAAGCAGAGAAGAACACCAATTATTTCACAGACATCTTTGCAAACATGTAATATTTTAATATTTTTATTATTTTAACAAATGTAAGGGTAAAAAATTGATATCATTGTTTTTCTTTGCATTGCTCTAATCAGTAGTGATTTTGAAAATTTCTTTATATTTCTTGGCGTTGTCTTTCCGTTTCTGTGATTTTCCTGTGTGTATCAATGGTGTATTTTTCTATAGGATATTCATCATTTTTTGTGGTTGTTATTTATAATTTATTTTGTGGGGGATCTTTGGTGAAGTTCATTGATGCTCTTCTGATTCATGGAAAATTATTATCACAGATGATTGCAAGACTCCTTTTTTATTTTCTTCTCCTAGGCCTTCATACTACTGTGTTTAAGATATGCTTGGATATGCATGCGTCCTCATAAATAGATAGTGTTGTTTTGAATGTTTATGTGTTCTAATAAACACAAATTATATGGCTCTATAGATTCTGTGTCTTTCATGCTTCATTGAGCACTACATTTTTTTTTTCTTGGAAAAGGGTTCAGATATTTGCTTGAAGAACACTGTCCATTTCAGTTCTTATAAACATTGACCTGAACTTCAGATGCATTTTGAAATTCAGTAGTCTTTAGGAAAGAGAGAAATTTGTAAAATTCAGCCATTACTAACTGGAAGAAAATAAAAGTGATTATTTAACTGGTCTCTAGATGGAGAAATGAATTCTAGCTGTAAAGTAATAGAAGATTGTATAATATATGTGTACATATGTATACATATTCCTTACACATATATATAAGAAAATATATACCTATATATAGACTATATAAAAATTTTAAACTCACTTATGTCAAAATATAAACAAAATTAAACAAATACATTCATGATATTAACTCTTTGGTATATTTGTTGCAAGTATGATAAAAAGCTATTTTTTTTCTTTGCCTACATACCTATTTTTTTTCTTTTTACTGTAGTAACACTGGTTTATAACATTGTATAAATTTCAAGTGTATATCATTATACTTATATTTCTTCACAGATTACATCGTGAGAACTACATTTTCTTTCTTTTTTTTTTTTTTAAAGATTTTTATTTATTTTATTTTTTCCCCCCAAAGCCCCAGTAGATAGTTGTACGTCATAGCTGCACATCCTTCTAGTTGCTGTATGTGGGACTCGGCCTCAGGATGGACGGAGAAGTGGTGCCTCGATGCGCACCCGGGATCTGAACCCGGGCCACCAGCATTGCAGCGCGCGCACTTAACCACCAAGCCACAGGGCCAGCTCAGAACTACATTTTCAAAGATGAGTGTATGGTACCATATGTACCTCTAATCTATTGTTTCTAGGGGCTGTATAATTCTAGGATATACATCTACCATATTTTGTTCTTGCAAACCAGTTTTCTCTGCCATTCTTGTACATGACATATATGACCCAGAGTATACATTTCTCTAGAGCAAATACTCAAGAATGGCATTTCTGGGTTGTAGGGTAGACACAGACTTCATTTCATTGACACCGTCATACTGCTCTCCAGAGAGGCTGTCACGGTTTATGCTTCAACCAGCAGTGCCTAGTTGGTGTGATTTTCTGACATTCTCAATGATAATTTCAATTATTTGACACTCCTTTACCAAAATTCCATATTTTGTGATATTAACTATTGTACTAGTCTATGGTATTGCGATGATATGCTGTCTCTTTTAGTTTCTATGTACTTGGCATTTCTTTGCCTGTCTTTTTTTTCCTGTTCTTTATTTCTCTGAAGAAGAGATTTCTTCTCCAAACACATTCCTGGCCTCCATCTACCTCTTTATACCTTCTTAACCTAGGAAAGTAGAACAACTTATTTTATTAAATTTGGGGGAAGTAACAGGGAACAGAGTTGACCCTGTTCCTACAGGATATCTGAATCCATCGGGTCTGAGCAGAAGAGAAGGAGAATGTTGAAGGGGAAGTTCTGTCCTAATCCTGCACGGTGCCCTCAGTCGTCGAGTGGATATTTTTAACCTCACCTACCACTCCATGGTTTTATATTACAAATTGGGTAGGGAAGATGGGTCCTAATAGCTGGAAATCCTTAGCCTCCTTCATAACAGGGCTAAGAATAATGAGAAATAAAAGCAAAAATAGTGGAATTCAGGAGAGCACAAGGTTCACAGGAGAGAATTTGATGGAGTTTGGAGCATGGTACTGGTGCTGGGACTTTATTTTTTTTCTTAGGTGTTTTGAGAGGCTTATTTTAGGCCAAGAGGATTCTTATGTTTGTGATTTACTTATTTTTTCAATACTAGGATGAGGGCCTTTAACCTAACCACAGGATGTTTTGATCTTGGTGGTTCATTATAGATCAAAGAAGCCTTGTCCACAGATCATAGTCTCTTTATAGATCCCTATTAAAGCACAAGGATAATAGGGACCTCAGCGAGGTGAGTGTCCCCAAGGGCAGGAAGGATGTCAGGGTAAAGGGTACCACAGCTTACTACTCAGGCACAGCTTTCCTAAACATGCTTGGCTGTGGCAAAGCTTTATTATACGAAAAAGAAGGGTCTTCACGAGCCCTTTTAGTATCAGGGGGCAGAATGATATTTAATGCTTTTAGATTCCAAAACAGCTGACTTTCTTGTGTTGCAGAGCAAAAGTGAGTTCTCACTTTTAAAATATACATGCCAAACTAAGAAAATAAAAGGAAAAAAGTGTCATGCCAAACTGCTATTAAAGAGAACACTAGAGAAAAGGCAGAAGATTCGATTATTACATGTATTAGGAAACCACCCTTAAAGGCCAATAACAGCTATACCAAGTGCGTATAGAAAATCTATACAAGTTTAAGACGAAGGTTAATATAAAATAATTAAAGCAATATTAGATATTGTCAAGGTGGTAGAATTACTGTGGGTGTAGATACTGATATATTGCTGGGGCTCTGAGTGATGTTGGAGAAATTATAGATGTAAGCCTCTTAAAAAGGCACAAATAGATGAAAGATACTAAAGGAGATCCAGGCAAAATAATTATATATTATGTCTATGCCTGGCTGGACCAATGGAAAAATGTTTTGTTGATGAAATTATTACTGAGAGAGAAAAAGGTAGACAAAATTTGTTTGAATAATGGATGCTTCTAGGAGAAACATGAGGATTCGATTTCATATTTCGATGATGAGAGGCACCAAAATATCAAATGTGTAAGAGAATGTTAGAAAAACAAATGTCTGGATCAGATAGAAAAGAAAAGAAAGAAGTCATTCAATTCTAGCAACTTAGGGGCATCCCAGGACTCAAGCCTCAGAAACATCTATCACAGCTTCAGCTCAGGAATCTGGTGAGAGCAATTCCAGAGTAGAAATAAACGTGAGGATAAGGAAAAAACACTCCTTGGTTTTACAGACATAGCAATTCTATAGCAAAAGGCAGTGGAAACATGGCTGGGGACACAGGACTCAAATGTATTATCTCAGGAGATGGTGTGGGGAATGTCACTGATTGGAGCCAGCATGGAGTAGCTCTGGGGCCCAGAAACTTTAGAGCATAAGAGGAGATGGAAATTAGGAGGTTTTGATAATGAAAGATAGAAAAGAAAGGTCCCTCAAAAAGGAACTGGTGACAACACTAATTTTAAAAACTTGCTAGATGGTGCCTCTCTCTAATTCACCTCCCAGAGAAAACATGGTTTGCTTAGACAGATTTTTTTTTTCCACACATGGTAAATGCATACTGCCAAAATTAACTTCTTGCCAGAAATTTTTTCTATTTTGAGCTGGATTTCACAGGATATGAATTATGGACCATTGAACCCGGTGATGGCCCCCTTCACCATCTTTGTGTATAACAGAAATTATTTTTTTGTTTTTTTAATGACTAGTAATATTTGATTTTCCATATATATCTGTTTTATCCATTCCCTTGTTGATGTATACTTGATTTGTTTCTAATTTTTGACTAGTATGAATAAAGCTTCTATAATTATTTTTGTAAAGATACTTTAGAGAACATATTTTTTCATTTGTTTTAAGTATTACCAGGAAGTATATTTACTGGGTCATAAGGTAGTGTTGTGGTTAACTTTACAAGAAATGGCAAAATGGTTTCCAAAATTCTGGACTATTTTATATTTCAATGAGCAATGTATGAAAATTCCAGATAATCCACATTCTCAATCAGGTCTGATTGTATGATTTATACAATTCCCATAGCAATGAAATGCTACCTCATTATGGTTTTAATTTTTGTTTCACTGATGTTATGTGACCCTGGGCATCATTCCACATGCTTATTGGCAAGTTTTGTCTCTTCTGTTATGAAATATTCCATGTCTTCTGTACATTTATACTAGATTGTTTGTCTTTATTTATTGATTCATAGAAGTTAATTTTCTATGCTCCTACAAAGGCTTTGTCAAAATATATGATTTATGAATATTTTATTTTAGCCACTTTACCTGTTTATTTTATAAATAGTGTCTTTTGATAAACAGAAGCTATTTATTTTGATTAATTTGATTTATCATTCTTTGTCTTTAATGCTTTTTATATCCTCTTTATGTTCTCTCTCTGTCCTACCCCAAAGATTGTGACTATTTTCTCCTCTGTGTTATTTTAGGAGCTTTATAACTTTAGCTTTTACTTTTAGTCTATGATCAATCTTTATTTTTGTGTGGTGTGAGGTAGGGGAAGAAGTTCATATTTTTCCATATCTAGTTGTTTTTGAACTGTTTGATGAAAAGAATCCCCGTTAGCCATTGAACGACCTGATTACCCTTGTAAAAAACCCACCATATATGTATATGTTTATTTATGAACTACTTATTTTGTTCTATTGATCTACCCTTACACCAATAACTCACTGTTGAAATTAGTGTAGATTGATGATAGGCCTGTAAATGAAGTAGCATGAATTCTCCAACCTTGTTTTTCAAAATTACTTTGGCTTTTCTAGATACTTTAATTTTTCTATAAAACTCTTAGAATAAACTCATGAATTCCTACAAAAGAGACTTTTGGAATTTTGACCAATATTGCATTAAACATTCTGTGTAAAATTTATGAGAATATTCTTAACAATATTCAGTATTTCAATCTATTTACACAATATATCTCTCAAATAGTTTAGATCTTCCTTAATTTCTTTTACCAATATTTGTAATTTGCAGCATAGAGAACTTAAATATTTTTGTTACACTTACTCCTAACTATTTTTTGGTAAGCACAATATTTTAATAGAATCATTTTATTTTTTCTAGTTGTTGGTTACTTGTATTTCAAAATACAATCAAGTTTTTCTGTGTCATTCATTCTAGTAGCCATTTTGTATATTCTTTAGTATTTTTATGTAAATAAACAGTTTGTGAGTAGTAGTTTTACTTGTATTCTGATCTTTATACACTTATTCTCTTTCTTGTGTTATTGCCCTTTATATATCATACCTTTATTTTTCTTAAATATCTAATGGCTAGTACCTCCAGTTCAATATTGGAAAGGAGTATGAGAGTGAAAGATTGCCTTGTTCTCATATTTGCTGGGAAAGAGTTCAATATTTCACCATTAGGTATAAGGTTATATGTAGGATTTTCAGTATAACCATAATCTATGTGAGGATACTCCCATTAATTCCTAGTTTCCTGAGAGTTCTTTCATTAATGAGTTTTGATCTTTATTAAATTTTAATATCTATTTCAGGATCATATGTTTTATTGTGTGTTAATATATAAATGGATTTGATTAATTTTCCAAAGGTTAATTTAAACTTGTATTTCTGGGACAGACCTGACTCATGATCATTAAGCTTTTAATGATATGTTAATATCATGATATATGCTATATTGAACTTTTTATGTATTGCTGGATGATCTAATATGGTCAATTGGGTTATGAATGCCTCTGTTTATGTTCATGAAGAATATTGATCAGTAATTATTATGCATGTATATATATATACACACATACTTTACATTTTACATATATATTATATGCATATATATGATCTATAGTGTGTTATATATAATTTTTTCATTGAGAAAATATCTTTGACTATTCAATTTATTTGATAGCTATCGAGTTATTAACATTTTATAATTTTTCTTCAATCAATTCTTTTAAAAAGAATTTGTTTTATCAAAGTTGTTCATATAACTAGCAAACTATTACTCGTAGTATTTCTTTACTATGTGTTTAATCTCTAAAGAATCTGTAGTAATAAGTCTCTTTCATTGCTAATAATGATAATTCATATTTTCTGTCTCTTTTTTTAATCAGTCTTGCTAGAATATATTAATTTTATTATCTGTATATGTTTTACTCTTAACATCAGAGTGAATCCATAGTCTTGAGATACTTACTGTTGAAAGGGCATCGTTCTCTGGGGTTTCAATGGAATGACTGGAGTGTTTTCCAATCTCTTATAACTTGGCGTTATTCAGTCTCGAAATTTTGTTTCCATGGTGGTAAGTAGTAGCTGAGATCTCTGCTTACCCTTTTTCATCCTCTTAGCCATTACTTTTTTTTTTTTTTGTGAGGAAGATCAGCCCTGAGCTAACATCCATGCCAATCCTCCTCTTTTTGCTGAGGAAGACCAACCCTGAGCTAACATCTATTGCCAATCCTCCTCCTTTTTTTCCCCTTTTCCTCCTCAAAGCCACAGTAGATAGTTGTATGTCATAGTTGCACGTCCTTCTAGTTGCTGTATGTGTGACGCCACCTCAGCATGGCCGGACAAACAATGTGTCGGTGCGCGTCCGGGATCCGAACCCGGGCTGCCAGTAGCGGAGCGCGCGCACTTAACCGCTAAGCCACGGGGCCAGCCCCTCCTAGCCATTATGTTTTTCCTAGAGCCATAAAGTCTGCGCTATGATTATGGATTAGTACCCGATTTCTATGAAATCTATACCACATCTACTGGTTATGAAACCGAGCACAAAGAGGTTGAAAAACCTTCCCTGGGCTAGAAGAGAGCAAAACCTTTGAGATGAGCTTTGCTGACTGCAGCTGTGCATATCCAACATAAGCAACTGTTGTTTAAAACTAACCAGGTCTTTCTGTCCCTCCTTAGTATATGAGTGAGCTGTCTCTCCCAGGAAATCAAGGTCCAGACGTCAAGATTCAGCCTCACAAGGCCTAATGCAGGCTGAAGATGAAAACTAACCAGAAAAGTCCAGACAGTCAAGGAAAAGAAATTCAGTCTTCAAGGCCAAAGGCAGGCTGGTGGGAAGGTGCCGACCAGTGCGGCCACGTGCTCGCCCTCCCCTACGTAAAACCGCAGCACGTGCTTTCCCTAGCAACGTTTAAAACCCCTTGCTTCCCATCTTTCAAGGAGACAGGACAAATTTGTGAGTTCTCAACTCCCAGCTGATGTCACCGGAAATAAAAACTCTTTCCTTGCCATAAACCTGGCATTCCCGTTTTATTTGGCCCCTCTTGTGTGGTGCGCAAAGAACCTGTGTATGTGTCTGGTAACAGTTATTGCTTAGAGGTAAAAAAAAAATCAATATAGATTTCACCCAGTGATGTTTCTTTATTTTGAGGGTCAGATTCTCTCTAGGTTCTGCCTACTTTTTGTAGTAATTTAGTACTGTTAATTTTTTTGTGTGTAAAATTTTCTTCAGCATCTATATATGTTTCTTTTATTTCTTGGAGAGTGAGCCCTCTATATGCAACTCTGCCATTACCAGAACCAGAATTCAATGGATTTAACCTTTGGTATTATCAAGAATCCAACTTGGATGGAGACAAGAGTATTGAATTTTTGAGGTCTCGGTAAATTCTAATTCCATTTCTGGGGAGGACATATCTGATTGGCAGAAAAGAGCAGCAAAGACCCTGGGGAATTGGAAGGTTACATTTCAATATTTAAGGGATAGGATTCAGGATTTTTTCATTGTAAGGGAGATTTCTTCATTTCTTCCAAAATGTTTGGAATTTGTTCAGATATTTAGAAGGAAAAACAAACAAAACATCAACAAAAAAGCCCAATTACCTGGTCACATAGCAAATTTAACCAAAGCTATAATTTGACAACTCAGAAATTCACAGTTTCCACTTGCAGCCCAGCTGCTCCAAACAATAAGGGATTCTGTACACGGTCGTAAAACGCCGCTAGGCTTCAGCCATTGCCTTGAGGAATATATTTAGGAAGTTTATCCTTTTTTTCTTTTTGTAAGCTTTTCAACACTATTGGAAGAATTCCCTCATCCCATAGTCCTTAAATATTTTATGTCCTTCATACTGTTCTGTGCGAGTCGTCATTCCATCTTTTAAATCTTTGCTTTCATTGTACACTTTTTTTCCTGGTGATCATAGATTACAATTTACTTCTTTTTCTACTGCAGGCCAAGGTGCCTGAGAATTACCTAGTAAGACTAGGTAAGAATTTAAAGACCTAGTAAGAATTTAAAATGCCATCTTCTTCTTTTCTTTTTTTTTTCTTTTTATTGAGGTATAATTGACGTACAACGTAACATTAATTTCAGGTGTACAACATAATGATTTGATATTTGTATCTACTTCAAAATGACCACCACCATAAGTCCAGTTGACATCTGTCACCATACATAGTTATGGAATTTTTTTCTTTTGATGAGAACTTTTAAGATCTGCTCTTTTACTGACTTTCAAACATGCAATAAGGTATTATTAACTATAGTTGCAATGCTGTATGTTACATCCCCATGACTTATTTATTGTATGGGGAAGTTTGTACCTTTTGACTCCCTTCACCCATTTCACTTGCCGCCCACCCCCTGCCTCCGGCAATCACCAATCTGTTCTCTGTGTCTATGAGCTTGGTAAAATGCCTTCGTCTTCAACATGGCCAGACAACTGATGATGGATTGTTTCCATTTCCCTGAAAGATTACACACAACCCATTCTACTGACAGTTTCTGAAACAGTTGGCATTTATTTGAAAGGAACAGAAAATGACTGGGTGATTTAAGCACAAACGTTGTTGGTGAGTTCACAAAACTTTATGGGATGCTAGAAATGGAAGAACAGAGGCTAGACAGAAGCTAGAGCTGCAGTCAAAACCATACCACAGAGACCCTGCTTCTTGTAAAAGAGCTACAGGACAACTTTCACTGTTCCTTCTGTTGCCAGCATCAACCAATAGATGCTTGTTCTCTTGGAAAATGCACATGGCTAATCCAGTTGCCACTGCCAACAGAATGTATTCTCCACTTGTTCTGTATCTTTGTCACTAACTCCTACTACATGGGTATTTCTGATGGGTTGAGATTATGGGATATGTCCATACATTAGGTGGGACACTGAGTGTGTTGGACAGATTGCTTTGGATTATAAGCAACAGGTACAACCCCCTAATTTTAACAAAATTATATATGTCTTATTTGCTTTACACACCAATTTTGTGTTAATTGAGGTTATACTCCTTATATGTTCTCATTTCAGGACATAGGGTGAAAGAGCAGAGTGATGACGTGTCTATGAAAGCCTCTGCTCTGACATTGCGTACAGTCACTTCTGCTCATATTTCACTGATGGAAGCTACATGGCCAAATATGATGTTAGTGGGGCAGGAAATTAAACTCTTGCCATAAAGAGGCACTGAACTTGGCAAAAGGCAAAGGTGTAAAATCCTTGTATAATGAAGCCAGTGGATAATTGGAAACACTAATAAAACCTACTAAATTATTGTACTTTCCTTCTAGAGTGTGAAGTAAGCCTCATCAATCCTTTTTTGATAGAACTTCACCATATACAGGAAAAGTTTTCAGATGCTTGGCAGGTACATTATGATAATTGTTCACTATAGTTTTTGTGATGCATTCCTTTAAAGGTGTATAGTGTTTTAACTTGTTTGGCCTCTTTTTGACACCTCTAGGATGACACAGGTTAACTTTCACGTTTCTCCAACTGTTATAACATAGAAAGAGAGTTTAATATGCCAAAATTACCAACCAGGATATCTCTTATCTACATTGGGAAACTGGGAAATGAATAATATAGACAATTTTTAGAAGGAAAATGAAGATTTTTAAAATTTTGTTGATGGTTCTAAAATTATTCTTCCAGTTTATCCTTATAATTCAATAACAAAAAACATATAACACTTGTATTCTGGAAAAAACATAGATTAAAAAGTTTATTCTAAAAGAAGTAAAAAAATGGAAAAGATCAATGATCATGAAAAAATTAAAAGATAGTAAAATAATTTCCCCGGAAAATCTCGAGGTCAATTTTTTTCAATGAAGGGCAGGACAATGTAGGTTAATTTGCTTCAAAATACATTAACATGTAAAATAAAGAGAAGACAATTTATGCAGCAAAGGGGTACACAAAAAGGCGATTTAGTAGAACAAATAGAACAAGTCATGAAATGTTTAAATGAAAAAAAAAAAAGTGTCCTTTCAAAGTAATGGGAAAACATTTGACCATTCAGTAATCGCTATTGGATAAATTTGTTCACTACTTGGGGGGAGAAAACTCAAAAACAGGAAAAAATATGTAGAAAGTCAGAAGGAAAACAACACAAAACAAAACAAAAACTAGACTTGTTAGCCAGGATTCTGCTGGGAGATAGAAACCACACCAGTAAAGGCAGCAGGAAAATTTTATTTAAAAGAAATTTTATCTAGTAAAAGATTGACAGAGAAGTTTAAGGAATACAGAAGTTGGAATTTCACAAGACAATTACTGTTTCTAAAGCTGACGGAGAATGAATAAGGATAGAATTAGAAATTCAAGGCAGGGGCACCAACTCAACACTAAGCTTCAGATATCTGAGGAGAAGAATGGCAGCCAAACGAACTGGCAACCTGCCTGTGGCAATGAAACATGGTGGAGTGTACAAGGCACGGCTGGTCTGTAAGAGAAGTCCACTGCTTGAGGATGGAGACATAAGCTGTAGGCTGTGAACCACAGCAGGTCTGAGGAACTGCCCACCGCTGGCTGAGGGAGAACCTCGCCAGTAAGCGCCAGCCACAATTTATCTGTCAGGGCTGCCGCAGAGAAAGCTTCCAGTGCCCCACCTACCCCAGCTGAGTCTCTGGCTCCTGTGCAGAAAAACAGCACATTTCAAGAAGGAAAGCACAAAAGAAAGTGCTTTCCTTCTCTCTGGTCTTACAGTGTCCTTCCAGCACCCTTTATGGGCAAAGCCAAACATTAAGCCAGCTGGCTAAGGATAAAATGTCTCCAGAGTCCGTCTTCAATGTTTCTATACTTGTCTTACAAGTTTGTATAAGTTTGAAATTATTTCAAAAGTAAAAACTTGGAATTATGTTTCATAAATTGTTTAACAAACATATGAACAGGTATTCAGGCACTTTAACAACCAGAAAAAAGAAAACCTAAGATGTTATTTATAATTGTCATTTTTTAAAAATTCTATATAGAATTTATTGTGAACCTGAGGAAAAATAAGTATAAACATATAACAATTCAGAATTAAAGTGGTACAGAAATTTGAGAACAAAATTTAAAGTGTGACTATTACTTAAATCAGCCATTCTATTTTTAAGAATATATTCCAAAGAATCAATCACATACGTGTGCAAGGATATAGGCACAAAAACTTCCATGGATCATGCTTTGTAATATCTAAAAATAAAAGACAAACTATATATGCATCAACCGGGAATTGGTTAAATAGAATATGACATATACATGCTCTGGAATACTATGAATATAGTCACTAAAGTCAAGGTATTAACAAGCAAGGAAAGTAGTCAATGAAAAAGACAATGAAAATGGCCAATTGAACAAAAAGATAAAGCATATTGTTGCAATAAAAAGTATGTATGTATAAATTTGTTGAGCTGGGTTTGGAAGAATCCATCCTGACCTATTAAATTGGCTAGCTGGAGAGAGAGAGCTACTGGAGCCATGACTTTTGACTTTATAACTGGTTATTATTTTATCTGTGATTTTATTATATTTCAAATGTTAAAAAAATATCATGCAATTAAAAGCATATATATGTTTAAGGTTTACACACACACACACACACACACACGCACACACACACAGAGTCAGACACTGCATAACAATGTTTCAGTCAATGACAGACCGCATATACGACAGTGGTCCCATAGGACTAGTACCATATAGCCTAGCGTAGTAGGCCATACTATCTAAATTTGTGTAAGTACACTCTACGATGTTTGCACGACAGAGAAATTGCCTAACAGCGCATTTCTCAGAATGTATTCCCTATCGTTGAGCAACACGTGACTCTATAGATTGTGTATATATAATCAATATATAATGCATAATTATATAATATTAATATTTATATATCAATATATATTAATACATAATATATAAATTAATGGTTATTATAAAATTAATATCATTATTATATAATGGATAAAATTCTTGATATACAATTAATATATGTTAATATATTTATTATATGATCTATACATTAATTAATATAATATATAAATATTAATATATAATTTTATATACAATTATATAATATATATGATCTATCTATATATAATCAAAAAAGCCTCTCGCATGAAGCTATAAAGTTTAAATGTTATTTATATCACTTTAAATATGTAAATATTATTATATTTTAGAGAAAATGAAGTTACATTTTAGTACTTTTTATCCTGTTTGTTCACCTGGGAATTGTCTTGCAGCAGTAATCAATAAAACATGGGCCAAGTCACGTCTGCCAACAAACTGAAAATGACCCAAAAATTGATTAGTAGAGCTTAATATATGTGTTTACTATATGCAGAAAATGCAATTTTATGTTTTGTATTCAGCTATAATATAATAATAAAATAGGTTAAAAAATTACTGTACCTCAACATAATAAAGGCCATATATGACAAACCCACAGCCAACATCATACTCAACGGGGAAAGACTGAAAGCCATTCCTCTGAGAACAGGAACGAGGCAGGGCTGCCCACTCTCACCACTCCTGTTCAACATAGTACTGGAGGTTTTGGCCAGACCAATTAGGCAAGAAAAAGGAATAAAAGGAATCCAAACAGGTAACGAAGAAGTGAAACTCTCACTATTTGCAGATGACATGATTGTATGTATAGAAAACCCTAAAGAATCTGTTGGAAAACTATTAGAAACAATCAACAACTACAGCAAAGTTGCAGGGTACAAAATCAATCTACAAAAATCAGTTGCATTTCTATATGCTAATAATGAACTAACAGAAAGAGAGCTCAAAAAGATAATACCATTTACAATTGCATCAAAAAGAATAAAATACCTAGGAATAAATCTTACCAAGGAGGTGAAGGACCTATACAATGAGAACTACAAGACATTATTGAAAGAAATCCATGATGACATAAAGAAATGAAAAGATATCCCATGCACGTGGATTGGAAGAATAAACATAGTTAAAATGTCTATATTACCTAAAGCAATCTACAGATTCAATGCAATCCCAATCAGAATCCCAATGACATTCTTCACAGAAATAGAAAAAAGAATACTAAAATTTATATGGGGCAACAAAAGACCCCGAATAGCTAAAGAAATCCTAAAGAAAAAGAACAAAGCAGGAGGCATCACAATCCCTGACTTCAAAACATACTACAAAGCAATAGTAATCAAAACAGCATGGTACTGGTACAAAAACAGACACACAGATCAATGGAACAGAATTGAAAGCCCAGAAATAAAACCACACATATACGGACAGCTAATTTTCGACAAAGGTGCTAAGAACATGCAACGGAGAAAGGAAAGTCTCTTCAATAAATGGTGTTGGGAAAACTGGACAGCCACATGCAAAAGAATGAAAATGGACCATGTGCTATCGCCATACACAAAAATTAACTCAAAATGGATCAAAGACCTGAAGGTGAGACCTGAAACTATAAAACTCATAGAAGAAAATATAGGCAACACACTATTGGACATTGGTTTTAATGGAATCTTTTTGGATAACATGCCTACCCAGACTAGGGAAACTAAAGAAAAAATAAACAAGTGGGACTTTATCAGATTAAAGAGCTTTTATAAGACAAATGAAACCAGAATCAAGATGAACAGACAACCAACCAGCTGGGAGAGAATATTTGCAAAATATACATCTGACAAGGGGTTGATCTCCATAATATATAAAGAACTCACACAATTGAACAACATAAAAACAAACAACCCAATCAAAAAATGGGCAGAGGAAATGAACAGACACTTCTCCAAGGAAGATATACAGATGGCCAATAGGCACATGAAAAGATGCTCAACATCACTAATCATCAGGGAAATGCAAATCAAAACAACACTAAGATACCACCTCACGCCCATTAGAATGGCTATAATCACCAAGACAAAAAACAACAAATGTTGGAGAGGATGTGGAGAAACAGGAACCCTCATACACAGCTGGTGGGAATGCAAATGGGTGCAGCCTCTATGGAAAACGGTATGGAGATTCCTCAAAGAATTAAAAATAGAGATGCCCTGTGATCCAGCCATCCCACTACTGGGAATCTATCCAACGCACCTGAAATCAACAATCCAAAGAGGCTTATGCACCCCTATGTTCATTGCAGCATTATTCACCATAGCCAAGAAGTGGAAGCAACCTAAGTGTCCCTCGACTGACGATTGGATCAAGAAAATGTGGTATATATATATACAATGGAATACTACTCAGCCATAAGAAAAGACAAAATCGTCCCATTTGCAACAACATGGACGGGCCTGGAGCGTATTATGTTAAGTGAAATAAGCCAGAAAGAGAAAGACAAACACTGTATGATCTCACTCATATGTGGAATATAAACCAACACATGGACAGAGAAAACTGGACTGTGGTTACCAGGGGCAGTGGGGGTGGGGGGTGGGCACAAGGGGTGAAGGGAGTCATATATACGGTGATGGACAAACAAAAATGTACAACCCAAAATTTCACAATGTTATAAACCATTAAAACATCAATAAAAAAAAATTACTGTAGAAACTCATACTAGTTAGCATTGACATCATAAGAATGGGAGATAAAAAATGACTGATATGAGATTGATGTCCATATGGATCACCTTGTACTAAATTGATATAGAACTTTTTATATAATGCCAAAAACACTACAATCTAACAGAAATGAACTTGATAAAAAAATAAGATAGTAAATGGTTTAGAGTTTATAGGGAATTATAAAATCCAGTAGACTTTCAATTTGCATAACATTTTTAATAAAATCTGTCCCCAAACTGTTTTAAAAAATCTAACATAGTTATGCTTTTATTAGTAAAAAGCAAGCACACAAACTGGATTAGTGGCAAGTGAAAATAAACAGTAAAGAGTCTGTTCTTTTTAATGAATTGATTTTTAACATTTTCCTCAGCCTTCCATGAATGAGTTGTTTGGATTCCACATTCCTCCTATACATTTTCCTATTAATAGTCATTATTCTCTACTGATTATTTTTTCTCCAGTACTGTCCTTTCAATTTTACCTTTAATTGTTTTTTATTAACTTTTTTTAATTTATTTTCTTCTTGAGGTAATATTGGTTTATAACATTACATAAATTTCAGGAGTACATCGCTATATTTCGATTTCTGTGAAGACTACATCGTGTTCACCACCCAAAGTCTAATTGCCAACTGTCACCTTACACGTGTGCCCTTTTACCCCTTTCACTCTCCCCACTACCCCCTTACCCTCTGGTAATCACCAATCTATTCTCTGTGTCTATGTGTGTGTTAGTTGTTATTTGTTTTCCTTATCTTCCACATATGAGTGAAATCATACGGTAATTGTTTTTCTCCGTCTGACTTTTTTGCTTAGCACAATGCCCTCAAGGTCCATCTATGTTGTTGCAAATGGCAAGAATTTTTCTTCTTTTTTATAGCTAAGTAGTATTCCACTGTGTATATACACCACATCTTCTTTACCCATTCATCCCTTGATGGGCACTTAGGTTGTTTCCAAGTCTTAGCTATTGTGAATAACGCTGCAATGAACGTAGAGGTGCAAACATCTTTTCAAATTAGTGTTTTCATGTTCTTTAGATAAATACACAGTTGTAGAATAGCTGGATAATATGGTAGTTTTATTCTTAATTCTTTGAGGAATCTCCATACTGCTGTCCCACGTTCAATCTTCATAGCCCGTTCAGCTTTTGTTACTCCTTTCTCCCCCAAGTTGTTTCACTTAGTTCAGTTTCCCCCACAATTTAGACCTACTCTGCCCAACCTGATAGCCATGAGCCATAAGTGACTACATTTAAATTTAAAGGAAATAATTACCCCCATTTAAAATCTTAATTGCCATATATGGCTTCTGACTACCATATAGGACAGTCTGGATTTATAAAACATTTCCATGATTGCAGAAAATTCTCTTCAACAATACTGGTGTATATCTTTATCGG
Organism: Ceratotherium simum simum; assembly: GCF_057802395.1. NCBI lineage: Eukaryota > Metazoa > Chordata > Mammalia > Perissodactyla > Rhinocerotidae > Ceratotherium > Ceratotherium simum. Next base: position 17,715,219 of record NC_141917.1, on the reverse strand, counting down.
CATTCTTTTTGCTAAATTTATTTTTATTCCTTTGCTTAAGAATCTGTCATGATTGCCTATTACCTTATCTTAGATCTTAATCGTGGGAGGCAATATACTGTAAAGAAAAGAGTAAAGACTTGGGAAGGGAGATTATTGACTTTGAATTTATTCTGGATATATAAATTGGAGGTGATGGGAATTTATTTTTAAATGTAGTTGTGATAATTACTTGAAATATGCTATATAATGTGATACTATTTCTTTTGTCCCTTTTCCGCACTTCACGTTCCAGCCCATTTAAAACCTTCAAAATGGCTAATTCAGGCATACCAAAATAAATATAATTTTATCATTAAACTTCAAATTATTTTTGGATTTGAATAAAAGATTCTCTGACCTTAAAAGTAGACGATCTTTGAGCATTTTCTCATTTATTTAAGATGCAGTATTATAAATTAAATAACAGGACAAAGGGCATAAAAAAATTTAAGTCTCTAGACATATATTAGGAAGCTACTATTCAGAAGCTTTGCATTAATTTACTCAATCAACAGCTATATACAGGCCTTCTCATCATATCGTTTAAAAAAATATTTATTTTGATAATTTAGCTGGTAGAAATTATGGATGTTTTAATTACTTGAATTAGTTAAATATATTCTCATTTGTTTTAGTCATTTGCATAACCTCTTGTGCTTATTTGTGTGTATTCAATAGCTCTTTTTAAAGTATATTGTTTGGAAATAACTCTATTTTGAACATAAATTGATAAACATACACAATAGTTATGATTTTTATCTTGGGAAAGTGAAGAAAAAATTCAGTTAGGCAACTGGGTTATGCAGAGATCTTCACCAATCACTAAAATCTTGCATTGTGTGGCATTTTCTTCTTTAATTTTATGTGGATTAAAAGGGAGAGACTCTTTGTTCAAAAATACCTTCCCTGACACCCTGTTATCACTTCCTGTACTTTCACTATGAAAGTGACAAAATTCAAAGCAAATAAAATGGAAGAATTGCCATATTAGTCATTGTCAACTAGAAACATATCTGAAGGAGTTAATTTATTGTCTTCCACATTGACACTTAGCTGACAACAGGTTTGATTGGAAACAGAGAGGTAGGTGCAAAACATAGACCCTGGTTTTAGCAATCTAACCTTTAATTGTGCCAGAGGTCAGCCAGAGGGCAGATAAATGCAATAATCTTAATAAAACGTGTTTATTTACTTCTTGACTCTTGCCATATCAGGGTTAAAACATTGTAATATAAAATTCAAAAAACGGAAAAAGAAGGGTTGAAATAATTTTGATTACCTTTAAAAGTAAAGGATAAGTATCAAGATAATTTAATAATAGGAATAAATAAAAAGTCTGGATTATGTATAAACTCTTGATTTTCTTCTCTCATTCTCAGTAGAATTGTGTATGGCAATTTATACATTTACAAATTATTTCATACATCTAATCTGTTTTAGTATGCCTAAGGAAATGTAAGCGTAGTATAATTATTTCTCTATTTTTAGATTCTGAAGCAAAGGTTCAGTAAACTATGCAATATGGTCAAGGGGTTACAAAATAAGTAAATGACAGGACAATATTTCAAATAAATTTCCTCTGACTCCAAATACCATACCATATCTTTAATACTTGGCACAGAAGCATGCCCTAGACACGGGAGGCTAAGGGGCTGCCCAAGAACCAAAAAACTTGAGATATAGAAGCACAGTGATATCTCAAACTATCTTGTAACATGTTTTACAAGGGCATCGTTTTACCAAATATTGATTTCTTCTGATTATCTCTTCTTCCTCCATTGCCACTGTCATTGTCTTAATTTCAGAACCATCGAGTTACACTTTGACTTTGGTGGTAGCTGAATAATGTCTTTCCAGGCTCACACCAACGGTCTTACCTCTTTCTTACTCATAACCTATCTCCCCATAGTCACCAGAATTACCTCTCTAGAACAAAAATCTGATAATTCCCTCCACTTCTTATAATATTTCAGAATCTGCACCATGCTAATATCCAGTATCAGTGTATGCTCTCCTTTACTCAAACCCTAGGGTTGAAGCAGTATTTGTTGTTGCCTAAAAATCACATGCCGTTCAAGCCTTTGTCTCACGACACATTGGTTTTTGAATCTCCTTTCTCATCCAAGCTTTACTTGGTAAAGCTACTACAGGCATTGCATATTTTATTTAATTTTTAAAATAACTTGAAGAAAATAATAGGAGAAGATATATAAACTCAGGAACTTATAGCTACACTAACACAAATGCTTGCTGCTTCCTGTCTGGTCAAGTGTCCCACTATCAGTAGATATAAGCAACATGAGAGCTAGAGTTTTTTTGTTAGCTTTCTTTTCCACTGTATTCCAGCACCTAGAACGATATCTACCATATAGGCCACAATGGAATATATATTGAATTAAAGACCAAAGGTATAAGCAATTAAAAAATGGCAAAAAAAAAAAAACCTAACAAATGAAAATCTTCTCTTAGAATGATAACATAACTGACAAAAGGTGGAAAAGGCAAATGACTGCATAGTGCAATGGTTTACTTATGACAGGTACTTAATAAGTATTTATAGACAGTTATTTTTATAATAAAATTATTATCCTTAAAGATTCCATTAAATATTTCCTCCTCTGTATTAGCTCTAACAGTTCTCTAGGTAAAAGTTACCCAGACTCCTTTGCATCCCTTTGTACCTTTTAATTACTCTATTATTACATATTATACATTATACTCCACGTATCTTTAAAATATGAATTGTTCAAGAGCGGTCTACAGACTTAAAAGCTTTTGTTCTCTTTGACCTAATATTTATTCCATCCCGAAAAAATGAGCAGATGCCTAAATATCACCCACTTGTAATGTCAGTGAATCTCCCTTTTTTCAAAATAGAAAATACTCTTAAGTCTATCAATAAGGTGATGTTTCTTGTGTATAATAACATGGAGAAATTATTACCCATTAAATCAGCAGTATTTTATGAGATTAGTTCATGACTTAAGGTAATGCTTATGCTGTAATATTAAGTAAAAGCTTTGACATACAGTGTGACAGATTGTGTGTGTGTATGTGTGTGTGTTGATCTGGACTATACGAAAAAGCATCAAAAAAAAAGACCAAGGGAAATAATCAAGCTGCTGGCAAAATATATGTTTTCTTTCTTCAGTTCATTCACGCTATTCCACACTTTTCAAATGTTTCTGTAATGAACATGTATTGCTATCATCCTAAAAACCGAAACAAAAGCCAAAGCCTTTTTTGACTCAATATTATATGGATGAAGTATAAGAAGGCAAATATTATAACATTTAAAACTCAGAATTTGCAGTGATATAAACCTGTTTTCAATTACCTAAACCTATTCATTGCAAAGTCCTAGCTCTATGGCCTAGATCAAGCTACTTAAGACTATTTAACCCCTTCATAATTCTGTAGTTATAATAATATTTACCAAATTGAGTCATTGCATTGGTTAAATGAAGAAATGCACATACCTAACATACTACTTGGAATAAAATAATCATTTTACAAATATGAGCTAACAGCAACACTGCAGTCTTTTTTGTGTAGCTTCATAATCAAATGGTCATTATGTATAAGTTTAGCTTTCCCATAATGTTTTGGGTATCATTGGTACTCAACACATATTAATAATAAATAAAAATCTTTTAAAAGCACAATTGACGCTGGAAAAGTTCATTGATTTATACTCATAACTTCTAATTGACAATCAGGGCAAGTCAGAAATTTCAGCTGGCATTTGACCTTACCAGATCAATTGTATCTCTAAAGTTACTTTTACATTGATTATAAATATTTAAATAAGTGCTCCTTTGAAAATCAAATACTTATTTGACTTTTCATGGAATTTTAGATCTAACAAATATAATAGAAAGACAGTGCTACCAAAAGTAGATTTCTGCATTTGAGAATCTAGAAATCTCCCCTTTATAAGGAGACCATCAAGGGAGTGGGGCTGATGAATTTTGGAGATCACTGGAACCAAACACACTATAAGAATGAGGAAATAAAATACTTTTCTTCTTAGTTGCCCCATATTAACACTCTATATCCAGTAATTTGTTAATTTGTAGAGTGAAATTGAACCAAGGACTTAATTTGACCATGATCTAGGGCCAATGATTGATACATAGAAATAAAAGGATGAATTCCTACTCATGAGGATCTAATGATCTACTTAGAGTGAATATATATGTATGGAAAACTAAAATATAGAACAATAGGTAAAATGACACCTAGCATTATCAATTGTACTTAAATTAGAGGCTCTTGAAATTCAGAAGACAAGCATGTTCACGTCAGTTTCAAATAGATGACAGTTTGGGGGATAGGATTGGAATTTATTGGCAGAACATGGCATTATTGTCACTTTCTAGAACAATGTTTTATCTTCTTGTCTTTTCGCGGGTTATATGAATAAGGCAGTCTAATTCTTTTAAGAGTAATTTTGACTATTAAGGAATTATTATTGAAAGCTACTTTTATCCCGTTCCAAGTGAAATCTTGTGAAATGATTTTGGGAGTACAAAGAATGAATACAGCTCCTGAAATAATGTATTCACCAGTTTTGTTGTTGTTGTTGGGTGGGGGGCAGTGGCAGAGATGTATGAAATATGAAAGATTCGAAAGATTACCTGCTTTTCTAAAATGGATAAATCCCATGAATATTTGAAAACTTACAACTTCAAAAGTCAGTTTCTATTGTTTATTCCCCAATAGAACTTGGAAAAATACGCCCATCACTCCTAGACTCAGTGTACTACATTATAACTAGTGAAGCAAGATTTTTTTCTTACACCTGTAAAATCTAATGTGTGATCATCTCTTACACCACCACTGCTTACATTTTTTTAGTAACAATAATAACAAATTATTTGTATAATTCTATATACCTGGCTTACTACTTAACTGCTTTTTCTGAACCTTACTCAAAATAAACATATGAAGTAGATACTATTATTATTCAACTTTTGCTAGGTTATGTGCAAATCTACACTACCGTACTACCTTAGTGGCTTACGAAAGAGTGAGTTTTATATTTTGTTCATGTTATGTACTGTCTGTGGTTTGGCTGCGGCTCTATTTATCAGAGCTTCTCAATTCTGAGATTCAAGTCTATTGGAAACATGCTGTCCTTGTGTGAGAGTGGGGTAGGTCAAGGCAACATTTCATGATGTTTCATACAGCTTCTGCTATGAAGAACTAGATCAAAGTCACACAGCTAGTCAGGAGCATAGCTGGAGTTCACCTCGAACTATGTGGTTCCAAAGTCTACGTTATTTTGTCCTACACTGTTTTGTGCTATGACACTTCTTTATTAAAATACGCATAATCTTACATCTCAGAGACAAGACTCTAATTACTCTCTGCATTTGCATGTAACTAATGAGCAAGCAGAAATGATCTTGCTTTCACGTTTCCTAAGTGATTCATACTGAATGTTCAATTGTGATAAGCAGAGAGTGTGTGGCCAGGCAGATCTGTGAGTGAGTCAGTATCTGCATTTCAAAATACAAATATTTTATATTTCTGGAAGTATCATTCCAAAAATCAAATTGCAGCAGCTTCACTCCCCAGGAACAAGCGATGCAGACTCATTTGATCCTTTGAAGAAGCTTGTAGTATAATGAACTGAAACACAAGGGACTGGCAATTCCTGCAGCAGAGTACATCTATAATTGCTACATTTTTTGTGTTAGTCTGTTGCTTCAAATCAGTAGATTGTCTTGCAATAACCTGTTACTTAACAGAGATATTAAATATATGCATTAATGTTCTAGCTGTGGCTTTACCAGAAGACAAAGATGTGCCATATGCTTTAAAATATAAATAGAATGCTTCATTTTATAGCGTAGTAATATAGGTCTTTAATGATAATCATATGACAAACCATTTACTGAATTCCTGAAAATAGAAGGTAAATAAGTATAATAGTTAGCCCACTGAGAAAGTGCCTTTATTCTAAAGAAAGCCTACATGTTACGTATCAATAGAAAAATCAGACAATGAAGTATTTCCTGTTCTAACATCTCTTAAAATATATTTAATTTGAGAATTATGAAAAATTGATTATTCTTTAGTTAATGATTAAGATATGATCATGCTTTTAATAGGAAGGGGAAACTTGAAATCTGCAGAGTAATAGCAAAATTTTCATGAAATTAAATAAAATGAAACTGCTTTTTGGAAAACAACGGTAATGCACACATGTGTAGTAGGCTGAATAACGTCCCTCAAAGATACCAGGTCCTAATGCCTGGAACCTGTAAATATCAATTTATTTAGAGAAAAATATGTTTTTTGCACATGTGGTTAAGTTTGAACTTAAGTGGTGGGTCCTGAATACAATCATGTTTATCTTTGTAAGAGGGAGGCAGAAGGAGATTTGAAATACACACAGAGGAGAAGGTACTGGGAGGATGCAGGCAAAGATTGGAGGAATGCGGCACAGGCTAAGCAACGCTGGCAGCCACTGGACGCTGAAGAGCCGAGCAACAGACTTTCCCCCAGAGCCTCCGGAGGGAGTGAAGCCCCGCCGACACGTTGATTCTGGCCCAGTAACGCTGATTTTGGACTTCCAGCCTCCAGAACCATGAGACAATAAATTTTTGTGCTTTTAAGCCACAAAGTTTGTAGTGATTTGTTACACAAGCCACAGGAAACGAATACAGATTTTGGTACAGGAATATGGGGTGTTGTGTAATAAATGCCTGTAAATGTGGAAGGATCTTTGTAATTGGATAATGGGTAGAGGCAGGGAGAATTTTGAGGCACGTGATAGAAAATATTTACATTTGTATAAACAGACTTTGGTAGAAATGTGGGTTAAAGGCACTTCTGGCAAGAGATCAGAAGGAAATAAGAAATATATCCTTGGAAATGGAGGAAAGGCAATCCTTGCTATATAGTGGCAGAAAATTTGGCTGAATTGCATCCTACAGTTATTTGGAGAACCACAACTTGTAAGAAAAGAACTTGGATATTTAGCTGAGGATATTTCCAAATAAAGCATTGAAGGTGTAGCCTCCTTATAGCAAAATGCAAGTGGATAGAGAGAAATTAAGGAAAAAATTGTTAAGCAAAAAAGAACCAGCCATTGATGATTTCAGATACTCTCAGCCTATTCAGATGGCAAAATATGATAAAATTAGGACAATAACTGTCAGGAAAGCATGCTTTGGAGAGAAGGCCAATGGTGTGGATGGACAACTTTTTACTAATGCTGGAAAGATTATATGTATCACTCATGGATTCACTCAACTATCTCAGCAGAAACCAGGGATAGAGATGGGATTATCCAGGAAAGGTCTGTGGAAGATGCTCTATCTAAATATGTGAATCCCTGTGATACATATGGGCAACCCACAAGGTTTTTGAGAATGCTATACCACCATAAATACTGCCAGCTTGGACTGAAATGCATAGAGACAGGATAAAATGAAGAAAGGCCTTTTAACAAGAAGAACTCTACAGGCAGGAAATAGGATGAAAACTACTGAGCAGCAAATATATGTTACCCCTCAAGTCAAAGGAAAGATGGTTCTGAGGGCTGAGACTTTGCCCGGAGGCTCAGAAGAAGAGGTCTAAGCCACAAGCACAGTGGCAGAAGCTGGATCTCTGTTGCAGTGGCAGAGTCTTGAGCTACAGAGGATTATTCCCTGGCCTTAAAACCTAGTGGAATCTGCCTTGCTTAATCTCAAAATTGCTTGGAACTCATGAATCCTTTCTTTCTTCCATTTTCTCACTTTTGGAATGGAAATGTCTATAAATATTATATTATTCCTATCTCACAGTTGTATTTGGGCAACAGATAACTTTTCTAGTTTCACACGTATATAGATAGAAAGAAAATTTGCCTGAGAATGGATCATACCCAGGGTCTTATATACGCTTGATTTAAATGGTTTAGGTTATCAGATTTGGGATTTTTGAACTGATAGTATTTAGATGACATTTTGGACTTGTGTTGATGCTTTAATGTGTTGAAACTTTTGGGGATGTTGGATTGGGCTAAATATATTTTATGTATGTTATGGACATGAATCTTTGAAGGCCAGAGAGAAGACTATAGTATGCTAAATAATGCCCCCCAAAGACATCAGGTCCTAATCCCTTAAACATATACCCATAAGGTATATGTAAACTTACTTAGAAAAAACAAACAAAAAGGCTTTTGTGGAACTGATTAAAATAAAAATGTTGAGATGAGGGGATTATCCAGGATTATCTGGGTGAATCCTAAATGCAATCACATGTATCCATATAAGAGGGAGACAGAGTAAACTAGATACATACACAAAGAAGCCAATGCGACTATGGAAACAGATTGGAATGATGTGGCACAGACCAAGAATGCTGGCTGACAGCATCAGAAGCCCGAGGCAAGGGATAGATTCTACCTTGAGCTCTCAGAGGGATTGTGGCCCTGCCAATACACCTTGATTTTACCCCAGTGATACTGAAGTCAAACTTTTGGCCTCACAAACTGTGACAGAATAAATGTTTATTGTTTACCAAATTTGTGGTAATTTGTTATGGTAGTCATAGGAAATTCATACAATATTTCAGATGCTATCTGCCAGCTGAATTATATTAACATTTTCTTAATAAACTTGATACTATATAAATTGCCCAAATTTAATCTAATAGTGTGAATATCTGTTTATTTTTATAATTACCTGTACCTATTTCTTTAATAAAATCAAATGCCTGAGCAAAATGCTTCATATTAGAAGATGGACTTCATTAGCAAATTTTAAAGAAGCAAAGAAGAAAAAATAGAGTTGGTAAAAGATATGAATACCTGTAGTTTTATAATTTGGTGTGTAATGCATCTATCTACATGAGTTCCAGATTCATTTTAAGTCTGTCTTTCCCCATCTATCTCAGGACAGTTGTGAGGACCAAATGACTTAGCAAATATCTATTAAAGTGGCTTCAGTTCTAAAAAGACATGTAAATACAGAGGGGTGATTAATTTTTATCCACCCTATTGTTGTCTCCTTAGAGTCTGGTAGACTACCCTGTAACCTGCACATCTGCCTCCCTCACCATATCTTCCCTACTTTTCCAGTTTTCTAGATATCATTGAGAATTGTCCAGAGCTCCATTTTCAACTGTTTTTCAAACTGAACACAGCCGCAAATATTTCGTCTGAAAGTTATGCTCTTTCTTATGGAGTATATAAAATGTCTTACTTCCAGAATTTATCTATATTTTCATCTCTGATAATTATATTTGATGATGGTTATATGGATGATGATTGTGATGTGTGTGTGTGTGTGTGTATGCAGAGCGTCTAGTGTTGTACGGTGTAGTATAGCTTATAGCCCTGGGATAGGTTGATTGGATACAAAACCTTTGAAACCCACCTTTAGTTATAAGCTAATATCTTTTGTTGTCTTTCTAGCTTCATTTCCCACTCAAGTGACATAGAATATTGTGCCTTTTCCTGAAGTAATGGGTCTTTTACAACTGTGCTTTAGAAAGTTTGTTCTCTATTCCTGAAATAAATTTACAAGCTTATCTTTGTATAAACCTTCACATACTTCAAGTTGAAAAACTAACATTTTGTATATAATTCCCCATCCCACCAGGAAAGTTTAGCTGCCCTGCATTCTATTTGTCCATTGACTTTATATGTCTTCATTCTAGGATTTCCTATGTAACAGTGCCATATATTTCAGCCCCTGCTCCAGTAGACAAAAATCACTCAAGAAAAAGTATTTTTAATAAAATCATTATGTTGCTAAAGCTTTATAATAAAATATTTTTTGAATAACTCAATTTCTATAATTGTATGTACATGTTTTAGACAGGATGATAGATGAAAGATATAGTATTTTACAGAGAAAAAATTTCATAGACACAAATTAAAATTTGATTTTTAAAATTTTTCAAAAGATTATTTTTTTCATAAAATCCAACCAATCTGTGTTTATCCATAGGTATAATTTTAACTTGAATAACTCCAAATGAAGTTTTCTAATTCAACCACATCACAAATTCTTCTCATAAAATTAAAATATTCTCTCTAGATAAGACACATATTTTCTTAGCATTTTCACAAGAATATTAGAAAATGATAAGATTCCTTATTTTTATAGAAAGGAAAATTGAGACATAGTAGAATTGTCAATATACATGTAGCAGATCATTGTAGATGAAACAACAAAGAAGTGTACCCTCTATAATCTACCCCAACTGTGTTTTACATCTTAGTATAATTTGTGTTGGCATTGAACTTCCTTCCACACAACTTAACATGCTTTGTAAACAGTTTCTTATTATCTAAAACATCTCTACTAGATTTTGGCTCAGAAGTGTTACCATACTGTAGAATATTGGCATGGGATACCATAACTTTCTTTTCTGGCGATGGTGCCCTAAAGATTATCAATAACAATTGTGAGAAAGGACATTTTCAGGGTTAAATAACAATGAACATGTGAATTCAGTATTTGGGGTTATTATATGAAGTATAAAAGCCATCATCCACGCTTTCTTGCTATATGGTGATATTTTAAATATAGTATTCAACATGGAATTCAAGGCATATTTTTTAAATCAACATACAAAAGCAGAAATGTTGAGGTTTCTGAAGTCAGCGAGAAGAGAATGGATATATTTGCTTCCAGTAATACATAGCATTCTGGAACACCTTGGGAGCCCTGCACGTTTCTTAATCTGCAAAGCAACTCTAGGCTTGGAAGTTCTGGTCAATGTTTTTTTAACTACCTCAAAGGAAATATCAGAAAGGTCACAACAGAGAGAAACATTTCTCAATGTCCACATTGTATTCAAAAGCCTGGTTGATCCAGAAATTGGAGAAGATATAGAGACGAAGATCTCAGAACACGTACAATATTGCCTTCTGATGCTACCCAAGAAGGGAAAAATATCTGGAAAGTGAGTGGTTGAAAAGCGTGAGAGTATTGAAATGGGATATGCTCACCTGATACCATCTCTCAACAGAGTACTGATTTACACTTTAAATGAAAGTAAGTAGAAAGATTGCACATCTTATAAAATTCTAATTTGCAAGAAACCATAGCCAAAATGAAATATAGGAATTGATTATCCTTTTATCCCCTAATTCATAATAGGATGTGCACTAAACTCACAGAAATGATTTTAAAATTATAAAGTTATCCTGAGTGTTGTTCCGGTTCTAGGTGTGACTATCTGACATCTTAACTATTATTTATACAACACTCAGCAAAATTTTATGTGTATGCTCATTTTGACATAATATTTAAAATTAACTTAATTTTATTTATAGTATGTCCTCATAATAAGTCAGCAAGGAACAGAACACAATATTCTGTTATATTAGTGCATAGATAAAATATTAAATAAGTTAATATATTATAGAAATCATCTTAATAGCAGACATACATAGTTTCATTACCTTCCACCTCAATAATCCCAATTGTAGAACTGCAGTCATTTATTTCTGCTTGAAGGATTTCCTCTAGTATTTCTCGTAAGTTAGGTATGCCAGTAACAAATTTCCTCAGTCTTTATTTTTTGGGCATGTCTTTAGTCACATTGATTTTTATTTTAAAGGTTATTTTTGCTGCATACAGAATTCTTGGTTGAACAGGTTTTGTTTTGCTAGTGTTTTGAATACATGATTCATTCCACTTTTGGCCATCATAGTTTCTGATAAGAAGTCAGTCATATGTTAATAATATTCTTGTTCCCCTGTGTGTGATAAGATTTTTCTCTTGATACTTTCAAGACGCTTTGTGTTTTAATTTTAGTAGTTAAGTATTATGTGTGGGTGTCTTTGCATTTATTTGAGTTGCAGTACATCAGCATCATGGAATTTACAATTAATATTTTTCATCGAACATAACAAGCTTCCAGTCATATTTCTTCAAATATTGTTTTGGGCTCTTTTTTTTTTTTTCTCTTCTCTCTTTCTAGGACATTTTAGGTAGCATATTGTAGCAACTCTTGATTCTGGATTAGTTTTCTTTGCTTATTTGTTTATATATTTGTAACCTGTCTGAACTTATTCTACAAGAAGTCTCCCCTCCTGTGTGAGGCTGCTTATGTCTCTGTTCCATATTTTGATTTTTGTTTTTCTCATTTAATATTTTTAGCCTTTCCTCCTAGGAGTTGCCCATGTATCTGCTTAGGTTGGAGGTCAGCCAATGATTGGGTAAAAGTTTTGCACAAAACGCTGCAAGTGGGTAAGTCTTCTACCACTGCCAGAGGATCTGAGTGTGGGCTATGTAGAAAACTCAGGAGCCAGGAGGATTTAAGTTGTGCTTCAGATTTAGCTTTTCCCTGTTTACTCGTTTCTGCCCTGTGCATTCTTGTGATTTCCCAGTCAGGTCACAGATGTATAAATAGATTTTTAAAACTTTCGTGTCTCTCTTCATTTCCAGGATTTCTCCGTTAGATTTCTGGCTGGTCTGCTGCTCTTCCCACCAGAACCCTAAACTCAGGCTTTTAAGGCTTTGATTTTTCCCCCTAAGGTCCAGCTGAGTTTGTCTCTTTTACTGACAATGCCACTGGGCGTGGGCGGGTTTTCCTCTTCATTCTTAAAGAAGTCTGTGCTCTACGGAAGCAGAGCTGCTGCATTGCACTGCTAACTCTGACCTGGCAAAATCAACTATCAATGGTCAAAGAAGTAATTCTGAGGCATTTTGCAAAAACTTGAAGTACATGCCAATGAAACCATACCAAAATTAATTAAGGTGGCGCAGCTGAAGTCGTGCTGAGAGAAAACTCTGTTCTTCTAAATGCTTATATCTGAAAAGGAGAACCCTTAAAATTTTTCATTGGTATTTCTATTTTAGGAAACTAGAAATAAATGAACAAATTAAAAATAAGAAAGCACAAAGAAGGAAATAAATATTAAACTAAAACAACAAGAACATTGAAGTAGATGCTAGATGAAAAATACAAAAAATAATGAACTAAGGTCAGTTTTTTTAATAAATTAATAAATATGATTGCCCTCTAGAAAGACTGGAGATTTTGCAATATCATTAAATCATGGAAAAATTAAGAAAAGGCAATACTGAAGTAACTTGGGATTTTCTCGAGGCTGATCATGGATTAGAAGTCGAGGATTCAATGTAGAACTGAAGCTAAATATTTCTATTCTTTTCAAGGATACTTGGAAAAAAATAACCAATGCAATTAATATGTAGATAATAGATTATGGAATGACTACTTGATTAGTGCCCAACAAATGGTTTCAATACAAATGGTTCACCTTATTCGCTGTGAATCTTATGAGGAGTTTAGCTCATTTGACTCAAAAAAGGAAGTCAAAAAGTGAGTGGAAGCTAACTAATTTAGCATAAGGGGAAATAATTGGAATTCAATGGAGCCAAATATCCCTGCATATAAAGTGATGCCTTGCACGTAAATTAAACTAATTAGCTAGAAAGAGTTAATGCAGCTTCCAAAGGCACTGTTCTTAATAGCCAAGAACAGTTTATGAACTGAGTGAATCTGCTTCATAAAGCCTAAGAGCCTTCATATAGTCTAACCCACACTTCTTTTTTTACAGCTTAGGATCTTGAGGCATGGACAATTGCTAAGAGTTTCCAAAGTTCATAACAGCAGTTAGTAGAATAATTCACCCAATTCAGTGTCCAATCTACTGCAGCACAACATGTTAAAGACAGTTTAATGAGACATTTAATTTATTTCAAGTGTAAACATCTTTAATATGTAAATTAATGTGTAATTTTCCAATGTTAAAACCGAATTGGCTTTCGCACAGTTACTTGTGCTCCGATTTATTCATACCATGTTGCTTTCTCATCTTTGATATCTGGCAGAAAAATACATGTTTTTATTGGTGTTTATAATAGTTACCTTTATATGAAGAAATAAAAGTAGAATGGAAATCTTTTTTTATGAAGTCTACATGAAAATTATTAATAAATGTGTCTTTCCTAATCTATGTGTATAATTAATTGATTTGTTTTAAAACAGGTAGTTTTTAAAAAGTTAGTGGAATAGAATTATAATATTTACTCTCTTATGCCAGAAGTATGGCCAAGCTAAAACTTAAGTATGAATATGATGACTACCATAATATAGACAGTCTCTAATTACAGTCACCACATATTCTTGGAAACTATTTTCTGAATGTGAATCTCCACAACCAAATTATGATTGTACAAAGGCTGCTACTCTGCTTCTATTCTAACCTTCTATTAATGTATAAATTAAGGTCAATCTTCACCTTATCATTTTACCATTATTTTGCTAATTTCATCATGTATTTATGATACGCCTAAGTGTGCTTGATATTATGCTAGGCCTTGAAGATATAATGAAGACAAATATAGCTTCATTTCTCAAGGATTTACATTCTAGTGGGAATTATTTTATTCCTATATAAACCATGTATTTGACATATGCCACTTATTTATCCTATTGCATTTGTCATACATCTACCAATAGATTTTGTGTGCATTCTCAGCAGAGTAATGATATTGTTGTATTCTCATCATTAGCCAGAACCTAGTACATTACTGTGACTAATGTACGTTTGGTAATGATCAATAACTATGTTTAGCTGCGATCCTTCTTCTTAATCTAAGAATGTTTTCAATTTTGGTAAGAATAGTTTAAAAATTATGCAAAAGTATACACCATATATATATAAATATATAAATATTAAAATTCTGACATGGTGTGTATAGAGTTTGGTTGACTAAATATAAGCATTCTTTACATTGTGAAGGGTTTATATTGTACTATGATTTAAATTAAATTAAAAATTTAAACCAATTCTGATTAAATATTTAATTTAGCCAATTATTGTCATGTATCCAAGAGTATGCGTTTTATTGTACTTTTCCTTTTAATGAAAATGTTACTTGCCAGGAATGGAAAATTCAAATCAATGAAAACAATGATAATACATTATCAAAATAATGAAATATATATGTAATTTTTAATCCCTTAAAAGGTTTGGAAATTTACTGTGGTTTGCCTATTTTTTTTTGACAATTATAGAATTGGCAGGTTATACAGCTATAGCAAAAAGTACTGACTTTCCTTCTCTGACACAGAAAGACATTAGGAATATGTGTTTCTAAAAAAAGCAATTAGCTACAAATAGATATATTCTGTGCCTTAGATTTAATTATTTGAATCAGGTTGAAACTTTCTAAGATATGTTGACTTCCATGTAACATGTTGTTAGGATTTGATAATTTAGGGGAAAAAATCATAACGTATTCACCTGGGAATTTTTTGAATAAAAGCTAAAAATATTTTTTCAAAAAAATATTACATTACTTTATAGGTACGTACAATTGAAAGTCACTTATGAGTACTTTAGGTTTATAGAAATAACTGATTGTTTGAATAAAAGGTGAATGAAATGTAAAAACTACTTAGTGTGTCCAAACTTATGATTCCACCCATATTGTCTCTTCAGTAGGTGACTTTGTCTTCTATTTCTCAGAGAAAAAGGAAGTTGTCAGAGAGCCAGTCTGTTGAAAACTCATTTTCAAATGTACACACTTATCAGAAACTCTATTCATTTTACGTATGTACATACATCTGTAATACATAAGTATTATAGAAAGTACTCAATCAATGATTTTCTGCTAATCTTGTATATGTACTCATGGAATAGAATATATTTTGAGCAAGATGAAATTATATAAGTTAGTGACTTGCATTTGATTACACCAAAAATTCTCTGTATTATCTATAAAATAATGATTTATTTGGGGTGATGTATTCAAGATACATATTGATGATCTCTGAATAAATCTGTCACTACTATCCAAAAGTTTGAGAGACATATTATATAAATACAATGCCCTTCTTTAAAATAAACATTGTTGCAGAAAGTCTCCCTTTTTCCTGGCTTCATGTTTCCATGAGAAGGGGGCTCCATAAGTAAGTACAGATGGACTTTGGCCCAGAATAGAGTGCTTGCTTTATAGATGAGTTTGTGAGGACAAACTGAGAATGTAGGAATTCTTCCTGTTCTCTCTCTCTCTTTTTTTTTTGTGAGGAAGATCGGCCCTGAGCTAACATCTGTCAATCCTCCTCTTTTTTTTTTTTGCTGATTAAGACTGGCCCTGGGCTAACATCCATGCCCATCTTCCTCTACTTTATATGGGACATTGCCACAGGATGGCTTGACAAGCGGCGGCACCGGGCCGGCCCCGGGCTTCCTGCTCTCTTTTGCAAAACTTAATTGCTGGAGAGGTCCACTTTCCGCTACTCCATGTAAAAGCTATTACAGTCTCTGCCGCAGGGAAGGCAGCCTGCTGTGGGATTGGTAAGTGATACCAATGACTAAGAGTGGATTTGTGTTCAATATTGGGGTGCAGAAACTCCTTATTGTCATATACTATCACCTTTATCAACATTAAAATGTTGATTTGATCTTTCTTGCCTCACTCCTGCTGTTTCCTTTTGGTTTTCTGAATCAGACAGAGAAAGGGCACACAATTGATTGGATCCCAACCTAGATATACAATATAATCAGTGGCAAAATCAGTAATTCCACATCAAATTCACAGCATATTCATAGTGTCAAAAATGAACATCCATCTGAATTATTCTAGATAATAATTTCTTTATTAACAAAAGAATTAAAGTAAAGGGAAATTTATTTATCTTGCTATTGAATATTTTTTGTGTGAACCCCTACTGTTTAAAACTATTGCAACCACCTCACAACCATTAGTATAGATTCAAAATACAGAAAATGATATTCCATTGTATGTATAGATATATATACCGCATTTTCTTTATCCATTCATCTGTTGATTGACATTTAGGTTGTTTACTGCCATTTGTGACAGTGTGCATGAATCTGGAGGACATTACACTAAGTGAAATAAGCCAGACATAGAAAGACAAATACTGTTTTATCTCACTTATATGAGATCTATAATAGTCAAACTCATAGAAGCAGAGGCTAGAATGGTGGTTGCCAGGGACTGCATGGAGGGCGAAATGGTCAAGGGGGAGATATTGGTCAAGGAGTACAAAATTTCAGTTATAGAAGATGAATAAATTCTGGAGATCTAATGTACAACAATGTGATTGTAGTTAACAGTGCTTCATTGCATAATTGAAATCTGCTAAGTGAGTAGGTATTAAGTATTCTCACATTAAAAAAAGGTAACTATGTGAGGTGAGGGATATGTCAATTACCTTGATTATGGTTATTATTTTACAATGTATACATATATTATCAAGTTGTATACCTTAAGGATACACAATTGTTAAATATCAATTACACTTCAATAAAGCTAGGAAAATGCTGAGAACGTGAAGGCAAGAATTTGGAGAGTGTTTAGGTCATCAGAATTAACCGTGGAAATGCAACACGTTAACTCTGAATATTTTGCAATATGATATACAAATTCTATCATTTTACACCAGTTTTCGGCATGGGTTGTGTCATAGTGTTTTGATATTTGCAACATATATATATATACACACAATATATCTTAGGGGAAAGCACATTAGGTAAGCATGTGACTTCAGGGTTGAAAGATATAACTAGTGTAACTAAAGGATCATCCAATTTTTCTCCTTCTTCCCCATGACTCTAAAGTAGACTTAAACTTAAAAGTAGCATGTAACACATAATATGAAAAGATAACATAAATTAATTTATGAATGTTAGTTTTAGATTTTGTTTTTATTTAGAATATTAATCTAATGAGTTGTAAGGAGCTCTTAATCTAAAATTTTCCATTTATCCCCTAATTAACCAAATAACCAGATGAATATTGAAGACTGACTCAGACCAAAAATGATAAGACATTTTAAAGCACAGCATAAATGGAGACTTTTAAACAGGAAAAAATTATGTAGTTACTTTGAGGGGCAAATCTAACAAGTAAGAACTAGGTCTTCCTGCTTAAGTTAAAAAATGTGAAAGTTGAGGATTATATGATATATCTTAAAAGCAGCAAGTAACAAAAGACTTGGATAATTTTAATTTTCCATGACTTAGATGTGAGATATGGCATCGATAGTTGTATATTGAGAGTGAAAGAGATGATAAACTTATCTATTCTGTGCCTGATTAAACATCCCTGAAATATTTGTGTTCTGTTATGTTCACTCCATCATAACAATGAGTACAACAAATTCATGAAACATCTGATATCTATTCTGAGGAAGGAGCTGAAATTCATGTCTCATTAAAACTACTTGAAGGAACAAAAAAGTTAAGTTTAGCCTGCAGAAAAGGAGAGACACAGTGAACTTAATCACTGAATCAAATATATGAAAAACTCCACATTATAGGATATCATGTATGTTTCCTAGTGTTATCACACAAAGGGCACGATCTGCTTTCTGCGAGACAAAAGCTAATTGTCAAGAGGCAAGATAGTGCAGAGAAAGGGCTTTTTTCCCCATTTTATTCCAGCTTGCTAACAAGAGGGAAGATGGCCAACTAATGTCCAAAAGAACCATCTTAAGGGGCACAAAATCTTACAGCAGTTATATAGGCAGGTGGGTTATAGGGGAGGGAGTTAGAAATGTTGACCCTCTGGTGTTACAGACTGGGAGTGCCACACCACATCTTTCAGTTCTCATTGATGATGGCTATCAGCATAGACTCTCTGTTCTGGTGTCATCACATTCCTAAGGAACTCAAAAGAACAACGTTATCTTATTGCAGCTGGGAGGTACATGCACAAGCAGGGGTTGTAAAATTTACAGAGCAGTTAGATCTCCTACAGGGTGCATATCCAGCTGGGTTAGTTAGTCAGAGGTCATTCAAAGTTACAATAGAGTTTCCTTTCTACAATATGCTTTCCTCTATGTCACCCTTGTCTTGAGCCAATATCACTAGCGTCTGAAAAAATTAAAAAAAAAAAAAAAAAGCAAGCTTACAGTAGAAGGACAGCATTAATAGAGGATTTCACACATTACATCTGGGTCTACAAAGACAATTAAGAACCAGACCGGCACTATTAACACTCCCTTCGCCATTACCAGACATTCATTTAATCTCTTAATTCAAGTCTCATATTCTATATATGTGAGACATTAGAATGTCTTCTTGGAGAATTTTTCTTTAATATGTTTTAATCATAGTCATCTTCCTAATATTTCATTTTGTTCATAACTTTTCCCTTTCTCCGTGACAATATTTTACTTTTAAATGGAGTTTTTCTTCCTGTTATGATTTTATGTGTCTCTTTCTATTTCTTTCCTCAAGTTGCTACTTCTAAATTTTAGTGCTATATTTTTAAGATCATCTTTTGTCCTATGTTTAAGAAGCTCACATATTCTTTTATTTTTTTGATTGCTTGCAGAAAGTGTGTCAATTTTCATATAGTTCATGGTGTAATTATCCTCACTTGAACTTTCCCACCTATGTTATCAACTTTGCCTACAATGGATTTACTTAGCTTCTACGCTGACCATTTTCCAGTGACCGCTCTGAGGATTAGGTCACAGACAAAAGCTTCCTCACCAACACCCTACCTCTATATCTAAAGTGGTCTGTGTACTCAGGGTTTTGCTCTGAGTAAGAAGCCTTCTAGCCTGCAGTAAACGCATATTTCAGAATGTTTTTGTGAATTTATTGCACAGTAGCTTTTGTTCAGCTAACGAAGCTTGGTAATAGCAGTGCTATTCAACCTAATCTCTGTAGCCTGTCTTCAACCACATCTAACTCTTCAAAGAATATTTGTTTGCCTGTTTTTGTCATTTGGTCTTGCTCCCTTTACAAAAGTCCTTCAAGAAACATACACTGGCCACGTCAAGAAAGAATTTCTTGATTTGACTCCTCACGATGTATATTCTACTTTTGAAAAACTCTTTGCAGTGCAACAGATCTGTAGAAGCATGGGTCTATTCTTTGCTTCAATACTTAATTTTTTTTCTTTTTTTTGTGAGGAATATTAGCCCTGAGCTAACATCTGTTGCCCAAATCCTCCTCTTTTGCTGAGGAAGATTGACCCTGGGCTAACATCCATGCCCATCTTCCTCTACTTTATATGGGACGCTGCCACAGCATGGCTTGACAAGCAGTGCGTCAGTGCATGCCTGGGATCCAAACCTGTGAACTCCAGGCCATCAAAGTGGAGCACACACACTTAACCGCTATGCCACCAGGCTGGCCCCTTCAATACTTAATTTTTGCTACACTAGTGAGCCTTTCTTCATAGTTTGTGGCTATTGGTCTTGGTTGTTTTCTCACTTCATTGAAGCATTAGAAATATTTGTTTGATGGTTTTTTCTTCCTATTTCAGAAAGGAAGATGAAGCAAAACACTTTTACTCCATTACGTTTAACTACAAGTATTGATATGTCTTCCAATTTTTAAAGTTTTAAAGGTTTGTCTTTCTATATGAAGCTAAAATACTGACACAAAAAGCTCTGAGATAATAATGAATAAGGGAACTAAACCTCAGACATGCCTTGACATGCCTGGTTTCGAACCCTAGACAGGCATGATGCAAAATATGGCTCAGATCCATTGCTGTCTCAAGCTTAGAGCTGACATGCATCAGGATCGGGACAGGCCACTGGGAAGCTGAAAGTAGTATGAAGGCTGTCACTGTAGGAGGATCCAGAAGACCCCAACCATCCAAATATCCCCACCTTGAGCCCACTATCAATTTTCAGGACGGTTACTAAAGAGAGCAACGTAATGTGAGCATTAGATTAGAGAAGGGGTTTAGCACCCCAGGAGGATGGAGTAAAGAAATTAAGGATTAAAGAATTCCAACATTTGGAAGGTGTTGGAAAGTATAAGACAAAAAAGAAAAGAAAGCAAACTTATATTAAAAATATTGTATATCCTTAGTGCATGAAAAGAATCATGCATCATTACTAAAGGAGATTCATTGCAAGAATATAAGAATAATTAAAGAGTAAAAAACCCTGAACTATATAGTGGCATTATAATCAGAGGAGAAAATAATCACATGTATGAACTTTTCATATGATAGTGGTTGCATTATAAATATGATGGAAATTATTATACAATAAATTGTTTTAGAGAAATGAAAAGCAATGTTACTTTATCACTTAGCCTAAACACCCATCAATGAAAATATAATATGTAAAATGTGGTGATCCAAACAATAATATGTGGTAATGAAAGGAATGGATAACACACATACACATATCATCATGGATTGATCTCAAACATAATGTGTACTGCCACTAAATAGGGGCACTCCTATTTTATATCCATACTTATTTTTGTCTGCTTAATTTAATAAGGCAATTGAGTCAACATTTATTTTGCATATAAATATTTCTTTTCACAATTTTTAACAACTCTTCCTCTATAAAATCAGATGCTTTTTTATTTGGCACATAAAGATTCAACAGTTATATCACTATTTGAAATTACTAAAAGTAACTCTTTGGAATTGTTCAATTACTTATTGTGTTCTTAACAATTCATGCCATGATTCATTGAGATTGAAATTGCCTGTTCTAATTTCACTTCATCCTTTTACCTTCTACAACCAAGAATGATTTCATTTTTGAATTGTTCCCTATAGAATCAATATGATGCAATTTTATTTTGACTAATTCTGAAAATCTTCATTTTATTTAGAGCAACAGTATTTATAATTATGTATAGAAGAACTGTGAGTGTCTCTCCATTTTCCCTTTGCACTGACTTTTTCTGTACATGCTCACCGTGTCCTTCTGTAAGCCTCTGCAACTCCTGATTGAAGGCTTTCTTTCAGGCTCAACATGGGTAAGTCCAAACTTGCCACGGATTTAAAGACCCTAGAGCAGCGCCCAGCCGTGAGCAGAAGAGAGATTGCCTTTCTTTCGATGGGACAACTCTTAGACATGGTTTTAAAAGCCTATATCAAAAGTTCCAACACATTGGCGGAAAATCTAAATTTCAGGCTATTGATTTAGCTAAAATTAGCAGAGAGACACAGAAAATATGTAAGAGATTTAAGAGGTATAGATGATAGAACTAATCTGCCTAACTAGTCACAGACGGAGATCATAGAAATAATAGAGGAGAAGCAAAATTTGAAATAACGTGAGAAATTTCCAAAGTTGAAGAAGGATGTGAATCCATATGTTAAGGACTCACAACGTATTCCAAGTGAAAAACAAATCCATAAGTCATAGAAACTGCAAAAGACTAGAAATGACCATTTAATATCAACCACCATTTCATATCAGAGAAGACAATGAACATCTAAAAAGGAGGAATGGCGACACTAAAAGATGATTTTTTAACAGAAAAAAATGAAAACCAGAACCTAGTAAAATATCTCAAAATCACTGGAAAATATGTACTGAAAAAAGAAACCTATCATTTAATAAAACTGATGAAGTAACATATTTCTATGTAAAATAAAACTGAGAGAATTCAGCATGAAGGGAATTTCATTAAAGGAAAGTATAAAGGATGTATTTCACAAGGAAATTAATCACTGAAAGAATTTCAGGGTCAAAATTAAGTGCAAGCAAATAAAATGCTGAAAATCATTGTTAGAGTACCATGTGACTCCGTCAGACACATGAAAAATATATGACATGACAGCAGAATATTGGAAAAATTTCGTCAAATCACATGCATGATGGAGTACACGCACACACACCTATATGTTTTATATGAATATATGTCATATATATGCATTATGTGGTATGCATAATATATGTATTATCTACTCATATTACATTATATTTTCTTTATATATGCATTCAGGGCTATAAGTCTTCTTTTAATTACTTCTTTAGCTTCATTCCACAATTTTTGAAATTCTATATATCAGTTAAATATATATATAAATTAATATGATTTTTGTTTATTTTCTATATTTTTTTGATAGGCCAGTTATCCGTAATACATTGTTTAATTTTCAAGCGGTTGTTTCTTTTTCCAATTCTCTTATGTAATTGATTTCTAGCTTAATGTCATTTGTATCAGAAACATACTGTGCATGATTTCAAACTTTTGAAATTTAAGAATTTCTCTAGAGACAGGCATGTGGTCTAATTTCATAAATTATTGATAAATAATTTTTGTTTATTCATACTGTATTTTGGCGTTTTTGGCCACTTGTTTTATCAACTCTTTATAGTGATATGCTAACATCCTCTATTGATGATGGATTTGTCTATCACTCTATTTATTTTTTATTAATACACATATTCTGAAGCTATGGTGTTAGGTTAACACTCAGTTCATATTTAAACCTCTTATATCTTATTGTTGGACTGACATTTGACAACCAAATTTTTTTTGCAATCTCTGGTAATTTTTTTGCCTTTGAGACCATCTTGTTTAGTTTTGGTAAAGCTACACCAGATTTCCCAGGTTCTATGATTGCAGGGAAATGCACGTAGAATTTAACACTAACAACCAAAAACAACAAAATTGCCAACTCATCATAGAATAAAATGAAAATATTTCTGTAACATGTTTTGGGAAAAATGGAAACTAAGGCTAAATTTGCAGAATAGTATACAAATAGTTAAAGGATAATAAAAATATTTATGTTTATAAAATATGTAAATCAAAACTTTTGTGCAACTAGAAGGATGTTCAGCTATGACATACAACTATCTACTGGGGCTTTGGGGGGAATAAATAAAATCTTTAAAAAAAAAAAAAAAAAAAAACTTTTGTTACGTACATAAGATCTTAAAACAATGATCCTCAGTCTTAAATACAAAGTAAAATAAACTATTGGAAAACTGGAGGAAGGTCGATTGATTAAGATCAATGTAGGAAATAATAAAATAGCACTAGAATATCTAAAATAAATTTAAACATGAAAATCTAATCAATAAAAAGAAATTATTATAAAGCAATGTTTTAAAAATTCAAAAAAAACAGAAATACAAAGGATTTTAAAAGAATATTGAGTGTGTGTGTAAAACTTTATGTAAATTATTTGAAGCTATATATCCCCAGGATAGAATATATTCCTTTATTCATATAGTTTTCATGCCACAAAGAACAAATCCGAAAATCAAGTGTTTTGTGGATTTCATAACACTATGTTGAGAAAATATGGTTGGGATTATTGGTACTTGTTTTAAGGAATTTAAGAGTTTAGAGCAGTTTATGATTAATTTTTAAATATATGAGCACTTGAAAAGATTTATTCTCTTTTAATCATGCCATAATTTAAAATTCGTATATTGACTTACAGACATTACATATATTATTCAGTTCACTTTTTCTCCTTTCGTTATTTTCTTTTAGTCTTCTAATATAGATACAGATCACTTACCGAGTCTTGTCTGTATTGTGTCTTTTCCCTTTTACTTGCACATTTTAATTTGCTTTATGTATTTTGCTCTTAAAGTTATTTAGTGTACAAACATTCATGTCAGTTACATCTGCATTATAGAATCTATTATATAACATTTCAAAGTTGAAGTTTTTTATATTCAGATGTTTTCTCCTTAGGTCAACGTTATATGAAATTAATAATCTGGCTCTCTGTTCTTATAATTGCGTTTTTCTGGCCTATTTTTATTCATCCCTTTCCTTTTTTCTGCATCTAAGTTTGGAATATCTAAATACAGGATTTCTTTTTCTTTCTATCTGAATGAATATACCTCATTACAAATTATTTCTTTATGATGTATATTTAGTGTTACTGCTATTGTCTTGTTTTACTTTTTTTCTTGGATTGTTACTTTTGATGTATCTTTCTTATTCTGTCTTTGAGTGTATGTTCTGCATTTCCTTTCTGCCTGTGTTATCTCACATCCCACTTATTATGGTCCACTGTGTCTCTTCCCATCAGTCCTTTATTTTTCAGGAGAGTTACTGGTGTCTGTTTATATGCTTTTCTGTGTTCTGATGGATTCGGAAAGTAGGGCTCAGCTGGGCTGTTGGTAATATAAATTGTTGGATTTGCTTTCTACATTTTTTTTCAGTTATTGAATTGAAAGTACTGTGCAAGGATTGATTCTATTCTATAAAAGGGTACTGGATAATCCCTCAATTCAGGATGGACTCCCGAGCCTTTGCCAATGCTAGAGGCAATGTGATATTTATATCCTTCCGTTGTCAACGTGTAACCAGAAACTGTTCTTCCCACTCACCAAAGCAGACACAGATAGGGAAAAAAAAATACTATTTTTGATTTCAGCGACAGCAGAAAACAATTATATGGAGCTTTTGGGGCATTTGTCTTTTAATGCCCTATTCTCATTAGAATTTGCTGTCCTTTTGTTTGTTGAGTATTGTTTTCTCTTTTGTTTTATCGATATTCTATATAATTTTATTAGAGTAGGTAGAATAGGCTATGTTATAACAAACATGCTTCCAAATATCAATGATTAGCACAGCACAAAGTTTTATTTCCTGTTCATATAACAGTCTGGTGCAGGCCAGCTCTTCCTCATTGGTGTCTTGGGAATCAGGCCATTCCATTGTGTGAGTACATCTGGAAGAACTAGATTCCAGGGTCCCCGCTGAAGGGCCAAAAGTGGCAGGGAAATGGTGTGCAATGGGCCAACACTTATGGTCCAAAACTGGAAGTGTTTTATGTCACATATGCCTATCTCCTACTAGTCAGAATTCAGTCATATAGTCCCCGACCTAACGGCAAGAAGGATTCAGAAGGTCAGATTTCTGTGTGCTCAAGAAGATAGTGGTTTGAATACATCTTATTATCTTTGACAGAGCATTTTGGTTACCAAATCCTTTTATTCTACTTTCACACATAGAACATTCTCACCCCTCCCTGACAAACAATATAAAGTCCCATCTGGTCACTGATTATTGCTTAGAGTCCATGTCTCTAGTTGCCATCAGATCCAGATGTGATTCCTTTTAGTCTGGAAATCTGCAAATTTAAAAGGCAAGTTATCTTCCCCTCTCCAGCACAAATACCCAATATGCAGTGATGGAGCAGGCACAGGATACACACAGTAATTGCTCCCATTTGGAAATGCAAAGAATAGGAGGCATAAATGTTAAGTGAACAACAGCAATCTAAATCCCACTGGGAAGAGACATGCATAAAGTTCCCAGGCACACACACTGGCAGTGAAGGAATTACCTTGATTAAACTCTGATTCTGCTTACTGGAAGGAACCTCTTGTCCACAGTTCTTCATGAATTCTGACCTCTGAAAACTCATTGCTCTTTACTCTCCTTGACCGTCTCTGAACTGGAGAATAGAGACCATATGCTCCTCAAGCGGTCTACAATGAGCATTCCATCTCCTAAAAGAAAGTTGGCTCCCAGGGCTTTAAAATAAAATCTGGAAGATTTAAAGTCTTTTCTGGATGAACTAATGGTTTCTTTGGTAAGCCTGCAAAAACCTAATAAATTTCTGATCCGTTTACTTCTGCCACCTAAAATTCTTCCCTGGACACAGGTGTCAAGTGTATTTTATTCCTCTGCTTTCTGATCTCATGATTCTCTCATTCCCTTACTAACTGCTGGAAAAACACTAGCAGGTACCTGGAAAAAAAAAACGAAAAAAGATGGGAGGGCCATTTTTAATTTGATTTATTCCTGTGTCATTTTATTAACCCAAGATTCTTTTACTGGCCTCTTTCCCATAAAACTTTTATAAAATTCCATTTCAGGAACATCCTCCTCCATTCTTGGAAAGGCTTGAATTTCTAGAATCTCTCTTATCCCTCCTCTCATATCTTTAAAAAAATCTGCCAATGGCTACAAACACATACTACTATCCTCCCTAATTCGCTGTCTCGTAAGCATGAAATCTGCCTCCAAATTTATAGCAGATGCCTTTTGTATTTCAGTCTCTTACATCTGTCGCCTTGCTGCCTGAACATGAGAACTAACGCTTTGAGACGTATATTAAGTTTTTAAGAGTGCAGCACCTCACCTCTGAGTCAATTTCTTTACTGTTAAGAGTAGACTAGACTTTCCTATGGTAATAAATTGCCAAGTCTCAGTGTCTTAATTCATTAAAGTTTTATTTATCGACCACCGCACAATTTCCCCAGTTTTTCTCTTAAATGATCATTCTGTGACTTTTTCCTTCTGGTAGCTGTGCCATCTAACCCAGTGCTTCCCAGGAACCGCGGAAGGAGAAAATGGGGAAGCAGCATATTGAATGTTTTTAAAGACACGCCCGAAGGTAGCTCACTTCACTTTTCTTTAAATTCTATTGCCCAGAACTTAGTTGCGTGACCTCCAAACTGACTTCCAGGGAGGCTTGGAAATGTGGTCTTCCTGTGTTCCCAAGAGGGGAAAACAGCCTGATGAAGTCTCTGCCATACCTGCTAATCGGTGCAGTCAATTACCATTGGATGATCATAATAATTTTGTGCCCTATTCTGCTTCACCCCAAGCCAAGAAAATAAATAAAACATCCTGTGCATTCTTTTAAGTCTCTGGTGGTCATTATTCATCCATGTATGAGTAGATGAGATTTCTATTATTGAAGTAAATTACATGTCTATGTCCCTAGACCAATTACACCTCACTCAGCATTCCTTTAAATATATGTGAGTATTCATAATTTCCCTACTTTCTTTCTTTCTTTTAGTTTCTCATTCACATCTCTTTTACCTCACATTTCCTTTATAAGAATAAGTGTGATCAGTGCATAGATTTCATATTAAGGAGAATGCATAAAGCTATAACTTTGCAGAGTCTAAACAATCATTGATCTGTCAGAAAATACATATGAAATATAAAGTAAAACAAAAAGTGAAGACAACAATTGTGTCTTGTATTTCTCTAATCAAATCTTGTACATTTTTTACCCTCTTGTGACAATTTCTGGGTATAACTGTATTATTCTGCTATTCATCAATAACAAAACCTAAAAGATTTTTCCAATTTTACTCCTATTGGATGTTTTCTTTAATTGTCGTCAAAAACATTTTTATGGGTCATATGGGCATAATTCTATGACATTCTTTCTTTAAAAGTTGACCCAACTGGTTGAAAAATATGCTTTCCCTAACTAATTAAGCTTGGTCAGTGAAGAAGTGTGGCCACTTTAATTAGCTATCTGAGGTAATGACCTCCTCTTCTTATTGTTAAGTTCCAACATATTCCACTACTTGCATGACTTGTTAGCGAATGAAAAAAAATCAACTATATCTGCAAGAATTGCCACTTTCCTTCTCATCTTTAAGATGCTATTCTGAAGATACTTGCACAATAAAGAACAGTAGGCAAGATTCTTTGAAGGTCAATGCAGATTTTTCCTAAAACTGTATTCTACCAAGAAAAATGGTATCACTTATCTAACAACCTTATCACATAAGGTAACACATTAAACTTTAAAACAAGATTGATTTTTGTCATAGACATAATGACAACCTCTTTATGCAAACTTTTACTATCTGTTGGGTGTCAAGGTGAAAAGAAAAGATCATCTTCCTCTTTGAATCTAGAATATAAGTCTCTTCATCAGATATTTTTTCTTTAGCCAGGACATGAGAAAATTGCTTATCTTTTGGGTAAAATATGAAAACAATACCAAGATATTACTTTTCCCTGCCCTGGCAGAGAAGACTTGGTACACAAACAATGCTCTTTGTATTGCTATTCTAATGAAGATGATATGATCCACAACTATTAATTTGATTTGATTACCATAACTGGGATGGTAAATACAGGGTTGCTTACTCATTTCATTATCAGTTGTTGACATAAATATAAATATATGGACAAATTTATCTGAATAATATTCAAATAATCATCCAGATTCCACTTATAGCTTAGACATATCCTCCCAATGAAAGTGTCACATCACAGTCTCATTTTAGGAGGATATCAATGAGATATAATTTAAATTGAGCATTTTATGCTGTTTTCAGGAATGGCAATTTTTAAAAGTATAAATAAATATCCCACTACCATTACATTCCCGCTCTGCTTTTCAGATAAATTTAGGAAAGTTATATGCTTAGCCGTTTTACTGTAATTTCATAATAAAATCTACTTTTAGTTTGCTGAATTCTGATTTCTCCCAATCAAGTATATTGTTTTGGATTTGTACAAACATTTTTTTCCCAAATTTTAAAACGTGCCTACATGTTAATCCAGGTCCAGTTTTGCAATTTGTAAGGCCCTGTGTACAATGAAAATTTGAGGCTCCTTCAAAAAGTAGGAAAACCCCAGGAAAAAGTGCCATTAAAGTTACTAAAATATAAAATTTTTTATTCCTTCCACAGTCTCTCTCTCAGTTTGTAAAGGTGATTTTTATTTGCTATTTAATGCCATTCTAAGTAAATAATAATAATGTTTAAATTTATTAGGTAGAATTTTGCTATTCCTCTTTATATAGCGCAATGTCATTTTTAAATACCATGAGCTAACTACAAGAACAGTGGAAACAATGCACAAAAGTATCTCAGCTGTTTTTATTTCACTTCTTGGTGGGTGATCACTGATGAATTAGGAAAGAATGAACGGAAAGGAAACCAAGTGTGGGGCCACTTCTGCGTCTCTGAGTGCAAGCACAGTTGGCATGTCTCTGAATGGAGAAATTAAAACATAAATTGTGACCAATTATTCACATGTTAGCATGAATGAATTTGCCTTCAGAATCTCATAGGAGAGTAAGTAGTGATACCGAAGTACCACTGAATTCCTGAGGCTAGAAGTTTAGGAAACAAAAGAAGGGAAAGAAAAGGTTCACAAATATTTCCTAAGGCTAATCTTGTTAAACATTTCATAACTAGGGAATATTTCTAAAGCAGAAACTTGGCTTTAAATCTAATGGCTTTATGAATATGTGCCTTTTACTTTGTAATTTTCATTTTAAATTCACAGTGTAGAGAGCAAGAATCTCATCCCACATATTCAGTCAGCAGAAATGCATTGTGTATTTAAACTTAAATTCAATTTCATATGCCATTTCCCACATTGTGATATGTTTTACAATTAATTAATTGAGAGTCTCGTTCACTTTCTTTGGATTTCTGTAGGAGTTCTAGAGAACAAATGCTTCTGAGATAGAGAGATAGTCTGGGTCTCCACAGCATTATTTTTCCCCTCAGATAGCATCCTTCTGGAATGATGTTCTGTCATTTGTCCACACAGGGCACTGCTGATTTTTCACTCTCTCCTTCTCTTTAGGTCTGTGGTCTCCGTACCTCATCTCTGCCACCTCTAGATACACTAAAAATATTCCAAAGCATCCTTCTCTTTGGGGCTACTGGAAAATCTGTAATCATATCTCACGCGTCTCTGGCCAGGCACATCATGTAGACATTACTTCTACCAAGCTGATGCAAGGAACTAGAACATTCTTCAAATGTACTCTAGGGTGTGGGGAACACAGACTGCTCTCAGATCTCCCACTTATCTAGGTCTATCTCAAGGATCCACCAATGCCGAAGACTTTAGCCTCTTCCCAACACATTTTCTTTTTATATCTAGACTTGGGCAGAAAGCAACTCTTGACCATGACTCTTACAAATCTTTTACCTTAAGTCAAAACTTAGGATTACAAAAGTCCAAAGCCCAGAACTGGCTATTTCCATGGACTTTCTTGTGTTGTCCCTCATTACCTCTTTTCCTAAGGCCGTGAATGAGATTTATAGTATCTCCATGCATTAGGGAAAAAAATGCATGCAGTACAAAGTACAGTGTATGTGGTGGGAGAAAACAGTTACTATCTAAGGATATTTTTATATACAGTAATTGCTTTTGGGCTTTGCTCTCTGAACTCAATAAAATGGGAAAAAAATCCTTTTTTTCCTTTTCCTTTTTAAAGCAATCAAAGTGAGAGTAATTCAGCCAGTAAAAATGACCAAATCTTCTTGTTTATATAAAGAAAAATAATTTATGAAAGGTCTTCCAGAGGTAATATTTATTATTTTGTTAAATTCAAGAAGTAAATAAGTATGGTTCATTATGTGAAACATATTGTGAAGAATATAATGGACACTTAATAAAAGCATTTTTCTAAAGGCACAGATTTCAGTCACTTAACTTTAGAGTTATATTTTTTCAAATTCAGTATATTTATTTTAGAATTATTCAGCATAACACAGAATTTCCAATATAAAATTACCATAATAACCTTACTATTATTAAACACACATACCACATGTACCTTGAAGTATGGGTAAAATTCCACAATGCTTTAACCTCTAGGTAGGTAGGTTCTTTGACCACCTCTAAGCGTAAATGTTCCCTGTCTCACTCTCTCCAGTAGCTTCTCTGGCTATCACTGTGGATTAGATCAAGGAAGAACCTCTAGCAGAGATTCAGCCTTCAAGTATTATGAGATTTGGAGAGACATCAGCCATATCAGCAACAGATCTGTGTGCCTTGCAATCATTTTCAACTGCTTCCATCTATCATCCTCTATATCCTCCCAGCAAGTTCTTTTTCCAACATATAGAATGCATCTTTAAATCCAATTTATCCTTTATATCAATAAAAGTTCCTGGGATGGACTCTTATTTTCATGTTTTTCAACAATGGACATCAAATTTAACTGGTTTCTTTGTTGCTACTCTTTTCTGTCTTCAATCTGTTCTTATTATTGTAGCCACTGGGCTATCTTCTAAGAACTGTTCACTCCTCAAAATAATAGCCTACTCACAAAACTTTGATGACTCCTTGTTGCCTATTGAATAGACTATGTAAAACAGGGGGCCTCATGCCACAGAATTACTCTGGGAGACGATGCTGGGTATACAAAGAAGTTGGAGTTTATCAGTTGATCCATCACAGATCTCAACAAAGAGGAATACATGAGAGATGGAAGAAGCAGCTGATGTGGTGGGTTTAGTCTTTGGTGTGTGAATATGAAATGTTTGCTGTGGTATTTATTTTCTGTCCCATTGGTACTGGGAAACGGGAATGGAATCTATGAA
Organism: Ceratotherium simum simum; assembly: GCF_057802395.1. Classification (NCBI taxonomy): domain Eukaryota; kingdom Metazoa; phylum Chordata; class Mammalia; order Perissodactyla; family Rhinocerotidae; genus Ceratotherium; species Ceratotherium simum. Next base: position 17,683,428 of record NC_141917.1, on the reverse strand, counting down.
TCTACATTGTTATAATCAGCATCCAGGGTGAGACTACAGAAGATAGAATTGTTGGATTGTTCCATGGTTAGTTTTGTGCTGGTTCATATAGCAAAATACTGAGGACAGTTAGGGGGAAATGTAGAAAGCTATTCCATGGAAAGATATGAAGCCATAGTTGCACAAATTAAATTGGAAAACAAACATTTACATGAACAAGTTAAGCAATGCATATTTAAAGGAATAATGTTACCCGTGTCCACATCACAACATGATTAGAATCATGACTTTTTTCTCAAATGAAAGCTCCAGATGTTCACCTCTTCCTATCTTTTGGCATGAAGTTTTTCAATGGATGTAAAATATCATTGACTTGTGTAAGAAGTATATTTCTTCCATTGGAAGATTAAAGATATAATTGGTCTACAATATACACTAGGTTTTATGTAAAATCTACCATCATGGGATGTGAATTTTATGCAATTGTAAATACAATCCAAGTATTCTTTTCATCTAATTTATCTCAAGCTCCAGGTCCTTACTGATCCTAGAACTTTTCTGAAGGTGTAATCAATTCTCTTGTAGTTTACCTCCCCCTAAACTACACACACTACCATATGTCACACTCAACATGGCTATGGAACAGCTGTAACTTCTCAAGTTTATCACTTCTCTTCTCAGAATGTTATTATTTAAGGCTTCTCTAAAAGTTTTTTTTTTTTTTTAACCGTCTTTTGAACATGAAGCCTCTTCTGTAATTCTTATCCTTGGTTAATATAGTCTTTTGGTTTCCTTCTTGCTTCATCCAAACTCTCCCTTCTTATGCACTCCAAATACTTCAACAATCCTAGGAGTTTTCAATGTCAACTGGAAGGGGACATCTCCAAAATTAGGCAGATTAATTTAGATTATTCTTCACTCAGATGATTTTTATCTCCTTTCTCTTTTAGTTACTTTTACAATAGTTTCCACTATGGGTTGTGTAACCAGCCAAAGCTCTTCTACCTCAGAAATCTTAATTGTAAATACTCCACTCTCTCAACCCAGATATTATGTTTCCAGTTGCCTCACATTCTCAATAACAATATTGCTTGCCTAATTGTTTTCTAGGGTTTCACTTACATATGGATTTCTTTGGAAGGTCAAACCTGGGCATGCTTTTTCTCAAGCCATATTATCCATCAACTGGAAATGTAGATCTTTGTCAAACACGAAAGTCTGTAATTATTACTTTAACTTCAAGAGTATTCTCATATAGTGACATAATGATCACTGCAAAATTCTAGATAGTTATTTTGAACTAATTTGATGCCTGAATTCACCAGTAATTTTAAGAAGATATTGCCTTAAACGTCCCTTGATTTAACAGAGGTATGATTTCATGTGATTATCTGAGATAAGAGTTTTATTATAGATTACAAAATGATTTATGTAACAGAATGAGAGGTTTAAGCAAGTCTTCATGCCTTCTAATACTAGGCTCAAATTCCCCAAAAGTTGTTGTTTTCCCTGTTTCTCAGGTTAAAAAACAGAAAGTAAAAAATGAATAAATGCAAATGGTTCTAGAGATAACTGAATCAATAGATACTGTAAAAAATGGTCACCTTATCTGGTTTAATATATGCTTATTAAAAACTATTTCAATATTAAAATTATAATATGCTAGGAAAAATCTTTTCTTGCCAATTTCTTCTAAGACTTTGAATTCAGTTATTCTCTGTCCCAAGTTACCTCCTCTAAGGAAGAGGTCATTTAAAATATTTGGAAGATTAATATATTTCTCTAGTATGCACAGGGCAACAGCAAGGGAATAGAAACAGACTAGAAGGCAATATTTGTTCTCTGTCTCTTCTGAAAAGAACTTTTTGCTGGTTTCAGCCCTTCAATTGGTGCTGCTATATTAAACAGAAAAACTGATTAATTACTGAAGAAGAAGAGTAATAATATAAAACAGGAGATAAGACCATTTGAGAAGGTAGCATACAAGCCTTGTTTCTATCATATTCTCTAGGTTTCAGTGTACTCTTCCGTGAAACAAAGGGCCCTTAGTGTCATAAAACCTTCAAACAACAATTAAACATTGTTGCAAAAATCTGATTTAATAAATGCAGACCCAAAAAATTCTTCAAAACCTCTTCCTATGTTAAATCAACTGAATCATCTTTTACTTCCTCAGATTTACTTCAAACATTTTTGACTTAAATCGTGATTTATGGTTTTGTTTTTCTCACCAGTAAAGCAGTATAGTAGAAAATTATAAATATAGTTGTTGGAATACTTTTCCACTAATAATTCCTTTATAAAAGAGCACACGTAAAGAATTATCTGAAGTTTATTTTTTATAACATGTTTATTTTGAGACAGTTTTAGACTTACATTCTCAATAATAATAAAACAAATTTTCATATAACTTCACTTATCTTCCCCAAATGTTAACATCCTACATAACCATAGTAGAATTATCGGCTCATAAATACAATACTATTGCATCAGGTAACAGTGATACAATACTATTAACTATTAACTAAGCAACACTCCTCAGTCATGTGTCACTTATAGTCACACTAATTTCCTTTTATCTAAAATCCAATCCAAGATTTCACATTGCATTTAATAAACATGGGTTCTTAATCTCCTCAAATCTGGGAACTCTTCAGTCTCCTTTTATCTTTCTTGACATTGACACTTGACAAGTACTGGCCAGCTATTTTCTCTCCCCTTCTTAAAGTCATCCTGTAATTACTGGGGATAAAAAGGTCAAACAAAGCAGCCACTTTGTAAGAATCTCTCATATTGAGATTAAGCCTCTACCTAAAATACATGTGTAATCCTGTTTTCATGCTGGATTTCGGTTATCTGTGAACACCTCTTTTATTCTCTCACCTGTATTATACAGGTGAAGCAAATTTGACTTGTAGAGCCTTTTTTGCTTCTAGTTTTCAAATATTTGTTTTCATGCTTTTTTTAGTAAAAGAAAAAATTACTAGAGGTATAGTGAGAGACAGTGAATTGAATGCCCCTAACTAATTGTTTTATTCTGCTATTCAAAGCATGAAATTTTGTTCATTTGGTTTTCATTATATATGGACATAAAATTAAGTAGTTGTGTTATTTTATTTACTCTTTTTGAAACATTGCAGTCTAGGATTTGGGCTCCAGAAACACTCAAGCCTCTTTCCTCTCTAGTTCTGTTAAGCCTTTATCTCCTTAGAAAGAATTTCTCTGAGATTTTATTCAGAACTAATCATCTACCCCAAAATGGAAAGGCATCAACCTAAAATTCAAATGTTTAGTCATTAAACTAATGTTTGTCTTGATAAATAGCTTCCCTATTCCTTCACTTCAGCATCTTAATTCTCTCTTTAGTCTGAACAATAAAAATACTCAACAGATTGGACACTTTAAATTCGGAAAATGTAAATAGGGTCAACCCAAAATAATCAGAAAAGAGTTTTGATGAGTAAGAAATTAGAAACTACTTTACACAGTCTCCAGATAAGTCAAAATTGACTTTGGGCTTAGATTTCTGTGACTAGTGTACACACTTTATGATATAATATTACTTCTGCCACTCATTAAAATATTGGGGTTAATTCTAGAAACAACATAGGGAAATGGTGTTTAGATCTCATAATGCTGCATAATCTTAGGAAAAAGACAAGTTGAAATAAATTACGGGCAAAATAGTATCAATGTTATAATAGAGTTCATTCAATTCTATGTTGCAAATAATTTTTTATTTCATTTGTTTTGGTATCTGTATGTTTTTTCTTAAATATTTCTCAAATATTTTCAGAAAGTTAAACTCTTTTAATCAAAATTCTACACCTATGCTATTGTACTTCATCAGATTTTTCCATAACTGTCCTGCTGTCAAGAAAATAAAAATGAAGTTTTCAATAAAATATATTTGTTTATATTTTATATACAATAAAATGCATTCTTTCAAAGAGTAGTGTATGATAAGTTTTGATAGTATATATACCTATAGACTCATTACCACAAGCAAGACAGAACATTTCTATCACCATCTAAAGTTTCCTTGTCCCTCTGAGTTCTATCCTTCCTGCCCCCAACAACAGGCAGCCACTGAAATATATTGTCATTACAAAGTGGGTTGCGGTTTCTAGACTTGTATAAAAATGGAATAATACAATGTGTACTCTATTGTGTTCAATTTCTCTCACTCAGCATAATAATTTTAAAAATCTTCCATGCTGTTGCATATATCATTGCTAGTTTTATTTTTTTTAATTACTGAATATTCTTCTATTCGCCTGTAAATATATACGTGATTTGTTTCAAGATTTTGTCTTTTGTAAATCAAGTTGCTACAAATATTTAGCTACAAATCTTAGCATGAATATATATTTTTCATCTGTCTTGGCTGAATACTTTGGAGTAGAATGACAAAATTAGAGTGTAGATTAATATTTAAGTCTCTAGTAAACTGCTAAACAGTTTTCCAAAGTAGTAGTTCCATCTTACATCCACCCCCCAGCATTATATGAAAGCCACAGTTGTTCCTCGGCATTACTAACACTTGTTATTGGCAGTATTTTAATTTTGGCACTTTTAAAGGGTATTAAATGACATCTCATTGTTTTAATTTGAATTTATTTTATGAGTAATGATGTTCTTACGTACATTTGTCCATACATATGCCTTATTTTGTGAGATATCTGTTCAGATGTTTTGACGGTTTGATGGGGGAGTGGGGTATTTTCTTGTCATCTTCTTCTTAAATCATAATAGTTCTTTACATATTCTAGATATAGGTACTTTGTCAGATATAGGTACTCCAAATATTTTTGCTGGTTTGCTTTTATATTTTCATAACTAGGTATCTTTAAAAATTTGAATTGAAGAAGTGCAACATCAATTTTTATGGTTCTTTTTTTGTCTATTTATGAAATCACTATCTGGTACTGGAAGCCATTTTATCCTGTTTTCTTCTAGGAGATTTAAGTTTTTTAATTTTATGTTTAGGTAGGCAATTTATTTGAAGTTCATTTTTCTGTATGCTGTTGTGTTTTTTGTTTTTGTCTTCCTTTTATATAAGAATATATAGTTGTTCCAGAACCATTTGCTGAAAACACTTTCCTTCCTCATTGACTGACATAATAAATTTGTGTCCCTTCATTTTTGGACTACTGTTGTATATTATTAATCTAAATGTCTAACCTTATGACAACATCTATTGCCTTGGTAACCTTGAAATCAAACACTGTATGTGCACAGACAAAACTGTGGTGTATTTTAATTATTACTTGTCTTGGCTGTTCTAATCCATCTGTATTTCCATACAAAATATATAATCAATTTATCATGAAAAATTGCAACTGGAATTTTGATTGAGATTATGATGAATCTATAGATCACATCAAGGAAAATTGCCATCCTAACTATACACAATCTCCTGATCTTGCAAGTCTCCATTTATTTAGGTATTCATTAATTACTGTCAGCATATGTCCTATAGTTTTCAGTAACGAGGTGAAGCACAAATTTTGGTAAATTTATTTCTAAGTATTTTATTTTCTTTGTCACTATTATAAGTGGAATTTTAAAAAGTTTCATTTTTAAATGGTTTGTTGCTAGCATGTATAAACACAAATGATTTCAGTTTCGTATTGTTGACTTCTGCAACCTTGGAAAATTCACATATGAGTTTTGGAATTTTTTTGGTAAAGTCCTTAAGCTTTTCTACAGTCATGCCATCTGCAAATAAGTGCATTTTTCTTTCTTGACTTCTGCCATCATTTCTACAACATTTACTTTTCTTATCTATTGCAGTTACTATTTTTGCTAGTATAATTGTAAATAGAAACGGTGACGGAAGTCATTCTTGATTTGTTCCTGCTTTCAAAGTGTAAGAATTCAATAATTCTATATTATGTATGATTTTGGGTGCAGGGTTCTCTTAGATACCTTTATAAAATTGAGAATGTCCCTATTTATTTCTAGTTCCTAAAAAGTTTATTATAATTGGTTATTAAAATATTTTCTTTCTTTTTTATTTTATTTTATTTATCTTTGAAATGATTATATGAGTTTTCTATTTTGATATCTGACAATGGTAAATTGTCATTATTTTTTAAAATGCTAATTCAACTCTGCCTTTCTAGAATAAATACTATTTGCTCCTTTTTATGTATTGTTGAATTCAACTTATCCGCAGTTTGTTTAAAAAAGTTGTTATCTGTATTCATGAGAGATATTGGTCTGCAATTTTTTTAGTTGAAATTTATTTGTATTTAAGTATTTGAGTTTTGCTAAATTCATAAAACAATGCTGGAAGTGTTTCCTCCTCCTTTGTTTTCTGAAATTGTTTCTGCAGGTTTGGTGTTATTTCTTCTTAAATATTTGATAGAGTTTAGATTTAAAACCATGTGGGTAAGAGTTTTCACTGTGGGAAAGCTTTTGATCTAAAATTTAATTTCTTTAAAAAATAAGCATTATTCTGGCTTTTATATTTTGTCACATTTGATTATGTTGTATTTTTAAGTAATTTGTTCATTTCATTTATATTGCTAAATTTTTTTTGTGTGTATGAGGAAGATTGGCCCTGAGCTAAAATCTGCTAAGCCTCCTCTTTTTTTTTTTTTTTTTTTTTTTTGCTGAGGAAGACTGGCCCTGGGCTAACATCCATGCCCATCTTCCTCTACTTTATATGGGACACCGCCACAGCATGGCTTGCCAAGCGGTGCATCAGTGTGCACCTGGGATCTGAACCTGCGAACCCCGGGCTGCTGCAGCGGAGCATGCACACTTAACCACTTGCGCCATGGGGCTGGCCCCTATATTGCTAAATTTATTGGATAAAGTTGTTTATAATGGTCTCTTATTTTACTTTGACGTATTCAGTGACATACCCTTTTTCATTGTTGCTATTGTTGATTTGTGTTCTTTCTTTCTCAATCAGACAAGCTAGGGTTTTATTATTTTGCTGATCTTATAAAATAATCAACTTTTTAGTTTGTTGATTGTCTCTACTTCTTGTCTGTTTTCTCTGTCATTGATATGTCTTTATCTTTATTACTTCCTTCATTCTAATTACTTTAGGCACTTGTTATTCAAATTTCTTAACATAGAATCTTAAGATCACTGACCTTACAGTTTAATTATTTCCTAACATAAGTACAAAATGCTATAAATTTTATACTATCATTGAATCAGTATCACACACGTTTTGATATCTTACATGCTCACCATTTTGTTCAAAATATTTTCTGATTCCCTTCGTGATTTCTTCATTGACCCTAGCATTTTGTTTAACTTCCAAATTATTATTGATTTAGTTCTTTCTCTGACCATAGGATATAGTCTGTGTGATTTCAATTCTATCAAATTTAATACACGTTTTATGTTCTAGTCCATAATTTATCTTGAATTACTGAGCTTGTACACTTGAAAATAACGTGTATTCTGCAGTTGTGAGGTATAATTTTCTATAAATATTAGTTAGTCCAAGGTGTTTGATAATGTAGTTCAAATCTACTGTATCTTTATTGATAGTCTGTGTATTTGTTTCATCAGTTGCTAGGTAAGGGGTGTTAAAGTATTTTACTATGTTTTGGAGTTGTCATTTCCTCCCTATAATTCTTCCAGATATTGGTCTATGTATCCTGAGACTCTATAATTAAGTGCATTCATATTTATGATTGATATAATTTTTTAAAAAACTTTAGCACTACAAAATGTCCCTACTTTTGTCTGGTAATATTCTTTTGTGGAAGTCTGTTGTGTTTGATATTAATAGAGCCACTCCCACTGTCTTGCACTTACTATAGATGGCATATCTTCTTTCATCCATTTATTTTCATTTATTTACATCTGATATGCACTTCACTTTTAAAGTTCAGTCCTTTAGACACTGTGAGGGATCAGAATTTGCCACCCCATAATGTGTCTCTTTGGCTTGATTATTTTTAAGGACAAAAGACTCTGAAAGAAACTTTGACTTTCCCCCTAACTGCCTAAAAGAATTTATGATAGAAGGCCTGTCCCAGGACAGGCCATCACCATAGATAACTCTGGGTGTGGTAGACTGGGAGGATCCTTGCTAAGCCCATTTTTATAAAAATTCTCTCTATTTGGTCACATTGTCTATAGATGGCCCAGCAAACATTTGTTTATCTAACATTTGCTTTTCCATCACCATGTAAATTGCCTTCCTTCCATTTGAAGTCCTGAACAACTACCCCAAACATCCTCTTTTATCTTTAACTGAAGATGCTATTTAAGGTGGTGGCTTGAGCCATTTTGGTGAGTTATCCAGTTTTCCTGGGTTTCTCTCATGTATACATGTTATTAAACTTTGTTTTTTCTCCTGTTATTCTGTTTCATGTCAAGCTAATTCTTAGACCAGCCAGAAGGACCTAGAGGATAGAGGAATAGTTCTTCCTCCCCTAGAACAGCCTGTTGTTGGATCTTGATTTTTTTAGTTATTCAGAAACTCTCTGCCTTGAGGGTTTTGTTTTTTTTTTTAACATTTAATGTATTACTGATTTAGTAGGATTTAGGCCTACCAATTACTTGCATGTTTCATGTTTCTCCTTTCTAGTTCTAGTTACTTTTTCTCCCTTAATTTTTGAAGAATTTGAAATTTGTTTAGAATTCCATTTTAATTTATCTATTGGCAAGTTGGTCATTTTTTAGTCATTGTAAATTCTGCACCAAGGATTACACTAATATTCTAATTTTTTCATGACCTAATTAGTATTAATATGAACCACTTCATATAAAAAGTTATTTCTGTCACTGGTTTTCAGCAGTTTGACTATGATGTTGTTTGGCATTGTTTTCTTTGCATTCATCATCTTTGGGTTTGATGACCTTCTTGAAAAATATATATACATTTCACCAAATTTGATAAAGTTTTGATTATTACCTATTCAGATTTTTTTTTCTGCCTTGTTCTTCCTCCTCTCCTTCTGGGACTCAAACGACATGCATGTTTAAACTTTTGATTTTTTCCCAAAGTTCTCTTAAGTTTTGTTCATTTTTAAAAACTTTATTTCTCTCTCTTCTTTAGAATGGATAATTTATAACAATCTATCATCATATTCACTAACTATTTCTTCTGTCATCTCTCTTCTACTATTAAGCTTCTATTAAATTTTTTTCCATATATTGTGATTTTCAGTTCTAGAATCTGTATAGTTTGTTGCTATAATTTCTACTTCTCTGCTATTTCCTATGTTTTCATTGTGTATGAGTCTGTTTTTCTTTAAATCATTGTGTTAGTTCCTTGGGATGCCATAACAAAGTACCACAAACTGGATGGCTTAAAACAACAGAATTTACACTCTCAGAGTTTTCGAGGCTAGAAGTCCAAAATCAAGGTATCATCAGGGCCAGTTTCCCTCTGAACACTCTGGAGAAGAAGTTCTCCTTGCCTCTTCTAGCTTCTGGTGGTTGCCTGCAATCATTGGTGTTCCTTGACTTGTAGTGGCATGAAATCAACATCTGCCTCCATGTTCAGACAGCCTTTTCCCCTGTGTCTCTGTGTTTCTTGGTCCAAATCTTCCTATTCTCATAAGGGCACCAGTCATATTGGACTTAGTACTCTACCTAATCCAATGTGACGTCACCTTAGTTTGATTACATCTGTAGACTCTATTTCCAGATAAGGTCACACTTACAGCTTCCAGGTGGACATGAATTTTGGGGGAAACTATTCAACCCAGTATACTCATTGAGCATAGATTTTATAGCTGCGTCAGTATCCTTGTCTGATAGTTCCAATACTTGTGTCACCTCAAGGTGGGTCTGAAGTTTTGCTTGGGGATGTATTACATTTTCCTAATTTTTCTTTAGACTGGGTGATTTTGAAAATAACTTGAAGTTGTGTTATGATGAGGATACTTAGGATTCATTTATATTATATGAAGAATGTTGTTTTTCTTTTATCAAGAAATAAACCAGCTAGATACAAATCATTAACACCATCTTGCTTTTGGGGGTTGATAGGTCAAATCTAATTTTATTTCTTTAGGCCTTAACTGCACGTGGCTTTGAGTCTTCCTTGTGAATGCGTGGCTCAGAGGTCAGCATGAGAACTGGAGAAATTTGATTTGGCTCTTTCTCTAGCCCGCTCCTGTCTTGCTTTCTCCTTCATTGTCTGCTGGTTGTGGTTGCCCTGGACACTACCCTCTTTCTTAGACCAGTAAGACAGTGAGTTTTCCATAGGAGCTTTAACTACCCCATGTTATTCCACGGCTAAAACCTGATCAAAAGCTGAAGCCACAGTTATGGGCTGATTTCATATGTTGTCCCCACAAATTCATATGTTTATGTCTCAACTCCCAATACCTCAGAAAATGACTGCACAGTGGGCCCCTGTTATCTGTAGGGGATATGTTCCAAGATTCTCGGAGGATGCCTGAAACCACAGATGGTACGAAACCTTATATAGACTCTGTTTTTTTCTATACATACATACCTATGATTAATTTATAAATTAGGCACAGTAAGAGATTAACAATAATAACTAATAATAAAATAGAACAATTATAACAATATACTGCAATAAAAGATATATGCATGTGGTTTCTCTCTCTCTCACAAAATATCTTATTGTACTGTACTCACTTTTCTTGTGGAGATGTGAGATGATAAAATGCCTATGTGTTGAGATGAAGTGAGACGAATGACATAGGCACCGTGATGTAGTATTAGGCTGTTAATGACCTTCTGATGATTTGCATCTGCTTCCTGACCAAGGTTGACAGGTTGACGTGGGTAACTGAAATCAAAGATAAGGGGGGACTGCTGTCTTTAGATTTGTGACTGTGTTAAGAGGTAATTAAGTTAAAATGAGGCTATTATGATGAGATCTAATCCAATCTGGCTAATGTCCTTAAGAGAAAAGGAGATTAGGGCCAGCCCGGTGGTGCAAGCAGTTAAGTGCACGCGCTCCACTGCGGCAGCAGGGGGTTCACTGGTTCGGATCCCGGGCGTGGACATACGCACTGCTTGGCAAGCCATGCTGTGGTGGCATCCCATATAAAGTAGAGGAAGATGGGCATGGATGTTAGCCCAGGGCAAGTCTTCCTCAGCAAAAAAAAAAAAAAAAAAAGAGGAGGATTGGCAGATGTTAGCAGAGGGCTGATCTCCTCATCAAAAAAAAAAAAAAAAGAAAAGGAGATTAAGGTACCTGAGGAGATAAGAGGGATGCACCTGAACAGAGAAAGGCCTTGTGAGGACACAATAAGAAGGAAGCCATCTACAAGCCAAGGAGAGAGACCTCAGGAGAAACCAAAGCTGCCAACACCTTGATCTTGGACTTCCAGCCTCTAGAACTATGAGAAAATAAATTTCCATTGTTTAAACCATACAGTCTGTGGTATTTTGTTATGGCAGCCCTAGCAAACCAATACAAAATCTTAGGAAGACTGTCATACATATAGTGTATTTCTATAAAATTGATAAAAATTATGACTATTTCTTCAGTTCTTTTTTGTTTTCATAGTGGCATTTACTATGAATGTCAATGACTGTTAGCAGAATATCTGAAAATAAATTAGGATTTTTTTTCTGTTTAAATTATAATAAAAGTAGAATATGAAGGGGTAAGAGAAATAGGTTAACATTTAGGGAATAGATACTAATGAATATGTTTAAATATTATAGGCATTTACATCTCTGATGTATTTGGAAATTATCCTCAAGTAGAATGTAAAGAATGGAACAAGAAAATTCAAATACTCTATGAGAAAAACTAGAAAACTCTTGAAAAAAAACAAAAGAAGATATGAACTCATGGAAAGACATAGTGTATTTTTTGGTTAGAAAAACTTACCAATATCAAAATGTCAATTCACGTCATGTTAATATATAAAATTAGCGCAATTTCCTACCAATATCATAACATTAATTTTCTTTGACATGTGAAGGACTCATTTAATGTGCTGGGCCACAGTTAAAATGACTCGAGTTATCTTCAATTATCAGTACATAAAATAAGAGGATGATAGGCAACAATAATAACAATCTCGTAATATATAGTAAGAAGTGTGTAAGCGTTGGCTTTTCAATGAACTAACACATAGCGAATTAACAATAAACATTTAATTTCTGTTATTGGTATAATCTCATAGACGTTTGTATTTTGTATTACATATTCAATTAAATGATATTATTTCAACTGTGGAATTTGGTTTATGGTTGCTCCATTTGGGAGCCCACTGTATTAGTAAAATATGAGATGATGCTATTTAAGCCATTTTCCACCCTGGAATTTCTTCAGCCCTGTAATCTGAAGTCCAAATACAACATTCTATAGAGACTTTAGTGTGTTTATTCACAAGATTTAGGTAGCATATTACTCAACACTACAAACAATAGTCCAAGTTACGTACCACTTAACGCAAACATAAATTTTGTATTAATATTGCATAAAATCAATTATCAGTCCATGGAACAAAAAATGTTTTGCAAAAAACTGTGTAAATATTTAGATTCTCATGTAACAAACTTTTCATCTACCACTATTTTTCTTTACCAGACACACAAGGATAAACACCCTGTCATGTGAATCTTGGTTAACTCTTTTTTCAATGAATCTTTAATTTGTATTTAGTCAGTCATGATCAATCCAATTTAGTTTGTCCAGTTTAACATAAACATAACTTTACAGCTGAGCCAAATATATGGTTCATGCATTTTGTTTTATCATATGCCCTCAAATATTAATATATCATTAACTCAGATCAAATTATAAAACTAAGCAATTTCATATGCAAGGATCTTAAAGTTGGACAACACTGTTCATATCCCACATAGTATGCATTTCTCCTTACCAACAGAAACCTGATATTATTTAGGATAGGAACCTCCTTTGCAGTCAGGGCAAGAATATGACACAGTTCTGGCCAATAAGATGCAAAGGTAATTCATCAGAGTTCATCTCCATTCCTGATTAAAGAAAAACACTTAGGAAGGAAAGGCTTTTGACACTTTTTTTTTTCTTGCCTGGAACATGGGCATATTTCCTAGAGCTGTGACAGCCATGAGAAAGAGACTCAGTCCTCAAAGACACTATTGAACTATCCCTGAACTGCCTTCTTCAAAATGTTTTATGCAATGTTTAATGATACAATGAATCTGTGAGTGAATGAAGAGGTAAATCTTATATCCAAACACATATTTTGTTATTTCAAATATGTTTAAATATTATAGGCATTTACATCTCTGATGTATTTGGAAATTATCCTCAAGTAGAATGTAAAGAATGGAACCAATTTTATCTTTTTCTACATGGTTATCAAAACATTACAAACTTTCATTTTCACATTAATTTAAGATGTCTTTATAACCTAAACTCCATATTCATTAGAAAATATTAGTTGATGTGTTGATCTTTGAAATGTATTTCAAAATCACTTCAACTGTCTATTGTTTTTTCTAAATACATTAAATAATCAAATAAGTTATATTCAATACTAAATTTCCATGCTCCATTGATACTATTTCTTACTTGTTCTTTGAGGTATGATTTTTAGACAACTCATTTAGCTATGAAAATTATGTTATGATATTGGTAGGAAATTGCGCTAATTTTATATATTAACATGACGTGAATTGACATTTTGATATTGGTAAGTTTTTCTAACCAAAAAATACACTATGTCTTTCCATGAGTTCATATCTTCTTTTGTTTTTTTTCAAGAGTTTTATAGTTTTTCTCATAGAGTATTTGAATTTTCTTGTTAAGTTTTTCCTAGTTATATTTATTTTATTCTTAGCTAACATAAGTGGGAAATTTCTCCCTTTAGATCTTCTAAGACATTTTGATTTCATATATAAGGGCAATTGCATCTTAAGTGTTAATTCTATAGCTTGCTACTTTTCCAAATTCACTCATTGTTTTTTGAAGTTTGCTATTGATTATCTTAGTTTGTCAAACACTATGTGACATCTAGACAGATGTTTTTATTTCTTATTTTTCTGTGTTTTATAATAATTGCTTACTCTTATAAAATTGCATTGGCTAATAATTCTACCCAAATATTCCAAGATAGTTAAGATACTGTGTATACTTGTCGTGTTGAATTCCTCTCTAAGTAAGATGCTGCCTTTTGTGATGAAGTACACACACACACACACACATACACACACTTAGCACACATATATTTTAAGGAAATATCTAGAAATTTATTTGTATGGAATTTTTAAAAATGTGTAATTGGTTTTGAATTTCCTCAAGTGCCTTCATTGTGGCTATTAAGTTAAACATACTACTTTTACACTCACCTTTATCAATATTTTTAAGGACTTAAATGGATTTCCGAATATTACACATGCATTTATAACATATATATTGGAGATTTTGAATCATTATTCATAGGTAAAATTGATCAATAATGTTGTGTTTTTTTGTGAGAGTCTTATTTAAGTTTTGGGAATCAATATGTAATGTGCTTCATAAAATGATTTTGTATGTTTTCATTTTCTCCATACTCTGAAATAACTTAAGTTGCACTGGGATCATTGTATCTTTAAAGTTTAATATGGTTTCCATGTGAAACAATCTGAAGAAAGTATGATTTTGTGGGAGCTCTTCAGTTAATGAATTGTGAGTAGTTTGTTTGGAGTCTTTCTCTTCTGAAGTCAGTTTAGTGAGTTGCATTTTTTGAGTTTTACAAAAAATTAAAATCCAAATAATTGAACTTTACAAATTTATGTGAAAAGAGGTATCTATGGTTTTTAAAATTTTGGGCAATTGTGTCTTCTTTTGTTCTGGATTAGATTATATAGTACTTGAAATTTTGTTTGATTTTTCAAATAACTAACTTTTTAAATGTATTTGTTCATTATGTTCTACTTCCTAAATTTATTAATTTTTCCTTGTATCTTCTTTCTGCTGTCTCTCTTGATATTTATCTTTCTCATAGATCTGGAAGTTGTATTCTAATTCATTTTTTAGCATTTTTATATTTATATTTATTTAATGGTGTATAATTTCTATTTTAACTGGTCTAGCAGATTCACCATATGTTGTAATTTTAAAGAAGTTCTGAAGTTTTTTTTTTTTTTTCCCATTGATCAAAGAGTTACCTATAAGTGTTAAAAACAGTAGTATCATAGCAGGTGTAAGTTTCTTCTTTTAAATTTGCAGAACATGTTTATATTGAGATAATTCAGTATTATTTGGGGCCATTAAATAATACAGTTTTTGACATTTGTGGTGTTTTTGCCTTTAAGCAAGCTCTTCCTTATCTCTACAGTCATGATCCTCACTTCAGTATATGACTATATGTATTTTGGAATATATTGTTTCACTGGAAGGGGAATATTACCATTGTTTATAAAACATTAATCATATAAAATAGAAAAAGAAAATCCTGTTCTCTCATAAATGGCCATATCAGACATCATCTCAGTGTGAGTAAACATTAAATCATATAAAGTATTAATTTTACATGTTCTAATTTGGAAAGACTGGGTTCATATACTAAAATCTTTACCAATAAATTCATAATACCAAGTTGTTAAATTTAGTAATTTAGTCTAAGCAAAGAGCAATGCAAATATGCCATCAGCTTTCCACTGTCTTTTTTTGTACATCACTTTTTCATAAAATTATTTTTCCTTTATTTTCAATCAGGTAAAAAAGAAACAAACCATAAATAAGTACATACATACATAACACATGGCCTATTACTCATTAGGAAATTGAAAATTAAAACCGCATGAGATGCTACTTCATACCCATTATATGGCTAAAATCAAAATGACTGACATAACCATGAGGATGTGAAGCAACTGAAATTCTAAATTTCTAGTAAAATGTTAAATAATACAACCACTTTGAAAAATTCTTTAGCAGTTTCTTAAAAGAACTAAATGTACATTTACCCTGTAATCTAGTCTTTGTATGCCTAGGTATTCATCCAAGAGAGGTAAAACATGTCTACATGAAGAGGTACACACAAATATTCAGAGCAACTTAATTCATAATAGTAAAAAGTTAAAAACAACTTAAGTGCCCATTGAGGGTTGAATGGTTAAGCAAAACAAATTATAGTCATATAAATGGAACAGTAGCAATAAAAAGAAATGAACTACTCATGCATACAGTGACGTGACTGAATCTCAAAATCATTTTGCTTAGTGAAGAAGTCAGAAAAAAGATGGTAATGTAAGTGGAAACTAATCTGTGGTTACATCAGTGGTTACTGGGGCAAGAATGGAGGGAGGGAGGGATGCACTGCAAAGGGGCATGAGGAATCTTTTCGGGTGTTGAAAGTGTTCTATATCTTGATTGTGGAACTAGCTACAATAAGTGAAGCTCAACTCCTCTTTACTACTTACCTAATTCAATGTGACTTTTCTGATTATAATGAGCCATTACTATTAGGAAGGATTCTCAATTTCTGTTGACTAGGTGTTACATGTATTCCACATGCCACAGTGCAAGGTTCCAGGAGAGCTATGTCCATTGCACTAAAATGTAAGCATACTGCAGTCTTCTCCCTATAATCTTGCTAAATACAGTGGATAACTTTCAGCCCAACCCTTTCCAACCTCCATGAGATCATCTTCCCACCTTTACAAGGCTGCTGAAGAAATAAACTTTAACTTTTATGAGTAGAGATTCATTTCAGATATATTTCTAACATTCTAATATAATAGTTTCCATTTTAATTTTATCAGATCCTACTAACATCAGCTCTAGGTGATAAGATAATATGAGTGATTATTGTGATTTTTATATTTTTGCTACTTCCCAAGCAGATGAAACACGAATATATTTATGTTAGTGTTGTAGAAAAATGAGTATTTAATTGCTGATCGCAGTTGTGAATGTGAACTACTTCTTACGGGTCCTGTCAATGTGAGCAGTGGAAATTCTTTCACTGTAGGTACAGCTTACTCACAATGGGTCATGAATGAGGCTCTGGTTTCTGAGTCTAGGGCCATGACGTCCTATTAACAGCACATCGTGCAAGGATCTTTGGTTAGTTACCAATATTGTCTGCATAATATACATATTAATTTGGCAGCTGGGTGAGTGTGAGTTTTCAGGAGGATTATTTAGGGATCCCAGTTGTAGAGAACCCTGGAAAACAGAGAAAATAAAACCAGATTCTATTGTGAGAACTCAGGATAGCCACAGTAGCCTTTGGTGTTACCTGCAGGCATGTATATGGTATGTGAGTGTTTCCACTTTATTCTATCATCTCAGACTCAAATACATAAAAGAATCAAGCAGTAAAAGTTAATGCATGAATGAAATGAATGAAACATAATGAGAAGTACTATGTGGCCTGTAGCGAATCAGAGAATTGCTACTTTTTAAATGACGTTCATATTTATTGTTTCTATCAAGACTGTGTAGGTTGGATTCAGTCCACAGTTTGACAAATTGCAAACCGTGGTACACTGCCATAACGAGAAATCAAAACAATGTAATTCTGTCAAAAATATACAATGCGCTATGCTAACAGTGCCTTCTCCTACCTCCCCACAAGTAATTGGAGTAAGCAACTGACTTTCTACGGCCTGATTTTGTACCCAGTCTTCAAGTCAGCAAATGATTTTTTATTATTAATTTATTCATTGGTTTTAATTTTAAGTATCTATTTTTGTATCTTTCTGTTATCTATCCATCTATCACAAAATAACTATGATATGGTAAGAGACCAAAAAGAAGAAAAAGTGAGAATTATTTATTTTTAATTGTGGTAAGAACACAATATGAGATTAATCATTTTAACAAATTTTTAAGTGTATAATACAGTTTTGTTAGCTGTAGGCACAATGTTGTAGAGCAGATCTCAAGAACTTTAATTTCTCTTCCATAACTGAAGTTTTATACCTATTGAATAGCAACTCCTCATTTCCCCCTCTCCAGAGCCGCTGGCAAAACCATTCTCCTCTCTGGTCCTATGTGTTTAACTATTCTGGATACCTCATTTAAGTGGAGCATGTAGTTTTTGTTCCACTCTGACTGGCTTATTTCACTTACCATAATGTAAGCAGGTTAATCTGTGTTGTCACATATGACAGGATTTCCTTCTTTTTTACGGCTGAATAACATTCCATCATATGTATATGTCACACTTTCTTTAACCATCCAAAGAATTTAGCTTGTTTCCGTACCTTTGCTATCATGAATAAAGCTGCAATGAACATAGGAGTGTAAATATGTCTTCAAGATCCTGATTTCAATATTTTGAGTGTATACCCATAAGTGGGTTTGCTGGATCATATAGTAGTTCAATTTTTTATTTTTTTGAGGAATCTACATACTGTTTTCCATAATGGCTGTGCCAATTTACATTCTCAACAATAGTGTACAAGGGTTTCCTTTTCTTCACAGTTTTGTCGACACTTGTTATCTTTTGTTTTCTTGATAATGGCCATCTTAACAAGTGTGAGGTGATATCTCATTGTGATGTTGATTTACATATGTGATATTGATTAGTGATATTGAGTAACTTTTCTTATACATATTGGCCATTTGTATATCTTCTTTAGAGAAATGTCTATTCAAATCCTTTGCCCATTTTTAGATGTTTGTTTCTTTGCTATTGAGTTATAGGAGGTCCTTATACATTGAGTATTAACCCCTTATCAGATATATGGTTTGCAAATATTTTCTTCCGTTCTGTAGGCTGCCTTTCTATTCTGTTGATTGTTTCCTTTGCTGTGCAGAACCTTTTTAGTTTCATGTGGTTGCACTTTTTTTCCTGATTCTTTTTATGTAGTCTCTCTTTTCTTTTGTTGTCTGTGCTTTTAGTGTCATATCTGAGTAAGCATTGCCAAGACTAATGTCATGAAGTTTTCCCCCTATGTTTCTTATATGAGTTTTACAGTTTCAGGTCTTATATTTATGTCTTTAATCCATTTTAAGTTGATTTTTGTGTATGGTACAAGATAAGAGTCCAGTTTAATTCTTTTGCATGTGTATATGCAGTTTTTCCAGCACCATTTGTTGAAGACTATCCTTTCCCCAATGTGTATTCTCAACGCCCTTGCTGAAGACCAGTTGGCTGTATGTACACAGGCTTACTTCTGGGCTTTTTATCCTGTTCCATTGGTCTATATGTCTGTTTTTATGCCAATATTATTTTATTTTGATTACTGTAGCTTGTAATATATTTTCAAATCAGGAAGTGTGATACCTCTAGCTTTGTTCTTCCTTCTCAAGATTGCTTTGACAATTTGGTTTCTTTGCAGGTCCATATGAATTTTAGAAGTTTTTTTCTATTACTGTAAAAATTACCATTTAGTTTTTGATATGGATTGCAGTGAATATGTAGATCTCTTTGGTTAGCATAGATATTTTAATTATGTTGTCTTCCAATTATTGAACACAGAATGTCTTTCTATTTATTTAATTTCTTTCATAAATGTTTTATAATTTTTAGTGTACAAGTTCTTTCATCGCCTTGGTTAAGTTTATTCCTAAGTATTTTATTATTTTTGATGATTTTACAAATGTAATTGTTTTCTTAATTTCATTTTCATATTTTCATTGTTAGTGTATAGAAACAGAATTGATTTTTGTATATTGATTTTGTATCCTGCAACTTTACTGAATTTGTTTCTTAGTGCTAACAGGTTTGTGTGTGTGTGTAGTCATGAGGATTTTCTATGTATGAGATCATGCTATCTGTGAACAGAGATAATTTTACATCTTCCTTTCTTACTTGGATGCCTTTTATTTATTTTTCTTGCCCAATTTCTCTGCCTAGGACTTCCAGTACTGTGTTGAATAGAAGTGGTGAGAGTGGACATCCTTGTCTTGCTGCTGATATCAGAGGAAAAGCTTTTGCCTTTTCACTGTTGAGTATGAAGTTAGCCATGGGCTTTTCATATGTGACTTTTATTTTGTTGAAGTAAATTCCTTCTCTACCTAGTTTGTTGAGAGTTATAATGAAAGGATGTCGAATTTTGTCCAAGTTTTTTTCCACATCTATTGAGGTTATCAGGTGATTTTTACTTTTCATTCTGTTAATGTAATGTATCACGTTAATTGATTTGCATATGATGTAAATTGATGTTTCAACAAACATTCTTGCATCCCAGGGATAAAACACTTAGTGATGATATATGATCCTTTTAACATACTGTTGAATGTGGTTTGCTAGTATTTTCTTGAGGATTTTTGCACCTACGTTTATCAGAGATATTGGCCTATCATTTTCTTTTCTTGTGGTATCTTTCTCTGGCTTTGGTATTAGGTTAATGCTGAACTCATATAATGAGTTTGGAAGTCTTCCCTCCAATTCTATCTTTTGGATGAGTTTGAGGATTGGTCTTTTTCTTTAAATATTTGGGAGAGTACACTAGGGAAGCCATCTGGGCTTTTTTTTGTTGGAAATTTCTGACTGAATCATCTTCTTTGTTATTGGTCTGTTCAGATTTTCTATTTCTTCATGATTCAGTCTTGGTAGGTTGCATGTTTCTAGGAATTTATACATTTCTTCTAGGTTGTCCTATTTTTTGGTGCATAATTGTTCACAGTAGTCTCTTATGGTCCTTTGTATGTCTGTGGTATCAGATGTAATGTAATTCATTTTTGATTTTATTCATTTGATTCTCCTCTCTTTATTTCTTAGTTTAACAAAAGGTTTAACAATTTTATCTTTTCAAAAATCAATTCTTAGTTTCACTGGTATGTTTTTTTGTTTTTCTATTCTCTACTTCATTTATTTCTACTCTTGTATTTATTATTTCTTTCTTTCTACTAACTTTAGGCTTAGTTTGTATTTCTTTTTCTAGTTCCTTCAAGTCTAAAGTTAGATTGAGATCTTGTTTAATACAGGAATTTATTGCTATAAATTTCCCTTTTAGTACTGCTTTCGCTACACCCTGTGAGTTTTAGTATATTTTCTTTGTGTTTTTGTTTGTCTCCGGATATTTTCTAGTTTCCTTTGATATCTCTCTTGATCCATTGGTTGTTTCAGAGAATACTGTTTAATTTTGACATATTTGTGAATTTTCCAGTTTTCCTTTTCTTACTGATTTCTAGTTTCATTCCATTGTGGTCAGAAAAGATACTTGGAGTAATTTCAAATTTGTTAAATTTGTTAAGACTTGTTTTGTCTAATTTGTGTTCTATCCTGAAGCATATACCGTGTGCACTTGAGAGCAATGTGTATTTTCTGCTCTTGGGTGCGTTGTTCTGCACATATCTGTTGAGTCCACTTGGTCTATACTGTTGTTCATCATATGTGTGAGCTGTTGGACTCCATGAATTTAGATATCCATTTCCTTCCCCAGATGTGGAAGATTTTTGGCTATAATTTCTTTAAGTGATCTTTCTGCCTCTTTATCTCTCTCTTCTTCTTCTGGGACTGCCATAATACACTTAATGGTGTCCCATAAATCCCTTAGGTTTTGTTCACTCTTTTTCATTCTTTTTTTTTTTCTCCTCGGATTGGCTAATTTCAAATGACCTGTGTTCTAGTTCACTAATTCTCTATTCTACTTGATCGTGTCTCCTGCTGGATCCCTCTAGCAAATTTTTCAGTTCATATAGTGTATTCTTCAGCTCCAGAATTTCCATTTGGTTCTTTTTATAGTTTCTATTCTCTTTGTAAATATTCTCATTTTGTTCACATATCATTTTCCTAAGTTTATTTAGGTGTCTGTGATCTCTTGCAACTTACTGAAATTTGTTAAGATGATTATTTTCAATTATTTGTTAGATAATTGATAGATCTTCCTTTCTTTAGAGTCTGTTAGTGGAGATTTCTTTGGTTCCTTTTATTGGGTCATGTTTTTCTGATTCTTTGTGTCCCTTGTAGCTTTGCATTTGTATCTACACATTTAAAGAATGTCTTTATATGCTTTTTTTGACAGGCAAAGACTTTTGCCAGTGAGCCTGGCTAGAGATTCTGGGAGTCTCTCAAATGTTTTCTATGGCTATGTCTTCTCTGGACCTGTGCATGTAGTTAATTAGAGGGATTTCTTGTTTTTTTATTTTTTTCCAGGGGCTTGTAATATCTTGCTCTTTCTGGTGTCTGACTGCTGTACTGTAGGCTGCAATGTAGGAGGCATGCTCCACTCCTTTCTCTCCCCTCCTGGGGGAGAAGCCTTCTCTTGGAGGAGAAGGTTTTACAGCTTCTCCTAATCAAGCAGAGTCTTGCCAGCTGCAGCAAGCTGCCCCTCCCTCTCCTTTGTGTTTAGCTGACCACAGACATCCAAATAATGACAGTTCTGTCACTGCTTCTTGTGAAGCAACAAGGAAACCAGTCCTTTTGCAGCACACTGAAAGGCCAGTGATGTTGGAGACGTGCTCCCCTCCTCCTTCTCCCTCTTGGGGGAGAAGCCTCAGCTTATGCACCTTCTCCCAAGCAGAGCCATGTTTCCCTCAGCAAGCCACCCCCCTTTTCTTTGTTCTTAGCTACATCCTGTTGTCCAAACTATGCCAACAGTAGGTGGAGTGAGAGAAAAAGTGGTCCTTCAGGTAGACCACTGAAAGGCCTGGGACATTGGAGGCAAACTCCAGTCCCTCCTTCCCACAGAGGGAGAAAGAACAGGCCAAAGTGATCTCCCTCAGTGCTGTGCTGTGCTGGCTTCAGGGAGGGGCTGAGGTGGGAAAGGGACATTGCTCTTCTTAACTGTTAGAGTGCTGTTCTCATTTTTGTGCTCATCTGGGTTACTGCAACCTCTTAACTGGAATCTAGACCTTTCATGAAGGTATTTTCATCTACATATTGTTGTTAAATCAGTGTTTCTTTGAGAAACAAAGGCCGGGCCTCCCTATTCTGCCATCTCTCACAAAGTGAGAGTGATTTTTATGAATAGTCGTCATTTCCTCACCTCCTGTCTTTTGGATACCCGATTGCAACATATGTAGCTCTGTGCCGTTACTCCACTGAAACACTTTTTCCAAAAGGACCAATAACATTTTAATTGGAACATAGTATCTATATTAATGTATCAATTTTTTGACACCTCTGATAAAAATGAAAATAACGATCACTTTCAATTTGAAGTTGAGCTCAACTTCTTGTCTTTGGTCTGCTATCCCTAAGTATTACGTATCACAGGTTCCCTGCTGAGGTTCTTCTGTCTCCCCATCTATAAAATTTGGAGGTTTTATCTCTTCTCATTTTCCAACTACCATCAATATCTAATGACCCTATGCACTCACATGTCCCTTAGACACTTGTATATTAATATGTCAAAAATTGAACTGCCCTACTTCTACACATCTCTTTCCTCTTCTCCTTCTTGTCTCCATATACAGTGATGAAATGCAATCTAACTTGACTCCTAAGCTGAAAACAACAAGCTAAATTATGATATCACCTACCTAGACAGATTTTACTTCCTAATTTCATATATATTTTTATTGGTTAAATGTTCATATCTATTTTAGCATCTTATCTTTTGCTAGATCTACAGAACTACCATTTGGTATCTATGATTTTTTAAATATTAAAATATTTATCTCATATTAATTTTTAAATTTCATATATAATTATTCTTAATGCAATATTTTTCAAATATTTCATAATTTTCATATCAAATATATATTTTAAAAGGTTTATTTTTTATTGAATTGCTTAGGTTACTTTAATGAGCATTTTACTAATAATTTAAAAGGTACTGATGACACATTTCATCTTTATTTCTCTAATCACTAAGTGCAAAGCATGAGTTTATAATGAATTTACTTATTTTTCATGACTTTGGAATCACTAACTGACATGATTCTCATATCCAGACAGAAAAAAATATTCAAGATGACTAAGTCAATAAAAGTAATATAAGACTTCTGTTATCTTAAAATACTTGTGAAATATTCATTGTCTTTTTGTCCTGAGAAAGTCTCAGGATTTTCAGACTTCAAAGTAAAACTGTCAAAAAAAAAGGAGACACTTCCGAGTAAAGCAAAAACAGCTTTTTATCTACCTTTAACCTTTCCTACTCATTGGTCTTAGCAATCAAATGTGAATGTTAAAAATCACTCATCAAAATACTCATAAATGCCTATTAGATTTGGAATCAGACTTTCCAGTTGACCATATGTGGAGGCCTGAGTTTGAAATAAAATAAACTCCCTATGATATGTCCATATGTTTTCTGTTGCAAATCAATTCTATATAACAGAAAAATTACAACACTTACTGCTGCACTGATTGATGGCATTTCTGAAATGGAAAATGAAGACCCAGAAATGTTTCTAAAATTTCATCTCTGTTGTCTCTGTACTTAAAGCTATGAACTCTGGGTATAAGATGCACGTAGTCCACGGAAAGGTGAATAGACCTTGGAAAATAGTTTTTGCATGGAGTCAGAGATGAGAGCAATGAGGAAATGTAAAACTAAACAAAATGTACTTCTGAGGGAAGAACCATAAACTAGTTATGAAGCCTGTCTAGAAAATTATTCCCATTTTTATTTGAACCATGTTACGACATGAACGCACTAACTTTGGGCACCTCAAAGTTAATAATGTTTGGAAATATGATGAGACAACAACCAACTTCAGATGTGTTCTGGATATGTTCCAGATTAGCAGCGGTGTCAGGTGGAAAGCATTGGAAAGCTAGTTGACATGTCACTGCGGAAATGGCTTGTGGGGACACTAGAAAACCAGTGGATGTGAGATGGGTGCAGTCAGTAACCTATAGCCTTCTAACGGACCCAGGATAACTCCTTAAAGAGTGACAGATAACGTGGATATATGATGCTACCAGATACCTTAGTCTACAAAATAAAGGGTATACACTGGTATATTTTGCAAGTATATTCATTGCTTTGTTTGTAATAGCAAAATACTGGAAAGCAAAATTGCCCACAATAAAGAAGTGGTTAAGTTAATGATGAACTAATGAAGAAAACATTCTCCTATGCAGTTATAGAATATGTACCCTATATAAAACTCTCTCTAATATGTATTTTTTTTGGGAGGGGGGACGATTAGCCCTGAGATAACATCTGATGCTGATCCTCTTCTTTTTGCTGAGGAAGACTGGCCCCGGGCCAACATCCGTGCCCATCTTCCTCTACTTTATATGGGACACCACCACAGCATGGCTTGACAAGCAGCATGTCGGTCTGCTCCTGGGATCGGAACCTGCAAACTCCGGGCCACCAAAGCAGAGCGTGCGAACTTAACCACTATGCCACCAGGTCAGCCCCAAATATGTATTTTTGAGTAAAAAAAATGACAAAAGTCTATATAATCTCATACACATACAAATATAATCTCATTTATATATGCATATATCAGTAGTATTTGTAACAAACATATAATATTTTCATAAGGAGCAAAATGAATATTTTCAGTTTCTGTGTGTGTGTAATTTTTAAACCATCCAACTAAAAATGGGCAACAACTTGAAGAGCTACTTCTCAAAAGAAGATATAAAGATTGCCAATAAGTATATAAAAAGATAATTAACATCATTCTTTGGGTTAATGCAAATTAAAGCCACAATGGGTTAACACCACATATCCAATACTAAAATGCAAAGGGAAGACATGGTTAAATGTTAACAAAAATGGGGAAGAAATCTGTACTATAATAGATTGCTTATGAGAGTGTAAATTTGTTAAAGTACTTTGCAATAATTCAGCCATTACTTAGAAGGTTAAACTTACACCTACCTTACGAAACAGTAATTTCACTCATAGGTGTTTACATAAAAAAATGAAATATATGCCCACACATAAAAATATTTGTACAAGAATATTCACATTAGTCTTATTCATAATTCCAAATATTGAAAACACCCCAGGGCCGGCCCCGTGGCTTGGCGGTTAAGTGCGCATGCTCTGCTGCTGGTGGCCGTGGTTCGGATCCCGGGCGCACACAGAAGCACCGCTTCTCCGGCCATGCTGAGGCCACATCCCACATACAGCAACTAGAAGGATGTGCAACTATGACATACAACTATCTACTGGGGTTTTGGGGGAAAAAAAGGAGGAGGATTGGCAATAGATGTTAGCTCAGAGCCGGTCTTCCTCAGCAAAAAGAGGAGGATTAGCACGGATGTTAGCTCAGGGCTGATCTTCCTCACCAAAAAAAAAAAAAAAAAAAAGGAAAACATCTCAGGTGTCCATCAAAGGTGAGTGGATAAACAATGGTGGTATATTCATGAAATGGAATGCTACTCAGAGCAATAAAAAGGAACAAATTTCTGGTATATGCAACAAAATGAATAAAACTCAAAAAAAATATATAATGAAAGTTTCTGTACAGAAAATGTCTGTACTCCATTTATATGAAGTTTTATCAGGGGCAAACGATTTTTTGATGGAAAAAAAATAGTTTGGCTGGTTGCAAGAGGTATTCAGAGATTGATGGGGAAGGAATTAGGGAATTTTCTGGGGCAACAGAAATGGTAAATATTTTAATAGTTGTGTTTGGTTACAAAAGGTATGCATTTGTCAAAACAAATCAAACTATACACTTAATATCATGCATTTCATATATGTAAATCATACCTCAAATATATTTGTATCTCTGCATGTGTGTGTTTATTTGTGTATTAAAAAGTGACAATGGACATGACAAGTTTTTCTTAAAACAAAATATGTCGAGTGACTATCAAATGGCAAATGATACACTTACTCTTTTCACGTCTCATTATATATTCAAATGAAAAATAAATAAAGTTAAACACTAGTTAACATGTATGGTGGAGTATTTAGAGAGAAATGTACTCGTGTTCACCTTCTTTCTAAAGGCAGCAAAAATATAAGATGTATAAATAACATGAGAATTTAAGTGGTGAGTATAGTGCTGCTGTACAATTATTTCAACTTTCTTCACATTTCAATAATTTCATAATAATATATTTGGGGAACAAAATCTTACCTTTTGCAGACCTTGGAGGGTTTGTTTCAATCTTCCTGCCATGCGTCAATCTTCTCTCCTCTCCTCCACTGGTAGACTGCCACTCCTTAGTACTCAGGATCAGTTTTATTTTTTTATTTTTATTTTTTTATTCTTTTTAATTTTTTGTTTATTGCAGTAACATTGGTTTATAACATTGTAAAAATTTCAGGTGTACATCATTGTACTTCTATTTCTGCATGGACTACATCATGTTCACCACCAAAATACTAATTACAACCCATCACCACACACATGTACCGAATTATCCCTTTCCCCCTCCTCCCTCCCCCCTTCCCCTCTGGTAACCACCAATCCAATCTCTGTCCCTATGTATTTGTTTATTGTTGTTATTATCTACTACTTAATGAAGGAAATCATATGGTATTTGACCTTCTCCCTCTGACTTATTTCACTTTGCATTATACCCTCAATGTCCATCCATGTTGTCACAAATGGCTGGATTTCATCGTTTCTTATGGCTGAGTAGTATTCCATTGTGTATATATACCACAAAGGAAACCATCAACAAAACGAAAAGACAACCTAACAATTGGGAGAAGATATTTGCAAACCATACATCTGATAAGGGCTTAATCTCCAAAATATATAAAGAACTCATGCATCTCAACAACAAAAAAACTACCAACCCAATTAAAAAATGGGCAAAAGACCTGAACAGACATTTCTCCAAAGAAGATATACAGATGGCCAACAGACACATGAAAAGATGTTCAAAATCACTAATTATCAGGGAAATGCAAATCAAAACTACAATGAGATATCACCTCATGCCCGTCAGAATGGCTATAATTAACAAGACAAGAAACAACATGTGTTGGAGAGGATGTGGAGAGAAGGGAACTCTCATACACTGCTGGTGGGAGTGCAAACTGGTGCAGCCACTATGGAAAACAGTATGGAGATTCCTCAAAAAATCAACGATAGAACTACCATATGATCCAGCTATTCCACTGTTGGGTATTTATCCAAAGAACTTGAAAACACCAATTTGCAAAGGTACATGCACCCCTGTGTTCATTGCAGCCTTATTCACGATAGCCAAGACTTGGAAGCAACCTAAGTGCCCATCAAGGGACGAATGGATAAAGGATCAGTTTTAGAGTGTCTGAAGGATTTCTTTCAGTTCTCCTTCCCTCTTCAGAAGTGAGCAGGATCCATCCACTTTTCCCTCAGAGGGTATCACTCTCAGCTCACCCTGCCTCCCCCAGCCAGAAGTTGCCACTGCTTTATACACAAATGAGCGAGGGGTGTGCCTGGAAAATTTCTCTCAACTTTCAGCAATAGAAAAGGAGAGTCAGCAGAAATGAGAACTCTCACAATTTATACTGTGTATCAGCCATGGTCAAGATGAATATGGGGGTAAGAAAGCAGAGCATGATAATATGCTCTTTTGAGTCTAGTAGGAAATAATTGAGGGTAGTTATTGGGTGTACTATTTGTCCATTCCTTTTTTCTTCTATGTACCTATTAAATAGTTCTCTTTTTTCCTCCTTTTCAAACATATGGTGTTTGCACATGGAATGTACTTGAATGATGCGGGCTTGATACTCTTAAAGTAGACAGATACTGAGCCTCTTAATCTCAAGTTTGTGTGCTCAATGCACAGCAAGCCAAAGACTGAGACATTAGTGTTTGGAGATGGAGAAAGATTTATTTGAAATGGCCAAAACGAGTAGGTGGGAGCCTGGTTTCGCTCAAATCCACCTCCCCAAGAACACAAAGCAGGGGGGTTTTATGGCACTAAGGGGCTTGGCAGGAGGAGTTTCAGGGAAACAAAGAGGTCACTCCTGATAAGCCCCTGGGAAATCTGACTTCCGGGCTTCAATGGTCACTGAGGGCTGGCCATTCCGTGATCGCAATGGAAGGTATTCTCTTTCCTCTGCAAAACAAGCTCACAAATCCTTGAGACCTGATTCACCCCTCAACTTAAACAAGAAAACAGCAAATTGACAAGCTTCATCTATGTCTGTGCTGGGAACAAAGTCAAAGGGCAAACATGTTCTTATTGAATATTCACAGTAACCCTCAGGTACCAGGCTTCAAGACTATAGATTACCAATGTTAGCCCTCAAGCCACTCTGAAATACCAAGACAGTTGATTTCCTTCCATGTTTTTCTCTTTGAATAAATAATCTAACTTTTGATTGGGTTATTATGTTTTCTTGTTATTGAATTGTAGAAATTCCTTTTATATTTTTTTAATATCAGATATATGGTTTATAAATATTTTCTCCATTCTCCGTTGACGTTTTACTCTGTTGATTGTTTCCTTTGCTGTACATAGCTTTTTAATTTGATATAGTCCCATTGTTTCATGCCTGTCTCAGCCTATCCTAGTAATGCTCTCTGCTATCAGCTAGAAAGCCTGGGGCACTCACCCGGGCCCTGGTGAGCTTCCCACAGACAACGCTCCTTTCCAAACCAATGTTATGACCAGACCAACCCTTTTGGTTCTTATTATGATTGCAAGATGCTTTTCAGCAATAACCATTAGGAAACTTGGAAGAAAAGAAGAGGCTATTACTTACAGGCCCTGGAGCTTACAAAACACTCCCGGGGCCACACAGCTAGGTTGAGGCAGGGGAGAGGGGGGTGTGGGGGGTAGGGGGGCACAGACACTTTCACAGGCCTGGGGTTCTGCTTTTATTATGATTGAGGATGTGATGGTGGGGGCTTAGGATTTCCCGGGCTCACTCACTCTTTTTTGGTGAATTTAAAACAAAGAGTGGGAATTTAAAGCATCCTGTGGCTGGCAATGTGTTCATTTGAGATAGCCCTCTTTGAAATGGATGCCCTCACAATCAAAGCTTAAGGCAGGCTGGTTACCAGAGGGGAAGGGGAGAGAGAGGAGGGCGAAAGGGATGATTAAGCACATGTGTGTGGCGGTGGATTGTAATTAATCTTTTAGTGGTGAACATGATGTAATCTATACAGAAATCGAAATATAATGATGTACACCTGAAATTTATACAACGTTATAAGCCAATGTTACCACAAAAGAAAAAATAATGTCACTTGTAATACAAAAAGAAAAGTCAACTGTCAGAGCTTACTCTACACTCACTTTTCTATTTTTGCTTTAGTTGTCTGTGCTTTTGGTGTCATATCCAAGAAATCATTGCCAAGACCAATGTCATGAAGTTTTCCCCTATGGTTTCTTCTAGAAGCTTTACAGTTTCAGGTCTTATGTTTAAGTCTTTAATCCATTTTGAGTTGATTTTTGTCTAAGTCATAAGGTAGGGTTCCAATTTATTTATTTTTATTGTAGATATCCAGTTTTTCCAAACAATTTATTGAAGAGACAGTCTTTCTCCATTGTGTATTCTTGACATTTTTGTAAAAGATCTGTTTACCATGCCTGAGTTTGTTTTCGGGCTTTCTATTCTGTTCCACTGGTATCTACATGACTATATGATCTGTATGTCTGTTTTTATTCCAGTACCATACTATTTTGATTACTGTAGCTTTGTAATATATTTTGAAATCAGGAAATATGATGTCTTCAACTTTGTTCTCCTTTCTCAAAATTGCTTGGCTATTCAGGGTCTTTTATGGTTCCATATGAATTTGGGGATTTTTTTTCTATTTTCTAAAAAAAAGATGCTCTACACATTAATTATTGGGGAAATGCAAATCAAAACTAAAATAAGATATCACCTGACACCTGTTAGGATGGATATTATAAGAAAAAAGTTAACAAGTGTTGGTAAGGATGTGAAAAAATTATAATCCTTAGACACTGTTGCTGGGAACGTAAAATGGTACAGCAGCTGTGGAAAACACTATGGAGATTCTTCAAAAAATTACAAACAGCACTACAATATGATCCAGCAATCTCACTTCTGGATATATATCCAAAAGAATTGAAATCAGGATCTCAAAAGATATCTGCTTTTTCATGTTCATTGCAGCATTATTCACAATAGCCAAGATATTCAAAACAACCAAGTGTCTATCAACAGATGAATGGATAAAGAAGATGTAGTAAATACATATAATAGATTATTATTCAGCCTTAAATAAAGAAAGTCCTGTCATTTGTGAGAACAAAAACGAACTGGAAGACATTATGCTAGGAGAAATAAGCCAATCACAGAAGAACAGATACTGCATTATTCCGCTTACATGAGGTATCTATGATAATCAAATTCACAGACGCAGAGAATGCAATAATGGTTGCCTGAGACTGGGAGGTGGGGGAAATGGAGAGTTGTTATTCAGCAGGTATAAAGTTTCAGTTACGCTAGATGAATAATTTCTAGATATCTGCTGTACAACATAGTGCTTATAGTTGAAATATGGTATTATGCATCTTAAAATTTGTTAAGAGGGTAGACCCCATGTTAAGCGTTCTTACCACAAAAACAAAACAAAAGGAGTACAAGGAAACTTTGAGGGTGTTGGATATGTCTATTACCCTGATTGTGGTGATAATATTATGGATGTTTGCATATGTTCAAACTCCTCAAATTGAACACATTTAATATGTGCAGTTCTTTGTATATTAATTATACTTCAGTAACACTTTTAAAATAATGATCTAAGGAATTTTTTATCTAAGGAAGCCAGCCCTGGTGGTCCAGTGGTTAAAATTTGGTGCTCTCATTTCCGCAGGCCGGGTTCATTTCCAGTCAGGGAACCACACCACCCATCTGTCGGTTGTCATACTGTGGTGGCTGCGTGTTGCTGTGATGCTGAAAGCTATGCCACCAATATTTCAAATACCAGCAGGGTCACGCATGGTGGACAGGTTTCAGTGAAGCTTCCAGACTAAGACAGACTAGGAATAGGGAACTGGCTACACACTTACAAAAAAATTGGCTGTGAAAACCCTATGAATAGCAGCAGATTATTGTCTGACAGAGCACCAGAAGGTGAGAGGATGGCACAAAAAGACCGGGCAGGGTTCCACTCTGCTGTACACACCGCTGCTAGAAGTTGGAATTGACTCGATGGCACTAACAACAAAGGAAGTTTTATTTATCATATTTTAATAACACATATGTAAATAAAAGTGCTTGACATAGTCTAGACTCTAGACAGATTTTAACATATTAAGTCCAATTTTATTTTTCTTCTTTAGAAATACATGTTGCTTTTGAGAAAAAGGAAATTTGAGTTATAATCACTGGCCCCCAATTATGTTTAAATTTCACCTTCTAAAAACAACTAAACTTTGCTTCAGAACAAATATATCTCTACTTCTCAAAAGCACGGGGTTATCTCATTTTTAGCTATAATAAAATGGCTTTGTTTAATTGTCTTGAGCTTTACAAATTTCAAGAAAAATATTATCATTCATGCTGTGCTCTTTTTCTTAAAATATTTCAAAATTGACTATTTTGGTAATCTATTCATTATATTGGACAATAAAGCACATGGTTTAACATTTTAAAATGTCAAACACTTTTGTTTAATTGAACTAGTTTCTTCCAAGATGTTAGTATGCAATATCAATAAATGGAAAATACAATTTTGACCTTCCAAATGGTCAAATTAACATTTAAAATAAATCTATACATATTGAGACATGACTTACTTTTTTGGAAACATTACATTACTTATCAATTCATGAAAGATTAAATAATGATATCGAAAGGACAAAATGAAAATAAAATAGATTACACATTTTGTACCTCAACATTGAAATATCAATTTCTAAATGACTTTTCAACATACAATCATATTCTTTAGATGCAACAAAAGAATGTTCAATAAATGTCATTTAAAATGTCATTAACAAATATGATTTGTTAATAATAAATAGATGGCATTTATTATTGTCAGTCACTGTTCTAAGCACTTTAGCAATACTAATTCATTTTCTCATCATAATAAATTTTTAAGGAGTTATTCACTATTATTGCCATATTTTAGATGTGGAAACTGAGGCACACAAAATTTTAATAAATCATCCAACACTCACAGGTAGAAAATGATAGACTGAGTTTCACCCTTACGTCTTGGCAACATTGAATTGTCATATGTATTTGAATTTTAGCACACTTTTATTAAGGATCTCTGATCTCTTCTAGTAATCACACACACACACACACACACACAGCATGTATAGAACCGTAGATATATATGGATATATATGTGTGTGTGTGAGTGTGTATTGCACAAATATTGTGTTTGTGATTCCACAAGTTCTTCCACTTTATTTTATTACCCAATCTGAGTAATTTTTCCCCTTTGTTTTTATCTTCGATCCTCCTAACCAGAGTCAATTTATCCTTTGGATATTTCTTTATTTTTACTACCATACAAGAAATAAATATTAATTATATAATTGTTTACCGTGTTGCCTTTCTAACATCTCTCTTCTCTTTCCAAAAAGTCCCAGGTCCAAATGTGAGAAATGAGTAAAAATGAGGTTGTGATCATTCTATTTGAGCCAGTATCTTGTTTAATGCCAAAGTTACTTCCGGATTTTTCAACCATACAAAGATTTAAATTCTTTTTATTTTTTAACACAATTATAACCGAATATTCTGTTATTTATAGAAAACTCTCGCCATTAATGCTAGGTTTCCATTATAGTGCAAACCAGATTACAAGAAGGTTTCTATCACCATTGCCTACAACAGTTTGTGACCCACAGCAGTCCTTAAATATATTTTGATTAGACAAAATTTATCAATAGAATTTTGAAAATCTTATTTTATAAAATGTACTTTGCTAACCCACAGTAATTAGTAATCCAAGAAGAGGGAAAATTTCATCCCAAGACTTCTGACATAAAGCTCATTAAGCTTTGTTGCTAAACCATGCTTTGTCAGTTCACATCAACAAGCTTGCGCTGAATTGATATAAAGTGTGTTTTTCCTTTTTTTTAAATTTTAAAAGTAAAGTACGGTGAATGTATTTTAAAAATTCTTTGAAGTGCAATTTCTTTTTTGTTACTGAGGATTTGCACAGAGCTTTTGTGGTGGGAAGAATGTAGAGAAACATTGGAATGTCCACTGTCTAGGTCACAGAGAGAAAATGAAGACTCCCCACTCTCCAAATATTCCAGGTGGTCACTGGATAGAATCTCTCTTTTCTCCACACTGAGATGCTGTTTTTGTCTATGCAAAAGGTGTTATTGCCCTGCTTTTTTTCAGTACCACATTTATCTCAAGCAAATATGCATATGTTGGATCCAAACATAAGAGTTTCAAAAGCACTGTAAATAACTGAGATCCTTCTCTCTGCTCAGTAATATAAATAGCAGATAGCCATGGCCTTTAGTCATACAAATTAATTGTAATTTAGACAAAGAAAAGCAGAAAACTACTTGTACAGTATTAGTCATATTATAGAATTAGTCATTAATAAAATATCTTCAGTAGGAAACATCTGAAATGTCAAGGAAGTGGTTTTATTAAATACAATCCTTTTCATTTTAACAAGAAGTGTGCATTTTCTCATATTTTATTCCCCAATTAAAACTGGTCATCGAGTAAGGATAATTTAGTTATGTAGAAACTACAGGAAAACTTGAAAATTAGATATCTTACGGATTTAGTTAGATTCATGTCAGTTTCTTAAATAATTGATATGTAGTCGTTCTATAGAGCAATCAAATGCCCTTTAAATGCCTCCTCAATTAATAAATTACATGTATAACTAAATTATAATTTTTGCAAAGACAGTTGAATATAAGAAACAAATAGATCCTCAATATGGAGACATTTGAATATAATTTCTAAGATTTGTATAAATGTTTTCTTAGAAACAATTTATATTTTCAAGTGAAATGGGTACACTAATTTATGACTCTAGTCATTATTTAGTTTTTACATGCCTGAGATTTGATTCTAAAAAACTTATATAGAGGTATTGATTTTGTAGGTGTCTCTTTGTTTTTTTGGGGGGTTTTTTGGTGAGGAAGATTGGCCCTGAGCTAACATCCATTGCCAATCTTCCTCTTTTTGCTGAGGAAGATTAGCCATGAGCTAACATCTGTGCCCATATTCCTCTATCTTGTATGTGGGACGCCGCCACAGCACAGCTTGATGAGTGGTGTGCAGCTCCGCACCTAGGATCCGAACTCACGAACCCAGGGCTGCTGAAGCAGAGCACGTGAACTTAACCACTACACCACCGGGTCAGCCCCTAGATATCTATTTGAATATTTCATTCCCAAGGACTATATTGTATAAGAGCTGGTTACCTAAAAGTACCTACACATCACATTTTATGTTATCTATCCTGTGTTCTAAACCATGGAACAAATATTGAGAATGGTGCTAGAAATTCAACTGAGGAAGAAATTACAAACAAGAATCTGACAAGTAGTTTCTCATTTTATGCAGAGTGATTTAACACTTAACTAAGTAGATTTTCGTGAGTCATGATGATGATTCTTGAGAGAATAAAGTGTAATCTACAAGTTTTGAAAAAATGTAATGGAATCTAATTTACTATGTTCTTTGAAGTATAATATTTTATATTGCATATTTTATAAGCAAAATATTTATACCTTGATAAATTTGCAAGTAATTTGACTTCTTTCTTGTCTTTAATTTTGCTGAATAAGTGTTTGATTGATGAAGTGCGGGATGCATCAAGAGTCAAGTTTACAGTGCTTATTTTCCATTCTGTGTATCTTCCAGAGGGATTAAAAAAGGCAATAGCTTACATGGATTGGATGAGTTAGTAAATGGAATTACTTTGTAAATATGGTCAGGGTACTATTTTAGAATGTCAAAAATTGTATATTTTATAATCTCAGAATTTTAGCTAAAAGCTGAGAGCTGAGGACAATGGGAAATAATTTTTCACTCAGTTTCTAATGACTATATAGGATATATTCATAGATTGCAAAGCCTATCCAGCATTCTTAACCTCCAAATAAGTCTACAAAACAGAATAATAGAAATTTCAAAGATATGTTCATGAAAGAAGAAATCTATAGTAGTAACACGTGCCTTCCCAATTAGATAATTCTCTTCCCCATTAAACTAAATGAGGATGGGGAAGAGAATTTCTAACAGAAACTGAGATTGACTATAAGGGAGACAACAGGCATCTTTCTCCCCAGACTGATAACTGCTGGCTTGCAATAGCTTGGAAGTTGCCATGTACTAATATTGCAGCGGAAAATTGGGTAGTGTTTTTCTTGTTTGTTTGTTGATTTGTTGATTTTCTTTTGTTTGCTTATGGCTGCCTTCACTGCCCTAAGAGATACTACAAAAAGAGATGGAGAAAAACAACCAATGTTTGTTTGGAATGGTTCTAATTTACTAACCATAAAAGGCAGCCTCTTCAGGGATTCTGTAATATTCCTATCCAGTAAGACTTAAGATTAAGAACAAAGCCACTGGCTTTTTTGAATTAGACCACTAAATAAGCAAATCTTCTGAAGTTCCATCTTACATCTTGTTAGGATGGGGTTGGATGAGGAAGGACATCTTTTAAGATCCATAGTATTTTCTCTAGCCTCAGAAACATTTGAGGTTTTAATCCTTGGTAGAATCCTTCTTGCTACACTAATTCAAGGAGAACCTAAGATTAGTGTACTGTTCCTAAGATAAATCAGAATCCTACTATGCGTGCTATGTATGGAATCCAGCACCTGTACCATCTTATGGGGATTGGTTATTCAGTTACCTGTAATTGATGAGTACAAGTTGTTGAAAGTACTTTGAAATTGATTAAATGCAGTTGCACCAGGCAATGCAAGGTATGAATGCAGAAGGGGACCCAACTTGATGGCTTCCCAGAGCTGAGGGGAGCCACCTGCGTGCGGCCATATTCATTCCAGTGCAGAGGCCCATGTCTTCCACCAGGCTGCCATTATGCATGCTATATCCCCATTCTTGTGCTCTTTAGCTAAGCAAACTTGGTGCCTAGTAAATCTTGTTTTGTCTTCTGAGTCTGACCATAAGTTGAAGTCCAAGACCACTGCTGCTGGTCCAGCCGAGTTGGTAAAACATCCACTCACAATACCCCCAGTTCTATCCTTGACTGTTTTCATGGTATTCCCAACACAACACTCCAACTGACTGACACTTTTAAAGTATGTTGTCATGCGACTGCTCAGCTCAGAGTTCTCCAATTGTTTCCTATCTCCACAAAAAGCAAAAGCAACACTTCCATATGGCCAGAAAGGCATTAAAGCATCTGGCCTTCTTTCTTTCTTTCACCTCTTTTCCACTACTCTCTGTCTCACTCACTCCAAGTGAGACACGTGGGCCTCAGCTCTGTTCCTAGAACACACCTCACTCATTCCTGCCTCAGGGCCTTTGCTTGGCCTTATCCCTTTGCCTGGAATGTCCTTGATCCAGAGACACATAGTTTTCTTCTCCATACCTTCCAATCTCTGCATGAAAATCAACTATCAGTGAGGATATCCCTATCCTTCTCATTAAAATTGAACCACCACCTCTCCTAGCACTTCTTTTCCTTCTGTTTTATTCCCTATGACATTTTCTACCTTAACTTACTGTATAAATATTATTTTATTTTATGCCTTTATTGCTTGCTAATAGGTAACCTCCATGTGGGCAGGTATTGTGGAAACACCCACTGTTCCTAAAAAAATGACTGGCATCAAGCATTATATAAGTATTATCAAAATCTCCCCTTACATGTAAAATATTTCAACTACATTATGAAGTAGTCTGAGATTTTAATTACAATTTATAACAGGCATTAGAAACATGTATATAATGTATAAAACCACTGATTTTATTTATAGCAATAAACAATTCATGCCCTATAAATAGTTTCAATATTAATAACTTACATGTAAGTGGAGACTTTCCAGTGAATAAATAGTTTCACGTTATTTACCTATTTTGTGACAAAATAACTCTGGAGTTAGGAAGAAAACATACTAATATTACAATTTTAAAAATAAAAAATAAATAAGTTTCAGAAAGACTAAATAAAAATTTAAGCCAGAAACCAGGTTACCTTTTACTCTCTAAATTACATGTCAATAGTCGCTAACAAAACTGTATAATTTCCTACGTGTAATTGTGCTGTGTTTCAATTCTGTTTTTCTGTTCATTCTGATTTTTCTACCAGAATGCTTTTTCCACCTATATTCACCTTGTTAATTATTATTTGTATTTCAAAACACAGGTCATGAATTATTCCTTAAAAAACCCTTTTCCAATTGTGTAGATAAGACAGCGATGCCCTCTTTTATGCTTCAATATTAGCTTATGAATGCTCCTCACCATATTATCATAAGATCCATTTGAGTATCAAGTACCCCTGCAGCACAGTAAGCGCTTCTAAGGCAAGGACTATCTTTTCTATGTTCTTTAACACATAACATTTAGCATTAAATGCTTAACTAAACATGGGTACCTTGAAAATATTTATGGAAATGAATTGACCAGACTTATGTTTGGCCTCTTCTCAATATATCACCTGTTACATGTGCAAAAATAATTCATCACAGGAAATTGCTATGAAATTTATTTTCTCAAAATATCAGCGAGAAAAATATATTCTATGTTAATGGATGCTGCTTGTGCCAATGATTGGTTTAAAAATTGATATCACAATCATAATTCTAGGACAGTATCATATTCAGATGGGGACAATAAAATAGGAAGGTAAAATCTCTAAGATGAGAACAATGATCAGAAAAAGAATGTGAAAATATCAATCAATTGGAAGAAAATCTTAAATTTTTAAACATATGCTTGCAAATAATTTAAAGCAGAGATGGATCTGGCCATGTAGGATTTTGCTGATGACATTCATACCAAGCGGTAGAATCAAAACTGTTCAGTGTTGTAGAAAAATCTCATAAAGATACACATTGCATCTTCCTAATCACTGTATTTGAGAACGACTATTGATTTTTTTCTTTGATCTCTTTTTCATCTTTGTCAAATGATAAGAGTGAAGTGGACAGGAACAAGAAATACATAAATGCTAACAGACAGTGAGAACTCATCACACAATTCTTTGATTGCAAAGCTGATTAATTATTAAAAGAAACAACTAAATAAAGCACGTACTGATTCTACACCAGACTTCTTTGCTTTATCAGTAAGACACATAAGCTCTCCAAAGAAGATTATATAAAGAGAAGATTATATAAAATTCATGTGATATATATATATGAAATTAAATGGAAGAAATGAGAGAATATGGAAAAATAACACCCATATGAAAATGACTGAACAATTGATAACATAACCTCAATCTATTCTGAAGGTAATAAGAAAAAACAAACAAGATATATTCCATTTAGAACATTTTCAATGAACTCATTTATGTGTATGCTGTACCTTATCCCTATCCATGCTCTTTCATTTAAGTGTTTTAAACTTTAATTCATACATATAAATTTAAATCGT
This sequence comes from Ceratotherium simum simum, assembly GCF_057802395.1. Taxonomy (NCBI): domain Eukaryota; kingdom Metazoa; phylum Chordata; class Mammalia; order Perissodactyla; family Rhinocerotidae; genus Ceratotherium; species Ceratotherium simum. The sequence continues at coordinate 17,644,299 of NC_141917.1, read as the reverse complement.
ATCTGCAAAGTGTCCACCTACAGTAGTAGAGGAAGGAAGTTGCTTGTTTTTATGAAATGTACAGAATAAACAAATGTATAGACAGGTAAAGTAGATTAGTGGTTGCCTAGTCTAGGAATACCGGAGGAATTGGGGAATGATTGCTAATAGATGTGGAGTTTCCTTATGGAATGATGAGGGTGTTCTAAAATTAATGTAGTGATTGTACAAATTTATAAATATAATAAGATCAATTGAATTGTACACTTTAAATAGGTGAACTATATGGTACGTATGAATTATAGCTATATAATTGTATGGTATAGCATGAATTACACCTCGATAAAAATGTTATATTTTTAAAAATTTCCGTAACATGCCAATTTCTTTAAGAAATTAAGCACCTGGCTCACATTTTTATTTTCTTGCATTTTTATAACCCACATTTACGTATACATGACACTCTGATCTTCTAATTCCTTAATCTTATTAAATACAGTGATTTTAATCTCTCTTGCAATGACCTGGCCAAGACAAAAAGTTTTACATCATTTCTATGAATGATAGATCCCAAAATTCGTATCTTCTGACAATTCAAAATAAAAAATATATCCCAAAGTGTTCTCTCTTTCCAGTGAGATTGTTTTTCTTTCTTTCTTTTATTTTTCTTTTTGAAGACCCTTTACCATACTTGTCTTAGAGAAGCAGAGGGCTGACGCCTAAAGAACAATATGATAAATGATCTTATATTAAAAGGAATAGAAGAAAATAGAAAGAGGAAATAGTAAGGGCAGGGAGAAGAGACGATGAAGAACAAAAGCAGAATTTAGAACTTATGATCCTGGCTTTCTTCTTAAGTGGAAACCGCTTAGTTGGAGACTAAGAAGTTGTAAATATGCTACGAACATTTGCATGGCCTTCCAGTTTACGGGGCTTGTTTCTTTATTTTCCAAGAATAACCTGGAGCTATTGCATGCTTACTAAGGCAGAGTCCTTATCAGAGTATACAATGCTTCATGGCTGGGTTTGAGAGATGACTAACAGAAGTACCTAAATCAAGTTCTTGACACAAAAACGATGAGAAAATTGAAGATAATTTTAGGAACTATATAAAGTTTAAGGGAACCGAACAAGAAGATGATGCACCAGGGACTAATAACAAAAGGAAGCCGTTACCACCACTGGGTTTAAGGAGCAAGGAAGAGAAACCTGTGACAAAAGCTGGGGGACAGCTGAAGTGTAAACTGGAGACTCCAGGAGGGGCTGTTGCTATACAAGAATTTGACAACTGGCAAACTTTGCTTATGCAGTGAGGGAGGGGCAGAGGAAATAAACGAACGCCCTTGTTGCTTACACTCGGATCTCTGGTTGGTGCATCTCATTGGCTGATCACAACTTGAAAATAGAGGGAAAGGGAACATAGAGGATGCAGTTCATTGACAGCAGCCGCTGTGGGAACAGATCCTGGCAGATGAGTAAAGAATCGATGGGGGTTAACAACTGATGGATGAAAGTGGGGCCTCACTCATCCCCGTGGCATAAGTAATAGATGCCTCAATGTGCGGATGTAGAAACAGTGAAGCAACCAGTTAACTAGAAAAGTCCTGGGGTAAGAATAAGAAAATCACATTTGGCCGTTGCATGTAGCTAGCTATAGACCTCAGATATTATACATGAGTAGAGACATAAAAAAAAGACCGGGTAGGACAAATATCTCAGTGGGCATGGATCCTGGACACCTAGGGACCAGACCATAGTATCATCTTAACCCTGAGACTAGTGGAGTACTAAAGAGCAACACGGTGACCCAAGATCACTATGTAGTTAGGTAAGTCTGTGCCCAAATGCCTTCTTAGGGAGATGAATGAGAAGAATTGGCCTTCATAGACAGTTTGAGCGGTGACTAACTAAATGTTTACTGACAAAAAATAAAATTAAATGGAGGTCATTTTAAACTAGAAGAATTGTATCCTGAGTATATGTTCTAGGTTTCTTCTGCCTTCAGAGGGATGGGGCCTATGGGCAAGAGGAAATCAGTTGCAGACAATTAAGAATTTTTTTTTTGCACCTGAGTTTCTACATTTTAATAACTTAATGATTAATATTCTCTATCACACACAGTTGCCAGTTTATCTACCCTTATAGAAATTTCCATTTTTATCTGCACAAACACTTCTTTCAACTAATTAGCTCATACTTGTTTTCATTTGGACTTCCTAGAAGTCCTAAATCACCCTCTGCGTGATTCATCTAGTTAACACCCATTGCCTAAAATGTCTTCCTTTTTTTTTCCTTTCTTTCTTTCTGCTTGGTTTTGTTTTCTTTTTGCCATTTGTCTTGCCCTTCTATGCTTTTACATTTCTAAGGTGTAATAGTGTTGTGATGCTAATCTAGAGTAGTCTCTTCTTCAGATAATTCCTGACTTTAAATTGGCCCTTGTACTTTGCCTTTCAGTGACACACTCTCTTTAATTTGAAATTCTGTCCATTTGAATATTTGTGTTAAACATAAGTCTGTGCATCATCTAATTGCATGTTGTCATAGTGAGAGTAGAGTCACACAGAGGTTCCAATCTAGGTGACTGGCTCAAACTCGAAACCTGATAAGTGGCAGAGCAAGAAGTACCATCTGTTCCTGTGCCTGAGAACCAGTCTAACGTCTTTTCCATTATGCAACCCTGATTTTTCCACAAGAACATTATGCATAACATGTACTCATTTAATTCATTTACTTTCTTAAATAATTTTCTACTTTTAGAAATAAAGATGACAGCTTCTACTATATTCCATGATTTTCAATGTTACATTTTAATGTATACATAAAAACATAATTTTGATGTGTGGATATATGATCCGAAATTATTTGATTGTCATCAACATCTCAAGTTCCTTTTTATTTTTAGAGAAAGATACAATTTGCTATTAAGTTTCCAATATATCTAAGAATGAGGTATGTGTCTAAACCCCTTTCTGCAACATTGTATTAGTGAAATGGATAAAATAATAGTTTGTTTCTCAAATAAAATGTACTCTGAAATTAATTTATTGATATAGATGGAATTTTCCTCCATAATAAACAGTTCGATTTACCTATTCTTTCATTTGAATCTAGATGGCAGTATTTCTGAAAATGTATTTGGTGAAAATCATCAGATTCTTGGGCTCTAACCAATGATTCTGATTCAACAGGTTTGGGGAAAGGCCAGAGAATTTGCATTTCTAGCAAGTTCCCAGGTGTACGTGATGCTGCTAGTCCAGGCACTGTGCTCTATGCACCAGTACTGTAAGGGTAGCCATGAATTACACGACTACTCCAAGTAAAAATGCAATCGTGCTAATTCTCCATATTGAATGTTCTAAAGAATAATTTCTTATATTGATCCATGCAATTGTAGGAAAATTGAATTGCCCAGATCTTATTCTTGAATCAATCTTTCTTTGTAGGTGAATTCATAACTAAAAATGTAAATATATATAAACTCACATATACACTAACACAACTGTATATATGTGTATGTGTGTGTATCTCAATACTTTAAAAAGTGTTGTAGACATCAAGGAATATTTTCTAATGCAATGATATAATCTTAGGCAAAACATACGAATTAAAGACAAGTGCATTGGTTATTACCCAAAATATTAGCTTGACTGCGAACTCCTTGATGTCAGGGACACTGTCTCTGTTTTCTCCTATTATATTTCAAGGGTACAGTTCTGCTATTTTTACTAGAAAAAAATTACATTTGTTCTTTTTATGGTACTAGTATCTTCTATTTTCCTTTGGAATCAAATTATCCCTCACTATATACAGACATGTTGGGAGAATTAACTACATTTCTATATTCCCCAGACCAAGTAGAGGAAAAAAGGACCTTTTTTTAATTGGCTTTTTTTTTTTTTAAACGGGTTTAGAGTCACAGCAAAATTGAGGGGAATGTACAGAGATTTCCCATATACTACCTCCCCCCACACATGTACAGCCTCCCCCATTATCAACACCCTCCACCAGTGGTACATTTGTTACAATTGATGAACCTACATTGACATATCATAATCATCCAAAGTCCATAGTTCACATTATGGTTCACTCTTGGTGTTGTATGTTCTGTGGTTTTGGACAAATATATAATGACATGTGTCCATCATTATGGTATTATACAGAGTATTTTCACTGCCCTAAAAATCCTCTGTGCTCTGCCTATTCATCCTTCCCACCATTGAACCCCTGGCAACCACTGATCTTTTTACTAGCTACATAGTTTTGCTTTTTCCAGAATTTCACATGGTTGGAATCATATAGTATGTAGCCTTTTAGGATCGGCTTCTTCACTTAGTAGTATGCATTTAAGGTTCTTCTATGTCTTTTCATGGCTTGATAGCTCATTTCTTTTAGCACTGAATAATATTCCATTGTCTGTACGTATCACAGTTTATTTATCCATTTGCCTACTAAAGAACATCTTGGTTGCTTTCAAGTTTTGGCAATTATGAATAAAGCTGTTATAAACATCTGTGTGCAAGTTTTTGCATGGACATAAATTTTCAACTCCTTTGGGTAAATACTAAGGAGAGAGATTGCTGGATCATATGGTAAGAGTGTGTTGAGTTTTATAAGAGACCTCCAAAGTGTTTTCCAGAGTGTCTGCACCATTTTGCATTCCCACCAGCAATAAATGAGAGTTCTTGTTGCTACACATCCTTGCCAGCATTTGTTGTTGTTCCAGATTTTGGCCATTTTAATAGGTGTGTAGCCATAAGGATGTATTTTTATTTTACTTTTCCATTGTGGTAGAATGTACACAACATTAAATTTACTATGTTAACCATTTTTAAGTGTACAGTTCAGTAGCATAAAAGACATTCATATTGTTGTGTAACCATCACCACTATCTATTTCCAGAGCTTTTTCATCATCCCAAACTGAAACTCTGTACCCATCTTAAACTGAAACTCTGTACCCATCAAACAAGTCTCCTATTCCGCCCTCCACCAACCTCTGGTAACTGTTATTCTACTTTCTTTCTCTATAAATTCAACAATCCAAGTACCTCATATAGATGGAATCATGCAATAGTTTTCCTTTTGCATCTGTGTTATTTCACTTAGCATAATGTCTTCAAGGTTCATCCATGTTGTAGCATGTATCAGAATTTCATTTCTTTTTAAGACTGGATAATACTTCATTGTATGTATATACTAACTATTGTTTAGCCACTCATCCATAAACTGACATGTGTTTTTTTTCTGTATTTTGGCTATGTTGAATAACGCTGCCATGAACGTTGTTATACAAATATCTGTTTGAGCCCCTGTTGTCATCTATTTTGGATATATACCTAGAAGTGAGATTGTCCTTTTAATTTTTATAATTCTAATACGTTTACTTCAAGCCACAAAATTCATGAAGTAGATAATCAGAATAAATTAATCTAATCTTACGTCATCTTTTTTCTTTCTTCTTTTTTAGAAATATTACTCGAATAATATTTGTGAAGCCTATGTTGCTACTAGATGCAGAAAACTTCCAAAAAAACAGAATTCCATTATATTTTTTTTTCCTTAAACTGCATAGGAAATTTAGTTAAGCAAATTTAAGTATTAAAGTTCTTACTTTTTTCAAGACATTGGTGTTAACATGTTTCTTTGCAAAAAAAATCATGACATTTAATGAAAGTTAATGGACTATATTTGTCCACGTAAAAAAGTAAAAAGACAAAAAGATTTTAAGACACTGGCAACGTATGATAGTTTAACTTGCCTTTTTCATGTACTGTATCTATTGCCTATAAAACACTATATTGGCTATTGTGAAGGAAATGAAATGGTTCAATTGTAGCCACACTCTTGAGAAACTGTAAGAATAGCAGACTCTCAATGAAAGTTTCCTTTTCAAGTCATTTTTATCAAAGTTCTTTTCTTTCTTTTGCCTTACTATTATCTATAGTCAAATGGCATATGGTTTATCCTACAAAGAATATGTAAGATTTCTACATCTGGTAATGGTAGATCAGATCATTGAGACCAGTTCTCCTACTGAGGCAATTAAGAAAGCTAGGCAACATAGATATTTTAAAAATCTACTTGTAGGCATCAAAGAGCTAACAAAATTGCAAGAATTTCTGGCCCAGCTTCCCACGGAAGAAAACAAAACATATGCTGAGATCTGAGTCTAGCATTTGGAACTATTTTTCCCCAGTATACACTTACCTTTTATGAAAGAGGCAGCAGACAACCTGCAATGTGCTTTTGAGAGGCTCAGTGATATGGGGACAAAATTTGGAGACCAGACTTGCCCATGCAGGGGAATTCTGCTAACCACCCCCCCCCAAAACTTTTATGTTGTGAATCTGAAAGAGTCAGGCACAAATATTCTGGCACTTAACCCCAAACCAGCTTTGAATCATTTTAGCCTTTGAAATTAAAATATCATGACCTTGGTTTACTAATAGCCTAAGATATCTGGAACAAGGAAACACGTTATACAGAAAAAAAAATCACCTTATTAGTATTCAATATTTGGAAATGAAGGGGGAGGAAAAAGAGTATCCTTTACCCACTCTGGGTATAAATTAAATTCCTGGCTGGGCAACAAATTAAATTTAAATGAGACCAAACAGCAGGAGAATATCAAACACAGTTTAATAACAAGTATATATGGGAGAAACTAGGGAAATTGAGTTTCTCAACAAATGGCAGAGGTTTTTACCTTAAATAGATTTAGATAAAGACAAAGGAGGATGTTGGGAGTGGGGGAGGAGACAGCTATGGGAGATTACCAGAAGGCACAGCCATCAAGGGTATTTAGATTTAAATCCTTTCCTTCCATCCTGATAAGAGTTTCCAGAGATACTGTCATCCCCACCCCCCCTCTTCCCAGTACACAGAGGGAGATACCTTTACAAATGTAAATGTTTGGTAAACAGAACTTTGATAAGAATGGGCTTAGCTAGGACCCTGCCAGTCTGTCCATGCCCAGAGTTAAATTCCTTTAGGCAGTTAGTGGGGGAGGTCAAATGTCTGTCAGAGAAAATAATCAAAGCAAAGAGTCACATTTCGGGGTGGCCAATTTTGGTCTTCCACAGAAACATGTTTTAAATGTACTTTCCATGCTGGATCAAATGAACAGGCCTATAAGAAGAAAAGAAAATATAAATAACCGGCAAGATCAACAGACACTAGAAATAGACCAATAGGGGTTTCAGATACTGGAGTTACCAATAAGATAAAATATGAGTTGAAGATTTCGTTAGATGACTGAAATATAAAAGAGCAAAGGAATGTCTTAAAAGAAGCATTCTTTTATTTTAATAATAAATAAAAAAGCTCTTATCTTGAAATAAAGATGTTATGGAAACAAGAACTGAGTGAAAGTTTGTGAACAAGCCAGTACCAATGGGAACACTAAAGGCAGAGATGGGCAAAGATAGAAAGTCACAGAGACAGGTTAAAAAAAGCAAACAGAAAGGAATGAAGAGCAATGGAAATGGTAACTATGTCAGTAAATTTAAATTAATTATGACTATTAATAATATCCTGTAACAATTAAATAAAATATTTAGTATTGAATTACAGAATGACAGTGACATTAATTTAATGGACTAGATATAAATTTTTTATGGTCTTTGCATTGTCCTGGAAAGAAATGAGTGTACCAATTAGGATTAGATTTACCAAACTAGGAATATATGAATAAAGTGAATATGTGAAGACTAAAACAACTGTAAAAAGTTATGTAACTTATAAGCCAATAGAATAAACATGATATAATAAAAAATATTCATGACATAAGGTATAGTCAGCATAAACTATAGAAACAGGGGAAATATTTACTCCATTAATGTATACATACTCTTATGCATCACAAAATTAAAATAACCAGCCAATCCAGAAGCTCTTTTATTTCATTTTAAATGGCTTTAGGAGAAACAAAGTTATTATCTTTACTGGACATAAGTTACTTAATCAAAAGGAGTTGATTATATTCCATATTTTCTTCACACGTATAAGTATATAGGTTGTGTAATATATAATATAGTGTATGAATTTTCATATAAAATAAAGTATATACAATGTTATATAGTATATATACTTATATCATCAATGTCAATCGATTTTATTTATAAGGTATCTATACATAATATTCTCTCTTTGTTAAGAAAAACTGGCTCAACAAATAACTCTAGGACACACAGAATTCCAACCCAAATTTCTGTTTATTTTACTTTTGCTGGAAACTGGAATAAAATATATCAAGGAATTGATATGTTTGATATAAAAAGCTTGAAATAGCTTCTCTATTTGTATAAAATAAATATTGACTCACTGATTAATATCATAAACTTTGTCATCACTTGTTATGAAGAGGAGATGAACCTGAAGCTCTTGAGGCATAAAGCAATTGCTAAAAAGTAATTTTCAGGGTATACTGGAGAATATCCTCTTCTAGGATACTTTGCCCCAAGCTGGAGTTAGTGCCATTTTATCTAGCTTTGGAGATATCAGCATTTTTTGTCTTTGATCTGTGTGGTTGGTTGCATAATTTATCTAATTTTCATGACAACATTCAGTACTCTATTTATCCAAATATCAAATATATCAAGAAGTCGAAGGAAAAAACAGGACTATATCATGTCTCGCTGTAAGCCTAATACCTCTTCTTCCTTGGACTAAATATTTTAATCTTCAATGGTATAATTTAACAAAGCAAACTATGAGTTATAGCTGCCAGTATAAAACCCTCAAATCCTGGACAATCACAACAGCCCCTACCTCCATCTCTTTATGTATATTGCTCTGACCAGGGTCAACAGCGTCCAACTGCTTCTAAATTCAATGGCACTTTTGAGTTCTTATGTTGTCTGAATTTTCAGTACCAATCAACAATGTTGACAACTCCTTCTGCTTCAAAACATTCTCTTTCCTGTGTCCTTGACAAACTAAATATCAGTTTCTCTCTCTCAATGACGAAGATGTTTCTCTCTGGGTCAATTCTTTCTCTATCTCCAATGCTTAGGACGATGCCCAGACATACAATGCTATAAATACATATATACATATGTGCATACATACATACAGTAGTTTCTGAATGAATGAATGAATATAAATATCTCTGACGTCTATGTTTGGATAAATGGCAAATATCCTCAGTGCAAGTCCCAATATATCCAGAGATCATGCTTTGTAAACCATGCTATGTCTTTTCTAGAATTCCACCATTTGGTGCCACAATACACTCGAGTCCCTAATAAAGGAACTGAGGAGACATCTTTTATTTCTCTATGTTTTTCATGCCCCCACACTTACCTCCGTCATGAGATATTGTATATTCAAATTAATGTACATTATTTTTTCAATATTTATTCTAGTATGTTTCTTTTTTATTGTAGTAAGAACATTTAACTTGAGATCTACCTTTTTTTTTTGTTTGTTTATTGCAGTAACATTGGTTTATAACATTGTATAAATTTCAGGTGTACATCATTATACTTCTATTTCTACATGGATTACATCATGTTCTCATGTTCACCACCCAAATACTAATTACAATGCATCACCACACACATGTGTTGAATTATCCCCCTCGCCCTCCACCCACCCTGCCCTCTGGTAACCACCAATCCAATCTCTGTCTCTATGTGTTTGTTTGTTGTTGTCACTATCTACTACTTAATGAGTGAGATCATTCGGTATTTGACCTTCTCCCTCTGACTTATTTCACTTTGCATAATACCCTCAATGTTCATCCATGTTGTCACAAATGGCTGGATTTCATTGTTTCTTATGGCTGAGTAATATTCCATTGTGTATATATACCACATCTTCTTTACCCATTCGTCCCTTGATGGGCACTTAGGTTGCTTGCAAGTCTTGGCTATTGTGAATAAGGCTGCAATAAACACAGCATTGCATGTATCTTTACGCATTGGTGTTTTCACGTTCTTTGGATAAATACCCAGCAGTGGAATAGCTGGATCGTATGGTAGTTCTATCCTTAATTTTCTGAGGAATCTCCATATTGTTTTCCATAGTGGCTGCACCAGTTTGCACTCCCACCAGCAGTGTATGAGAGTTCCCTTCTCTCCACATCCTCTCCAACACTTGTTGTTTCCCATCTTGTTAATTATAGCCATTCTGACAGGCGTGAAGTGATATCTCATTGTAGTTTTGATTTGCATTTCCCTGGTAGTTAATGATGTTGAACATCTTTTCATGTGCCTGTTGGCCATCTGTATATGAGATCTACCCTTTTAACAAATGTTTAATTGTACAATACTGTGTCATTAACTATAAGCAGAACGTTGTACAGCAGATCTCTAAAACTGATTCATCTTGCACAACTGAAATTTTATTCCCGTTGACTAGCAGTTCTCCATTCCCCCTCCCCTCAATCCCCAGAAACCCCCATTCTACTCTCTGTTTCTATGCGTTTGACTATTTTAGATACCTCATATAAGTGGAACCATACAGTATTTGTTCTTCTGTGATGGACTTATTTCACTCAGCATAATGTCCTCCAGGTTCATGCATGTTGTCACACATTGCAGGATTTCCTTCTTTTTTAAGACTGAACAATATTCCGATGTATGTATCTACCACATTTTCTTTATCAATTCATCTTTATAGATGTATCGTCTGTTTAGATATATGTATCTAACACATTATCTTTATCCATTCATTCATTCAATAGACACATGGTTTATTTCCCTATCTTGGCTATTGTGAATAATGCTTCAATGAACATGCGAGTGCAGACAGCTCTTCAAAATTATGATTTCAATTGTTTTGGATAAATACTCAGAAATGGGATTACTAGATCATATTATAGTTCTATTTTTAATTTTTTTAAGAAATTCAATAGTGTTTTCCATAGTTGCTGTGCCATTTTACATTCCCACCAACAATGTACAAGGATTCCAATTTTTCCTTATCCTCTCCAACACATTTTTTTCTTGATAATGGCCATCCTAACAGGTGTGAGGTGATATCTCGTGGTTTTGATTTGCATTTCCCTGACGATTAGTGATAATGAACATCTTTTAATCTGTTAGCATTTTGGATGTTTTCTTGGAAAAATATCTATTCTAGTCCTCTGTCTATTTTTAAATCAGATTATTTGATTTTTTTTTTTTTTTTTGCTATCAAGTTGTAGGAGTTCCTTTTATATTTTGGGTATTAACCTGTTATCAGATATATGGTTTGCAAATATATTCTCCCTTCTTGTAGATTTTTTTCCCACTCTGTTCGTTGTTCTCTTTTCTGTGCAAAAGCTTTTTTGTTTGATGTCATCCCACTTGTTTATTTTTATTTTGGTTCCTTGACATTACTTAACATGTATTTAACGTGTGTATGTTGTGTTTGTTCTTTTCACCTACATACTGTATTTGCAATATCTATATTCTTTAGAGTAAACACTTTTGGCTTCTATTTTGTTTTAGAGGGAGAAATCCAATCTAGACAATTCTATAGTTTCAAGTAAAAGCTAACTCAAAACAGAGATATGGATGGTAGTGCTTATGATATGCTCTTTGTTTTATAACTAATCATCTATTTCTTACATACGTACTGCATTATTTACACATTATTATACCAAGCACATTTTTTAAAATAGGGCATGCTATGTTGACTTGGTAATACATTCAACAGCACTTACCATGCATCAGATACTCTTGTTAAGCACTAGGGACACTGCACTGAACTAGAGATGTCATCTTTGCCATCAAAGTGCTTGTTTTCTAGACACGTTGAGCAGTAAGATACATAATGGGTATTGCTGTCCAATTTTCACCAAAACTCCCATTGGATAATCTTAGCTGTCATGCTATCCTTAAAACAGACTTAAAATGGTGTGGTGCACTAGTGACAGCTCAGATATTGGTTCTTATTCACAAATTCATTATGTGATACAGAACTATCATTGCTGCCACAGGGCTTTATATGGAACACCAGAAGTCATTCTGTGAAGGACTCAATTATCTCTGTATGATGTGGTCGCAAATAATTAACATGCCCTCTAACCAAAGAATTTTGATCCTTTTCCATGAAGTAATTAGCTGCTTTTAGCAGGGCATGCTGCCAACAATGTGCTCTACATGTTTTTTTTTCTTTTTTGAGTTTATGGCTACCTTCCACATTGCCAGCCAAGACATTTAGCCAATACTTTTAAGTGAAAAATTCCCTAATGAACTTCATGTTATGGAGCCAACATTTTCACAACTTTTCTGGCACACCAATGTGTTTGCTCCACAAAAACAACCCCATTTAGGAAACCTCTGACTACTGATGAGATATGAATAGCTTAAATACATCAGACAGCTTTTCTCCTGATCAAAGCACTGAACACCCAATTTGAGGCCAAGTGTTCAACTCTATTGTCTTCACTTAGTCATGGAATTTTATAATTCTGTGAAATGGATTAGGTAATTTTTGAATTAATATTTTCAGTGTGTTAGAGCCAATATAAAATTTTGTAAAGTTTTTGAGCTGTTGATACAAAGCTAACAGTGTCACAAACCATAAGAAAATGTATTGTTCCTTTAACACATCTGGAGGTTGGTTACATTGTTGGTTCAGCCACTCAGCAAGGACAGGGCACCATCACATCTATGTGATTCTTTAGACCTGTTCCTCAGAAGATACTGGTTTAAATCTTCACTAGTGTATACAGTAGTAAGCAAGGGCAGAGTATAAAGATGGTCACCTTTAAAACTTTGCCTTGGAAAGTGTTTTTTCAACTGGTAATAAAGATTCTACAGCTGATTTCTCCTCATGACTAGCATTGAATTATAAGTATGCCCTGAGACCAAGCACTGTAAAAGTGGGATGGGATTATTATTATTAACTTCAATTAACTATGATTCATCCCCTGGGACTCTGATAGTGCTTTATGTTCACCAAGATCTAAGTATCTCTTGTCTTTCCTGAATAAAATGGAATTCCATTGCCTGGTAACAAAGGGATGGCAAGTGAGGATAATAGATACTGAACAGGATCTTCCACAAGCATAAAATGTAGGACGTACTAAAGTTTTGGGGATTTCTCCTTTAGTTTTATGAAAAGTAAGAGTGACTATAATGCAAAAAAAAAAAAAAAAAAACCCAAAACCAAGGACTACTTAGGATGTGATATAATTAAGAGTATGACTTTTTTCTACAAAGAGGTTTGGAATTAGTATAAATAATAAAAGTAAAACAAAAAGATAGTTGTGGAGATTTCTAATTCTTAAGATTAGTGAATAATACCATTTCCCAACTCTGTGAACTTTTATTTATAGATTGTCTAGTTTAAAAGTAGTAAACAGTAGGCTTCTACATTTGCACCTCAACAAAACTACAATAACACAAAGCAAGATCTTATTTTTAAGACACAAGATTGTATGTTTATTTTGATCTACTTATGATTTTTGAATTTTACTTTCTCTATTTACCCAATAGTGGCCAGTTTGTAATTTTTATAACTATAGTTATTCACTATTCATTAAATTTTTATACTTTTTTGTTTATGTAAAGTATAAAATTTTCCATAAATTCAAAAAATGTGCTAAAGGCATGGATGCTTACAATCTCCATCACCTGCTTATTGATGAATCTAATAACTCCCTCAAACCATTTTCCCTAACAGATAATAAAGATGATGAGTCTACTTTTAAAGAAATGCTAAATAAGAACTGTTATTCTGTGAAATCTCAACACAATTGCTTATTTTAAAATAAGTATGCATTATTTTGATTAAAGATATATTATTGCCTTATGACACAGCCTGCTGCATCTCATATTTTAATGCACAAAATTAAGCGTGATGATTGTTAGAAATGTGATACCTGGGCCTCCACTAGCAGAGGTTATGATTCGGTAGATCTAGGATGGGGCTTTGGGATTTGGCCTCTTTAGTAAGTGTTTCTGTGAAAAAATATTGCAGTCAATTTGTTATTTTGTAGTCTTGGTCAACTGCTGAATTAAAGCTATGTAAGATTTCCTGAAGTCTTTCCAGATTATCCCTTACTACTCCTATTTCCAGTATATCATTGAAATATAACAAAAATTATTGTTAATAGAGTTACTGCACACTGTTGGTTGTCTACCTAGCATTAACCCTCCTTCCTTCATTCACGCATATCCACCCTTCACCAACAGAACTTATGTAAGGTGGGAAGATTCTCATACTATGGGTTATATCACCCCCCTCACCAACATGTTTTACCAGATAATCAAATCATCACATGTCATTTCACAGGGAGCAAGACTGGTTACAGGGATGAGTCTAGAACCTCATTTTTAGAAATGTGGAAAATTTCAAAGTGTTTTGGGACAAGTTTCTTTGATTTCTTAAAATAGACCCATAGAAAGTAATAGCTGGGCTATCTCACTTCCAGCCTGAGTATGCAGTAGGCACTCAAATGAGGGTAGAGGGTATGGGATCACAGAGGAGCAGAGCTAGAACTCAGACTGAAGCACGACTGATCACCACCATAAGTCTGCACTGTTTCAATCCCATAAGTCAACAAATTCCCGCACTGTCATTTTGAATCATACATTATATTACATGCAATTAAAAGCATCTTAATTGATTGACTATCTAGAGGATCTAGGAGTTTGCTCTGTGATGGCTCTTCACAAGTCCAGTCTTAGGTATCTAACTTGCTGTGACATATACATGCTGCATGGCTCATAGGTACCTTCAAAACAATATGTCCAAAGCTATTATCTCCCCAGCTTGCTCCTCCTTTATATTCCCATGACAGCACATGCCACACAAATCCACTGGGGAAATGGAGTCAGAAATCCGCAAGTCATCTCTGATACTTTTTGGTATATTCCCTATACCCTGCGGCATTCTTGTAAATGTTTAGTAACTAGTTCCCAGATACAGGAAAGTCCTGACTTGAATCTTTTATCCTGTTTGCAAGATGCAAACACTCTCACAGTGGCTGATTTTAGCCCACCAATATTGTCAATTTTCTCTTTGACCAACTGTAACCAAAAGACTTGAAGACAGTGTAGGGGTTCTCAGAGTGGGGTCCCTAGACCACCAATATCAGAATCACCTGTGAAATTGTTACAAATGCAAATTCTTCATCCCCAACAAAACTTACTGGAAAAAAACGAAAACTATCTGTAGTTGAAGTCTGGTAATCTGTGCTTTAAGAAACCCTTCTGGTTGTTCTTCTTTGTGAACCACTCTCTTAGTGGATGGTAGATCCACAAAGTGAAATGAACCTAGCTTCTGAATCAACATAAAAAGGAAATCTGTCCATGGACCAGGAACACCTGCGTTGGACTGTTACGTAAAATATAAATTTCTTTTGAGTTTACCCATTGATAGTTTCAAAGGTTACATTAGCATATCAGTAAGAGTTTTCCAGAGAAACAGAACCAACATGGTGTGTGTGTGTGTTTGTGTGTATGTGTGCATGTGATTCATTTTAATGAATCAGCTCACATGATTGTGGGAGTTGGCAAGTCCTAAACTTGTAGAGCAGACCAGCAGGCTAGGAACTCAGGAAGGATTTGGTAATGCACTTTTGAGGCTGAATTTCTTCTTCTCTCGGAAACCTCAGCTGTTACTGAGAAGACTCTCAAAGATTAGATGAGGCCCCCCCTGCATTATTGATGGTAATCTCTACTTAAAATCAACTGATTGTAGATGTTGACCATATCTAAAAAATATCTTCTTGGCAACATGTACATTTGTTTGGATTAAATGACTGAGTACTATAGCTTAGCCAAGTTGGCACATAAAAGTAACCATTACAACCAGTCAGTTTTATCTCAACTAATAGAATCATTTTACTCTTGTGCTCCTCACTAGAAATAAATATATATATATATATATGTGTGTAATGTGTATATATATGTGTATGCGTTACGCTCTTTTCTGCATTGAGACCTTATATATGATTCACTTTACTTGTAATGGTTTCCTTTTTAACTCTTTACCTAATTCCCATTCATCTCCTATTTCTTCTTAAGTGTTATTCGCTCAGAGCAGTTTCCCTAACTCTCCATTTAATTAGACACTTCATTTTATTTTTACTAAGAATAATTTAATTATGTAGTTGTATATATGTTTATGTGTTTAATGTTTAATTTTACAGCTACTCTGGAGGCTGAATGAGAGCAGGAAACATGTATCTTTATGTGACTTACATTCATTATCACCTTTAATTCTTATACTTAACAGGGAGATATCATTTTTTTTCTGGGTGAGTGGACTAACTTGTCTCTGGTTACCTAACACAACTAGCTGAAGTGCTTATTGAGGGCAAGGGGAATACAGAATGGGTAGTGGAAGAAGGTAGTTATAAAAACCAGCTATAACCATGTGACCAGTTACAGAAGCAATTCACAGTTACAAGATTGTAATTGTCATGAGTATTTCTTCCCTATTTTATTATGAGTATATTTATTTTTAAACATTAAGCAAATATCTTTGTTTTCTTCCCTCTTTCCCCCTTATCACGTAACATACGATGTATTGACTTTATATCACAATATTTAAATATTGGTACTACATTTTTGGTTGTACACAGGATAGTTGTACCATGTTAGGTGAAGTATGACCTTATTATTGTCTTTATTTGGAGTTTAAATACGGTTTAAGAAGATGCATATGGATGACAACTGGTCAAGGGCTGAACTTAATGATGGTTAACTATATAGATGAATTTGCCAGACTACGGTGCCCAGATATTTGGTCAAACATTATTCTGGATGTTTTCGTGATGCTGTTTTTGAATGGAATTAACATTTAAATCAGTGAATTTGAGTAAAGTAAATTACCCTCCATAATGTGAGTGGGCCTCATCCAACCAGTTGAAGGCCTGAGTAAAACAAAAAGACTGACCTCCACCAAGCTGGAAGAAATTCTGCAGCAGACGGCCTTCAGATGTGAACTGCAATATCAGCTCCCCGGCGTCTCCAGCCTGCTGGACCGCTTTGAAGATTCTGAACTTGCCAGGCTCCATAATCGAGTGATCCAATTCCTTAAAATGAATCTCTTTCTATGTATATATACATCTTATTGTTTCTGTTTCTCTGGAGAACCCTGACTAGTACAGATTTTGTAATACAGAATTTTTTAAAACCCCTGAAATTACATATATGATCAGATGTATAAATAACTGCATTTAATAGGAAGATGGTTCAATAGTCTACTAAGATACTCAAGGTAGTTTGTGATCTAATGAAGTCTAAGTACCTTGGCTAGGATGCCTGTCTATTTAGCAATCTATTAATTGTATCAGTAACCATGAAGGCAAGTTGTTATGGGCTGAATTGATCCAGAATGGACAATCTCCAATGTATGATTTATTTAATTGAAACAATGGTTATAACCAGGTAGTAATTTCTCAAGACCAATCTATAGTGTTTCTTCATTGTGATTTTAAAAACACTTGAGGCCTGCACATCCTCAGTTAAAGTCTACTCGTGATTCTCAGTTTCCTGAGAAAAGATGCTTAGAAAATAACTAATTCAAATACTCATATACAGTCATGTGCTGCATAGTGACATTTTGGTCAATGATGTACCACATATATGACGGTGGTCCCATAAGATTAGTACCATAGAGCCTAAGTGTGTAGTAGGCTATACCACCTACCTTTGTGTAAGTACACTCTATGATGTTCTCACAATGACAAAATCGCCTAAAGATGCATTTCTCAGAACATATCCCTGTTGTTAAGCAACACACGACTGTAGTTCCATTCACTTCTCAAGTATGAAAAATAATTCTTAAGCTTAGGGCGTTTCAAAGCTAGAATTATGTAAAAAAAATCTCTAAATCTGTACAACTCATGTGTGAGTGAGTAGAATACACCTTAAAGGCAAATTATAATATTTATCCATGAACGATAAGCATGCCTGTGAATCACCAATTTTCTTTTTTATGTTTCCAAAAATTTAAAACATAGGCTCCATAGGCATTGATTAAAGATATGAAGAAAGAAAGAAAGAAGAGAAACAGGTAAATTTTACTGCTGTATAGCTATTTTACATATGTAGTACCTAAAATAACTATAAAAAGTAACTTCAGCATCCAAAAAGGCTTAGACCTCTATCAATCTGATAGCTGAACAATAGTTCTCCTATAAAGTCCACTCAGCTCTTTCAGAATATCTGTCAAGGCAATGCCTCAAGTGTACCGCAGACTACGCCGTGTGGTTTAGGTTCTTTCAGCCAAACTGCATCATACCGCCTCTTGTATGGAATCACTTCATTCCCACCATATGCTGAAAATAAATTATAATCTGTGATCTAGTAGAAACAAGTGTGTGTGATTTGACTGTTCCTTGGAGACAATTCAGAGTAGATGGAAATGCTATTACCTTTTCTCACAATGAGGTTTATATAAGTTTTGCTCTTAAATTTTCTTCTTTGAAGAGTTTCTGAAGTACAAGTGTGTGCTTGCTCTTTTCATGTTGGAAATAATGCATATACGCAGACAATAGCAGAGTCTACTTGTCTCTGTAAAGCACGAGTGCAAGGAGCTGCAGAGTGTTTTTCTCCGTGGGTTAAAAATAAACCATTTGTAAGAAATTTATTTTGCCTTTTTTATATAAACAATTCAAATGAAAACACAACTTTACAAGTATCTTCATTTCCTTTGTTCATTTTGACAGGCTATTATTCACCTGCATTTGTAATAATTTTTCCTATCTGTTACAAAGAATCCAAAAAAAAAAAAAAAAAAGAGGATGATAGCATTGTATTGCTTACTGTTCCTTGAATATAGTGTTTCATAATATCAATCAATCTAAGGTTCATATTTCTTCCTAAGTCAAAATTTATATTGAACTGTAAAAATAGAAGAGAAAGAAGCTAGCTATAGGATTACAAAAGTGAATGTGATAATTTATTGAAATGTTTCAAGCATTTGCATCCATGGATGGGCTTCCTTTGTGCCCAATATAAATATCACTTCAAGTAGAAATGATCCTGCGAATGAATTAATTAGTCTTGGATCAATTGAAAATGTCAATTATGCATTTCTTTAATGAGGCATTGTATTATTAATATATTTATTATATGGTTGGTAGCCCCAACTAATATTGTTACCAAACTGAAGTAGGTTTGCTTCTTGGTGAGTTGAAGTCAAAGCCTTCACCAGAAGTAGTTGTCACACAAAGTAAAATTTATTTGCAGCAAATAAAGAGACCATAAGGAATCGCTTCCAAAACTGTGGCCCATGAGCAAGGGAAAGCAGGGGCCTTTTATTTCAGAGGGGGAATGAACATTCAAAAGGCAAGTTCCATCATCACATGTAGAGGCACGTATAAACTTGCACAGGTGCAGTTTAAAAACATGCTTTCACATACATCACATGTTATGTTAATAAGGCTTATGCTCTTCTTGATGCAGAGATCTTAATATTAAAATAAAGCAAGGGTAGCTCTTGGACACTTCTCAGCCCATCTGCACAGGCATCACTCTTGCAGTGGGGTTTGGACCGGTTCAGGGAGGTTGGTAATTGCATCTCTTAAAACAACTGAAGAAACCTCCTTTAAGTTACTGGGACAGTTAGTTGTGACAGAATGTTCTCTTACTGTTCATGAAAAAATGTGACATTAAGATTGAAAATGTGTCGTTCTGTCTTTCATTTTGTTTTTATTTCTAAACAATCCCAAAGACTGAAAATATGGGTCACATCTCTCAAAATAAACTGCATAATTTTGGTTTGTTTAGGAGGCAATTCTTATGTATCTCTAATTTAAAAGGATGACAATGTGATTATGACATGAATATTGATTATAGGAAACAGTTAAACAGGATAACTTTTTCAATAATTTTAAACTTCTGAAATGTAACTGTATTAAAAATAAATTTCTATAGGAAGTATCATATGCAATGAAACACCCAACAACTTAAACTAGTGAATATAGTATACAAATCTAATTGAAGGAAATAACTATGAATCATCAACTTTCAATCAAAGTAAGTGAATACCAGAAAATAAAAGAGCTTAGTGATATCCTGGGTCAATGGTCAGAATTTCCTCTAAAATTATGATAATAATTTTGATACTACTGTCATAAACTATAATAAACCGTACTTATAACTACATTTCTAATACATTTATATTTTACTCTCAATGTTTATTTCTCTCAAATTTTGTTCCATGTCATAAATGAAAATTTTAATTAGATACTTAAATATCCATTTTCAGAATATACTCAATATAAATATTGTCTCCTCAAATTTGAATATTATGTATACTGAGCTACAAATTTTTTAAAAGACTTTCCTTTTTTTATTTTTTCCTTTATTTAAGGAAAGTACTATATTGGATAAAAGTTCTCTTTTCTCATATAATTTTCTTGAACCTATATTTATTTAGTCTTTTAACATACAGTATTTATTTTCTTTGTCATTGTTGTTGTTCTTGAGTAAAACATATTCTTGAGCCTGATGATGTGCTACAATTCCATATACCCCCAAAATCATGATACAGACTGTCTCTATGATCCCTGATTCTTTCCTGCTCCTCTCTAGTTATCCTCCTCCAGAAATCTATCACTATAGATTAATTTGCTTGTCGTGGAAGTTTATATAAATTATATCATGCAACATAGGTCTGATTTCTTTTGCTCAAAAGTTTCAGGAATACTGAAAAAGAATTTTTCGAAATGATTGTATGAATTCTTATTCTCATCAGGAATGTATAAGATTTCAAGATGGTCTATATCTTTCATAACGCCAGTATTTTCTGCCTTTTTAATTTTAGACATTTCGATGTGGGGAATGCAATAGAATACTGTTGTGGTTGTAATTTTGTTATCCTTGATAACCAATGATGTCCAGTATATTTCACTGACTGAACATTTAACTATTCTGGTTTTAGTTTATTTTTATTTTTACTAATGCCTCAAAATAAATTATTTATTAGATTGATTATATTTTTTTCTTGTTGATTTGTATGAATGGTTTACCTATTCTGGGTACAATATCTATTTCCAAAATAAATCTTGGGAAATATTCACTAGTCTGTGGCTTGTCTTACACACTCACTACTTCTGTTCTTTGGCAAGTAGGAATTCTTAAATTTAGTATACTCCAATTCATCTTTTTTATTAATTTTAGAGAATTTTTAACAGCTTTATTTAGGTATAATTTACGTACAATAAAATGCAGTTATTTTAAATT
Organism: Ceratotherium simum simum; assembly: GCF_057802395.1. Classification (NCBI taxonomy): domain Eukaryota; kingdom Metazoa; phylum Chordata; class Mammalia; order Perissodactyla; family Rhinocerotidae; genus Ceratotherium; species Ceratotherium simum. Next base: position 17,623,184 of record NC_141917.1, on the reverse strand, counting down.
TATAGCTTGTTGAGTCTTGGCCAATTAATAAAATCATATAATCAAAATTGCACTTAAAGGTCTAGCATATTTTTATCACTTCACAAAGTTCCCTCATACTTCATTGTAGTCAATTCACTTCAAACACATACAGTCCATACAAACACTAATCTGCTTTATATCACTGTAGCTTTATTTTGTTTAGAAATGTATATGCATAGAATCAAGCAGCACATCACCTTTTTATAGGTTTCCTTCCATAAGCCTGACTTTTTGAGATCATCCATGTCACTGTATTTATTAATAGTCTGTTCGTTATTATGGCTGAGTAGCAATTCATTGTAGTGACATACCACATTTTAATTGTCCATTCACCCATTGATAGATATTTGGATTGTTTCTAGTTTGGGGCTATTATGAATAAAGTTGTTAAAACCTTTTCATGACTACATAATTTCATTTATTTCAGAGAGATACTAAAAGTGCAATGGTTTTAGAATCATATTGTAAATGTATGTTTAGTTTTATAAGAACCTTCCAAGCTCGTTTCCAGAGTGGTTGCACCATTTTGCATTCTCAGCAACAGTGCATGAGAGTTCCACATTTTTGCCATTAATATTGTCATTTGTTTTATTTTTAACCATTCTTATGGTGTGCATTGGTAGCTCACTGAAGTTTTAATTTCTGTTTCATGGAAGCTAGTGATACTGAATATCTTTCCACGTGTTTTTTGGCTATGAACGGTTTCTTTGTGAAGAGTGTTGTTAAATCATTTGCCATTGTTTTATTTGGGCTTTTGTCTTCTTTCATCAAGATTAAAACATTGTTATTAATTATTATTTTTTATACTTTCTGGATTGGTTATTTTTCAATTTTAACCAATCTTGCATTTCTAGGACAGCATTCAATTAGTCACAATGTATAACTATTTTTACATATCTATTTTTACATATTGCTAGATTTAATGAGCTCATATAATGGTAAGGACTTCTCTACCTATGTTTATGAGTGGTATTGGACAGCAGTTTCCTTTTCCTGTAATGTATTTGTTTGGTTTTGTTATCAGTGTAACACATAATTTATAAAATGTATTGGGAAGTCCTTTCACTTTCTCCAGTTTGTGTAGGTTTGGTATCATTTCTCCTTTACATGTTTGATAGAATTCACCAGTAAAGACACCTGGGCCTAGAGATTTTATCATGAGAAGGTATATAATTACAAACTCAACTTTTTTAATTGATTTAAGGTAATTCAAGTTCTCTATATTTTTCTTGAATCCATTTTGGTGCATTATAACTTCATTGCTTTTTGTGACTTTACATGTGATTGCACCCAATATGGCAGCTTGCTTCATCCAGAGAATGAGAGAGAGGGTGAGAGAGTGTAATGCAGCCCTTTATAGCCATACACTAGTTGAATGACTTTTGGATTGATTCCAGGTTGAAGTAACATACCATCACTTCTGCATATGATATTCATCATACAGACCAATTCAGGTAGAATATGAAGGAGATTACAAGACATTGTGAAGATAAAGAGATTGGAACCATTGGAGGTCATCATGGAGGTTGGTTAATAAAACACTCTTAGTGATTTCATACAAAAATATATCACTTTTCTGATAGAAGTGCATGGAAATCTTCAATTATCTCCAACTAATAATTTTAAAATATTTATTTATGCATCCAGTTCTACTAGGTTTTTCTTTATGGATTTTGAGCCCTATCTTAAGGTTATATAATCTTTCATATGTGTCTTCTGTTTTGATCATTTTTTTCCTATGAAATATTCCTGCCTATTTTTAGTAGTAATCTATTTTATTTTTATTTTATTATGTATTTTATGTCATATTAATATATGAAATATATGATGATAGGGCAGTATGAATGTTTTCTGCTGTGCTGGTACAGCCTCAGTCCTAGGCAGACTGTGTCTCTGTGTCTCTGTGTCTCAAGAGGAGAAATTTCTCAGTGATTTTTGATTTAATGTGCTTTTTTTTTTTTCTATCATTTTCATTTAATTCTTTCTCACAGTTTCATTTCTCTGCTGAAATTCCCATTTCTTTGTTCATGTTGTTAACTTTTCTTACCTTTAACATATTATTCCTTTTATTTTATTTTAAAATCACTGTCTAAAATTTCCAACACCTAACCTAATTTAGTGATATTGAGTTTTTGTCTTTGGACATTGAATTTTTTCTTTGATTATTTTGTGTCATTTTTTTTTACTGGAGACTGGACATTGTGTGTAGGATGGTGATGACTGAAGTAAATCATACTTTTTCTTTGAAATAGGCATGCCTCTTTGTGCTAGGCTATTACTGTGAGGGATAAAATTAATCTAGTCAGGAGTTGTTCTGGGTTTTGATTTTTTATTGCCATTATTCACTTCAATACAACACTACCCTCAAATTTCTCCAGCCTTATCTTGTGCGTAGAGTGGGGACTGGGTTTTTTTCTCAATGTTAGAAGGTATTTTCTCAATATTCTTGCTCCATCCTCAGCTTAAGCCTTCCCTACATTCCCATGTCTTGGAGTATCTCTCCATGCTCTTGTCTTTCCCAGTGTTAGACTGTGGTTTCTTGTTCCTTAGGGCTTGCTAACCTGGTGACGGTAGGCAGTATGCATGACTTCTACCTTGCTGATGTAGCCTCAGTTCTAGACAGACCATGTCTCCATGTCTCAAGAGGGGGAGATTGCCCAGTGATTTTGCCCATCCTCAAGTGATAGGAGATCTCTAAATAATCTGGCCTCAGAATGATTTTCTCCCTTCCTCCACAACATTGAGAGGTTTTTATTTTCCTTCCCTTCTTTTAGCTGTAGTAAATCTTCATTGCTGCCCTGGAAGCAAAAACATTTGCTTTTTTTCCCTTAGATTTTAAGTATTATATATGTGTTTTTGGTGGTCATTTCTTTTTCAAGGACCCTGCTACAGATGGGTATATCCCTGTGTCCCACCCGTCTTAGAAGCATTTGTATATCCCCAGATTTCAGGCTTCTTAGTTGCCCTTCAAACTCAACTTTAATAGTTTCAAGGAAAGGCATTATCTTGTAAATCACCCCAAATTTTCTCGCAGACAGAATAAGTGTGCTGCCCTTTCCAGCTTTCTGCTTCTTAGGGGGAAGCTAGAAGATCCATGTCTTTATTTTAAACGCATCTCCTGATAAAGTACATAGATAAGTCTTGATTATTCTATTTGGTTTATGTTTGTCTTACCTCATATTTTTATTTTATTGTTTCTCCTTTTCTGCCTTATTTTTATTATGCAAATATTTTAATATACCATTTTAATTCCATTGATTTTTAGTGTAATTTATTTGTGTTAATTTTTGGGTTTGATCTAGTGATTGCAACATGCATCTTTACATTATTACAATCTAATTAATTTAATATAGAAATGCTTTTGGTAAAAATATAAGAACTTTGCAGTAATACATTTCAATTAACACACTCTATGCTATTTATGTTACATGTATATTTCATCTATGTATGATACAGTGTTATAATTTTTGCTTTACATTATCATGTCCTTTACACACTTAGAATTATCTATTTATAACAAGTAGATTTTTAATATATATAGAACTAAAATTATATAATTATATGAAATAACTCACGTGTGTGTGTGCGTGTAGGTGTGTGTAATCTATCACATATTTATCACATCTAGTGTTATTCATTCATTCCTATATATCAAATTTACCATCTGATGTAATTTCCCTTTGGCCTCAAGCATTTTACCTAATTTTAAAGTACAGCTCTTCTAACAATAAATTATGAAAATACCGTTAATTCAATTTCTCTTTTGAATAATAGATTTCCTGAATACAGAAGCATTTTTTAAAAGTAATTTTTGTTTCACCATTTTGAGTACAAAGTTTTTTCACCTTCATTGTTTCTGATAAGAAGCAAACTATTAATCTGTTGTTTACTTGTATACATAATGTGCCATTTTTGATTCAGTGATTCCTCTTTGCTTACTAGCTTCACTGCTGCTCTGAACTCTATCATCTGCCTCCTCAAGTTGATAACATTGCTCTTTTTTGCCATCTGAGCTGTGGAGTATTAGATGGGGGCTGGGCAGGAAAGGCTAAAGGAGCTATCAACTTGCAGTTCTAACTAGAGGTAGTAGCACTCTTTTAAGAGTAAAATTTTCCCAAGTTTCTGTCTATTTTGGCTCTTTTTCTGTGTTTTCAAATATTCGTTTTTAATATTTTTGTCCAGTGTTTAACATATGTTTGCTGAGAGAGAGATTGTCCAATATAGTCATACCACCAGTAGTGGAATGCCCCAAACTTAATTGCATTTTAATTTTTTTCCTTGTCTCCTCAAGCATTAAGTCATGATGGTAACAAAAATTAAGAAAGTGCTCACAAAAAATAATAGATTCATAAGAATTATAATCATATCAAAATTTCTGATAAATCATGTATGGAGTTATGCATCTGCACTTATCAGGATTCTCCAGAGAATCAGAACCAACCAACAAGATGTATTGTATATATAATATAAAATATTATAAATATAATATATATATATTGCTATAAAGAATTGGCTCACATTATTATGGAGATAGGCAAGTACAAATCTGTAGTGTGGGCTGGTAGGCTCAAGACCCAGGAAAGCCAATGGTTCAGATGAAGTCTGAAGGCAGTCTGCTGGAATTCTCTCTTGCTTGGGGAGATGAGTCTTTTTGTTTTATTCAGGCCTTCAACTTATTGGATGAAGTTTAATCACAATGTGAGGGCAATCTGCTTACTCAAAGTTCACCAATTTAAATGTTAATTTCATTAAAAAAAAAACATTCAAAGTTAACATAAAATTAATCATCATAGCATCCTGATATATGGAATCCATTTCATCTAAGATTTATGGTTATTATAATTGGGAGAAACAGGAAGGTAAGAACCAAGAGACCTGGCAGAGTTCTGTAGCAAGAAAGTTTTACTCTTTCATTCTACTGGGTTGAAAAAAGTCTTTTTTTTGTTCACATATAGCCCATGATGTTTAGCTTACAATTCTGTAACCTATTTGTTACTTCTCCGTGTAAGTATTCCTTTAGGTATCTCAAAGGGCTCGTAAAATGTTATGAGTCCTGTGGGTAGCATGTAACAACTCATCCCCTCAGTGGAGGGAGGGACTTGGGTAATTAAATAGATATATATCAGTTGTTAGCTGCTTTATGAATAAAGAATTGCAAAACAGAGAATTGGAACTGGTATACTTTGACAAGTGTGAAAATGAACACAAGTCAAAAGTTTCTGGACAAGGATCTCAAAGACAAAACCCCAAGTTAGATCTATCTGTTGTTCAAATGATGTCCAAGGATTAAAAATAGGAGAAATGTCCTAATTTTGATTGAGATGGAAAACATTAAAGATGGAGTAGATAAATGTCACAGACATTTGTAACAATTCATTTGAATAAAACTATAAAGTCAAAGACTGAGAATTGAGTTGATTTTCCAAGTTATTTTTTAAAAAGTGGAATTTTAAAATACATAGAGGAGAGGAAGTCAAGATGGCGGCGTAGGCAGACTCTGAACTCACCTCCTCCCGCGGACACAGCCAATTTACAACTACTCGTGGAAAAATTACCCCTGAGACAGAACTGAAAACTGGATAAGAGGAACTCTGCAACAAAGGACAATCCTAATTGATGTAGAAGAGGCAGAAACTCCCTTCTGGAGAGAAAAAACGCAGCCTTCACAAGCCGCCGGCTTCACGGCCGCTGGGAGCAGCTCACAGGTACGCAGCCTCCCTGGAGGAGCGGGGCCCTGAGCCGGGGAGCGCCCCCGCAGTGGGCATTTTGTGGACCCAGCACAATCGAGACCAGCGGCATAATATCTGACTTTGCCTGCTACTAAAACATTGGGGAGCACCCCCAGAAAACCACAAAGAAATTAAAACCAGCTCTTAAAGAGCCCATGCGCAAAATCACCCGTTTTAGAAAGCAACCTAACATCACCAGAAAGAAAGGTGCACTGTGCTCTGGTGAAAAGAGACTCACCTAATAGGCCCTGAGTGCATCTCGGTGAGGGGTGAGACCTCTCCAGGGACTGGGACATTGGCGGCGGCCATTGTTGTGGCCTGGTGTGGGCGTGCTGACACAGACGCCATTGGAGCTCTCCCTGAGGCCTGCTAGCCCAGGGTCTGCCCCACCTGTTAGAGCATTGATTTAATCCAGCTCAGCCAGGGCAGGCAGCCCACCCTAGAGACTGGCCCCACCCAACAACAAGCCCTCAGGCAACTTGTGGCCTACATAGATTGGTGACTGGATTTTCTGCAGCCTGGCAACTGAGCCGACTTCAGTGGGGCAGGGCCTGCACAAGGAGCAGGTAAAGAGTGTGGGGTGGTGGTGGAATGTGTGGGGCAACTGCAGTGGAGAGACGGGGTCTGCTTCGGGAGGTCAGGGAGCACACACAGGGCAGGACTGTGTTGACTGTGTGTGTGGACCTGTGGGCAGCAGGGCTTGTCAGCTGCAGAAGACTTGTGCTTCTCAAAGACCCACATAGGGGGTTTACCCCACCTTCTAAAGCCTGAAACAATTGGGTGCTCCTGTGCCTGAGGCCAGCCCCACCCAGCTGCAATCCTCAGAGAGCTGACAAGAGACCTAATAGGCTAGAGGCTTACAGCAATTGTAAGCCCCTGAGCCTAACAACCTGCCACACTGGAGACCTACTCACTTACAAGATATACTGCAACACAAATGTGACATTAGAAATTGCAGCCAACTGTGCTGGGGCTCCAACCACCTGACAAAGAGACTGAATGGTCCACAACAACTGCAAGCAACTGAGCATTACAACAGCTGGCCAGGAGCATAACTCAGCCTCCCTGGGTGCCTACTGGGAGAGCAAACAGGCCACAACAGAAGGACACACATAGCCCACATAGGGGTCACCCCTGGAACATTGAGAACTGAGGGAAGCACACTACAGGCCTCCTAAGACATCACCTACATAAGGTCATCTATCCAAGAGCAGGAGACATAGCTGACCTACCTAATATGTAGACACAAGCACTGGAAAGAGGCAAAATGAGGAGGCAAAAGAATACGTTCCAAGTAAGGGAACAGGACAAAACCCCAGAAAAGGAACTAAGTGAAACAGAAATGAGCAACCTACCTGACAGAGAGTTCAAACTAAGAGTGTTAAGGATGCTCACTGATCTGGGGAGAAGAATAGATGAACTCAGTGAGAATGTCAACAAAGAAATGGAAGATATAAAAAAGAACCAATCAGAAATGAAGAATACAATACTGGAAATGAAAAATTCACTAGAAGAACTCAAAAGCAGAGTAGAGGATACAGAAGAACGGATCTGCGAGCTGGATGAAAGACTAGAAGAAATTACCCAAGGTTAACAGGTAAAAGAGAAAAGAATTAAAAAGAGTGAGGACAGTCTAAGGGACCTCTGGGAAAACATCAAGCGCACTAACATCCATGTTATAGGTGTCCCGGAAGGAGAAGAGCAAAACAAAGGGGCAGAGAATCTATTTCAAGAAATAATAGATGAAAACTTCCCTAACCTAATGAAGGAAACAGACATCCAGGTACAGTAAGCACAGAAAGTCCCAAACAATGTAAACCCAAAGAGGCCCACACCAAGACACATCATAATCAAAATGTCCAGTATTAAAGATAAAGAGAGAATCCTAAAAACCGCAAGAGAAAGTCAAGTTACATACAAAGGAAACCCCATAAGGCTATCAGCTGACTTCTCAGCAGAAACCTTACAGGCTAGAAGAGAGTGGCATGATATATTTAAAGCACTAAAAGGAAAAAACTTACAGCCAAGAATACTCTACTCAGCAAGGTTATCATTCAAAATGGAAGGAGAGATCAAAAATTTCCCAGACAAGCAAAAATTAAAGGAGTTTGTCACCAAGAAACCAGTGTTACAAGAAATGTTAAAGGGACTGATTTAAGGGGAAAAGACAAGACCACAAATAGGAAAAATTATCTATTTCCATGAAGAGGGTAATGGATACAAATACACAGAAAAGAGGTTAGATATGATGTCAAAAACACAAAAGGAGGGAGGAGGGGAATTAAAGAGTAGAGCTTTCACACAAAGGTCAAACTAAAGTGACCATCAATTCTGTATAGAAGAAGAAAGGAACAGAGAAGGACTACTAAAACACTGAGAAAAAAAAAGTTAAAAAATGGCAGTAAGTACATACTTATCAATAGCTACTTTAAGCGTCAATGGACTCAATGCTCCAATTAAAGGCATAGGATGGCTGATTGGACAAAAAATCAAGACCCATATATATAGTGCATACAAGAGACACACTTCAGACCTAAAGACACTCACAAACTGAAAGTGAAGGGATGGAAAAAGATACTCCATGCAAATGGCAATGAAAAGAAAGCTGGGGTAGCAGTACTTATATCAGACAAGATAAACTTTAAAATAAAAACTGTAAAAAGAGACAGAAGGGCATTACATAATGATCAAGGGAACAATCCAACAAGAGGATATAATACTTGTAAATATCTACGCACCCAAAGTAGGTGCACCTAAATATATAAAGCAATTATTAACAGACATAAAAAGAGAAATAGACAGCAACACAATAATCGTAGGGGACTTTAACACTCCACTCACACCAACAGATAGATCATCCAAACAGAAGATCAATAAGGAAACATTGGCCTTAAATGACACACTAGAACAGATGGACCTAGTAGATACATACAGAGCATTCCATCCAAAAACAGAAGAATACACATTCTTTTCAAATGCACATGGAACATTCTCCAAGATTGATCACATATTAGGCCACAAAACAAGTCTTCATAAATTTAAGAAGATTGAAATAATACCAAGCATCTTTTCTGACCACAACAGTATGAAACTAGAAATCAACTATAGGAAGAAAATCAGAAAAGCCACAAAGACGTGGAGGTTAAACAAAATGCTACTGAACAATGACTGGGTCAATGAAGAAATCAAAGAAGAAATCAAAAAATACCTGGAGAAAAATGAAAATGAAAATATGACATGCCAGAATTTATGAGATACAGCAAAAGCAGTTCTAAGAGGGATATTTATAGCAATACAGGCCTATCTCAACAAACAAGAAAAATCTCAAATAAACAATCTAACAATGCACCTAAAGGAACTGGAAAAAGAAAAACAATCTAAGCCCAAAATCAGTAGAAAAAGGGCAATAATAAAAATCAGAGCAGAAATAAATGAAATAGAGACTAAAAAAAAAAATAGAAAAAATTAATAAAACAAAGAGGTGGTTCTTTGAAAAGATAAACAAAATTCACAAACCTTTAGCTAGACTCACCAAGAAAAAAAGAGAGAAGGCACAAATAAGTAAAATCAGAAATGAAAGAGGGGAAATTACAAGACACCTCAGAAATACAAAAGATTATAAGAGAATACTATGAAAAGCTATATGTCAACCAATTCGACAATCTGGAAAAAATGGATAAATTCTTAGAATCATACAACCTTCCAAAACTGGATCAAGAAGAAGTAGAGAATTTGAATAGACCAATCACCAGTAAGGAGATCGAAACAGTAATCAAAAACCTCCCCAAAAATAAAAGTCCAGGACCAGACGGCTTCCCTGGTGAATTCTACCAAACATTCAAAGAAGACTTAATACCTATCCTTCTCAAACTCTTCCAAAAAAATGAGGAGGGGGGGAAGCTCCCTAACTCATTCTACGAAGCTGACATTACCCTGATACCAAAACCAGACAAGGACAACACAAAAAAAGAAAATTACAGGCCAATATCACTGATGAACATCGATGCGAAAATCCTCAACAAAATACTAGCAAATCGCATACAACAATACATTAAAAAGATTATACACCATGATCAAGTGGGATTTATTCCAGGTATGCAGGGATGGTTTAACATTCGCAAATCAATCAACGTAATACACCACATTAATAAAATGAAGAATAAAAATCACATGATCATCTCAATAGATGCAGAGAAAGCATTTGACAAGATACAGCATCCATTTATGATAAAAACTCTGAATAAAATGGGTATAGAAGGAAAGTACCTCAACATAATAAAGACCATATATGAGAAACCCACAGCTAATATCATCCTCAATGGTGAAAAACTGAAAGCTATCCCTCTAAGAACAGGAACCAGACAAGGATGCCCACTGTCACCACTCCTATTTAACATAGTATTGGAAGTCCTAGCCAGAGCAATCAGGCAAGAGAAAGAAATAAAAGGGATCCAAATTGGAAAGGAAGAAGTGAAACTGTCACTATTTGCAGATGACATGATTTTATATATAGAAAACCCTAAAGAATCCACCAGAAAACTTTTAGAAGTAATAAACGAGTATGGTAAAGTTGCAGGATACAAAATCAACATACAAAAATCAGTTGCATTTCTATACACTAACAACGAAGTAGCAGAAAGAGAAATTAAGAATACCATCCCATTTACAATTGCAACAAAAAGAATAAAATACCTAGGAATAAACTTAACCAAAGAGGTGAAAGATCTGTACACCGAAAACTATAAAACATTGCTGAAAGAAATTGAAGAAGACACAAAGAAATGGAAAGATATTCCGTGCTCTTGGATTGGAAGAATTAACATAGTTAAGATGTCCATACTTCCTAAAGCCATCTATAGATTCACTGCAATCCCTATCAAAGTTCCAACAACACTTTTCACAGAAATAGAACAAAGAATTCTAAAATTTATATGGAACAACAAAAGACCCCCAATAGCTAAAGGAATCCTGAGAAAAAAGTACAAAGCTGGAGGCATCACACTCCCTGATTTCAAAATATACTACAAACCTATAGTAACCAAAACAGCATGGTGCTGGCACAAAAACAGACACACAGATCAAGGGAATAGAATCAAAAGCCCAGAAATAAACCCACACATCTAATGGACAGCTAATCTTTGACAAAGGAGCCAAGAACATACAATGGAGAAAAGAAAGTCTCTTCAACAAATGGTGTTGGGAAAACTGGATAGCCACATGCAAAAAAATGAAAGTAGACCCTTACCTTACACCATGCACAAAAATTAACTCCAAATGGATTAAAGACTTGAATGTAAGACCTGAAACTATGAAACTTCTAGAAGAAAACATAGGCAGTATGCTCTTTGACATCAGTCATAGCAACATATTTTCAAGCACCATGTCTGACCGGGCAAGAGAAACAATAGAAAAAATAAACAAATAGGACTACATCAAACTAAAAATCTTCTGCACAGCAAAGGAAACCATCAACAAAATGAAAAAACAACCTAACAATTGGGAGAAGATATTTGCAAACCATACATCTGATAAGGGCTTAATCTCCAAAATATATAAGGAACTCATGCATCTGAACAACAAAAAAACTACCAAGCCAATTAAAAAATGGGCACAAGACCTGAACAGACATTTCTCCAAAGATATACAGATGGCCGACAGACACATGAAAAGATGTTCAAAATCATTAACTGTCAGGGAAATACAAATCAAAACTACAACGAGATATCACCTCACGCCTGTCAGAATGGCTACAATTAACAAGACAGGAAACAACATGTGTTGGAGAGGATGTGGAGAGAAGGGAACTCTCATACACTGCTGGTGGGAGTGCAAACTGGTGCAGCCACTATGGAAAACAGTATGGAGATTCCTCAAAAAATCAAGGATAGAACTACCATATGATCCAGCTATTCCACTGCTAGGTATTTATCCAAAGAACTTGAAAACACCAATGCTTAAAGATACATGCACCCCTGTGTTCATTGCAGCGTTATTCACAATAGCCAAGACTGGCAAGCAGCTAAGTGCCCATCAAGGGACGAATGGATAAAGAAGATGTGGTATATATACACAGTGGAATACTACTCACCCATAAGAAACGATGAAATCCAGCCATTTGTGACAATATGGATGGACATTGATGGTATTATGCAAAGTGAAATAAGTCAGAGGGAGAAGGTCAAATACCGAATGATCTCACTCATTAAGTAGTAGATAATAACAACAATAAACAAACACATAGAGACAGAGATTGGATTGGTGGTTATGAGAGGGGAAGGGGGGAGGGAGGAGGGCGAAAGGGATAATTTGGCACATGTGTGTGGTGATGTGTTGTAATTAGTAGTTGGGTGGTGAACATGATGTAATCCATGTAGAAATAGAAGTATAATGATGTACACCTGAAATTTATACAATGTTATAAACCAATGTTACTGCAATAAACAAAAAATTAAAATAAAATTAAAAAAAATAAAATAAAATAAAACAAATATGGCAAAATGAAACAAATGTTGCATCTTGGTGTTATGTTTGAAAATTCTAATAATAAAAAGTTGAAAACAAAAATAAAATAAAATACATAGAAATGTTATTTAAATTATTTAGTTAATTAAATTCAAATAGACTATTTTAAGAATGATAAATATTAAATATGTTTTTCTCAGGACATGAAAATTTGAGGTTATCTTGACAGAAACATTTATATAATTTTTAACTAGTACTAGCTAAAATTTTTTAATTAAATGATAAGATATTGGTAAATTGCTATAAGGTTTTAAAAAATAAAATATCAAATTAGTATCAAAAGGGAATTTATTTGAAAATTATTGAGGAGTCTCAAATTCAAAAATTCTGTCTAAATTTATATATGTTTTAGACTATTAAAATCATTTCAGGGCAATAAATTTTAGTTATTAATAATTTCTAATCTGTGGAATAATAAATGTCACAAGTTGAACTGGGAATGGCTTACAATGAATATAATAGTAAACTCCCAACTGTAGTGCTATATAAAATATATATTGAATTTATATGTTAGGAAGAATAGTGAATTGTGTCTTTAAGAATTAAGTGAATTCAGATGTGCTCACACACACATAAGTATATGTCATTCTATGATCATTAGAAATGCCCTACTCTGTTCTAACCTATGTAATTAGTTATTTCATTTTGAACAATGGAATTTAAACATTCAGAAACAAAATAAATAAATATTATTCTTTTCCTCTCAATTTCAATTTTTACATACAACTTTAAATGTATATTGCCACATAAGTTTTTCTGCCGCTGAGGTTTGTTGCTTCTAGTGTCTACAGAGGTTAACTAACTTCATCTTGAATGATTCTTCCATTATCTGCTCAGTCTACTTGGCATAGAAATGCCTTCAAGGGAAATGATTGTGCATCTCATCTTTTGTGACATTACTGGAATAGAGAAAAGTGATTTTATACAGTCATGATTTTGACATCTTTAAAAGTTATTTGAATGGACCCAACGAGAGATGGTAAATGAGCCAGAACTATCAACGGGGAATGGCATAAAAGAGCCCTTTTTATCTTAGTTCTGAGGGGACAAAGGAGAGAACTGTTAATGGAATCCATAGGGAAAGGTAGCTGAAGGAGACAGCGCTCAGAAAGGAGCTGGGGAAATTCCACCACAACCAACCCTTTTACCTTGCAGGGAGAAGTCAACAACACGGACCCAAACTCTTTCTCCTCCCAAGCCCACTGAAAGCAAGAAGCCAAGATGATGTAGTCTGTTAAGGTCAAACTCTTGACTGACCACAGGGCTAGGGGAGGAAATATAGTGGTAAATGAAAAATAAATAACCAGAACATATTTCCTGCACAGTCATTAAAAAGTGTAAAATTATGCAAAACATTGTATAATATCACTTCACTATCTTGCTGCAAATGTATAACTACCTATTCCAATGGGACAAGAAGAACTTTCTAGCATCAAGCTAGCAAATCATTAAATTTCATTAATCTCATTTTTTAGATGAAAAGGAAGATTGTTAATAAGATCCAAAATCCCCTTGACCTGCAAGCAAAGTTATAAAAGTGATTTTTGGAAGAAAACTGAAAATCATTCCAGAAGAATTCTGAGTCTTGGAAATCTAAAGGAAGTCATATATTATTTCTAATTTTAAAATATTTGGTAACAATATATATGTCTAATTTGGGCGCTATAGGAAACCACATATGTACATACATACACCGTCTCCTGCAATTATTTAGTATATTTTTTTCGAGGGATAGATAACAAAGCAATAAAATATTAATCCTAAACCAGAATACAGTTTCAGAGTCTGCAACTTTCCCTTTGAAACATAAGGTATGATATTAATGAGACACAGTTATAATATAAAGAACGAGAACATTTGAAGGTAAGCCCAAGGGATACAGCAAAGAAAGGTCTCATTTGCATAAACAGAGTTGTATTAGGGAACGGATATAATAGAATGAGATGCAATAAACAGGATTCAAAAGTACTGTGACAAAATGACTGATCAAACAAGTTTGCAAAAATAAAGCAATAGAAGTGATGGCATGGAGTCTAGCTATGGAAAAGATAGATATTCAAAATTTTTCTCTAATTTTTCTTTATTCATACTTTTCCGACTTCCAGAAATCTCTTTCTCCCTTTCTCTCTCTCTCTGTCACTGTAGATAGATAGATAGATGGATAGATAGACGTGTGTGTGTACGTGTGCACATCTGTATGTATATATACAATGTGATATGTGCTGTGTATATATATATATATACACACATATGTGTGTGTTATGGAATGAATGTTTGTGTTCCTCCAAAGTGTATATGCTGAAACCCTACTGCTCAATTGATGGTATTAGGAGATGGGGCCTTTGGAATGTGATTGGAATTAGATGAGGTCACGAGGGGGAGCCATCATGAATAGGATTAGTGCCCTTTTAAGAGTTGCTAGAGAGCATGCTGCTCTCTGCTCTCCGCCATGTGAAGATACAACAAGAAGTCAGCAGTCTGGAACTTGGAAGAGGGCCTTCACCAGAACCTGACTGTGCTGGCACCCTGATCTTGGACTTCCAGACTCCAGAACTGTGAGAAATAAATTGCTCTTTTTTATAAGCCACCCAGTCTATAGTATTTTGTTATAGCAGCCGAAACAGACTAAGACCAGTGTATACAATGTATTTATTGCTTAAACCAATACATGGAAGGGTGGTGAATTTACCAATATCTGCTTAGTTAATAGGTATCTATTTTTTAATCATCTATTACCAGAATCTTTGTCTACCTAAAATTGACCAAGTAATTAAAAACAACAGTGTCATTAGATCATGCTCCAGAAATCAATTTAAATCAATCATAGAAATAGATTGTTTTTTACTGACTGATGAAGGAAGGATTCTTCAAGAAGAAATTGGATCTATAAAAAAAAGCATCTGTGCCCAAAAACAATAGAATGATAAAATTCTCTTAAATTTAAATAAGATTCGAAAACTTGAGAAAAAACTTAAACAGACAGTAGAAAATAAAATCGAACAAGCAGTCATAAAGCAAGAAAGATAGACACCAAACTCCCAGCCAGAGCACTGAGTGTTGAAAGAGTGTTTTCAAATTGCAAAGTCAGTGGGTTTTAAAATAGACATCTGCATGCAACCAAACCACAAATCAAATGTGAAGGTGGGATAAAGACATTTTCAGATATGCAAACATTAAAAAATATATCACTAAGACCTTGTTTTTGGCAAGTTAATTGAGATGGTGTCTTAGTCTGTTTGGGCTGCTATAAAAAATACCATGAACTGGGTGGCTTAGAAACAACAAATATTTATTTTTCGTGGTTCTGGAGGGTGGGAAGTCCGTGAGATCAAGGCACCAACTGATTTTGTGTCTGGTGAGGATGCACTTCCTCATTGACAGCCCTCTTCTCACTGTAACCTCACAGGGCAGAAGAGGCCAAGGATCTCTCGTGTCTCTTTTACTGAGACAGGGATCCCATTCATGAGAGCTGCACCCTCACGACCTCATCTAATTCTAATCACCTCCCAAAGACCCCACCTCCTAATACTGTTACCATGAGGGTTAGGATTTCAACATATGAACCTGAGGGAGACAAACATTCACTCCATTGCAGATGGTTTCAGCAAAATGAATTAGTGAACCAAGAGACAGGGACATATGAGGCCCACGAAGAAAACATTCACCCTGGCCTAAGAATTGCATATTGGGGAGGATAAATCACCAGTCGATATAGGGAAGAGTTCCTGAACAGCCCTGAATGCCAGATCAGAAAGCTCGGATTTACCATTTTGAACGCAGTGAAATTCAGAGAGAGTACAAAAGACAATGCGTGGCAGAGGTCATGATGCTAATCTTTGTGCTACCACAAACTACCTGAGTGAATTTTTGAAGTTGTACTTGCCCTTAAGGGTTACAGTCGGAAGGACTGAACCATAGACAGCCAGAACGACCATCAGAAGCTCAAAGGAGGCTTCAGCCAGGTCCAGGCAGCCAGCCGACAGCATGCGCCTGCTCAGGATGAGCAGAGGAGTTCAAACACCAGGAAGATGTTTTCAAATGTGCACAGAATGTAGTCTGGGGTTATAGGGTAAATTTTCACCCTAATATGTGAAAACTAGTGCTGAGAAATAAAATTGCATTCACTGATTAAGGAAGGGAATTCATTCTCTGAGTAAGGCACTGTTCTTAATGCCCTGAAAAAACTCATATTATAATAGAAGAGATAAATACTATCTAAATGTTCTACTTCAATGTGGATTGTGTGAAAAATATATAAGCGAGTTTACAGCTTACTACAATCAGTGTTATTCTAGGTATTCATTTTTTTTAATTTAAGGCAATTCTTATAGATACAATAGCTAAATTTTCCTCAACATTTAAAGCTGTCAGTGGACAGGAATGAATGCAACTATCATATCAGTCTTGCAACACACAGTAGCACTTTGGGAGGGTGCATCAAGCATGTAATATTATTCTATACCACCTCTTCCAGAAAGTTCTGTCATTACAGCATATTTCTCTCTCTTTCTCTGTACGGATCCCCTGATTCTTGTCATCTTGCCACAAATTGATTTTTTTAACATCTGTGAAATCGCAGAGTTCAAACTTCCATTGTTCCTCCCTGCCTTTTTCTGTCTTCGAACACCAGAGCTGCCAAATATGATTGGCAATATTCATGAAAACATGATTTGCTCATGTTTTCTAACCTCAGCTAGACCTACCTTGTTGCTCAACAATACTTTATTAATTCCTATCATATCTTCCAGAGCAGTGTTATTCTCTATTTAAATTAGGTAGTTTCCTCTGTTCTGTTATGATTCAGGATGACTGAAAAGACATTTCTTAACCTTAACCTTTCTGCTGTCTCTTCACTTGTTTTTCCTTTCCTCCTCCGGAGAGAGAGAAAGAGAGAATCTCTTCTTTTTCAACTGAAATCTGTATGATCTGAGCCAATCCAAAACTGTCATCTCTGAGAGCCTAGTCTGTCAATTATTTTCTGCTTCTTAGAATATCTCTCATTGTTTTTGTACCAAGGTCACAGGTACACTCAATTGCTATTAAATAAAAAACAATCAAACTACAATATTTCTCCACCGTTATGACTTCATATTTTTTTCCTTTTAGTCTTTAATAATAAATGAATAAGGGGCCAATTTGTCTAATTTACCCTACCTTCTTTAATCCAACCCCACCCTGAAATTTCTTGAACCATGGGTTAGTTTCTTGACATTCTTTCACCAAAACACTGATTCTTCTCTATCTGTGATTACTTGTAACTATCAGGTTTTCAAATTCAAGTACTTTATTTTCACACTTTTCATTCTCTTCAAACTCTTTAGAATATTTAATTGCAGATGTCTCCTTGAAATATCTCTTTTGAAATGACAGTTTGCTTTTTCTTCATTTTCTTTCTAAACAGATATTTTAAAAAATTTCTCTTTAACCAAGTTTGAGTTTTATCTGTATTAATTATCTCTCTCTCATGATCCAGATTTAATATTATCAACTATCTATCGGACATCTACTTTCATTCCTTCATTAATGCACATATTTATTGGCCTCTCACTGTGCTTTAGAGACTGGTCTATGCAAAACAAGTAAAGGAGTAGACAAAACAGAGAACAATTCCTGCCATAATAGTTTGCATTTTAGCTCTGCACTGTCCAAGATAACAGTCAGTGGCCATGCGTGCTATTTAAATTACAGTTTAAAGGAAGTAAGTTAAATAAAATTAAAATCCGTTTTCTCAGTCACTGTATCCACATTTCAAGTTATCAAAATCCACACGTGGTAGCAGCTACCAAATTGGAAAGCCCAGATGTAGAGTATTTCCATCATGTAGAAAGTTCCACTGGATAGTACTGTTCTAGTCAGAGGGGACAGATAAGTAACTAAATTAGTAAAAAATAAACTGTACATTGCATAGCATACTACCATCGGGGAAAATAAAGCATGGCAAAGTTTTGGAAAGTGTGGGACTGAGGCATAATCTTTCTTATAATGGTGTTCAGGGAGAATTTTGTTAAAAATATAATTGTGTAGAGACTTAAAGATGACAGGGCAAGCAATGCAGATATGATGGAAAGGAGTGTTCTAAGTTGAGAGATTAGCAAGTGTAAGGGTTCTAAGGTATGAGCATGCTTAGTTTATACCAAAAAGAACATGTAAACCTGCATGTCTGAAGATCAATAGTGGGAGAAGAAAGGGTTTCTATAGCACTTGCAGTGAGAAGTAGTCAGATATAGAATATATTCTGAGGGAAGAGCCAACAATGTATGCTGATGGGATGGATGTGAGGTGTAACTAATGACTTGAAGATCATGGCCCAAGGAACAAGAAGGGTGGGTACTCATTAGTTTAAGGGAGAGAGACTGCATTGACTGCCCTTGTCGACCCTGGAAACAACTCTGTGACATCATATTCTCGCCTTTCTCTGAACACTCCTTAATTCTTTCTTGATCTCTTTTCAGCCTTAGCCCAATCTACATGGCCAGTATTTTGGGGTACATTTTTACTTTTTTATTGCTCCCTAGCAAGGCTTCTTTACTGTTCCAACACCAATAATTACCTGTGTAAAGATAATGCACAGACATCCATACCCAGTCTAGAATCACTCTGAAATTACAAATCTGTGTCTCTGCTTAGATGTTTACTTTAAAGGAACCTCATAGGTACCTAAAGCTGAGTTTATAGTCTTTCTCCTTTAAATAATTTTATTTTCCAGTCTTGCCTGGATTCTCTGTCACAGTGAATATAACCATTATTCAACCAAATATCACAATCTAGTGACAGAGAGTAACCTTGGATAACTTGTCTCTGTCATTTCTAATTCTCCACTATGCACTTTCCATTTTAAATCTTAAATATTTCTTAAATTAATAAATAGATGTCTACCTCCAAACCATTTATTTGGAGCAATCAATAGCTCTCAGCTGGTCCACTGTAGCGACATTTTTATTTCCTTCCCTCCAAACCTCTTGTCTTTCCCAACTCTTTTTCACTTAACAGTCAGTATTTTATTTTAAAAATGAAGTTCTGATAATAAAATTAAATTTCTCTTATTATTCACTTAAATAAGTCCCCATTACTTTTAGAAGAAAGAACAAAGTAACTTGAAAGACTCTATAGCATCTAGGACTGGCTTATCGTTCCTATCTCCGGCACAACAGAACAACACTTGACTATCTGTGATGCGGTTACACTGACCTTCCGTTTTATTCATACATTCTCGCATACATATGACACTCCTTTGTCTTCCTCTCACATCTGTCCTTCTAAACTCAAAGTTTTTTCTTCAGGGAATTCTTCTTTGATGCATCTGATGACGCCAGACTTCATATCATATATTCTCTAGCATTGTGCACCTTTCTATCATAGCCTTCTGAGAATCATATAACTGTAGTTTTAGATATATTCATGTCATTATGCCATTCTTTTCTCTTTTCCTTCTAGACTTATACACTCCTAAGACCTAATGTTCCTTGTAATATGAGGTATGGATTTCTAGTGTGTGATATGGTCTCTGGAAGTGTAGTCCAAAATAAATTATTTGTTGAGTTAACTAATTTCTGGCAATTAAATTCCTCTATAATACAATTCTAAACTACTTTTATGGCTTTATATACTATTATTTGCCTGCATCTGTTCATTTTAGAATAACACTTTATGACTTGCTCTTTCTGAACATGTTTCTTACTTTTCCCCATTTTCCCCTACATTCTGCGCTATTTTCTCTGACTGCAGTGCCCTCTCACCCAACTCTCCATTTCTATCTTTTGAAATTGTACATAAATTTTAAAGCCCACCTTGAATGCTATCTCATCACTATAATATTTACTTCCTTTTAGTTTCCTAAATTTTAAAAATCTCTTCAAAGGCACTTACAGTCTATGTTGTGTCACGGTAACTTGTATACTTTTCTTACTTTCAAGTGTACCCCGAGGGCATGGTAAGCTCCTTGTGTGCAAGGACAGTGTTTACTTTTGCTTCCTAGCCCTGCAATATCTAACTATGTGCTTTGATGATTAAAATCAATTATTATTACTTTTTAAATTGCAATGCTCAAGGTGACAGAAGAAAGGTAAATATCAGAATCCAGGTCACCTCGCACCATTATATCAAGTAGTTAAATCTTGCAAGAAAATTTGTTGGCAATATAAGGAATAAATCTATTATTTAAAACCCAACTTCAAGTGGAGGTGAAAATTATTGCTCCATGACAACTGTAAATTTTTAGCTATTAAAATTTATTTTTCAACTAAATAAAAAAAAGTCTAAATACATTGTCATCTATAAAGCTTTCATTCTGCCAGTTGTCTAATACTTCTCCACCTGGTTGTCATCTTGGGACATTACATAACACATACTTTAGTTAGGCTAAATAACTTTAAGTGATGCTACTCCTTAGAATCAAAAACTTAAAGCAAGGTACTTAAAACATCAAAGTAATGTACAAAACGGTAGTATTAATGTTTCTTGCATTTTGCTTATAGTTCCTAGCCATATGTAATGATCCATTTATTGATTTAAATTTTCTATGAATATCAAGATTAATTATTACTGAAGTTGCTTGGATAAAGATATATACTGTGGTCAATACATTTTGATGTTCATTTTAGAAAGTCGATAGTTACCTATGAATTATGTAATTTACATGATATTTATAACTGAAGAAGTAATTCCTTCTATCAATGGAAAATATACTTTTAAAAATTCTTGTCTTTGCAAAAGATAGCTTGGAAAATATAACTGTGACGTGTTGAAATAAATATAAACTGTTTTTATTAATATCTTTCACTTTAATGCTAATACTCTTTTCTTGAATCAAGTTTTTGTTGAGTAAATGTCTAGGAAAGGGTAGAATTGATTCAACAGATTAACAAAAAATTAAAATAAATAGCAGCTCACATACATTAGCAGAAAGAAAGGGTGGGGAAGAGGATGCAAGATGATAACATACAATACACGGGATATTTGTTCTCCTTGTAACACCTGACTCCCAAGTAGGTAGCAAGACAACCCATTTATACATACAGATATACTTCCCAGGGAGTGAAGGAAGATTCTCTGAGGCAAAAATAAAATTGAAAGTGTTTGAAATGTGAAGATGAAGTGATAGAAACACTACTATTATGGACTGAATCTTGTGCCCCCCAAATTCATATGTTGAAGTTTTAACCCCAAATGTGATGGTCATTAGAGATGAGACCATTGAGAGACAATTGGTTTAGATGAGATGATGAAGGTGGCGTCCTCAAGATGGGATCAGTGCCGTTGCAAGAAGAGATACCAGAGAACTTACTCTCTCACTTTCTCGCCACCGGGGGAAGACACAGCAAGAAGGTGCCATCTGCAAGCTGGAAAGGGAGGTCTCACCAGAAACCAACAATGATGGCAACTTGATCTTAGACTTCTAGCCTCCAGAACAATAAGAAAATAAATTTCTGTTGTTTTAAGCCACCCAGTCTATGTTATTTTGTTATGGCAGCTCGAAATGACTCATAAACTACCAAAAGTCACAGATAAAAATCAGGCATTACTTTTATACCACTAAAGTAGATTTAGAACTTGGGTAGTGCTGGAATTTGTCATTACAAGATGCTGACCAGTGGATAAATAATTTAAATTTATAATGAATGATCTTTCAAGAAAAGACTTTTAAATTCAAAACTAAACCAATTTTCTTTAGCCTTAGTAATCAAACATCCTTTACTCTCAGGCTATTATTTTGATTGTGAGTTTCTTAAAGCATGTACCCCCAAAGTTAAATTTACGTTTTGTCATTTTACTTACGGCAACATTTACATTTCTTTAGAGCAATGAGATTCATCCTCATGCCCTATTCCATTGGTACAATTTTTCACACCAAAAATGACCAAGTAGGCTGTGAAAATACATTGGGAATATTTCAAAATGTTAACTACTTAGTTTGAAGCTCATGTAATTATATAGCTGGAAGAGATTACTCCATTCTCTTCCTTTATATTTTACAGATGGGGAAGTAGTGGTTAAAAATCATTTATAAGCTGATATATAGATCCAAGAGAGGTAACCAGGTATTCTAACATCCCATTAAGTATCTTTATAGTATTTGTTTATGTATTATTTTATATACCTTTTAAAATTCCTAAATTACTGCTAACTTAAAATTGAATGTGTATATGAAACAGCCATACAGTCTTTTGCAAATGAAGACAAAAATTTTCTATTCATTTGAACATAAAAATATGGGCTGTTTTTTCAAACAAAGGTAAAGTACTAGTCTTTTATCAATAGTCTATCATTTGAACTATGCATTCTGCTGATTATCTAATTGACAAGTGACAACATATTTTAAACTAACATGATAATATTTGCAAATGCAGTTGAAGGTACGAAAACATTATACACACAATTAACTACCTAGTGATTTTAAATTACATATAGCACATTATCTGGCATTTAATAATATAATCAACACTAAAGAAAAGCATTACTTATAAAATTTAGGTTCCTGGAACATAGAAGGGATCACATATGTCTTGAATAAGTAAATAAAGCAATAAATAAAATATTTTCTCCTTTTTAAAAATGGTTTTGTGTTCATGAACAAAAATAATGCGTTAATAAAAGATATTTTATCCACATACTTTAGTAAACACACAAATGCAAGCATAAATTATTCATTTTAAATAGTTTCATTATGAATGTAATTGTTCATTGAAATTTTATGTATTTCCAGGCATTTGAGATCAATATTTATTAATTAGAGTCTCTAGTCTTCAGTAGATAATAAATAATGAGTGTAACTATTTAAAGTAAATTCTCATGAGAAAAAGACCTCACAGCATAATTATGATAGGAAAAATGTAAGAAAGTCTAAGATAATATAAATTTATATTTGAATTTTAACAGTTTATACTTATATCAATACTTATTCCTTATTCAGATATCTTTTTGAAATATTCAGTTCCTTGATATTTTTATTCACAAAATGCTTCTCCCTGTATGTGTCATCCCGACATAGCACACACACACAAATCTATTCTTCAATTTAATTTTAATACTCTGTAGTCATTATATGAATGTGAGAATTGGCAAGCAGTTCTAGTAAATAGATAAAAATTCTCACATGTTTCAAACATACAGTCAAAAAATGTTGTGCTTTAAAATGAAAGATATTTCTTTACTGCTGATAAGTGCAAAGCTTTAAGGAGGCCATATGGAAAGTCAGAAAAAATCATGAATTTTAGAAACAGACTACCTAGATTTAAATCCTAGCTCTACCACTCATTAGCTTTTTAATATTAACAAATTACTAATTATTTCCACTTCTTATTTTACTTGTTTAAAAACTAGAGATCATCATAACACCTACTGTATCAGCAAAGGTTGACTAATGGAAATAAAACTGCAATAAGATTTATTACAGGAATTAAAGCTTGCACAATTGTGAAAGGAGACAGGAAAATGAATGTCAGAGCACAGGTGAGAGAGATTCAGCTGAGTCACCATCTTGTCAGTCTGAGAAGCCAAGCACATGTTCAGCTACAGAAAGGGAAGTGCAAAGAGAGAGCTACTAGAGGAGGGGGTGTGAGCCTCTTGCCTCTGTGAGTCTATATCCAAAGTCCAGTGGTGGACCAGCACTACTTAGACAGCAGGACCAGCAGTCAAAAGGAAGATCTGGACAATGAGTTGAGGGGACAGTAGGACAAGCTGGAAACTTCTGGATGTTTCAGCATCTGTTATCCTATCTAACCACAGCAACATATAGTGAGTGATGGTCAGTTACACGTTTCTTCATCCCATACCTTGTTCCTGATTTGGTTAACTCTAACTAGGATAGATGGGAAATTGGATTCCAGAAGATTTAGTTTCTAGTTTAACCAAGTTGGACAATAAGATAATCTGACACGACTTCCTTATTGGACCTGTGAGCATTACATGAGTTAGTATATGTAAAGACATTATACAAACTCCTCCTTCTGTGTGTGGAAGATTAAATCCTGAAGTGACTACACCACCAACCCCACCCCACCCCGCTCCACCATCACTGGGAATCTGAACACCATACGAGAGATGTTTTCAGACATTGGAAAATAGCAGTACAAGATTGCGATACCTGAGGCACATGAAACAAGAAGAGTCTTGTAATTGTCCCTGTTTACTCTCTAGACACACTTTCCAGGAATCAAGGAATGGGGAGAGAACTCAAAGAAAGCCCATCACTCTTGTTGATTTAGAGAGATAGAGATCAGATTTGGAGGATGTCGAGGTAGCCAGAACTTGCAGGACATAATACCAGATAAAAGGGAGCCGCACAGAGAAATCTTTGGAGATCTTCTAGAGGGTTTCCATAAATCTTTGGATAAATGCTGATCTGTGCATTCATAAAGTGAAATTCTAAGAGGCACTGGAAAACAGTAAGCTAAGAAATTTCTGGAGCTTACATGGAATGAGAATAGTATATGTTCTCGTCGGCCAAACTGGAAAGACCTCATAATACATGGGCCATGAGAGAGAATCCTCAGAAAGCCATCACCTTATTAACAGGGTCAAATTAGCCTTAGGTAAAGGATAGTCTGGATTCATTTTAAAAAAGGCTAAAAGTGAATCTCAAAAGGACTAAACTGATTCTAAATAAATTAAATACATACCAAAAAAAATCAGCTCAGAACTCCCAGAGCTCTTTAAAGAAATGTAATTCAGAACCCAAGAATTAAATTCATAACTGGCATTCAATTAAAAACAATTAATCAGTCATAGAAATGACAGAGTTAATGGAATTGGAAGACGAAGACATTAAAATGGCTATTATAAATACATTCAATATGCTTAATAAAGTAGAAGGAAATGTGTCCATGATGAGAAGAACAATAGAAGATATAATTACAATCCATATGTAATCACCAGAGATGAAAAATACAATATCTGAAATGAAAAATACACTGGATGGAATTATCAACAAATTAGACAGCAGAAAGATCATTGAACATGAAATCATAGCAATAGATGCTATACAAAATGAGGCAGAAAGAGAAAAAGAAAACTGAAAAAATGAGACACCAGTAACTTAAAGAACAATACAAAGTGGCCTAAAATATGTGCTACTATTGTTGTAACTAAGTATTTGTAAGAATAATGGCTAAAACATTTCAAAATTTGGTTAAACTCATATGCTCATAGGTCCAAGAAATTAAATGAACCTCAATCACAATAGACATAAGAAACCCATGATAAGGCTTATCTAGTGGTAAAGATAAGATCTTAAAAGCATCTAGAGAAAAAGGCACAAGTGTACAGAGGAACAAAATTAAGTAAAACAGTAGACTTCTTATCTGCAACCCCTACGTGTCAGACAACAAATGAAATAATATTAACTTGCTGTAAGAAAAATAAGTCAGCCTAGGATTCTAACACAGAGAAAATGTGTTATAAAAATGAAGGGGAAATAAAGAGTTTTTCAGGCAAAAGAGATCAGAATTCATTGCCCATGAACCTGTCCAAAAGAAATATAAAAGTAAATCCTAAAGGTAGAATGAAATTAGACAGATAAAAATGAGTGAAAAGTGTCAGAAAAAGTAAATACACGTGTAGGTATAAAAGATGATGCTTTTTATGTTGTTTTAATTATCTTTAAAAGACAACTTACTCCCTAAAGAAATAACAATGGTCTGTGAGATTTATGTACAAGTAAAATGTTTTACAACAATGATAGAAATGGAAAAATTGAAGTGCACTTTCATACTGTTCCTAGATTATAAGTAAAGTAGTACAATATAATCTGAAGGTAGAATGTGACATTAAAGATGTATATTTCAATCCATAAAGCAATCAGGAAAAAAGAATAATAGAACAAAAATATGTAGCTGATAAATCAATAGGAGATAAGATATAATGACACAAACGAAAATCCATAGAAGATATGAAACAAAAAAAGGAACAGAGAACAGATGGGAAAAGAGAAAACAAACAGAAAAATGTCAGATTTTAAACCATTTCAGAAATACAAGAAATGTAAATGATCTAATCACACTAATGAAAACTTACAGAGTATAAAACTAGATGGTAGAGCAAGACCAAAATATTCATCCTATAGACATGCCACATTAAGCAGACACAAATAGATTAAAAATTGAAGAATATTAAAAAAAAAAAAATACATACCATCCAAACTTCAAAAGAAGCTGGAGTAGCTATATCAATATCAGTAACAGGGCCAGGATAGCCGCTCATTAATTTTTATTTAACATTTTACTAGAGGTCCTAGGCAGTACAAGAAAGCTAGATGAAGAAATAAAAATAGACATCTTTTAAGGGAAACAGAAAGTTTATCTTTATTTGCAAAAGCAACTATTGTATATAGATAAATGCTGAAGAAATAAAAAAGTACTATATTTATATGTATCTTTAGCATGGCTGTAGGTTAAATGGGATATATATTTATATATAAATTTATTATATTTGTATACATCAGCGAAAAAGAATTGAAATATGGAATTTTGTAAAATGACAGCAAAACAAATGATAAAAGGATCAGAATAGGCTACATAATTTGGTAAAAGCTCAATATAGTTTGATGGCTTAAATGACCTGCCTTCAAGAATTATTATACAGCTATAGTAAACAATATAGGTTAGTATGAGAATAAGAACAACTATATAGATCAATTGAGCCAAAAAGATAGAAGACAAATAAATGCATACATATAGGATCAACTGAGCTAGAAAAAAGTACAAGACAATTCAAAGGGGGAAAAAATCTTTTCAGCAAATGCCTCTGGTACAACTGGAAATCCAGTTACACCGGGAAATCTATATCTTTCATTCAATTTTGCTATGAATCTAAAACTTCTCCAAAAAATGAAGACTATTAAAAAGAAAAAAAAGAATACATATATATCAAAAGAGTTCTTTGATCCATATCTCCTGTATCTCTCACCATATATAAAAATTAATTCAAGATGCATTATAGACTTAAATGTAGACCTAAAATTAAAGCTAAAAGTAACTTCTAGAAATAAGCATTAGTGGAAAATATTTGTGTTCATTGGTTAGGCAAAGATTTCTTAGATATAACATAATAGCACCAATCACAAAGAAAAAAATTGAAATATTTACTTTTTCTAAATTAAAAAATAAAATTTCTGATCACCATAAGACACTTCAAAAAATTTTTAAAAATTTTTTAAAAGTTAAAAAAAAAATTTCCCTCAGATAGGGAAAAATATTTGCAAAATATATATATGACAAAGGACTTTATTGTAAACTACATAAAGAATTCTTACAGATCAAAAATAAGCCCACAAACAACGTGATAAATTCAGTAGATAGCAAATGTAAGCAAACATTCCACCCAAGAAGATACACACATTGCATAAAAGCATATGAAAAGCGGTTCAACATAATTTTCATCAGAAAACTAAAATCATAATGAGACTTTACTACAAATTCAACAAAATGACTAACATTAAATGACTGACAGTACCAAGGTTTTGAAAATATGTGGAACAACTGGAATTCCCATTATTGCTGGTGGGAATACAAAATGGTATAGCAACTTGGGAAAATCATTTGGTAGTTTCTTATAGAGTTAAAGATTTACTTACCATGTTATTCACCATTTCCACTCCTAGGCATTTACCCAAGACAAACAAAAGCATGTCCACACAAGGACTTGTACACAGATTTATTCATAATAATTCCTGTTTCCATACATGGAAAAGCCAATATATTCATCCATATCAGAATGCACAAAGCCAATTGTGTTGTCTTCATAAAATAGAATATTACTTAATAATAAAAAATAATGGACTACAGTCATGCATCACTTAACAAGGGATATATATTCTGAGAAATGCTTCATTAGGTGATTTCATCACTATGCAAACATCATATAGTGTACTTAAGGGAAACAAAATTTACCACCCCATAATGTATCTTTTTAACATAAGGATTATTTTAGGCTGATTATTTTTAAGAACTAAAAGATTTAGAAAGTTTTTCTTATTACCTCCCCCTTAACTGCCTGAAAATATTCAGATGAAAAAATCTGTCTTGGGAAGCCAGCTATCACCGTAGCATAACATGAACTAGGAGGTAGACAAGGAAGAATCTAGAAAAGCCTGTTTGCTGGGCTCCCCTCTGTGTTCTTCTGCTTTTGTGTGGCCAAACAAATACTTGTGTTCCAAACGTTTTTTCCTTTTCACCTACCTGTGAACTGCCTTCGTTTTCTTTGAAGTCCCTGACTCTCTCCACCCCCAACATCTTCTTTTGTCTTTAGCTGAGGATGATATTTAAGGCGAAGACTTCAGCCCTTTTGGCAAGTTACTCAGTTTTCCTGGGTTTCTTTCATGCATAACATGTTATTAAACTTTTTGTTGGTTTTTCTCCTATTAATCTGTCTCATGTCAACTTAATTCTTAGACTAGCCAGAAGAACCTAGAAGGGTAGAGGAAAACTCCTCCCCTATAATGTTTACACACAGTTAGATGGCATTGCCTACTACACACCTAGGCTATATGGTACTAATCTTACGTGATCACCGTTGTATGTGGGATCAGTCATTGACTGAAATGTCGTTATGTGCCGCATGACTGCACTGAGCCATAAAACAAATCTTGAATCTCAAAATCATAATGATACAGGGAAAAAGGCAGGCATAAAAGAGTGTATACTTTAAGATACTACTTATGTGACACTCTAGAAAAAAGAAAACTGTGGGGACAGAAATCAGAACAGTGGTTGCTAGGGGCTGGGTACTGGGGAGAAAGTGAACAACAAAGTGGGCTTTGTGACCTTGAAGTTTGGCAGAAACTTCTGCTCTGTATCATGATTTTGGCGCTGGTTACCTGGCTGTGTACATTTATCAAAACTCATCAAAGTGTATACTTAAAATTGGTGAATTTTATTGTATGTTAGTTGTACTGCAATAATGCTAATTTTTAAAAATGCAGTACACACAGCACATAGAAACTGCTTAATATACATGAATTACTATAAAATAGTCTATGTCTAAAACTGTGTACTTTACATGTACGCTTTCTCTATGCTTGCATTTTAGTAGTATTTTCAAGTCTATAGGGAAAACAAAAATATTCTGTTTACATGGGGTAAGAATATCATTAGCTGTTGATGAAAAAATTATAAAAAATCACAGTAGTGGTGTGAGTAGAAGATGGATTAATGAAGTTATGGAAAAACTACCACCGCATCTTTTGGGGTATGCAGAATTGTTTCTCTACCATGAGGCAATAATACACAAGTAAGCTTAAATTCAAGTCCAAAAATCAAATAATTAAAAAATATATATAAAATAAAAATACCCTAAACCATACTATAGAGAGGACAAAGATATTATGAACATATAATAGCAGGATTTCATGTAGTTGCAGAAGTCATGGAAGTTTTCTCTAAAGAATTAAAATTTTCTGAGATTGAAAAGAAGCATAGGGCCAGCCCCGTGGCTTAGCAGTTAAGTGCGCGCTCCGCTACTGGCAGCCCGGGTTCAGATCCCGGGTGCGCACCAACGCACCACTTCTTTGGCCATGCTGAGGCCGCGTCCCACATACGGCAACTAGAAGGATGTGCAGTTATGACATACAACTATCTACTGGGGCTTTGGGGAAAAAAAGGAGGAGGATTGGCAATAGATGTTAGCTCAGAGCCCGTCTTCCTCAGCAAAAAGAGGAGGATTAGCATGGATGTTAGCTCAGGGCTGATCTTCCTCACACACACACACACACACACACACACACACACAAAGAAGCATAAGCATGTACTGAAAAATAAAGGGTTAGGAGAGATTATAAAAAAAGGAAGGAAAAGAAAGGAAGAAAAGAAAAAAATTCAGTGAAAAGAAACATTAGAAGTTCAAGGAATTAAGATGAGATCAATAAGGATTGAGCCTTGAGAGCAAGATAGTAGACGTATGAAAGATTTGGTATTTGCAGTAAGATAAAAATATATATATGGATTTTTAAATCTTAACTGTTCATCAATAAATCATTTATTATTTTACCATTCATGTGGTTGATAATACACTACAGTCACGCACCGCATAACAATGTTTCAGTCAATGACAAACCACATATTCAACAGTGGTCCCATAAGATTAGTGCCATACAGCCTAAGTGTGTAGTAGCCTATACCTTCTAGGTTTGTGTAAGTACACTCTATGATGTTCACACAATGACAAAATTGCCTAACAATGCATTTCTCAGAACATATCCCCATCATTAACTGATTCATGACTGTATAAGCAATTATCATTTTATTTTCTTCCCAATGTCTATCAGAATACCCAGTACAAGTTGAACAAAATTTATGTCTTGTCTCATTCGCTGTAATCATCTAGTTCAAGGAAAACTTCTACCTCTTCCCACACAGATATATATTCTCAAAGCTGAATCCTTACAAACCTTGTTTTATATAGACACCAGGTCCCACTACTGAACAAAAGCAACTTGTGTTTACTACAAATTGTTTTATTCTCATTAAGATTTAACATATATGCATATTTTGCTTCTTTTGTATTATGTTTTCAATGAGAAGTTCTTAAATATGTTGCTAGTCTCTTTCCCAACATTTATAAAGCTTATTTGAAATATGTATATTCCACTAAATAGATTTAAAAAGCAATATATATTTAATTAAATATAAATTTGATTTTTTTTATTGATGTTTTAATGGTTTCTAACATTGTGAAATTTTGGGTTGTACATTTTTGTTTGTCCATCACGGTATATATGACTCCCTTCACCCCTTGTGCCCACCCCCCACCCCCACTGCCCCTGGTAACCACAGTCCAGTTTTCTCTGTCCATGTGTTGGTTTATATTCCACATATGAGTGAGATCATACAGTGTTTATCTTTCTCTTTCTGGCTTATTTCACTTAACATAATACGCTCCAGGCCCATCCATGTTGTTGCAAATGGGACGATTTTGTCTTTTTTATGGCTGAGTAGTATTCCATTGTATATATAGACCACATTTTCTTAATCCAATCGTCAGTCGAGGGACACTTAGGTTGCTTCCACTTCTTGGCTATGGTGAATAATGCTGCAATGAACATAGGGGTGCATAAGCCTCTTTGGATTGTTGACTTCAGGTTTGTTGGATAAATTTAAATATAAAATTATACAGTATTTGATTAGTAGTTTCTAAAACTACAGAGTCAGTAAACAATTGAAGCAGCCCTCTATGGAAGAATATATACACATCTAGAAGTACTTAGAATAATTATTAACATACTGAATTGTGTATGCTTCAATTGTATGAGCAATAATGTGTCCTGCACGTTCATTAAAAGTTCGTGTCTAAATTATTACAGCAAATTATTAATGTTCAGGCTGTAAAAATCACTTAATTGCAAATGATGTAAAATTATTTTGACATATATTCTCAAAAGCTAACATATCTTTGAGAATGTTAACTGAATTTTGTATCTAAAAAGGTATTTTATATACTTTGATGTGAGTTGAATTGTGTTCTCCCAAAAAGATAAATTCAAGTCCTATCCCCTGGGACCTATGAATGTGATGTTATTTGAAAATAGGATCTTTGAGGATGTAATCAAACTAAGATGAGCTCATACTGCCACAACGTTATGAAACTAGAAATCAATTACAAGAAGAAAACTGGACAAAGCACAAACAAACGGACACTGAATGACATACTACTAAACAACCAGTGGGTCAATGAAGAAATCAAAAAGAAGACAAAAAATACCTTGAAACAAATGATAATAGAAATACAACTTTCCAAAATCTATGGGGTACAGCAAAAGCAGTTCTGAGAGAGAAGTTCATAACTATACAGGTGTACATCAAGAAACAAGTAAATTCTCAAAAAATCTAACTTTACATCTAAAGAAACTAGAAAAAGAGGAACAAACAAAGCCCAAAGTTAGTAGAAGGAAAGATATAGTAAAGATTAGAGCATAAATAAATTAAATAGAGACTAAAAAACAATAGAAAATATCAACGATCTAAAAACTGGTTCTTTGAGAAGATAAACAAAATCAAAAAAACTTTAGCCAGACTTATCATGAAAAAAAAGGGAGAGGAGCCAAATAAATAAAGTCAGAAATGAAAGAGGAGAGGTTACAAGTGACACCACAGAAATACCAAGGGTCATAAGAGACTACTACAAACAATTACGTGCCAACAAATTTGAAAACTTAGAAAAAATGGATAAATTCCTGGAAACACACAACCCTCCAAGACTGAATCATAAAGAAATACAAAATCTGAATAGACCTATTACAAGTATTGAAATTGAATCAGTAATTTAAGAACTCCCAAAACCAAAATTCCAGGAACAGATGGCTTCACAGGTGAATTCTACCAAACATTTAAAGAATAGTTAATACCTATCCTTCTCAATTTATTCCAAATTATTGAAAAGGAAGGAACATTTCCAAACATATTTTATGAGGCCAGGAATACCCTAATACCAAAACCAGACAAAGACATCATTAAAAAAATAAAGTTACAGGGGCCGGCCCCACGGCATAGCGGTTAAGTGTGTGGGCTCCGCTGCTGGCGGAGAGGGTTTGGATCCTGGGCATGGACCGATGCACTGCTTGTCAGGCCATGCTGTGGTGGCATCCCACATAAAGTGGAGGAAGAGGGGCACAGATGTTAGCTCAGGGCCAGTTTTCCTCAGCAAAAAAGAGGAGGATTGGCATGGATGTTAGCTCAGGGCTGATCTTCCTCACAAAAAAAAACAAAAAAACAAAAAAAGGGGGGCCAGCCCTGTGACTTAGTGGTTAAGCGTGCACACTCTGCTACTCGCGGCACAGGTTCAGATCCCGAGCGTGCACCAACGCACAACTTGTCTGGCCATGCTGAGGCAGCATCCCACATACAGCAACTAGAAGGATGTGCAACTATGACATAAGACTATTTACTGGGGCTTTGGGGAGAAAGAGGGGAAAAAAAAGGAGGAGGATTGGCAATAGATGTTAGCTCAGGGCCAGTCTTCCTCAGCAAAAAGAGGAGGATTGGCATGGATGTTAGCTCAGGGCTGATCTTCCTCACAGAAAGAAACAAATAAATAAATAAATAAATAAAGTTACAGGCCAATATCCCTGGATCATACACCACAATCAAGTGGGATTTATTCCAGGGATGCAAAGATGGTTCTACATCCATAAATCAATCAACACATTACACCACAGTAACAGAACAAAGCATAAAAAGTCATATTATCATCTCAATAGATGCAGGAAAAGCATTTGACAAAAATTCAACATCCATTTATGATAAAAAGTCTCAACATAGTGAGTATAGAAGGAATGTATCTCAACGTAATAAAGGCTGTATATGACAAACACACAGCTAACATCATACTTGACAGTGAAAGGCTGAAACCTTTTCCTCTAAGATCAGGAAGAAGACAAGGATGCCCACTCTCACCACTTTCATTTAATATAGTATCAGAAATTCTAGGTACAGCAATTAGCAAGAAAAAGAAATAAAAGGCATCCAATTTGGAAAGAAAGAAGTAAAACTGTCACCATTTGCAGATGACATGATACTATACACAGAAAACTTGAAAAACTTTACCAAAAAACTATTAGAACTAATAAATCAATTCAGTAAAGTTGCAGGATACAAACTTAACATACAAAAATAAGTTGCATTTTTATATACTAATAATGAGCTATCAGAAAGAGGAATTAAGAAAACAATCCCATTTACAACTGCATGAAATAGAATAAACTGCCTACCAATAAATTTAGCAAAGGAGGTGAAAGACCTATACTCTGAAAAATATGACATAGA
The DNA here is from genome assembly GCF_057802395.1 of Ceratotherium simum simum. Taxonomy (NCBI): domain Eukaryota; kingdom Metazoa; phylum Chordata; class Mammalia; order Perissodactyla; family Rhinocerotidae; genus Ceratotherium; species Ceratotherium simum. The sequence continues at coordinate 17,589,163 of NC_141917.1, read as the reverse complement.
TGACAGAAATTGAAGACAGCACAAATAAAATGGTAAGATATACTGTGTTCATAGATTGGAAGAATTAATTTCCCTAAAGTGTCTATACTACCGAAAGCACCTATAGACTCAATGCAATCCCCATCAAAAAGACCAATGGCATATTTCACAGAACTGGAAAAAAAAATCCTAAAATTTGTGTGAAACCACAAAAGACTCCAAATAGCCAAAGCAATCTTGAGAAAGAAGAACAAAGCTGGAGATATCATGCTCCCTGTTTTCAAACTATACTACAAAGCTATAATTATCAAAACAGTATGGTACAGGTACTAAAACAGATACATAGATCAATGGAATAGAATGGAGAGCTTAGAAACAAACCCATGCATATTTGGTCAATTAATCTATGACAAAGGAGGCAAGAATATAACGATGGGGAAAGGCAGTCTCTTCAACAAATGATGTTGGGAAAACTGGACAGCTACCTATGAAAGAATAAAACTGGACCACTCTCTTACACCATATACAAAAATAAATTCAAAATGGATTAAAGACTTGAATGTAAGACCTGAAATCATAAAACTCCTAGAAGAAAACATAGGTAACCAGCTGTTTGACGTTGGTCTTAGCAATATTTTTTTGGACCAGTCTCCTCAGGCAAGGGCAACAAAAGCAAAAATAAACCAATGAGATTACATCAAACTAAAAAGGTTTTGCAAAGCAAAGACAACTCTCAACAACACAAGGCAACCTATTGAATGGGTGAAGATATTTGCAACTCATACATCCAATAATGTGTTAATATCCAAAATATATAAAGAACTTATACAACTTAATATTTAAAAAAACAGCATGATTAAAAAATGAGCAGAGGACTTAAATAGACATTTTTCCAAAGAAGACATACGGATGGCCAACAGAAACAGACCCATAGATACAGGAAACAAAGTGGTGGATACCAAAGCAGGCATAAGAGTTTGAAGGGGCAGGTGAAATAGGTGAAGGGGATTAAAAGGTACCAATTTCCAATTATAAAATAAATGTCATGGGGATGTAATATACAGGATAGGAAATATAGTCCATAATAATGAAATAACTTTGTATGGTGACAGGTGGTAACTAGACTTATCATGGTGATCCTTTCATAATGTATATAAATATAGAATCACTATGATGTACACCTGAAACTAATAGGATATTGGATGTCAATTATACTTCAATAACATAAAAAAAAGATGAGGTCATATTTGATTAGTGTGAGCTCTACCCAATGGCTGGTGTCTTTAAAGGAGGACATGAATGGAGACACACAGGGAGAAGGACATACAATAACAGACAGAGATTGGAGTGATGCAGCTACAAGCCAAGGAATGTTAGTGATTACCCGCAACCACCAGAAGCTAGGAGAGACCCGCAAAACAGATTTTCCCTCAAGTTTCCAGAAGGAAACAACCCTACTCAACCTTGATTTCAGACTCTAGTCTCCTGAACTGTGAAAAAATAAATTTCTGTTATTGTAAGCCACCAGATTTCTGGTAATTTGTTACAGAATCTCTTGGAAACTGTTACATACACTTATTATAACACTGCTGTCATTATTCAAAACAATTTTGATACTGCCCATAGAAATTGGCTCAGGTAGCATTATGTTCTCATTAATGTTCTCTACACTAGAAAAGACACGTGTTTTCATGATGGATTTGATGTATTAAATAGTCAAAACTGAATATAGTAATTTATACCATTTAAGATTCTTCTTTAAGAAGGTTCTGAAAATATTTTAATAAGAAATTAAGGAAAGCTAATATTATTGAGAGCTTACAATGTGCTGAGCATTCTATATTGCCTTATATTCAATATCTCACTGAATCTTAGTAACAACTCTGTGCAACATATACTTTACTATTTCCACTTTACAGAAAAGGCCAAGAAATTGAGAAGCTAGATAGTATATCCAGTGGTATATAGTAGTCCACAGTGGACTTGCTTACTCCATTCAAACAATATTTGTTAAATACCTACTCTATGCCAGGTAATCTTTTAGAAAATAAAACTGTAAATAATATGAAAAAAAATGAGATATAAAAGTAAATATGGTTATGTATAATGTTCTGCCTAATAAAAAAGAAGGAATCAAAATAAACTCTGATTCACATGACAAGTTCATTACAAAAACAAAAGTATCCTGAAATATTTTTCCCTGGAATTTCATATAAAAATGTTTTCCTTCGGAAGAAAACTGTCTTTTCTTTAGAGCTGAGCTCTTTAAATGAAACAAAGTCACTTCATGTTTCATAGTCGATAACTCAAGAGAAATCTGAGAGAAATAACTTCAAGATTTTCTTAATTCCTCCGGGCTCTTATCAAAATTGATATTTAATACAACCCTCTGAGCTCTGACACAAGCAGCACGGTATGATCTCATGCAAATTTGAGCAGGATTTTTACTGAGTATCAATATTGAAATAAAACCCATTGCCATTTTAAGTCTATCCTAAATTAATCTCAAATGATTTGGGGAAAATGTAAAAAAAAAAATTATTTCTGAAATAACAAGACATATATTAGAGCACCATGATTGAAGAATGCAACATCTTAAGATTAGATATTATCATAGCTTAATCATTTCCTGTAGAAGTTTTCAAGACGCGGAACTGAGAAAAAAAAAATTATGAGCTGCATTGAACAGATAACTAGTGTGGTAAATAGTTATTAAAATGAAGCTTACATATTTAATAGAATAAAAGTGTGGGCCAATGATTTAAGGAGGATTCTGCTTTATTGACATAAGGATATTATGTAATTCAATGTTATGCCCTGACTATACCAATCAATTAAGACATAAGTTAATAAGATAGGCCCAATCAAATCTTGGAAGGCTCTGTCTGCCTGCTAAGACTTTACTACTGAAGAATTTAAATGAATTGTTCTCATGAAGAGATTTACCTTTCTGAAAGATGTGTCTGTTAGCCTTGTGTAGGATAGATTGGAAGGGAAACAGACTAAAGCCATGTGGATCAGTTAGCATGCAACAGAAATCATGCAGATGTGAGGTGATGAAGTAGGAAAGAAAGGTAAAAGAAATGGATAGCTCATGGAGCTATATCAGAGGTAAAATTTAATGCTATAGTTTGATGTTATATTAGTCAAAGGAAAAAATTAATAATATACAAGACTTCCATTAAGATATTCATAAGGCAGATCTCAGAGCCCTGGAAGACAAATAAAACATTGGGTAGCTATGACAATCATAAAAAAGAATAAAACTTGAGTTCTAGAAAATTTCAAGGAAAACATTTACACACTTTGGTGAAAAGGAGGATGTGAGGATTGAGCTTAGTGGCCTGTGAAGATCACATTGAAAACATAAAGTAAGAATTTATGGTCAAAGTGAGTGGATTTTTTTTTGTGAGAAAATATTTCTTAATATACATTTTGCCCCAAGAACTTCAAATTAATGTTGTATCTTCAAGTCTTAAGACAGATTTCAAGGAAATAACCTCAAGACGACCAGTAAATTTTCAATAATCTTCTGTGTCCTTTGTCTTCCTCAATTCTTAGTATTTCTGTAGACTGAAATACATGCAGAAGTGGTAGAGAAGTATGTTCTGGGCTACTTAATAAAGTGTATATAAAATAATGTACATTAATATATGTATATGTGTATGTATATAATAATGGATATGTGTTCAGAATATATGAAGAGCATTCATAAATAAATAAAAAGGAAGGCATGCTACTGGAACAATTGGCAAAAGATTCAAACAAGCTCTTAACAAAAAATAATATTCAAATGGCCATAAAATAGATGAAAAAGTGTTCTACTACATTACTCATAAAGTAGTAAATGCAAATTAAAAAAGGAATGTGATCTCACCAGAAGGGTAAATGAAAATAATAGACAATTCCATGCATTAGGAGGGCATGGAACAATTGCAGCTTTCAGACACTGTTGTTAGGAATGTAAATTGATAAAATCACTTTACATAGGTGGTTGGTAGTACATACTATATCTAACCTACTCATACCTTTAACCAAGTAAGTTCACTTCTGTGTATATTCTCACCATATACATTCAGCCAAATACATCAAGAAAATTCACAGCAGCAACATTTGTAACAGCTAACACCTGGAGACTAGCCAAGTGTTCATCTGAATTATAACCGATTAATGAATTGTGATATATCCATGCAACAGAATCCTATTCAGCAATAGGAATGAACAAACTGCAACAAAATATAACAATATGGATGAATGTCATATGCAAAATCTTGAAGAAAATAAGCTATACAGAAATAGTACATATTGGAGGAAACTTTTTTATTAAGTGCAAAAACAGGCAAAAAAATATATAATTTTTCATGTCAGCATTGTTATTATTCTTTTGGGGGCAGGGGCAGTTGTAGTCACCAAAAAGAGGATAAGAAGCCCTTAGGGGATCTGCAATATTCTGTTTTTCCCGTCGGTACTTGTCACATGGATGTATTTACTTTCTCGAAACACATCACCAGTGCAATTTTGATTGTGTACCATTCTGGATTTAGGTTATAAATTTAATAATAATTTTAGTATTAAAAAATAACCTGATAAATACTCTTAGAAGCCTTGAGAAGCTACATAGCATATAGTGGTAAGTCTAGAACTGCTATGCATGGATTGAAAATATGCATGTTTCATTAAAATCCACGAGTAACTCACTATTACCTCTGCATATCTAGGAAATGAAAATGTAATTATTAGTTCTCCTTGAAAGAACACTTACAAATTACTATTATTTGAAATAAGCCTGTAGCTGAAAACATTGTCATTTTCATTATTACAGGTAGCATAACTACTTTGGGGTTTTTTGCAAAACTATTATAAATATTCAAAGTCATCTGTTAATCATCTATTTAGTCAAGCATTTTGGCTCTGCAAAGTCAAAAAGGACACTCTCTTCCTTAGTGTCCCAATACTCTCCCTTAAAACCTAACGTATTTCTGTTCTTTAGTTTGAATTCAAAGTTAGTGATCCACACACTTTAACCACCTAATTTAGTAATAATAAAAAAGACACTATAGGATCTGAAAAAAAACTAGGCTAAAGTCCTCTTATAAAGATTTGTATTAACCCCATGTTGTCACAGAACAAATATGAATGTACCAGTAGATTGTCCCCAGGCCCCTTGAATTATCTAAAATTAACTGGAAACTTCTAAGGGAAAAAGATGTGAAGTCCCAAAAGTGTCTCTCTGCGAATAAACGATGACAAAAAAGGTGGAGAAAGGAAGGATCTGGGAGAAAATGGAGCTGTTTGTACATCTGTGTGCCTGTTTGTACACGCCTATGAGAAATGTTTCATCAGACAATAAACAATTTAAAGTGTGTTCTTCTTTCTCTCTATATTGTAGCTCTTTGGAAATATATAAGCTGATTGACTTAATCAAGAATAGTCACATACTAAATGAGGTAGGCTTCTAATTTATCAAATTCTGATTTTTTTTACCATGAAACTGAACCAAACATCTGTATTTTTATATGACTATGAGATAGAATCAGAACAAAACTGTGGCTAAAGTACCTATTAGTAAAGGTGCAAACCAGGCAAATTTTATATGTTAACAACTTACATCTTTCTAAAATTATGTTTTAAAATTAAAAGTGATATTTCTTTTTTTTCCCCCCCCATAAAACATAGCAGCAAGTAAACTTTATCACTTTAAAAATGAGAACAGGCTTGATCTTCAGGACAAGGGTAAGATCAAAAGGATATCTAGTGAAAAAAAATTCCAACTGGTAACATGTCTTTCTGAGAAAGGATGAGACACATAAAGTGTTTCATATAAGACAGGACAATGGGAAATAGACATAGCTATTACAAAATTAAGTTGGGTGAAAACATTAAATTTTAATGAATTATTACAGGCCAATTATAGGCTAGCATAATAATTTGAAATCCTGGAAAGCACCATACATATGAGGAGACTTCCCTCTACTTGTCAACCTTTTTCGCAAGTCAAGTGTTTATGAGAAGGACGGAGAACAGGAATGATGGAAATACCAACTGCACAGGATGCATGGCCTGCCAGTGTCTGGGGGTGGAGGAAGGGGATGTAAAGCAATGTGCCTCTTCACCAAATCCTGCATGATTACAAGGTTGTAGTTGGCTGCCCTGAGCAGTGTGTAGGAAAACCATCCACAAACACCGTGGGCCTTGATGTGATGAGAAAAGCAGCTCTCTGCTCCTGGGGGAGAAAATGGAAACCCCATCTGCCCCAGATCTTTCACTGCCATGAAGCAAAAGCTATCTATCATTGGGAGAAAGACAGAAAAATGAACAGTATTCCCAAATCTATACATCAATAAAAGGCCAAGCCTGGTTACCACTGGAAGTGGGGCAGAAAATCTCTGTACCGACCCAAAACAAAAGCTCTCTGCTGCTATGGGGAGTACAGAAAATTTACCTACCACAGACTCTGTAAATTCATGGCATTAAGCTATCTGCCCCTGAAGACTGAGCAGGAAACACAGTCATCTCTGACTGTGCATTGCTATGAGGCAAACACTTGCTACAATTGAGAGACTACCAGGAAATCTCTTTGGGTTCAGGAGCTTGTACTGAATAAGAGGAAGCAATTGTTTGCTGTGGACAGGTAGGAATGCTGAGAAAGCCGAAGACTTGAGGCTCAAGGAGGCAGGGCCTGCTTCAGGTTGCATTGGCAGCAAGGAAACTAAAACATCATTTCTCCACTATAAGTCTTGTTTTTTTTTTTTTGTTTTTTTGGTGAGGAAGATCAGCCGTGAGCTAACATCATGCCAATCCTCCTCTTTTTGCTGAGGAAGACCGACCCTGAGCTAAATCTATTGCCAATCCTCGTCCTTTTTTTTTTCCTTTTTCTGCCCAAAGCCCCAGTAGATAGTTGTATGTCATAGTTGCACATCCTTCTAGTTGCTGTATGTGGGATGCGGCCTCAGCATGGCTGGACAAGCGGTGCGTCGGTGCACGCCCGGGATCCAAACCCGGGCCCCCAGTAGCAGAGCGTGCGCACTTAACCGCTAAGCCACGGGGCCAGCCCGCTATAAGTCTTACATTGAATAGCAAGCAATGCCCTATTGCCAAGAGAGGAACAAAAGCAGAGGGAGAAACCCATCTGTAGCAAAGACTTCCTGGGGCTGCTAAAAGCTGAAGGTGGGGCAGGAACACATGGAGAGAACGCCTCAAGCATCCCCGGTCTCACACTAAGCAAAAAAGCAGTGCAGTCTATTACCACAGGATTTCCCAATCTATGGTTCACTTAACACAAAGCAAGTCACCAAAAAGCCCAAACCCCACTCTATTACAAACTACATTGATATGGTATGGCCAGAATAGACAGGACAGAGGAAAGAATTAGTAAAGGTGAAGATGTGACAATAGAACTTATCCTAAAAAATGCACAAAAATAAGAGTGACACAAAAATAGGTCAATTGAAATCCATGGGACAATATCAAGCCATTCAAATATACAAGTATTTGAGACTCAGGAGGAGAATAAAGAAAGAGAGAATAGGTCACAACAAATATTTTAAGAGATTAAGGTTGAGGATTTTATAAATGTTTGAAAACAAACAAACCAAAACCCCCCAATCCAAGAAATTCAGAGAACCTGAAGTGTGATAAATACAAATAAAAACAAAGCCAGGTATACCAGAATCAAACTACTGGAAGCTAAAGACAAAGAAAAATTGTAAAAGAAGCCAGGGAAAATAAAGATATGGAATGAATTGATGGTAAAATGATAGCTGAATTCTCATAGAAACAATGGAAATCAGAAGACAATGAAATTAAATCTTTAAAGAGGTAAAAGAAAAAAACTCTAGAAGTCTCTTTCCTATAAAACATATTTTAAAAATAGAGATAAACTAAATGACAGAAAAAAATTTTAAAGAATGCATCTTCTGCAAAATTGCACTACCAAAAAATGCTAAGAAATAGTTGTATAGTCTGAAACAGAAAGGTATAAAGAAAAATAGAACAAATCGGTTACTAAATACAAAGAACTTCTCAAAAATTCCTATTTTTATACAAATATATCGTAAAATTTTCTAAATTAAAAAAAGAAAAAAGAATAACAAGTTTTAGGAAGTTGTGTTCCCCTATGCAAGGGCTCCAGTGAAATGACCATGGAGCAAGGCTGTGTGGGTTGAAAGCTGTGGCAGGGCCTCAGGGTCCCTGAAAAAACTGAAGATGAGGCCATGGCCCCCAGAATAAGACAAAAGTGAGTGAAAGATGTAGATCATCTTGAAAGTAGCAAGAATGAATGGGTTTGGGGGCCAGCCCAGTGGCATAGTGGTTCAGTCTGTGTGCTCCACTTTGGTGGCCCGGGGTTCATGGGTTCAGATCCTAGGCACGGACCTACGCACTGCTTAAGTCACACTGTGGCAGGAAGATGGGCGTGGATGTTAGTCCAGGGCCAATCTTCCTCAGCAAAAAGAGGAGGATCGGCATCAGATGTTAGCTCTAATCTTCCTCACCACAAAAAAAAAAAAAGAAAGAAAGAATGGGTTTGAAAGATGAATGGATCTGTGAAACAGGATCTGACAACCACTCTTTTCGTGATAAACCACAAACAGACTGTGGATATTTTGTTAACAGCCAGTGAAGGAAGCTCAGAAGATTGGAGCTAACTGTTTGTCACCCACTGGAAAGAACAAGTAAATATCAGTATAAAAGATTATGGAAAAGTGAATTCTAAGTCACTAATGATTTCAAAAGTTATTCTGATGATGCAAGTCAGCAGTTTCTGAACTCCATCTGAAAGAGGAATTCCCTTTAGAATTACAGAGATTTCTGATAAAGAGGAAGTGGATGTTGAAGATAAGAAAAATGAAATAGGTACGTCAATGAAGCCTGTATTGCAGCTCTTCTCAGGACAGGATCACAGATTGAAAAGTGCCACACCAAACATTTTTCTAAAGCAAAGAGTACTGAGGATGAGAATAAAGATATTCTGCCTGTTGTCCCACTAAATAATCTGGATCACCTCACTAAAATACAATCTCGTTAGCCAATTGGAAAAGGATCATCCAGAAACGGTATATTTCCCATTGGCATTTATAGCTATTCATTTCCCTCTAAACACTGCTTGAGCTGCATCCCACAGATTTTGAGTAAGTCACATCAAATACTACATTGGGAAATACCAAGGATCTTAAAGAAGTCCTCCCTTCCCCAGGCACCAGCATTTCCTTTCCTCAAATTACTAGATGAAACACTCAGACTGGAAGAAGCGGATTTGCATAATGCTGTAATCATTGGGAAATTCCAAAGTAAAGCTGAACATTTGAGAGAATTTCCATTGTATTAATTTTTAATAGATTAAGTGGAAAGTCTGTAGAGAAACAATGGTTGTAAGTGAACATGTGGACCAAAATGGAGTAAGGAAAAGTCGTATTCACTGGAGTTTTGGTCCAAGTCCTATTCTACTGTCTTCTGATGAGATTTCTAAAAATAAGTGCAAGTTAGCAAAGAAAAATATGACTAGAGCTGTGTTCCTGGAATTCAATGCACTTTTTCCAAAACACTGCTTAGAGAGAAAAATATACTTATTTTCAAATACCAGTTAATCAACAGAAGGCATATTATAATTGCTATATAATTAAGAATTTTAATATCATATAAATTAGCAAATATACTTGCAGTAGCATTCATTTAAAGGAGTATTTATTACCTTCCCAGATAGCTCTGATTTATTAAAATTTTAGCTATCTCAGATTTTAAAAAAGCAATAATTTTAAGAAATTGTACATTGCAAGTTAAGAGCATAAATGTCATTATTTTATAACTGAGATATACTCAGAAGGCTGTAAGACTGTTTTCATCTTAACTATGCCTAAACCTCATAGTGCATTCAATTTTCGTTCTCTAATGTCAAGATATACTCAAAAGTTAACTTGGCAACTGTGTCTAAGATGTATTTTCATTTCAGAATAAAATTTTGTAGCTTATTAAAATGTCAAAAAATAGTAAAGGAACCTAAGTATGTTAGTATGCTAGGGCTGTTATAACAAAATAGCAAACACCGAGTGGCTTAAACAACAGATATTTTCTCACAATTCTGGAGGCTGGAGGTTTAAGACCAAGGTGCCAGCAGGGATGGTTTCTCCTGAGGCCTCTCTCCTCAGCTTGCACATGGCACCTTCTCCCTGTGTGATTGCATGGTCTTTCCTCTGTGTGTGCACGTCCCTGGTGTCTCTTCCTTTTCTTATAAGGACACTGATCATCTTAGATTAGAGTGCCAATTTTATGACCTCATTTAAACTTAATTACCTCTTTAAAGGCCTTATCTGAAAATACAGTCACATTTGAGGTTAGGGCTTGAACATATGAGGTTTTTTTTTTGGTGGGGGGGACACCATTCAGACTATAACATGAGGTTTTATAGCATATGTAGCAGTAAAATATACAAAAACAAAACAGATTGGAAGGTAATTTTTTGGAAACATACTGTGATAGAGTACTTAAATTTTTATGAAATATTTAAATATTTCAAACAAAATGTTCAAAGCTAAAGATCAATATTGCATTCTCTAATGCAAAACACAAACGTATACACACACAAATGCACACATGAGAAAAAACAGCAAAGACGTAAGAGAAGATAAAATGAAATTGTAAAAAGAATTATTTGATTCACCCACAATTTAAGGAGAAAACAGTAGGGGAAGAAGGATGAGACAAGTCCAAATCAAATAGCAATATATTATACTTGAACACACACATATCAGTAATTTACTTTACTTATAAATAGACTAAGCACTCCAATTAAAAGGGAGACATTGTAAGAATAGATTAAAAAAGCAAGATTCAACCATATGCCACATTTAAGAAACATTTTGTAAATATAGACACAAACAGGTTGAAAATGAGAGGGCGGACATATGTTTACTATGCATCCATTAAACATAAGAAAGCTGTTGTGGAGGTTCTTAAATGAGGAAAAGTTTAGGAATATGAGGAAGGGCATTTAATATTCTTGAAAGGGTCAGTTAATTAAGAAGACAATACTAAATGTATGTGCATCTTACAACAAAGCTCCCAAGTATATGACGAAAAGAAGCTAAAGGGGCCGGTCACGTGGCGTAGTGCTTAAATGCCTGCGCTCCACTTCTGGTGGCCCAGGTTTGGATCCTGGGCGCACACGGAGGCACCGCTTGTCAAGCCATGTTGTGGTGGCGTCCTATATAAAGTGGAGGAAGATGGGCACAGATGTTAGCCCAGGGCCAGTCTTCCTCAGCAAAAAGAGGAGGATTGGCGTGGATGTTAGCTCAGAGCTGATCTTCCCCACCAGAATAAAAAGAAAGAAAGAAAAGAAGCTAGAAAAAGAACAAACGAACTGATAGTAAGAGTAAAAAGGGGAAAAATAAATGCATAAATCAATGAAATAGGCAAACAGAGAGAGAATCAACAAATGAAAGACTCACTAAAATGAGAAGTTGTTTCTTCAGAAATATCAATAAAATTTGTGAACCCCTAACAGAATGATGAAGAAAAAAGGAAAAGAAAAAAACACAGATCATTAATGTTAGGAATTGAAGAGAAACCACCACTACATATCTCATAGATATTAAAATGATAACCAGTAGGTCTTTTGAAGAATTCTATGCCAATGAATTTGAAGATGTCTATGTTGTCAAAGACACCTATGACAACACTCATCCAAGAAGAATGGGTAATCTAAATATTCTTATGTCTGTTTAAACATTTAATTCATAAACAACTTCCCACAATGGAACATCAGTTCTAGCTCACTTCATTGATGAATTAAATCAGACATTTAAGGAAGAAAGAATACCAATCTTACATAAGCTTTTTCAGAAAGTAGAGAAGGCGTACAGGATTCCCAACTCATTTCATGAGGCCATCGCCACACTGATAGCAAAACCAGACAGTGATATTGCCAAAAAATGAAAAAAGAAAGAAAATTACAGAACAGAAAATTATGATAACAGATGCAAAATTCATTAAAATATTATCAAATCAAATATATCATTACAGGAAAAGGAAAACAGTGTTATCACATATGAGTTTTATACCAAAGATTCAAGAATAGTTTATCATTCAAAAATTACTGTGTTTCATAACATTAACAGATTATTTAATTATTTCATTACAGGCAGGGAAAGCATTGACATGGTAAAATACATATTTTTGATTAAATACTGCAGCAAATTATGAATGGAAGGAGATTTTCTCAACCTGATTAAGGACATCAATGGAAAACTCACAGCTAATACTTTAATGTTAAGTTGGGAAATTAATCTAAATTCATAGATCAATTTCAGGAGACTTAATGTCTTAATAATATTAAATCCCTCAATCCATATATCTGGTGCATTTCTTCAGCTATTTAAATCTTTAATTTATTTCATCACAATTTAACAGCTTAGAGTTTATAATATCCTATATTTGCTCATTAAATTTATACTTCAGTGTTTGATAATTTTTGAAGCTATTTTAAATTATATTTTTTAAATTTGAGTTTTAATTCTTTATTAATATACATAAATATAATTTATTTTTGAATATTAACTTTATATTCTGAGACATTGCTTAATTCACTTATTCTATCTTATACTTTTCTTGTAAATTCTTTCAATCTTCTATGAATACAACCTAATCTTCTCAGAATTCAAATAACTATACCTTTTATTTCTTTTTCATATCTTATTGAACTAACTAATACACCTAGTACAAAATTAAATAAAAGTGAAGTGAATTGACTAGGAAAGACCATAAGGAAAATTTCTGGGGTCATGAAAATATTCTGTCTTAATATGTGTTCATGAAAACTGATTGCATAATACTTAATACCTGAGCATTTCACTTTATATAAAGTATACCTCAATTTTTAAAGTCTACAATATGAAAAATTCTAAGTGAATAGAACAGAGAAATTTAAGTTTTGAGTATTTGTTTGTATTTTAAAAGTATTTTTTTAATTTGATACTATTTGCACTCTACATCATACATCTATTTCTTTTAAAAGTAATTGAATACTTACTACCATGGTAGATTGCAACATTGGCCCCAAATCTTTACTTCTCTGTATTTGTGACCTTTGCCATATGACCTAGTGTTGTCCTTACACTCTGATTCTATACTTATCTATGTGCCCTGCTTTGGCAAATAGAAGAAGGTGAAAGTTACAGTGTACCAGTTTTATGCCTAGTCCTTAAGAGGATCTGTGTGTTTGCCCTTGTTCTAGTTCATCTTTGAATTCTCATTAGAACTTGTACATGCTAGTCCTTTGGAAGAAGGGAGACATGTGGAGCAGATCTGATCCTTCTAAGCCATTCCTGCCAAGACTAGTCTAGGTTGGTTGAGAACCAGCCAGCCCCAAACATGTCAAGGAGTGGTTAAAGATCAGGTGAATCTTCTAGGTGCCCTCAGCTGAATCCAAACATCATAACAGTAAATGCTTATTATTTTTGTGGTTGATATACATATTATTGAGTCAATAAATAAGTGAAACACTGCTAATTTGTTTTCTTGATTACAAATAGTTTTCCTTTCCCTACATGATATTGGTTTCCAGAATACTAATGAAAAATATATTTGAATTATATATCTATTCATACTGCTGACATCTTAATGTCTCTAGCAACTAAAGAACAGAAAAAAGTATATTCTAAGAAAAATTAGGAAAACACAATGTATAAACATAAGTATTAATCATTTAGGACATTCAACAAAACATTCTGATGCTGAGAAATGTGTTTTATATTTTTATTTGGTCTGATATCTCCATTTTCTATTCTATGATATTATAACTAGGCAGTATATTATTTGGATTTTGATTCCATTCAGCTCTATAAAATTCTTAATTCTAAAATAACCTATAAGTTAAATGTGTTGTTCTGAGTATAGACAAGCTCATAGAAAATGAATCGTTTGCCTAACTATCTTAGGAAAAGATTTGCCTATGAATTTGGCACTGGCTTCAAGAGTAGAAAAGCCTAAATTTACCAAATGCAAGTCAATCCGTGGCCTATGTGAGGACAAGGAAGAGAAACAGACAAAAGAACAAATAATATTTTTAAAGATATATTAACTAGAGAATTCCCGGGACTTATAGGACTATTTTTTAAAAGTCACTAGAAAACTACTTTTGATTCACTGTTACTTGTGATATGTATCTAAACATTGAATTAAAACCAAAATCACCTGACATAAATAATAGAAAGTGTTTTAAGTGCCAATGATGCCAAGGAAGGGGAAAAAGTGCTTTAAAATCTTATATTTAAATACAGTCTCTATTTTATTACGAAGCCCTGTACCATAATTGGCAATAAAGTTAAGAATTTTAAGATGATTTTATCAATCTATTGCCAAAGTCTACCTTTTTCAGGAAAGTTTATGTATCTGTGTTCTATTTCATTTCATAGCCATATTACCATTTGTTTATTCAACAGATTTTTGAGCATCTTTTACCTATGTGGCACCAATGTTATGTATTGGAGCTTTCAAATAAAAATACAAATGGCTTCTGGATTAATCATCTTAAAATCTGTTTTCAAAAGATCATTGTATTTTGGGAGGAGTAGAATAATATTGCATACCTCTCAAGTACAATAAAATTAATATATAAAATCCTATCAATTCTGCTCAGAAACTTCATTGAAATGTCTAAGAATCTCATCAATCCACCATCTTCAATTGAGAAATTGGCTTACTCTGGTAGTAGTCTGTGACATGATTAATATATTTTCACTGTTTCATACAGAAATAATGTATATTAATAGTTCTTACTTAACCATAATGCTTTTAAAATGGATTAATGTACATATATATTTGAACATGGCAAAAATATTTTCTATCATAGGGATTTCCTATTTATAATACTATGTATACATACACAAGTGATTGTGGCTATGTTCTAATAAAGCTCTATTTATAAAAACAGTCCATAGGCAGTTCAAATTTGGCCAGGAAGCTGTAATTTGTGGGCCATTGATCTAGAGTGTATTACATATAATTTTCTTTACTCAATTCTTTACAGACTGATACTTTTATGTAATACAGTTAAAGTGAAATACTGGAGAAATGGAATTAAAAATAATCAACACAAGTATGGATTTGTATTTTTAGGGTCATCAAAAAATAAACTATTTTCTCTATTTGTTGTTAACATATGTAAATGCTCACTCTCAGTCTCATGCTATCTAGGCAGAGCAGTGACAATTCTTGGACCAGCAGTGATCTGTGGAAAACACTTGGTGAAGCTCCGCTCAGAGCAAAAGACGATGACTCACATCTCTCTAACTGAAGTCTATTGTCTCTAGACACCATTGGAAAGGTACTCTTCACATTCTGGGTTAACAGCCTTTTGTTTTTTCAAAAAAAAAAAAAAAATATATATATATATATATATATATATATATTTTTTTTTTTTTGTGAGGAAGATCAGCCCTGAGCTAACATCCATGCCAATCCTCCTCTTTTTGCTGAGGAAGACTGGCCCTGGGCTAACATCCATGCTGATCTTCCTCCACTTTATGTGGGACGCCGCCACAGCATGGCCAGACAAGCGGTGCATTGCAGCCGCCCAGGATCTAGACCCGGGCCACCAGCAGCAGAGCACTAGCACTTAACCACTACGCCATGGGGCTGGCTCCTCAAATATATATTTTTTAATGAAATATGCTCACAAACTTAGCATGGTCAGTTCATTTTAAGGTAGTGAGTGTTCCATGACACATTGATATGCACAGTTATTAAAAAACAGCCTTAGCCCAGAGATTGCAGTGTATCTCTGTCATTCATATATGAACTATAAGCTACTGTTTGTTTGTTTATAAACTTAGATTGATACCATCATTCATCTTGGCTATCTCTGAATATGGTTTAGTGGTTTGTCCCTATAGTTTAGCTTTTTCCCCAGCACAGGGTAGAAACATGCACACAAATAGTGAACACGATTGTTAATCAATTGGACATCGCATCCTTTTTTTTTCCTTAATAGATACACTAATTATATAAGTGAATTTTTTTTTTTAAAATCTAAGCACAAAGAATCAAACATTAAAATTCCACTTGCTATTCGTTCCCACCACTTTATAATTAGATTTGGCCTTTGTGCTTACCATTCCTGAGTTGGCTGATTGGCTAACTTCTATTATTTTCTTCCTTTTGACCTTCAAAAACTAGTCAGCCTGATTAGTGATAGCTGAAAAGAAGCATTCTCTGCAATTATTTTTTTGTTAATCAAATCGTGAGTAATATTCAATTTCTTCTTATGCTAATATCTGGTTGCTTGTTTGAATTGAGTAATTATGTTATGAAATATGTTATTTTCTGGGCAGAATGAATGCAAATGACTTGGTATTATGATGATATAAGAATGAGAAAAGTTGCATTAAAAGGGAAATAAACTCACAACATCAAATTATCTGGAAAAATAAAGTATATTTAATTTTAACATCATTTTCTGTTATGTAAATCTTTATTTAATTTGATTATTTGAAATAAATTCATAATATGTCATAAATTGTTTTAAACAATAATTAAAGAGTAGGCAAGAGTTTTACTGAAAAATTTCAAGGTCATTAAAAGGACCACAGAATGGCAATCAGTGAGTTGTATAAGGGTTATGAAAAAGAAGAGTATAAAATTACAAGAGACGGCAGACATAAGAGTTTTAGTAAACGTATTAGAGAAAAAACATTTAGCAATTATATTAAAATGAAATTAAAGTAAAACATCTTAGATAATTAAATGTAAAAGAGAATTACTGATGTGAACTCATTCCATTGAAAAGAAACCATTTTGGTTTTGTAAATAACTGGGCCTAGAAACTGAGACAACCTACCTAGTAACAGTATTGTGGAATGATATTAAATGAATTCTAGTGCTCACATTTTCATTAGTAATACTATTTCCCATTAAAAATATGTAGATTCCTTTGAGAGTGCTGCTTCCTTGAATTGGGATGCAGAAAACTCAAGAATCTCTTACATCTTATACTACAGAAATAATACTATATCTTTTAAAGATAGAGTTCCCGCTGACAAGGTGCAATAACATGACTATCAAAAAGAGAATCATTATGGGGCTGGCCCTGTGGTGTAGTGGTTACGTTTGGCACGCTCTGCTTTGGCAGCCTGGGTTTATGGGTCCAGATCCTGGGCGTGGACCTACAACACTCACCAGCCATGCTGTGGCAGCAACCCACATACAAACTGGAGGAAGATTGGCACAGATGTTAGCTCAGGGCAAATCTTCCTCATCAAAAAAAAAAAAGAGAGAGAGAGAGGAGAATAATTATAGTAAGCTTTAAAAATTGAATTTGCATATAAGAAGCTTTGAGAACATAAATATTCACAAGTAAATTAATATTAATATAAAATTTACAAAAAACATCATAAATAATTTCAGTAGTAAAGAAGATTGCCAAAATTAAAATAGTTCACAATTTTATTAATTGTAATAAATTGGGAAATGTTGAGATATGTGGGTATCCAATTTCGTCTGTTACCTAAATGTCTGTTTATGAAACAAGGGTTGTGGTTTTCACTATCTATCATAGTGGAGACAGATGGATCCAGAGAATTTCAAGTAAGCCAAGCAGTTAATAGGCATTGGGCACTTACCTTCTGTTTTCAAACTAGAAAGTACAATGCTAGAAAGAATGGAATTCAATTAATCCCAAATTATTATAAAAAAATTAATTACCTGTGTATTTTTCAACTTCTTCCACCACCACCCAGTTCTAACGTTTTTACTGTTGGACTGAAGGTTGGTGCCTGTAGCCAGGGTGACCTAGTATTTCCCTCTTCCTCTCTTCCGTGCAGCTCTAGGAGTCTCCAAAACCTATTTGGAAAAAGCAATTGTAGAATATTAACAAACTAGTCTTGTAGCCCCAAGTTGTTCGCCAGGACTGAGGGCTTCATTGTCACCAATACTTATTACTATCCTTTAAAATTATAATTATGTTAAAACATCATCTGTCGCTCTTGGGTGGTTCTTTAGGATCTTGGAGCATTAGCACTCAAAGACATCTTTACTATCACCTAAGTCAATGTACTTTTCAAAGGTGCTGCTCTAAATGGGAAAATCATAGCAGTGAACCAGTAGGAAAGTAATTCTCTGAGCTATAATCTTGAAAATAGCAATGTTACTTCAAAAGAGCAAGTACTGTGTAGAATTAAGTTCAGCAATAGCTACAGGCCATGGAGGAAAGTCTTCAACTCTGACTAGAACCTTCAATAACAAGAACAAAGATATTGCAGTCTAGTGGCAGCTCTTCAGTCACAACTAGATATTGAATATTTGTAAAAACAATGCCCTCATGCAAATACCGTGTAGCTAGAGTTAGGAAAGTTCTAATAAACAATTATACAGTTAATATTCATATATTTACCAGCCTTTCTACCTATCTTTTAGTTTTCAGTGGTACTTGTAATTACTTTTGATTGTGACCAGATTTGATTTCTTCAATTCGACATTTTTCTCCATTTCCGTAAAATATAAGAACATGCTTTTTTATGAATAAGAAAACAAGCAATAATATTACTAGAAGATAATCATGTAATTAATCAAGATTTGAGAAACCACCTTTGAATACAAGTCACAGAAGTATTCTTCACTTGCACTCAAGTAAGAATTGCTTTAACACTTCACTCAAATTTCATATTCTTATTTATTACCTATTATGCTTATAATACTCGGCCAGGGGATATGGAGAATTTTAATGTGTAAAATACTACTTATGTTGACAAGAGACTGACCAGATAACAAGGGAGAAAATATATTCATAATGCTGATTTTTTTCTAAGGAGATTTTTTTCTCCGTAGAAAGTCTTTATGCAGAGAGTGGCACCAAACTGTTCTTAAAGAATAAGAGAAACCATGGATGTGAACTTGATTCAGAAAGGAAGGGAAAGAGAGGGAACATCACGAGCAAAAATACCCTGGTTAGAAAGATATCCATGAAACCAACACAGATTTCTCTGGCAGAGGCACGCAAGAAAGATTGGAACACCAGACATCAAGGCAAGATAATGTAAGATTCTTATGATTTGTGCTAGCCAAAGACTAAGTAATAATTAGCCTGAAAAGAAATAAGTAAGTGAATAAATAAATAGTTCTGAGCATGAGTTATCTTGAACATTCAAGAATCAAAGCTTTTTTAAAAAAAAAAACCCAGGAAGCAAGAAATAATACGATGAGGTTATGAAGTGGCTTCTCCAATTGGAAAATGGTCTCTGTGCACTGTAGCACAGCCTTTTATCCTCCCATTGTTCTACTTTCATTAATGAGAATATCATTATAGTGAATTGCCACTTATAAAACAAATCATTTATAATTTTTAAAAAATAATATGAATGTATATTAATAAAATTAACATTAAAAAATACTGAAAAAAGAATATCCAAGGTACAAGAATCCAAGGGTCAGTTCCTCCCCATTCCTAATTCATCCCCCTGGAAATAGGTACTTACAAATCTTTTTGCTGTGTTCCTCATATATCCACCCATAGTTTTAAATTATTTACTTATACCACAATAATGATTTATCATTTTCAAACACCTATTGATTTCCTATTGTGGGAGATGAAGATTTATTTCTCTGACTATGTCATTCCCTTTTCCCTCTCCTTAGAGCTTCAGTTATTGCTAAATCACCACTGGATTAAATCAATATGCAGGGCTTATATTATTTTGATTTTAGGAATATATGTTTACACTTGAGCTACTCAGTGTTCTATTGGTAAATTGCCTTTCATGTACAACATCTTATTTTTAGTTTTTGTATATATTTTTACTGATAGTTTTGCTATATTTCCAAACTAATTCTCTCCACACCCTCCCCAACCTCTCAGTCAGATTTCCACACAGTCAAACATATTATACAATCTGTGGTTTCACTTTGTTTTCTGGAGACTACAGGTAAATGCTGCAATCTCTCGTGCTTACTCGAAGTGCGAGAGGCTGAGTTGTTTGGATGGGAATGCCTGTCCTGGCAACCTGGGGACTCTCTTACTTTCCCTCCTCTGGTGAGTGTCTTTCTTTGAAGATGTTCTGTGTTCTTCTTTCTTCCTTTCTTCCTTCATTTGAATTAGCTTAGTTCCCTAAGAAAGGGTACAGGAGAGTATCTTTGTTTCATTGTGTGTATTGTTTTTGTTTTGCTTTCTTTTCTTGCTTGCTTGTTGGAATATCCGTGCCTAAGAATGTCTTCACTTTGTTTTCCAATTTGTTTGACCATTTGCCTGAGGATAGGAGTCTAGATTGGAAATTATTTTTCTGGGACATTAAGATAATTTTATGTCCTTTGAAATGAGAATCAACTCCTTCCGTATGCATTTATATCTTCCATTTTCTATTATTATTTTCTTTTCTACCCAAATGTCCATCAATCAATGAATAGATAAATGAAATATGGTATATCCAAAAAATAGAACATTATTATTTTGCTCTTTCCTCATCCTTTAACTCTTTCTTCTTTTATTGATATCTCTGTTAATTATTTAAATCAGTGATGGCAGGGTGTTAGAAATTGGCAAGATCAACACACATGAATGGCTTGTCCAGCATAATTTAAGTGACCCTTAGTGATAACCTGAGGACATTTATTACAAATTGGTACATGAATAAGAGACAATTGTACCATAATACCATATTATTTCACACCTACTAGAATGGCTATAAGCAAAAAGACAGATAACAACATGTGTTGGTCAGAATGTGAGAAACCAGCACCCTCATACTTGCCTGGTGGGAATGTAAAATGGTAAACTCACTTTGGAAAAGTCTGGAAGTTTCTCAAATAGTTAAACATAGAATTACCAATATGACCCTGCAATTCTTCTCCTAGATATATACCCTAATAATAAAAACATATGTATACAAAGTTCCTAGCAGCATTATTCATAGAAGCCAAAAAATGTAAACAAACCAAATGTCCATCAACTGATGAATGGAAAAATAAAATATGGCATCGCCGTACAATGGAATATAATTTGTCGATAAAAAGGAATGAAGTACTGATATAAACGCAAAGATATGAATGAAAACTGAAAACATTGTGCTAAATGAAGGGAGTTGGTCACAAAAGACCACATATTGTATGATTTCAGTTATATAAAATGTCCAAATTGGCAAGACTAGAAAGTAGATTGGTGGTTGCCTAGGACTGGGGGTTGGGGTGGGGTGTATGGGAAAGTGGTGACTGCTAATTAATATAGAATTTGCCTTCTGGGTAATGAAAATATTCTAAAATGGATTTGGGTGATGCTTGTATAAATCTATGAATATACTAAAAAATGTTGAGTTATGTACTTTAAATGAATTATATGATATGTGAATTATACTTCAATTATATATATATAAAACATATATATATAGCATATATATATACATATATAACAATTGGGATATGGTTTAATTATCGAAATACATGTGAAAATCATTATTCATTGAGATATACCCAAACTTCCTTGGAAATAACAGCTTTATGTAATCTTGCATTCCTTTTTCTGAATTTGACAAATTGTATTATCTTGGATAAAAATCAGTTAAGTGTATCAGAAATGACCTATTTGTTATATTTGTGTATAATAAGTCAAATTAATAAGCTCACTTTTACACTCAAACATATGCCAGAACTGACCTTTCCTTCTGAGTTGCCAATTTAAGCAAAAAATATCATTTTATTACTGGAATTCTGTGCAGTAATTGGACGAAACTTCTCAACTTGATTGTACCTAGAAATGATCTGTCACTATATCATCATATCATGAACACTGTCTCTGATAAAAGTGACTCATCTGAACCACTATACAGCAATTTTTACATTCAAATAACTTATGAAATTTCCAGTGGCCCTCTATCCCAAAGTGTGGTTGTCGGCACCACAAAATAATTGCAATTCACTGCATGATAATAAGCAGTGGGAGCATTTAAGAAACTTTTAGATTAGCATAATTAAAACAATTTTATTCAAAGTCTAGCTAGAATTTAAGAACATTGCTCTACTAACTTAATTGTCCTGCCATTATAGTGTTTTTACCATTCAATATAGATTAACGTAATTCTGATTTTTTTGTTAGTGCTGTTGAGCGCATTCTGACTCCTAGTGACCCTGTGTCCAGCAGAGTGGAACCCTGCCTGCTCTTTTTGTGCCATCCTCTCAGTTGCCAGCTCTATATCAGACAATGCTCCGCTGCTGTTCACAGGGTTTTCTTGCCCGATTGTTTTGGAAGTGGGTGGCCAGGTCCTTCTTCCTAGTGTGTCTTGGTCTAGAAGCTCCACTGAAACCTGTCCACCGTGGGTGACACTGCTGGTGTTTGAAATCCCAGTGTCACAGCTTTCAGCAACACAGCCACACACAGCTGCTGTAGTCTGACAACCGACAGATGGGGAATGTGGTTCCCTGACCAGAAATGAACCCCGCCACAGCAGTGAGAGAGCCAAATCTTAACCGCTAGCCCACCAGGGTTGGCTATAATTCTAGTATTTTGTCCTAATAATTGTGAGCTACATTCTTTCGTAAATCACAAAAGCACCTTTTGTGTTTTTGTTTCCTCCCTCTATCTATAAAGAAAACAAAGTAATTAGTTTGAATCAAGTGAAAAACATCCATTTCTGTTTCTCATAACCTTCAAAACTGGATTTATTTCTCAGAGTGAAATTATACGTATAGAATTATTCGGGTCATGATGAATAAATTGGCAATGATACAACCATTGTATAACATGAAAAGAACTTCTTCACTTCTGAATGTTTTTTAAGGTGGTGTGTAAATAACTTAGCCTAGATATTCTGTAAGTTGGGGTGAACAGTTTATATACACATAAGTTTCCATTTTTTAGTGTAAAATTTAATGATAAAGTACATGGGCATGGACTTTCATATTATTTCATAATGTTTATGGGAATACAGATGATCCTATTGCATGGAATCTGCTTTTGAAGTACAAAATTGAGAGAGGGGAGTGTTATGGGCTGCACTGTGCCCTCCCACCAAACTCATATGTTGAAGACTTAAGCTCTAGTACCTCAGAATGTGATTGTGTTTGAAGACAGGGCATTTAAAGAGGTGATTAAGTGAAAACTAGGCCAGGATGGGCCCGAATCCAATATGATTGGTGTTTTTATGAGAAGAGGATATTAGGACCCACACAGAGGAACAAGGGATGCAGGCACAGAGAAAGACCACGTGAAGACACAGCGAGAAGGTGGCATCTGCAAACCAAGGAGATAGACCTCCAAAGAAACCAAACCTGTCAACACTGTGATCTTGGACTTCCAGCCTCCAGAACTGTTAGGAAAAAAAAAAATTTCTGTTGTTTAAGCCACCTGGCTGTCATATTTTGTTGCGGCAGCCCTACAGAACTAATACAGGAGGTGTTTGCCAAGAAGTCACAACATAGTTCTGTCAGGTTTAAATATCTAATGTTTAGTGCATTTACCTGTGTGTAGGAGAGCATGGTGTCTGAATTTTTCCTTTAAAATGTCATCTATGTTGCAATATTTTACATACTCTCATCATATACCTTATTTATTTAAGATGCTGTCTATTAACACTCAGCCTCTATTCCTACTCCCTTCTAACAATCACTCATATTACTGAGGATTAAAGAAAAACTAAAATCTACATTTTACACACTTGCATGTAGCCAGAGGACTGGGCATAATTCAAACTCTTTCTTCTTGATGCAATTGTTTGAAATTTGGAAAGCAAAAGGACAGAGAAGGGGACATTTCAGTAGCAGTGTCAATTTACAGGTAATCTTTAGCAGATTACTCTACAGTTGCACCAGGCAGAGCCTATGCCTCCTGGTCTAGTCACAAGCTTCATGAGTGTGGGTGGCTCTGTGTTGATAGCAGTGGCATGAGTGACAACAGTAGTTTCTTGGCCTCGGTCATGGCAGCAATAGTGTGTTGTTATGGACAGTGGACCTGACTTCCATTCCTCTAGCCCCACAAGTGATTCGGCAAATGTACAATTCCCTGTGTTAAATCAATTTCTGCTTAAATACCTAGAATGATGTCTGTTTTCTGCACCAAATCCTGAATTTGCTATGTAATTTTCTGTTTAATGTAAAAGGAATTTTTACCAGCAAAGGATTGAAGATAACCTACAAAACTGTAGCCCTCTCAGGCTAAATTGGGAGAAGACAAAGAATATTTCAGCAGCTTCTACCAGATACATTGAGCCTTCCCTGAACAGAGGATTGAATATCTCCTGGTTTCCTATGATATTAAACATGCAAAATGTTTTCTGAGTCAGTGCCAAGTACAGAGAGAAAAAGTAAATGGACTACGTTAGGACTGAAAAAGATATGGAAATGGACAGTGGATAATGTATTGTTTGATAATAAAATGAACAAAATAACACTAACAATGACTACAGCGATATGAATTTGCTGTATTGCTTACCTAGCAAGGATCAGTTTATGAACAGCTAATATTTGCGTGTAAGAAAATTCCCATCCTAGGATGTGTTATTGCTTGTTACTCCTGCCCAGGTGAGATTTCATGTATGGGAATTCCTGTTCCTGTTAGAGTTTCCAAGACAAAGAATTTAGGAAACTAGTAGTCACCCACTGCATGCCAGAGCATCCCCTTCAAAGTAAAGGGTAAGTATTGCACCTTAGAGTTTCTACAGCCAAGAAAAAAGTATAATTCTTGGCAGGACTCTTCAAGTTTTGGAAACATCACAGTCCACACTTGACAATACTGCTCCAACCAATTTATCATGTGACATATAAGGCTTCTAGTTTTGAGTCGGTGGCAGAACATTAAAGAGCTCATGTCTAGCTTGCAATATAAGCAGTCCTGCTGCTTGGACTATATGACCTAACAGATCCTATGGTTCTAGAGGTATCTGTCATAGGCAATGGGCAGATTGTCTGGCAAACCCAATAAGAGAGATGCAGTGCATATCTCCAGTTTAGGAGCAAGGGCATTCTATCTACAATTGAGCAGTCAACACCATTCACAACAGCTCCTGGAACGCTTTTGGACCCTGTTGAAAATCCGAATGCTGAACCATGGAACATTAAGAGACCACATAGCCAAAATTTCCCATCATGGGGTAATTATTATCAAACCACCAAAATTGGAAAGTGACTGTATTAATGACAACTAAATAGTGCCCCATCAGTGATGAGGAGAAATCCTTCTAGTACTCACAACTTAGTAATGTTTACTTGTTCATTCACAGTATGTGGAAAGGGAAGTTGTATGACTTAAAAATATATGTGAGTTCATGAGTGGCAAAGGGCATGGCTAGTTGGTTAGGTGCTTGAAAGTAGCAAGTCTGGAAATGTGATGAAAAGGAGTTCTGGAGGAGAGGCATGTGGGTGGTGTAATGGGAGAAGATACAAAATGTGAGAATTTTTGCATCATATATTAATGTCCATCAGTAATCATCATCTGTAGAAGAGGTAATAAACAACCCAGTGGGCAGGATGACTCAGCCAGGAGGTATCAGTCAGCCTCTATCTTCAGACACACCATTGCTTTCACAATGCACCATGCAGTAGTTAGAGATGGAGGCTATAGATGGACCAATGGCATGAATTACCTCTCAACAAGGATTGTCTAGCTACTGCTACTGCTGGATATCTGACCTATCTAGAAGAGAATAATATAGAATCCTTTAAAGAGTTCTGTAAGTCACTTAGCCACCACAAACCAAACCATCCAGAGGCTACTAGCTGGACAGAGTGTTAAGTACCTGACTTCGTAAATTAAAACTTTGTTCATTACTATGCATCCCAGAGAGCTGGATTGAAGAGGCAGGAAACCAAACATGGGGACAAGTCACAGAAAAATAAATCTCAAGCAAAATGAGCAGTAAGACAAATATTGCAAACAGCATTAGAAAATTCCATTGCATGAGAGACTAGTTAATTCAGTAACTATTCATCATTCATAATTCATATATACATAAAATAATCAGAGATAAAAGAAAGATTGTCATCTTTACAATAAGAGTAAAAATTCATTTACAAGAGGAGATGGCTATATAAAGGGGCAATTAAAGGGTTTGTTGTGAAAAATACATGTTTTCTGAGCCTAAGTCGACAAAAGAGAAAATCTACTGAAGAGGGAATTAGAAAAATTTTGGCTCAGAATTGAGATGATAATCTAGAATGGAATTCAAAGAAATAAAGAGGGAAAAACTAAAAAAGAGAAGTTAAGAACATACAAAATAACTTGAAAAAAGCCAATGTATTGTTTATAAGGAGTTCCAGAAGGCAGAAATAAATAAAATGAGAAATGCAAAATATTTTATAGGAAGAAAAATGAACCCAGAGGAAAGTAGCCAAAAAGCTATGGTAAGGGGAAAAAAAAGAAAAATTTAAATATGCTAAGTCTAAATGAATACTGATATAAAAATGAAACCATATAGTCTGTTTGAAAATAAAGAGGTGAAGAAAGATGCATATGAAATATTATAATAAAAATCAGATATAACATATCAAAATAAGGAACTTAATGTAGTAGAGATATTGATTAAAGGATAAAATGAACAAGAGCATGATAAGCTTGTAGACACCTAAAAATATAGGCCTCAGAATTATAAAGTAAAAAAATGATAAAATTACAAAGAAATCCACAATCAAATTGGAAGATTTTAACACACCTGAGTAACTTATAAATCAAGCGGTCAAAAAATTAAAATATTGATTTAACTATCATAAATAACAGTATAAATACAAAGTTTAAAAATTGACTAGGTGCTCTGCTACAAGAGAATTATCAAAATATCACAAGAAATATATGAAATACAGGCTAAATTGTCGAAATTCATTTAATAAAATTAGAAATTAACAATAAAAATGCACATACACAAACAGAAACGCATAAAACTTACCATTGGACATGAAACAACTTCTAATCAATGATGCAAATAAGAAATAATGAAAATCATGAATGAAGTAGATAATATCATGCAGAATTTCAAATAGTTATAATGACATTTGAAGTTATAAACTCGAAATTTAAACATTACATAAAAGTGACATGCACTGAATATATGGCAAGAAAAGAAACTGAGACACCAGAAAAAGAGATAGAAGAATGATCAAAGTCAGAGGAGACGAAAAAAGCATCAGGTGTCAAAAAAGTGTATAAAGGAGAGAATGATCAGCTAATGAAATGCTATTCATAGGATAAATGAATTGAGATCTTATGCTTAAATTTAATAAAGTAGAAGTCATTGATGATCTTGAAAAGAGAGATATGGGATTGGAGAGGAAGATTAACTGGAATGGATTTGAGAGGATGAGACAAGAATCAAGGACTATATTTTCTACCACTTTGAGTTTAGCTGAAAAAGGAAGAAAATAAATGAAAATGTAGCTAGAGGAAGAAATAGGATCTAATTAATGTTTTGCAGTTTTAACGTGGGAGAAATGTTAAGATGTGTGTATGCTGACAAGAAGGATCCTGTAGATGCATAAACTTTGGTAATATAAATGACAGATCAGAAAATGCTGATGCAATGTCCTTGGGTAAGAGAGAGGACATGGGATGCAGTACAAAAATGGGGAGTGTGACTTCAAAGGAGAAGGAATAGATTATTGAAATTAACCAGTTATATCCCTTAAATGTCTTTACTCCTTTGAAAAAATAAATTAAATATGCAACTTCATGAAAGTCATATATGTTGAGCCATATAAATCTATTTTGAGATAGGAATTTCAATATAAAATAATCTCAAAGTAGAAAATGTAAGCGTTATAGACAATTAGAAACATACATATTTTACTTGGAAAAGCAAAACTAAGCACTGGGCCTATGTTTTTAAAGTTGTTAAAATTAGTCAATCTATACAGATTTTCTTTATTCATTTAATTAACATGGTGAATTTTGAGGATCAATTTTTATTTGTAATTTAAATATTCAAAATCTCCTGAGCAGCTTAAAGGAAAAGCTCAATGTAAGCCCAAAATAATCTCAGTGAGCCTTATTAATTATGAAATAATCCCGTTCTCTTTAAAGTGTTCAATGCCAGGAGGTACTGGCTAATAAAGTACAGTAATTAATTTAAGCATTTAAAATAATGTTTCATTTTCAATAAAAATGGCAAAATTTGTTGTTTCATAACTCTATAAAATCTATGCTATCTGATATAGATAGGCCTAAGGATGTTTACTTTTCAGGCTATTAGGGGAATATTATTATTACACTATTTTGTCAAGATTAGTTCCAAGAACCCAAATAATTCATAACAAAACTCATGAACTTATTTTATACCCACTCACCAGACATTAAACCTAGGAACTTCCATTCAAAAATACACCCTCAAGGAAAAATAATGACAATCCAATAGCAATAATAGGATCACCAAATGATTGAAGTTCTCTTTGGAAGAATTCTTGTTAATAACTGCAAAAAAAAATAGACAGAGCATCACTAATTTATTTATCCAAAGGAAACAATGAAGCCAATAGTCATCAGTAGAAACTAAGGTCAATGAATAAAAGGTCCATGGGAGTTGGTGATGGAGGAATTAGATACCATGATCAGCATTACGAAAAAGAGAACAACCAGACATTAGTCACCTTATGCTTTCATTCAATAATAATTACAAAGCACCACCCACCAAGTGCTCTTGCCTAAACAAGTGATCAAAATCTCATCCAGCTTTTAAATTGAATTATCAGCTTATAGAATACAAAGGGATAGAGCAGTAGTGGCCAAAATGACTACCCGGTGCATTGTTTTGTGTAATCTGCAAGCTAAAAAGAGAATTTTACATTTTTAAATGGTTGAAAAAATTAAAAGAAAACTAACATTCTATGACGTGAAAATTATAGGAAATTCAAATGCTGGCGTTCATAAATACAGTTCATTAGAACACAACTCTACTCATTCAAGTACTATCTACATCTGTTTCATGCAACAAAGGCAGAGTCAGGCCTACAAAACCTAAAATGCTTATTAGCTGGCTATCTCACCTGAAAGAAACAATCAATGGAATGTAAAATGGGGGTATTCTACAAGACAAATGACTTGGTTTCTCAAAAGGAAATAAATGTATAGAAAAATGAAATGAAGTTTTGTTTTGCAAGAGACTTATAAGACAAAAAGCAATTGCAATGTGTGGCATATTTGGATCCTGATTTAAACCAATGGATTCTTTAAAAAAAAGACAATTTTGAGACAAACAAGCACATTTATTTTGGGTAGTGGACGACAAAGAAATATCGCAAATTTCTTGGGTGTGATAATGACAAGCTACAATTTAATACTAAAAAAACTGTAAAAAATAAAACAGAAATGTTTAGAGATCTATAATAAAATATTTCTGGTGGAAAAGGCATGATGTCTAGGATTTGCTTTAAATATCTAGTCCAAGATGAAAAATAAATGAATAAAAGTAGAAGAAGGGAGGAAGATGAAAAAATTTTGAAAAAAATTAGTTGAGTATTCTTGAGGCTGGCAGCTGAATCCATTAAGTTATTTACTCTCTTCTTTTGTATGTGCTTTCAGTTTTCCATAATAATAGTAAAATTTATATATACATGCCTTCGACTGAACTAACATGGGATTGAAAGAAATAGGATCTTTCCTTATCTTATAGTATCTAAAAATCTGTTTCAGTCACAACTTCACATTTTTACTATTTTTCTCTATTTGTTACTGGGGGTTTTTATGAATGATTTATTTTTCTTTCTAGGTACTTAAGAATAACAATGTCAATAGTAGATATCGACAAGGCAATTTCGTCCATCTGACAAAGATATGCGGATGCCTACTCTGTTCTATAAACTGCCAAAAGCCGGAAATTATAGTTTGTATAAAGTATAAACTCTTCATGGGTTTTATTTCTTTTGGTACTTCTACTTGTGAATGCCAGCAACAACCAACAAAATTGGATTGCTGGCACTTTTTGCTTTATTTATGATTCCTTAAATTCACTTCAAATTCCACTTCACGACCGCTCATATCTGATGTCTTGCCATTTACACACTGCATGATGATTTTAAATGCTACTCTCAAAATCTAGAGCCTTATACTGTTTCTCCAACACTAACCTTGAATTCTTCCAACCCAATAAAATTGATTTAACATAAAATCAACTAATCTTCTCGGTCCCTGGTACTTCTCACTAAGTTTGCTTAACTCCTGTGAACAGAAATCAGGAAGCCTTCCTATTCATAAATAATGGTTTAAATCTACATAGTTTTTCTGAGGAGAGAATCAACAAATGCAAATTCCTATAAAGCTTGAAAGCACCATTTGATATACATTTTATAATAGTATGACCATGTTATATCGCTTAATGAGTCCAGAAATCTGTTTTTAAGATGATGATCTACAACATAAGAAGTGAACTAATAATAATTACCAAAGAAATACTATTATGAAATTTGCAATATATAGAGAATAACATCATATGTGAAAAGGCTGAACTTCTCTTGGCAATGTAGGTACACTTTAGTTTATCTATGTCATAAAATAACAATCAAATTCTCAATTATTTTATCAGTTACAGATATCCATGCATAGGAACTCATACTGGCTCGTATAATTAAGTTATAGGTAAAATTCAATCACCTGCAAATTTATTTGGTTCGCTTCTGCCTCCAAGTTAGAAACGCAGCAAACATCACCTGCTTTGACATCAACAAAAGTTAGAAATGCAGAAAACATCACCTGCTTCGACATCAACAAACTCCATTAGCCTTTCCGTTACATGGTGGTGCCACTCAATACAAATCTGCTTGCTATGGCTCACCCATTCTGTGATTTATCATAAAAGTCAACCAGACTCCATAATTCCTTACTTGCCACTTGAGAAAGCTCTGTTTAAAATATTAGTAAACCTAATATTAAATACTAGTAGTTCTATTTATCTATATTGCATTCAGGTTTATGCCCAAACGCCAAATCCTGACAAAAGACTTCAGTGATGACTTGATCTAAAATAGCATATTTTTTGGTAAAATTATTAAACAATTACCCACTTTCTTTGATTTATGTTTCCACAAATCACTTGTATGACATCGTGTTATATAACCTAACATTTATTTGTTTATCACCTCTGTTCTCCACTAGAGAAAGGTCATTCATCAAGGGAAGGGGCTTTTTCAGCTTTTTGAACTGTTCTATCTCCTTTATCACAAAAGTGACTGGTGCATAGTAGGGCCTGTAAAAACATTTGTTGAATGAACAAATGAAGGAACCACTGAAGAGAGAGAAAATTCTGTCTGCTAACTTTGGCTGACTCTATGATATAAAAATCTGCTTTGATTTTGTTGATCACAGTTTAAGATCAGAGATTATCCTTGGGAAAATAAGAAGTACTCCCACAAAAGGAAAAGCATAAATTATATTGAGAAAGAGAGCAAAACCTGATCTTTAACTAAATATAGTAACAGAGAAAGAATTTGAAGAGTGGGAGGATACATAATATCATTGGCAGATATTCATACACATATAGAGAAGTGAAATAGAATAGGTAGCATATTCACAATTAAAAATGAAATTTCTTCTTATGAAGAATCCCTTCAAACATTATAATGCAAATAATCAATTAACCTTAATTATATTGAATATTAAAATGACAAAAACCAGAGGTATCACGTACCAGAAAGACAGATCTTGGCACTATCAGTGTATAGCTTGGTCAAGTGACGTAATTTTCTAAGTTTCACTTTATTTGTTAACAAATCAAGAATATAACATGACTGTAGAAATGATTAAATGGGAAAATTCACAGAAAACCGTTGTAAAAGAGACTGGTGGCTACTGTCCAAAATCAGTGGTCTCCACCCATTACTGGACACACAGTTAGCCTACATTCCCAACTTCTCTTATTTAGATGTGGCTGTGTGACTAGATCCTACCCAATAGAACATCAGCCCAAGTGAGGAGCTCCACTTCCGGATCTGGTTCATAAACTTCCCATGCACTCTCTTATTCTTCCATCTTGCTGGAGAGAAAATGACATGAGCCCTAGGGTAACTTTGGAAGCCATCTGTGGAAGATGGCAGGTCCTCTGTCAGCCTGGATCCCTGAATGGCCACATGGAGGAAGGCAGTCCTCAGACCTGTTCACTTACTCACTACTATAATGTGAACAAGGGGCCGGCCCCGTGGCTTAGCGGTTAAGTGCGCTCGCTCGGCTGCTGGCGGCCCCGGGTCGAATTTGGGCGCGCACCGACACAGCGCTTCTCGGGCCATGCTGAGGCCATGTCCCACATACAGCAACTAGAAGGATGTGCAACTATGACATACAACTATCTACTGGGGCTTTGGGGAAAAAAAAAAAAAAGGAGGAGGATTGGCAATGGATGTTAGCTCAGAGCCAGTTTCCTCAGCAAAAAGAGGAGGATTAGCATGGATGTTAGCTCAGGGCTGATCTTCCTCAAAAAATAAATAAATAAATAAATAATGTGAGCAAGAAATAAACTTAAAATGTTTTTAGTTCAACTTATCTTTGGGATTTTTTTTTAGCAGATAGTAAATCTTCTTAACATAAAACTTATAAAAATATGATGTATTGACTATAATAACTACTAGTCTGCTATTAGTGTTATTTTAGCACCTATTGTATGCCAGAACACATCACATTTTTTATTAAATTGTCTAAATAACTAGTCAGTCATGATTTATTTCGTGAGCAGAGATAACATCATGAAAATCTCTGCAAATAGCAATATCAATTTCCAGATACTGTCAAAACGTCTTGTTTTATATAACATTTTTTCCCACAATAAGTTTATGATGAAAATGAAAATTGCCATTGATATATGAATTTTCTATAATTAGCTAGAATTACGTAATTAGCTTTACTTGTTAGTTAACTGATTTATTATTAAACAACAACTTCAGGTTCCACGCCATTCGAGTTCCTGGCAGAGCAAAGATTCACTTAATTTAAAGCCATGGTAGAATAGATTTAAAATGAATGAAAAAGGTAAATTACTATTGTAGGCATCCATTATAAGTTAATAACCAGCTATACAAATGAACTATAAAGTTTTACACTAATTATTAGTTACATTCATGATGGGAGGAGACTAGCAGATACTAACTCTGTTTGCATTGTTTGTTTAAAACCACTTCGGTCGCTTATCCAACTGAGCCTTCACAATCTCATTTTCCTCCACATATATTTACAGATTGTAAGATATAAACTCATTTTATTTTTTATTCTAGAAAATATGAATGAAAATAATCTTTAAATAGAATAAAATAAAAAAGAGCGTGAACAGTCCTAAGACTTACATAAAAACCTATGGGCAGGAGGAAATGGGGATCAGACAGCACTGCAGCATTTACTTAATAAGTGAATTTTTGTTTTCTGAAAATAAGCTCAGTCTTCAATACCTAAGGAAATGGAAACACTGCAAGCAATTTATTTTATGCAAGAATACTGCACTAATTCAAGTAAAGTCACCCTCAGTCTTTTGCAAGATTGTCAGATGGTGTTGTGTCCTTGAAATAGCTGCAGAGGCTCAAAGTTGTAGGTTGATAACAAGTTTGTCAATCAGCATTAGCGATAGTAAATATATTTAGAGCAAAATGAAATTGTGGATATTCAATTATATAGCAATCAACGTTGTTGATTTGTTTTAATACTCGAAAGACAGCCCCCACTTTCACAGATTAACAACACACCATCTGTATCCAGGCTTGACACTAATTGCCAGTAGAACAAACATTAAAGCTCATTTTCCAAACCTGCAAACTGCAAGTTGTAATCAAATTCAAGGCGGTCATTTTCTTGAAACTTTTACACCATCCTATACGTAAGGTAAACTCAAGACATAATTTTTTCCTTGGAGTTTTCTGCCTTAGAATTTTGAACTGCAGTTGATTATAAACATTATATTGCATTTTTGTTTTGAATTGTCTCAATTTTTTGTGTATGTGTATGCATGTGCTAGCATTCTTCCAAATACATCAAGAAAGAACTCATACATGGTTCTCTCATTAATAGTTATTCCTAATTATCCCTTTATTTCCGTGAATAACCTTCAATTTCCACATGACTACTCAGGTGGCAAAATGAACTGTTTCCTTATATTTCTGTTGTGAGGAAGCTGCATTTCAACAGAATAGAAAAATATACGTTACCGTGTGCAACTGTTGAGGAAGAATGGGGATATTATTTTAAAAATCAAGCCTAAACAATGGACTAAGGGAGCCTAGGGGGACAGACTAAGTCTCATCACCTGAGTTTCCAGGCAGATTTGGGATAGTAGAAGCCATCTTTAGCCAGGGCTAGTGTTACCTATAGTAAGAGTAATAATCATCTTTTTGTTGTTGTTAACGTGGTGGATTCACTTCTGACTCCTAGCCACCCTGTGTTCAGCAGAGCAGAACCCTGCGCAGTCTTTTTGTGCCGTCCTCTCAGCTGCCAGCGCTGTCAATGCTCCACTGCTATTCATAGGGTTTTCATGGCCAATTTTTCAGGAGTGGGTGGCCAGATCCTTCTAATAATCATCTACTGAGTGCTAAATAAAGGCAAAGGATGACTCAAATCTTAGAAGAAGAGGAGGCGGAGTCAAGATGGCGGCGTAGGCAGACTCTGAACTCACCTCCTCCCGTGGACACAGCCAATTTACAACTACTCGTGGAAAAATTACCCCTGAGACAGAACTGAAAACTGGATGAGAGGAACTCCTGCAACAACGGACAATCCTAACTGGGGTGGAAGAGGCAGAGACTCCCATCTGGAGAGGAAAAACGCCGCCTTCACAAGCCGCCAGCTTCACGGCCGCCGGGAGCAGCTCACAGGTACGCAGCCTCCCTGGAGGCGCGGGGCCCTGAGCCGGGGAGCGCCCCCGCTGTGGGCATTTTGTGGACCCAGCACAATCGACACCAGTGGCATAATATCTGACCTTGCCTGCTACTAAAGCATTGAGGAGCACCCCCAGAAAACCCGGTTCACAAAGAAACTAAAACTGGCTCTTAAAGGGCCCGCACACAAACTCACCCGTGCCAGAAAGCATCCTAAAATCACCAGAAAGAAAGGTGCACACTGCTTTGGTGACAAGAGACTCACCTAATAGGCCCTGAGTGCATCTCGGTGAGGGGTGAGACCTCTCCAGGGACTGGGACATTGGCGGCGGCCATTGTTGTGGCCTGGTGTGAGCGTGCTGACACAGACGCCATTGGAGTTCTCCCTGAGGCCTGCTAGCCCAGGGTCTGCTCCACCCGCTAGAGCACCGATTTAATCCAGCTCAGCCAAGGCAGGCAGCCCACCCTAGAGACTGGCCCCACCTAACAACAAGCCCTCAGGCAACGTGTGGGCCTGCATAGATTGGTGACTGGATTTTCTGCAGCCTGGCAACTGAGCTGACTTGAGCGGGGCAGGGTGTGCACAAGGAGCGGGTGGAGAGTGTGGGGTGGTGGCGGAGTGTGTGGGGCTCCCGCCGTGGAGAGACTGGGTCCGCTTGGGGAGGTCGGGGCGCTCACACGGGGCAGGACTGTGTTGACTGTGTGTGTGGACCTCTGGGCGGCAGGGCTTGTCAGCTGCAGAAGACTTGTGCTTCTCAAAGACCCACATAGGAGGTTTGCCCCACCTTCCAAAGCCTGAAACAATTGGGTGCTCCTGTGCCTGAGGCCAGCCCCACCCAGCTGCAATCCTCAGAGAGCTGACAAGAGACCTAATAGGCTAGAGGTTTACAGCAATTCTAAGGCCCTGAGCCTAACAACCTGCCACACTGGGGGCCTACTCACTTAAAAGAAATACTACAACACAAATGTGGTATTAGAACTTACAGCCAACTCTGCTGGGGCTCCCCACACCTGATAAAGAGACTGAAGGGCCCACAACAACTACAAGCAGCTGAGCATTACAACAGCTGGCCAGGAGCATAACTCAGCCTCCCTGGGCGCCTATAGGGAGAGCTAACAGGCCACAATAGAAGGACACACGTAGCCCACATAGGGGCCACCCCTGGAACATTGAGAACTGAGGGAAGCACACTGGAAGCCTCCTAAGCCATCACTTACATAAGGTCACCTATCCAAGAGCAGGAGACGTAGCTGACCTACCTAATACGTAGACACAAGCACAGGGAAAGAGGCAAAATGAGGAGGCAAAAGAATACATTCCAAGTAAGGGAACAGGACAAAACCCCAGAAAAGGAACTAAGTGAAACAGAAATGAGCAACCTACCTGACAGAGAGTTCAAACTAAGAGTGTTAAGGATGCTCACTGATCTGGGGAGAAGAATAGATGAACTCAGTGAGAATGTCAACAAAGAAATAGAAGATATAAAAAAGAACCAATCAGAAATGAAGAATACAATACTGGAAATGAAAAACTCATTAGAGGGACTCAAAAGCAGAGTAGAGGATACAGAAGAACGGATCAGTGAGCTGGAAGAAAGACTAGAAGAAATTACCCAAGGTGAACAGGTAAAAGAGAAAAGAATTAAAGAGTGAGGACAGTCTAAGGGACCTCTGGGACAACATCAAACGCACTAACATCCGTGTTATAGGTGTCCCGGAAGGAGAAGAGCGAGACAAGGGGGCAGAGAATCTATTTCAAGAAATAATAGATGAAAACTTCCCTAACCTAAGGAAGGAAACAGACATCCAGGTACAGGAGGCACAGAGAGCCCCAAACAAGATAAACCCAAAGAGGCCCACACCAAGACACATCATAATCAAAATGTCCAGAATTAAAGATAAAGAGAGAATCCTAAAAGCCGCAAGAGAATGTCAAGTTACACACAAAGGAAACCCCATAAGGCTATCAGCTGACTTCTCAGCAGAAACCTTACAGGCTAGAAGAGAATGGCACGATATATTTAAAGTGCTAAAAGGAAAAAACTTACAGCCAAGAATACTCTACCCGGCAAGGTTATCGTTCAAAATGGAAGGAGAGATCAAAATTTTCCCAGATAAGCAAAAATTAAAGGAGTTTGTCACCAAGAAACCAGTGTTACAAGAAATGTTAAAGGGACTGATTTAAGGGGAAAGAGAAGACCACAAATAGGAAAAATTATCTATTTCCACGATTAGAACGTAATGGATACAAATGCACAAAAAGAGGTTAGATATGATATCAAAAACATAAAAGGAGGGAGGAGGGTAGTTAAAGAGTACAGCTTTCAGACAGAGGTCAAACTAAAGTGACCATCAATTCTGTATAGAAGAAGTAAGGAACAGAGAAGGACTACTTAAACACTGAGGAAAAAAAAATAAAAAAGTTAAAAAATGGCAGTAAGTACATACTTATCAATAGCTACTTTAAACGTCAATA
The DNA here is from genome assembly GCF_057802395.1 of Ceratotherium simum simum. Lineage (NCBI taxonomy): Eukaryota > Metazoa > Chordata > Mammalia > Perissodactyla > Rhinocerotidae > Ceratotherium > Ceratotherium simum. Next base: position 17,551,980 of record NC_141917.1, on the reverse strand, counting down.
GACTAAATGCCCCAATTAAAAGGCATAGGGTGGCTGACTGGATAAAAAAACAAGACCCATATATATGCTGCATACAAGAGACACACTTCAGACCTAAAGACACTCACAAACTGAAAGTGAAGGGATGGAAAAAGATACTGCATGCAAATGGCAATGAAAAGAAAGCTGGGGTAGCAGTACTCATATCAGACAAAATAGACTTTAAAACAAAAACTGTAAAAAGAGACAAAGAAGGGCATTACATAATGATCAAGGGAACAATCCAACAAGAGGATATAACACTTGTAAATATCTACGCACCCAATGTAGGTGCACCTAAATATATAAAGCAATTATTAACAGACATAAAAACAGAAATAGACAGTAACACAATAATAGTAGGGGACTTTAACACTCCACTTACACCAACAGATAGATCATCCAAACAGAAGATCAATAAGGAAACATTGGCCTTAAACGACACCTTAGAACAGATGGACCTAGTAGATATATACAGAGCATTCCATCCAAAAACCGAAGAATACACGTTCTTTTCAAATGCACATGGAACATTCTCCAAGATTGATCACATATTAGGCCACAAAACAAGTCTCCATAAATTTAAGAAGATTGAAATAATACCAAGCATCTTTTCTGACCACAACGGTATGAAACTAGAAATCAACTATAGGAAGAAAATCAGAAAAGCCACAAATACATGGAGATTAAACAAAATGCTACTGAACAACGACTGGGTTAACGAAGAAATCAAAGAAGAAATCAAAAAATACCTGGAGACAAATGAAAATGAAAATACGACATGCCAGAATTTATGGGATACAGCAAAAGCGGTTCTAAGAGGGAAGTTTATAGCAATACAGGCCTATCTCAACAAACAAGAAAAATCTCAAACAATCTAAAAATGCACCTAAAGGAACTGGAAAAAGAAGAACAAACAAAGCCCAAACTCAGTAGAACAAGGGAAATAATAAAAAACAGAGCAGAAATTAATGAACTAGAGACCAAAACACAATAGAAAAAATTAATAAAACCAAGAGCTGGTTCTTTGAAAAGATCAACAAAATAGACAAACCTTTAGCTAGACTCACCAAGAAAAAAGAGAGAAGGCACAAATAAGTAAAATCAGAAATGAAAGAGGAGAGGTTACAACAGACACCTCAGAAATACAAAAGATTATAAGAGAATACTATGAAAAACTATATGCCAACCAATTCGACAATCTGGAAGAAATGGATAAATTCTTAGAATCATACAACCTTCCAAAACTGGATCAAGAAGAAGTGGAGAATTTGAATAGACCAATCACCAGTAAGGAGATCGAAACAGTAATCAAAACCTCCCCAAAAATAAAAGTCCAGGACCAGACGGCTTCCTGGTGAATTCTACCAAACATTCAAAGAAGACTTAATACCTATCCTTCTCAAACTCTTCCAAAAATTGAGGAGGGGGAAGCTCCTAACTCATTCTACGAAGCTGACATTACCCTGATACCAAAACCAGACAAGGACAACACAAAAAAAGAAAATTACAGGCCAATATCACTGACGAACATCGATGCAAAAATCCTCAACAAAATACTAGCAAATCGCATACAACAATACGTTAAAAAGATTATACACCATGATCAAGTGGGATTTATTCCAGGGATGCAGGATGGTTTAACATTCGCAAATCAATCAACGTAATACACCACATTAATAAAATGAAGAACAAAAATCACATGATCATCTCAATAGATGCAGAGAAAGCATTTGACAAGATCCAGCATCCATTTATGATAAAAACTCTGAATAAAATGGGTATAGAAGGAAAGTACCTCAACATAATAAAGACCATATATGAGAAACCCACAGCTAATATCATCCTCAATGGTGAAAAACTGAAAGCTATCCCTCTAAGAACGGGAACCAGACAAGGATGCCCACTGTCACCACTCCTATTTAACATAGTATTGGAAGTCCTAGCCAGAGCAATCAGGCAAGAGAAAGAAATAAAAGGGATCCAAATTGGAAAGGAAGAAGTGAAACTGTCACTATTTGCAGATGACATGATTTTATATATAGAAAACCCTAAAGAATCCACCAGAAAACTTTTAGAAGTAATAAACGAATATGGTAAAGTTGCAGGATACAAAATCAACATACAAAAATCAGTCGCATTTCTGTACACTAACAACGAAGTAGCAGAAAGAGAAATTAAGAATACCATCCCATTTACAATTGCAACAAAAAGAATAAAATACCTAGGAATAAATTTAACCAAAGAGGTGAAAGATCTGTACACCGAAAACTATAAAACATTTCTGAAAGAAATTGAAGAAGACACACAGAAATGGAAAGATATTCTGTGCTCTTGGATTGGAAGAATTAACATAGTTAAGATGTCCATACTTCCTAAAGCCATCTATAGATTCAATGCAATCCCTATCAAAGTTCCAACAACATTTTTCACAGAAATAGAACAAAGAATCCTAAAATTCATATGGAACAACAAAAGACCCCGAATAGCTAAAGGAATCCTGAGAAAAAAGAACAAGGCTGGAGGTATCACACTCCTGATATCAAAATATACTACAAAGCTATAGTAACCAAAACAGCATGGTACTGGCACAAAAACAGACACACAGATCAATGGAATAGAATCGAAAGCCCAGAAATAAACCCACACATCTATGGACAGCTAATCTTTGACAAAGGAGCCAAGAACATACAATGGGGAAAAGAAAGTCTCTTCAACAAATGGTGTTGGGAAAACTGGATAGCCATATGCAAAAAAATGAAAGTAGATCCTTACCTTACACCATACACAAAAATTAACTCCAAATGGATTAAAGACTTGAATGTAAGACCTGAAACTGTGAAAGTTCTAGAAGAAAACATAGGCAGTACGCTCTTCGACATTGGTCTTAGCAACATCTTTTCTAACACCACATCTGACCGGGCAAGAGAAACAATAGAAAAAATAAACAAATGGGACTACATCAAACTAAAAAGCTTCTGCACAGCAAAGGAAACCATCAACAAAACGAAAAGACAACCTAACAATTGGGAGAAGATATTTGCAAACCATACATCTGATAAGGGCTTAATCTCCAAAATATATAAAGAACTCATGCATCTCAACAAAAAAACTACCAACCCAATTAAAAAATGGGCAAAAGACCTGAACAGACATTTCTCCAAAGAAGATATACAGATGGCCAACAGACACATGAAAAGATGTTCAAAATCACTAACTATTAGGGAAATGCAAATCAAAACTACAATGAGATATCACCTCACGCCTGTCAGAATGGCTATAATTAACAAGACAGGAAACAACATGTGTTGGAGAGGATGTGGAGAGAAGGAAACTCTCATACACTGCTGGTGGGAGTGCAAACTGGTGCAGCCACTATGGAAAACAGTATGGAGATTCCTCAAAAAATCAAGGATAGAACTACCATATGATCCAGCTATTCCACTGTTGGGTATTTATCCAAAGAACTTGAAAACACCAATTTGCAAAGGTACATGCACCCCTGTGTTCATTGCAGCCTTATTCACAATAGCCAAGACTTGGAAGCAACCTAAGTGCCCATCAAGGGACGAATGGATAAAGAAGATGTGGTATATATACACAATGGAATACTACTCAGCCATAAGAAACGACGAAATCCAGCCATTTGTGACAACATGGATGGACATTGAGGGTATAATGCGAAGTGAAATAAGTCAGAGGGAGAAGGCCAAATACCGTATGATTTCCTTCATTAAGTAGTAGATAATAACAACAATAAACAAACACATAGGGACAGAGATTGGATTGGTGGTTACCAGAGGGGAAGGGGGGAGGGGGGAGGGTGAAAGGGATAATTCGGTACATGTGTTTGGTGATGGGTTGTAATTAGTATTTTGGTGGTGAACATGATGTAGTCCATGCAGAAATAGAAGTACAATGATGTACACCTGAAATTTTTACAATGTTATAAACCAATGTTACTGCAATAAAAAAAAAAAAAAAAAATCTTAGAAGAAGAAAGAAATCTTGCAGGGAAAAGAAAAAGAGAGAATATTGAAGTTCTAGGCCATTGGAATAGAAAAGTCCCAAGTTATAAAACTAGAAATTACTGAGAAAGAAACCAAGTGCCCAAGATGGGATGGAAAGCTACTGTCATATTACTTTTTGACTCTCTGCTTTCCATTTTCTGGGATGATTGCAGTGTCTTGAATCTGGATTTGGAAGAACTCCAGGCAGAAACTAGTTTGCAGCATACTCCCTGGACTTTCTCATTTGATCAGAATGACTGATTATAGTTAAAGATTTATATCACTTACTCAACATTCATTTTAAAAATTTAAATGGGGAATGATAGTTAAAAGGGATTCACTTGCTGTAAATTAATTTGATCCACTTAAATTTCTACCAAGGCATAAATTAGAGATATAACGTGTATGGCCATTTAATTTAAAATAAAGAGAGAAGTGGTAAGGAGAGAAAGGTAATTTGGAAGTCTAAGACATTTCAAGGGAGAGAATAAGCTTAAAAGAGTCAGGACAGAGAATCTGGGGTAACATGGCTCATAGTATAGTTTTAGAGACTTCAATAAAGAAATAGAAGGACATTAAATACAAAGTCAATAAATACCCCAAAATGCATTTGTTCTCTTGAAATTTTGCCTAAAATGCAAATTGAAAAGTCTTACACTCCCAGAAATCAAGTCTTATCAATCTTCCTTTGACAAGTATAATATTAAAGAGAGAGTGATTCTGCATGTCCAGGGAGCTATGACCATCTTGCCACCTTGAGGAGCATTGGCAGTTGTGTGAGAAGGAAGCTAATGATCATTTGATGGTTTGGAACAGTCTTTACCCCAGCCTTCCATTTGGAGATTTCAGATGGTCTTGTATGTAATCTAAATTGAATATAAATTATGCTAAGTGTATATTAGGATGGAAGAATCTAGCATGAATCAAAACTGGGTCAATTCCTAAGATTTAGAATTGATCTAAACAGATTTGTGAACTGATTGAGTGGGGTTTGAAATTTCAATGTTGTTGAGAAACTGAAAATTTTCTTCAAGTAAAAGTCCTCCTAAAAAATAACTACATAAAGCATTGTAAGTTTGCCGAATAACAATTAGTTTTTGTGTGAACAGAGAGACATTTTGAGTAGGATATGTTGTTTGGCAACTCAGTCTGTCCCTAAATTCCTCCCATTGTCAGAGAAGGGCAGAGAAAAAGAGAGGCAGCACTATTGGTAAAAATACAAAGAGATTTTTTTTTACAAATTTTCTTTTATGCAGTGTTGCTTTGTTAGCTCTCTAAAAAAGATCTAATTTGAACAATGCTAATTCAAGATAGAAAAGCAGCATTCTATCCCAGTTTATTGTTTGCAGTTCAAACAATACTGCAATATCTTGGCATTTCTAGGGCCCCAGTTTCTTGGAAAACATGTAAGAGAACCTAGCAGAAGAAATTAGAGACAACAGAATTTGAAAGTGATGGAGCACCTGGAGGATACAAAGGTGTCCAGTGGAGGAAAGTTGGACAGGTAAGGTAGAAATGCTCACAGAATGTATATGGTAACTCACCAGACGTGTGAGTGAATCTATCTGAAATATTTGAGTATTTCTCAGAAATGCAATGAGATTTATGTCAGAAATACCAAGAGGACCAAGAAGCAGATTTCGTGGAGGGAATGTGCCACTCAGGACTTCACCAAGATGGTGGCATAGGAAACCCCAGCCTCTGTCCCCCGATGGAGATCAACAATTAGTTATCAATGAACAAAAACAGCTCTGAGAGAGCTCTGGCATCCACTTAAGAAACTTCAGTGACACAGTGAAACAAAACACCTGAGAATAACTGCAACAAAAGAGAAGGAAACCAGCTTCATTCTGCCTGCAATCATCTCATCTCCCAAGCCGCCATTGCTCAGTGCCAAGAGGGAGCTCCCCAGCTGGAAAGAGTTCCCCTCACTGGGAAAAGAAGAGCAGGGTGATTGACTACCTTCCCCAGCTTTTTGGGGCACAACACAGAGGTCACACTTTGATTTCACCCCCCCAGACCTGCATAGCTGAGATGGCTGGGAACAAGGAAGAAAAGCAGGACTCCACAAAGGGAATACAGTATACTTCCACTAGCTGGCCCCAAAGGAATGGAGATCCAGGAATTACCAGACAGAGAATTCAAATTAATTGTTCTAAAGATGCTCAGCAATTTCACTTCTGTGCATATATCCAAAGGACATGAAATCAGAATTTTGAAGAGATATGTGTACTCCCATGTTCATTGCAGCATTGTTCACAATAGACAAGATATGGAGATAAACTAAGTGCCCATCAATGGAATAGTATTCAGCCATGAGAAAGAAGGAAATCCTGCCATTTACAACAACACAGATAGACCTTGAGGGCATTATGCCAAGTGAATTCAGTCAGACAAGAAAGACAAATGCTGTATGATATCACTTATGTGTGGAATCTAAAAATGCCAGTCTTGTAGAAACGGAGAGTCGAATGGTGATATCCAGGGGCTGTGGGGTGGGGGAAAAGGGGAAACATCGGCCGAAGAGTACATATTTTAAACAAAAAACAACTACTGAATAGAAGCACTTCTTGGGTCACTGGGTCTCAGAAAAAGAACCAGGAAATACATATTATATGAAAGTCATGAGACTTAATCTCAAACTAATCCAAGGGACATTTTAAATGGTGAAATTATTCATTTATCAATAACAAGTGTGCAAACCTCTCTGTTGCAAATTTTTTGTGTCATGTGGAGTTGAAAATTTTTAGTTCCAATTCCGTTATCATTATGTTATCTTTGTTACATCTCTCAACCTCTGTGTTTTTTTATGACAAAAGTAAAGTGATTGAAGAAAATAACTTCTAATATCCATTACAATGTTTTATTATTTGTATTTATTACTTAGATCAATAAAAGCATTGAGATTCATTTTAAGAATGGGATTACTTTTTTGTCGATAATCTATTAATCAGATTCCAATTAATGATGATTTTCCTAGAATTAAAAGTTGTAGTAGAAGAAAATTGGGCTACATAATTACTTGTGTCAGAGGAATATCCCAGAAAATGTGTTTGTATGTGTGTTAATGAAACCTGATGTATATTTTCTTTTTTTTTTTACTAAATCATTATTTTATTTATTTATTTATTTTTTTAATTTTTTGTTTATTGCAGTAACATTGGTTTATAACATTGTAAAAATTTCAGGTGTACATCATTATACTTCTATTTCTGCGTAGATTACATCATGTTCACCACCAAAATAAGTCAGAGGGAGGTCAAATACTGTATGATTTCCTTCATTAAGTAGTAGATAATAACAACAATAAACAAACACATAGGGACAGAGATTGGATTGGTGGTTACCAGTGGGGAAGGGGGGAGGGAGGAGTGTGAAAGGGATAATCCGGTGCATGTGTGTGTTGATGTATATTTTCAATTGTCTGTCCAACAATACATTGATAAATGGTGGGTTAAACAACCTCATTGTCCAAAGACAAAAACAACATGGATAATTAAGCCAGTGAAGTAAGATCATGTGCTTAGCTGTTTGGAAATTTTATATGAAAGGGACAAAGGAAGATTCAATTTTATATAAAAAGGAAAAATCACCATCAACACACATTCCCTAGACTAAACAGAGTTTCCCTGACAAGAGAGAAATTTATAAACACAAGAGATTAAATTATTCTTTTGTATAATGATTCTGGAAAATGCAACTTGATTAATTAAACTCAATTAATCTTTGACGATGCATTTTATTCTCTAGTTCTCCAAATAGAATTCTCATAATGGCATGCATTTTCCTAAATAAAATTCAGAAACGAGTGAATATTTTTTCAACACTTACTTAAATCGACTTTTCACTAGAAATACCCCTTTCACCTCAAACATGTCATAAATTTCAAAAGTTTTTTTGAGGAATTTATGGATTTTCCTTAAAACGAATGACATATATAGGTATGCTTCAAAAATTTAGTTACATATGTGATTTCTATGACCAGGGCTTACCATATTTCTCTTATTCAGTCATTCTTTTATTTGGTACAGAAGATAATATATAAGCTATGTGCAAAGCCTAATTTCTTTGTAATTTTGGCCACAGAATTTCAGAGTAGACAAAGCTTGGCTCAATTATTGAAAATTTCAATGACTTCTGGTAGCTGCAGGTTTCAAGGACATGTATGTTCAGGAAGATATCACATTTAATAAAACACAGACTCATCATTTCAGGATCAGCTAGTCTGGCATTCGTGTTGGCAATTGCGTCACTAAACATCTGTGATGACATCTCACCAGAGTAACTATTGACTGTGATGGCCTACCATCATCATGATTGTCTCTGTCAGTCAAGGTGTTGACCTTTACAGGGCAGAGCTTGGTAACCACTTAGCACCACCAGGTTACAAACCAGTCAGTGAGGTCACACATGGGTTTATGCAAGCTACACATGATTTATTGCAAAAATCACACACTGAAATGCCTTGCAGAGGCAAGTTAGGTAACATAAAAGAGGGAAAGTGGCTAGCAGTGGCATCACAATATGCCATAACTTAGTAAGTTGGTGTAATAACATAGAAATATTCTTCTGTTAAACTAAAATATAATACTCTTTTATTTTTTCCTTAAAAAGCATGGCTCTCTTGTTTACTCTTACTTTTTTATTTTTAACAGTGAATGACAACAGACAAGAAATATTTCCCTTTCCTTTTAATGCTACTCAGATGCTGCTGTTTTATCACATAGTGAGTAATTCAAACTCAGCGTTTAAATGAACATCTGACTTATGTGAAATCTCAGAGTTTTTAAATGTTGGTAAATAATTCACTTTTTAACACTGCACTAATTCTCTGAGCAAAACAAAATATAATTTTGTGGCCCCTACTTTAAGACTTTTGTTCTACTAAATTTGCTGATTTTTAAGATAAAACTAACCAAACAAAAATAATGTAATTTAGTCCCATCAATCTTACCATTTATCCATTATGTTATATGCCAGTTTATTCCTTTGTGACAAATGTTGACAAATTTTGCAGAGTCATTAGTTCGTTAATGTCAAAACTTGGAATTCTTTTAAAATTCTTAAACAGTTTTCTGAAAAAAAATTCTTAAAAATGGTTTTCGGAATTCTTTAAAAGTTTAAGTATATACAAAGCAATAGTAATCAAAACAGCATGGTACTGGTACAAAAACAGACACATAGATCAATGGAACAGAATTGAAGGCCCAGAAATAAAACCACACATATACGGACAGCTAATTTTTGACAAAGGAGCTAAGAACATACAGTGGAGAAAGGAAAGTCTCTTCAATAAATGGTGCTGGGAAAACTGGACAGCCACATGCAAAAGAATGAAAGTTGACCATCTGCTATCGCTATTCACTAAAATTAACTCAAAATGGATCAAAGACTTGAAAGTGAGACCTGAAACTAGAAAACTCATAGAAGAAAATATAGGCAACACACTATTGGACATTGGTCATAAAGGAATCTTTTTGGATGCCATGCCTACTCAGACTAGGGAAACTAAAGAAAAAATAAGAAAGTGGGACTTTATCAGATTAAAGAGCTTCTACAAGACAAACGAAACCAGAATCAAAATGAACAGACAACCCACCAGCTGGGAGAAAATATTTGCAAAGCATATATCTGACAAGGAGTTAATCTCCATAATATATAAAGAACTCACACAACTGAACGACAAAAAAACAAACAACCCGGTCAAAAAATGGGCAGAAGAAATGAACAGACACTTCTCCAAGGAAGATATACAGATGGCCAATAGGCACATGAAAAGATGTTCAACATCACTAATCATCAGGGAAATCAAATCCACACTAAGATATCACCTCATGCCCGTTAGAATGGCTATAATCACCAAGACAAAAAACAACAAATGTTGGAGAGGATGTGGAGAAATAGATCCCTCATACACAGCTGGTGGGAATGCAAACTGGTGCAGTCTCTATGGAAAATGGTATGGAGATTCCTCAAAGAATTCAAAATAGAAATACCCTATGATCCAGCTATCCCACTACTGGGAATCTATCCAATGAACCTGAAATCAATAATCCAAAGAGGCTTATGCACCCCTATGTTCATTGCAGCCTTATTCACTATAGCCAAGAAGTGGAAGCAACCCAAGTGTCCCTTGACTGATGATTCGATCATGAGGATGTGGTATATATATACAATGGAATACTACTCAGCCATAAAAAAGACAAAATCATCCCATTTGAAACAACATGAATGGACCTGGAGGGTATTATGTTAAGTGAAATAAGCCAGAAAGAGAAAGACAAACACCATATGATCTCACTCATATGTGGAATATAAACCAACACATGGACAGAGAAAACTGTATTGTGGTTACCAGGGGCAATGGGGGTAGAGGGTGGGCACAAGGGGTGAAGGGAGACATGTATATGGCAATGGACAAACAAAAATGTACAACCAAAAATTTCACAATGTTGTAAACTATTAAAACATCAATTAAAAAAAAAAGATCCTAACAGCACACACACACAAAAAAGTTTAAGTACATAAAAAATGTAATGATTATTTTGTAGTATCCTTACAAATAACTCAGAAGTAAATCTAGACTTTTAAAGGCTGACTTGAAAATATGAGTGGAAAGATTGTTCCCGACAGTGAAACTTTTAGATAAACCCATCATGGAGCTGAGAGTAGCTAAGCAACCACCTCAAGAGCAGAGGGCTCCCAGGCCAGCGGTACTTGCCATTAACCTGATTAAAACTATTAACACATCTAAAAAAAGAGTGTTACTCGGAAGGAGGCTTAGCGAAATACAGAAATACAAAATAGAGAGGATTGCAGTATTAAGTATCATATCAATCTATTTCACCTTTTTCCAGGAAAGTAGGTGCTTAGATACTGATCAATGAGTATATTATTACCAGTCACAATTTTAAGGCTATACCTAGTGTGATTAAAATGTATTACAGGGCAAAATTGACATGTCTGCTCATTTGATGTAACATGGCTGATCTCCATTTGGTGAGTTGGTGAAACTCAATCTCTGGCATTTTCTTGGGATCTGCTGCTGACATATGAGCTCCTATAACACAAATGTTGTTCTTCCTTAGTTTGTCGAAGGCCCAGTGGTCCCCGTGTTCTTTACCTACACCTGATACCCAACAGTGATAATCTAGCTCTCCCCGGCTGGTTGACCATCCTCCAGATTTCAACTAAAGGACCATAGGGACCGCCCTCTACTTCTCTCACCTCTGCAAACCTTGTCAGCTTGCTTCCAGCATCAGGTACCTCCCACCTCTCCCCACGGGGCAGGAAAGGACCGCGGAGTCCTTTTATAGCACATGTGCTGAGAGTGGCTGAGAAGTGCTAACCTCAACTTCCTTCTGCTGCCCCAGGTTGTTTCTGGAACACCCTACAAGGTTGTCCTCTCCCATGACCCCATGACAGAAACTGAGAGAAATGACCCTTTTCCATCTGTATTCACCTATTATATTTTCACACTAAAAAAGACTTGGTTTTCTGGTCTTCCCTACATCTGCCCACCATTTTCTTCCAGAAATCTTTCAGCCTGGTTGGAGTGGATGTCCCACTACCTTTAGATCATAAAATAATAAAAAACACTACGGTCTAGGCCACCAAGTGTGGCTCTTGATACACAAAATAAGAGCTGATAGAGTCTAAAAAAATTATTTCATCTCTGGAAAAATCTTGGATTCTAAATCCTGAATAACGTTTTGTTTTTCTGTTTATTCCTACTAAAAGAGCTCTTATTTACTACTCTTCAATCACTAGGGAGATGATCAGATTTATAAAAGTGCATAAGAAGAGAACACATTACATATTTAAAAAGTAGTACTTCCATTTCATCATTTTTGATGACTTTTGTGCTATGTACTTACTATCTACGCATGTTATTTTAAAACTCTATTTGACAATAAGTAACATTATTACGTGCTTACTGTGTGCAACTATCTGTGCAAAGCAGTACACATATTAGTTCATTTAATCTTCACTTCTATGATCCCAAGTTTACAGACTAAGAGACTATGGCTTATATGAATCACCTTGCCCTAGAATGAAGAGCTTCTAAGTGTGAAGCTGGTATTTAACGCCAATGAGTCTGACTCCAGAGCCAGCCCGTGCTGTTAACCATTATTTTATATATAACATTTATATTCACAATGATCCAACACGTATCCACTAAGTATTTCCTATGGAAAAATGCTTTGCTAGATATGTGTGCTGCAATATCTCTAAAGTTAATTTAACAGGCCTTCAAAGAGCTGTTAGTCTAAGCAGTGGTGATGAAACATATAAATAAATACATTTTTAGGCAACCCATGAATAGTCCCCAAAGAGCTATAGATACATCACAATATACATTTCTTTCCTTCTTCTTTTGATTTATGTGTTCTTCCTTCTTCCACTTCCTAATATGTTTTACATATGTGACCTGTGGAAAATTCATGACCCTTTTTCTCTTCTCTTATCAGCAGTGGGAGAGCCAGAATGTGCTGATGCAAATGTGTCCACACAATTGCAGATATCAAGATGTTCTTCTTCTGGGTATGAACAGGGGACACCATTGATATGTCCTGGACCCACATTGTCTCAAGAAAATGAACATTCAGCACCCTCTGGTCTTCTTTTCCTTTCGTTGATACTCAACCTGGGGATTGTTAGAACTGGAAGGCAGGATTTACACAGGACTATAGTGATAGGTATAGGGGCTACTGCAATAGGGTAGCAGGGCAGAGAGATTAACCTTAACTATGAATACAACAAGAAAAGTGGAAATTTATAGCCAAGGACCAGGGTGGGGGTGGGGGTGTTGGTGGATAGTAAATTACTAAGAGGAAACATCAGGGGTAAGGGGATGTTCTGGCTAAACTGAACTAACAGCATTCTTGCTGAAGGTAGAACAAGGTGATCAGACATCGACGGGGGATGATGGGGGATGAGGAATTTGGTCAGATATCAAGCGTGAGCAGATATCAAGAATGGGGGCTGTTCTGGCTAAACTGATTTAGAATTTTTGCTAAAATTGGGATCTTGAAGACATACGCAAGAATGGGGCTTAGCTGAAAAAGAGCTCAGGGAAGGCTGACTAGAGTTTAGTCAAGGAGAGAATCTTTGTTAGGATCAAAGGTCAATATGTTGGAGTGAATGAAACCTTGCTCGAGATCATTCTGGTTTGGTGATTAACAGCACATGTCTTCCCAGTTTCAAATCCTGACTGCCCCTTACCAACCTGTCACTGTGGGAAAGCTACCCAACCTCTCTATGCCAATTTCTTAATCTGTGAATAGAGATGATACCAATACTCTCTGATTAGGTCAAAAAGATGAAGATAAATCATTTATATACTGTATGCACAGTGCCTAAAATGCAGTAGGCATGTTAGTGTTATTTTGTTATTATTAGAACTAAGCAATAATAAATACCTATTTTTTGTGATGGATCCTACTATGACACATTTGTAAATGAACTGAAAAGCTATTCATATTCAGGTAAGAAAGCTTATTTAAAAAATAAACAAAGTTCCAGGGCTGGTCCTGTGGTGTAGTGGTTAAGTTTGGTGCACTCTGTTTCAGCGGCCTGGGTTCACGGGTCTGCAGATTCAGGACCCCGGGCATGGACATCCACCACTCATGAGCCATGCTGTGGCAGCGACCCACATATGAAGCAGAGGAAGATTGGCACCAGTGTTAGCTCTGGGCTAATCTTCCTCAAGCCAAAAGAGGAGGATTGGCAACAGATATTAGCTCAGGAAGAATCTTCCTTGGCAAAGCAAAAGAAAAATAAAGTTCCAATTTTGAATTAACAATTGCTAAATGATATTTTTTTCTCTGTTGTATATCATCAGCTTGCTAAACACAGATACATCAGTGCAAATTTTTCCTCCATGAAATGTTTCAAGAGATATCTAAAATATTCTTTCTTCTTGGCAACCAAAATTTGAATCAACAAAGAGTAAAAAATGTAGGTAATTGCCCTAACATGAGCTATCAAGCGGGTTGAAAATTCAATTAGCAAATGCCATTTTTAAATGTCCACAGAGGTCAGAACTAAAGTAGAAGAAAAAATAATAAACACAGAGGAGAATTGAACTGTAAGACATTTTACAAGCCTAAAATTTTCAGAGAAGTGCAGTCCTTCTAGTCCTCATTGTTTATTTTTAATAATAAGTGCCGAATCTAGCTCCTAAGATGCTACCTTTAATAAAGCAATAAAATTATAAAATACTTTCAAAATTATTCATGATGTATACCTAAGTGTTAAAACATCATCATATCATATTTGCTAGCCTATATAATTTCCAATTAATGATAAAAGCATAAGTAGACAAAAATGTTAAGGATTAATTATTCAGAAAAAATTGATTTTTGTTGAGTGAAATAAATTGTCATATGGCTTTTGCCACTTCCCAGAGTTGTTTTTCCCATGTAAATAGAAATTTGAGTGACCTTGACCTTTTGTAATCAGGGGCAAATTATGCCAGACACGCAACTGTTCCATCTGCTTCCACATTCGGTTTTAATCAGAGCTCCATTTAAATTTTTGTGTCTCGGCAATCATTGCATTGCAAGGCAAAGAAACAGCAGAAATAAATGAGATGTTGCTTTGCCCTGGCCGATTAAATCGTGATTCAAAGTAACATTCAGGTGACATTACAAGTTGTCAGAACAGCAGTGTGCCATTCGTTAGGAAAAGAAAAAAATGTGTGAAGGATGTTTATTTCCCCATCCAATATAAGTGACAAGGTTGAAATGAGAACGCTGGTGTGTCTATGAAAATATATCACCATTTAAGGAATCCTATTATTAGGCACAGGGGAAGCTCTATCTTGGAGAAGCTTCCCATACTGTGGGTAATTATCACAATCCAGCATGCTAATTGCTTTTCGATCTGCAGGCTGTGCATTCAGTGAGTCTTGTTGAGCACTGCCGGACTGCAGCTCGACTGATACTTAATGAGAGCAGCCCTTATCAAGGACAGCATTATCTCTGACTATTGAACCAATAGGAAAGCATTATCCCAGGCTTAAAGTTTGGAAACATTCTGGTCAATAGACTTTTGCTCAAATACTGTATATTTCAGAATCATTCCTAGAAGCCACCACATTCCCCAAGTCTATGAATAATCAGCATATGGAACACACGGGAAAGCGATAAGCAAGGGTCAGCCAGGGTCTTCTTTCTGTTGGAAGTTAAGGTAAATGCAGTTATGCACTACATTCTCTTTGGAACTTCACGTGTAATGAGATTTTTTCCCATGAAAGAGTGACATTTCAGACAACTGGGCCTGGATATTAAGATGTTATGAATTTAATTACTTATGTGTGTACAAGTGTGCATATGTATGTATTTCATATTTATTGTGTGTGAAACTTTGTGTTTTGTACCATGTGTGAGTCATATTTAATACAGCAATCCTACAAGTGTGGGATTCTTTCATATTTTTAGAATAAGCAAACTGATATCAAAAAAATAAAAGAAAAACAAATTTCTAAGGTCAAATAATAAGTGAAATGTCAAGGTTCAAATTAAGGCCTGTATGGTTTCAGCACTCATACCTAGTACAAATTTAAAAATTACTGTATGAACACATATACATATATGTTAAGACATCCAACAGATAGAGAATTATATAAAAGCTCAAATTTACCAGACTCACTGTACCCATTTAATAATAAATTCTTTCAATTTTCCCTTTAACATGCCAAAATTTAAAGAGAATAATCTGACTTTACAATTAATTAATAAAAGCAATTTAATGCTGCCATTGAAATACAAGGACAAATTAAAACATATTGTATAGCAATATCTATTTTAATATATAAAATTTCAGACACAGGGAGGCAGGAGCCATAATGAGGTAAATATATACCACAGAGAATGAGCATGAGTACAGCAACTTAAATGGATAATAAATTTAGGTAAAGTTTGAATAAACAAAGTACAATCTTACCTTGATTTGTCAGGTGGTTGTATTCCTAAAAACCGTTCAGTCTATTTGAAAAGCACATGTTTTCAAATTTCACATGTTCGTATGAAACACATTGTGTTTTTACATTTTAAAGAATCAGATTTCAAGATTAGATATAAATAGTAGGTTGTTTACCTACATGAACATAGAGAAGGACATTCTGCTGTTTGTGTAGTGCTTGAACATTCTTTTGTGGGTGAGACTGCTCAGTCACCACTGGGCATCTAATGACCCAACCTGCTAAAAGCCTGTAGTAACTCCCATTCATTAGGAAAAAGTTCTTCCGTTTCCAAAGCACTTCATAAACAGTAGTGTATTATTTAATTTACATACATACATATGTATGTATATGCGTGTATTTTATGTATGTGCGTATACAAGTTACAATGCAGATGGAGTCATTATATTCGAATTGCTTTGTGAAAAACTTCTCACCTAATATATTTTAAAGAGCTTTCCCATGCTGTAATACCTATAAATCAGCCTCACTATTTTTAACATCTTGATAGTAGTCTATGGACTGTATTGCATATTTATTTAACCATTCCCCCATTGGCACTTATACTATTTCCATCTTTCTAAAATCCTATGGTCTGACCCTCAATTTAGGGTTGTTTCTCAGAGTCCATATATCTAACTTACTCAGATTATTGTCAAATTAATGCAGTACCTGAATTTTTATATTCCAAACATTAGTAGTTGCACCATTAGTGGCAGTGAGACAGGGTTCAACAACAATGTCTAATGTTGGCATTCACACAACATAATTATTTGTGAAATTGGCTATGTTTGTGGGATTGTTGAGGACAATTCTCTCTGGATCCCCTGTATTCCTGAAAAGTCCAATTCTCTGAGCACAGGTGTTTACAGCCAATTTAGAAAGGTTTGTATATTGAGATGTTCTGTGACAGGGAATTTTAGAAATATCTCACTGTTTGGAGCTGCTCTAGGGTAATAAAGATAAACACATCTCTCTGCCCTCCCTGGAGAAAATTTGCTTGTGTCCCAAGGTAAAGAAAACGATACTCTGTCTTTGTCTTTCTTTCTCTGCCTCTCTCACAGGAGAGGATAGTGGACAGGTCACCAGCAGCCCAATATAAGATCCAAGTTTTCCACTTGGGGTTACTCTCCTTTATTGCACCCCACTCCATGTGTGGGTACCATCTGCGCTTCACTGCATCACCCTGTGGAGACTGGGGCTCAGGGAACTGACACAAGATGTTTCCCCGGCTTCTGCTTTTTCTGAGAGTGATAAACTGTCTTTGTTTCTGACACCGAAGTCTCATGTGTTTGTCAGTGTGTGTGGGTACACACACGCACACAGGGTATATACATATATACATATATACATATATACATATATACATATGTATATACATATATACATATATACATATGGTATATACCATATATATATATATATATATATATATATATATATATATATATATATATATATATATGCTGTGACGTATGGTATGTATGTACTATGACTGACTAATTTGTTGGCATGTAAATAGGATAACATCTCAGCCTCTTCATGGTTTCTGACCTAGCAGAGAATGGATTTGGTTATGTCGCAATAACAATACAACAAAAATCAAAACCTCAGTGGTTATGACAAAATAGGATATAGCATATGCAAGAAATAAGCTTTTGTTGTTATAAGCTCGTGAGATATGTATGCATGTGTTATAGCAATGTAACCTAGTCCCTAGAATGGGAAGAGCAAATAAATGCAAAATGTTGCATTTAATACAGAAAAAGTGTTTTTTTTTTGTGACTTTGGGCAAGTCAAAGAATTAGCTATGCTTTAGTTTTTGCATTTATAAAATAAGAAAAAAATATATAACATTTAACCCCCTTGTAGCCAATAAATGTTCTAAAGTTTTATGAAGATATTTATATGCAAGAAAATATTTCCTTCAAAACTAATTATGCACTGGCTATCCTGAAGCAGCTAGATCTCTTCCAGGCTGCTTGCTACAAGGACAGAGAATAGAGGAGATATTTAATTATACACTGCCACTTTGGTGAAATTTAGTCATTTCACCACACCTGTCTTCAAAGGCAATATAAGTGCAATCCTACCTTATGTCTGGAAGTATGAGAACTAATATTATGAAGTCACATACTATATCTCTAAGCGATGATCTTGCTATGGGTCCAAGAAGTAAAATTACATTATTACAGAAAATATATCATCTTGACATTTTAATACAATAAATTCACAAATGAAAAAAGAGTTAAAGGTACAAGGAGTTTCTGATTAATACCTTGTTTATTATTAAGCTAAAGCAGAACAGAATATTTAACAGTGACAAAAAAATGTCATTTCATCCAATATTGTATGTCCACTCAACAAGCCAGAACTCCTTTTTTTATTTTTAGGGGAAATGTCCTAATTTGATTGTGTAGGATGACTTTTGAGAACTATGACCAAGCAATGGCTCAGCCTATGAGTAAGAATCCTCTTAACTTTTTTATTACTTAAAAAATAATCAGATCTCTAGAATCTGATAATACGAAGCCAATTAAATTGTCACATGCATTTGCAGAGTATTTTACTCTCTGTATTTGCATTATCTTGCTAAAAGCAAAGTTCTATGAGTAATTAACTCCTAAAAAGTTAAGTAAATGATCTTCAGTGAGATGATAATTGTTGAAGTTTTAAAGCTAAATAGGTTGTGTTAAATACGGCGTTTATCGAGCAATAGTTACTTTAATAATTTTTGAAATTTGCTTCATTAAAATTATTGCATAGCAGATTGGTTAGGCCTTCCCTGTTTTCCTTGCTTTAGCCCTTCCCAGATCCTCATCTAGCGGGCCAGGCCTTCAGAATCCATTCTGGCCCAGTTCCTGAGCAATTCCTAACTCGGTAAAAACTTGACTCACATTCTCAGCTCCACCTTCCATGAGCTTACTGTGTCTCTTTCATTTGTACTAATTAATGTAGGTACATTAATGTAGAAATAATTAAATCTATACTATTTATTAAAGTCTCTCTAAAATTTTGTGAGCAACTGCAATAATATTTTAAATATCCTACAATGCTCTGTTATATCATTAACATCAACCTTATAATAGTATTTGTATTTTAATTTTTATATAGGATTTATATTTATAGGTGAAATTATGTAAGTAAAAATATATAATAAAATGTGTCATACACATAATATTTCATAAGCGACCAATGTGAGTATTAAAATGGTATAGGATTTTTTATATAAATTTTATTTCTGGAATTCACTTTTCTTACATTAAAGCTTATTTTTAAATCTTCTCTTCCTGTGTAGGAAAATCACATTTTCTCTAGAACTGGGTTTGTACTTTTTTCTTGATGTACTAAATGTAGCACACCTGGGTATTATGCATATGGGAAGAATTATCTCAGAGTTACATCTAAATCAAATGTAATAGGTTGTTTTTATGCTTCTGTTGCTTGGTATATACTGTTTGTTCATTCTGGAACACTTTTGCAAGCTTGCTTTCCTGGAAATCCCACTCTGAGATGGAGATTGATATCCAAGAAATTTATTAGGAAGTGCTCCTGGGATCAGTATTTGTTGGGGAGAGAAGGAATCAGGAGCGACGGGGCAGATGTTGGGGCATCGTGTAGTCTCCAGGAAGCTTCCGCTGATCCTGTGGGGAGCTCTGAAGCTGGGCTACTCTACACTGTGGAGCATAGTGAGAGGGCTGGTGTAGACTAAAAGAAATCTAAATCTCATTTGAATAAGGAAATTGCAAATTATTAACAGAAATGAAATGTCTGGCAATCTAGATGATACAAATGTCAGACCATGAACTCTGCCTCTTTGGTAGAGATTTCAAGGATTTTTTTTCCCCCCAAGATCTAGATGAAATGAATGATTAAATGAAAGCAGTTATACTACTGAGTCTAGTGTCAGACCATGGTTGATTCTCAATAAAACTAGCATTTATTATTGTTCAGAGGTGATATCATGGTTTGTAGCTTGCATTGATTTATTATTATTAAAATTATCATGATCATCATTTTTGTGTTCTAAATAATATCATCTAATATTTTAGCTTTCATGAAAATTACAGGTACCTTAAATTCATTGGAAAATAGGCACACTGACAGAGAAAGGAGTGAATTACGTTGCAGCTGCATATGTGTGGATTTAGCTGTGTATAGAACATAGCTATTAATCATACATATAAAGCAGTTGTTTACCTACAGGACAGCATTAAAAATGAATATTAACTGAAATTAGTTGTTCATCACTTAAAATCATTTCATAATACAACATTGGAATGGAAAAACAAAACAAAAACACTGCACTTAACAAAAACTGCTTGCAACACCAGGAAATGAAATTAAAGGAAGTAAAAACTGTCAAATCGCTGTGAACGGATCATAAAAATTAGGTTAACTGACTTCTAAAAATACTGCTCCCCTCATTCTTCTGTTATTTTATTTCAAATTTTTCTTGGACAGAAGGAAGGATTTCTAGAGCTTTACACTCTATTTCCCCGTTTTTTAAAAATCTGTACACTTTACTAAATTTTTGAGAAAAATCTCTATGTTCAGTCTTGAAGCTCACTGTTTTCCTCCTAAACTGTATTACTTTTGCTGTTCAGCCCGTCTACAGCTTTTTTTAATTGAAGTCATGAAATTTTTAAATTCCAAGCCCTCTAGAAGATTTCTTTATAAAGCTAATATCCCCTCAAAATTCTCTTTTTTATTGTAATTAACATTCATTTACAATATTAATTCTGCTTACTCACTTTTTTCTTCTGGTTATTGAGGTTCATTCTCTCTATTTAACGGTGGTGGATTTTCTGATCTTTCATTTATTTACTTATTAAATTCAAGAAGATCTGATCCTTTGATATTGATAGGGGAGGGGCATTGAGGGTTGTGCTGGTGGTCTATCTTCAAGATGTGAGGCTTTCCTGTCCCCCTGGCACTGGTTGACAGTTTGGGGACAGCTGAAGCTCCTCCAGAGCCTGGCAGTGGCCTGTCCTCTCTTGGCCATTGTGATATCCTGCGTGCTGCGTGTTGCAAGCAGGAGAGAAAGCTGGACTGACTGACACGTCGACCAGATATATTTCCACCATTAATCTCCCTGAAACTGTGCAGGGAGCCCGCCCCTGCTTTATAGAACTGTTGCCATCAACTTGAGACAGGAACCAGCCTAGCGAGATATGGTCATCTGCAAGGCCCCTGGCCTAACAAGATAAGGCCCCTAACCAATCAGCAAGCTAGGAGAATCAGACAGAGACCACCAAGATCCACATGCCACAGCTTCAGGACTTTCCTGGGCTTACGCATGCACTCTAGCACCCAGGAATTGACTGAAGGTGGCTTTAGCCCCATTACCGTAGGAAAAATCACACCCAGGGGTGGAGAGCTAGCAAGCTAATGATACATGCAACGCACGTGGTGGCATGTCAAACAACTGCACAAGTGCAAGAAAAACTCCACCTCTACAAGCCACGACGAGGCACTCCTCCCCAGCCTTTGCCTAATAAAAGCCCCACAATTTTGCTCCCTGGCAAGCTGGTCACCTGTCCCTTTCCATTCTGCACCGGATCCCTTGTGCCTACCTTGTGCACAAGCTAATAAACTTTTACGTTTTTACTCCCGTTTGTTGTCTCTCTTGATTTCTATCCTGAGGAGCAACAAGAACCCATCACATCGGTAGCTTAGAGCTCTTCTGAGTGACGTTGACTTCCACAATAGTCTACACTTCCACCTTGGTTGGGGTGTAATTCCCTTTGTTTTGTCATTGTTTTGTTTTGTTTTTCCTTTTGCCTAGATCTGTAACATTTTTTTCCTATTCTTCATAAACTCTTCAAACTCTAAGGAGGACTATTTCTGTCTCTTTTTTTGTCTTTTTTTCCAAAGATCTAATGGATTTAGATTTTTAAAACTGTTTGTGATTTCATGAAATTTATATAAATATGTTTTACCTCCCATCACTGAATAACCACTTAGTCTTTATTTGAGGCAACTAATAATAAAATCAAATCCTACTATATAAACTGATTTGGAACCTTCTGTTTCCTTTAAGATGACAGTGTACTTTAAAACATTTTAATAGCATAATGTCCCATTTTAAGAGTATAGCATTATTTATTCATTCAAATTCATATGCATTTAATGTAAATGAATAACACCAGCTCAATTGAGAAGTACTTGAATAGGATTAGATTTTGTAATGGTTTGTTATGCATGTAGATTAAAGTTGCATATGGGAAGATCATTACTCAATAGTTAATACCAATCTATCTTCCTGATCTAAAGCATTTTGCTTTCAAAACAATGGTTTATTTAATTGCAAACACCAGGAATAAAACATGCACGAAAAGGAGGAGGCACATAGGTGATCAATAGCCTAATAATCTAAGACTAGTAGCTATTGTGCTCCTTGAGGACAGAAACAAATTATTTATAGTCTCACGGAGACTAGATTTTGCCATAAATCATAATACTACTCAATATTTGCTTTTATTTTAAATCACTATATTTGCACCTGTCTTTTAGATATTCTTCTTAAAATAGTTCAAGAAAAATCTTAGAAAGAAATTTAACATATCTCTTTGAGAATGATATTTGATGTAATTTTTACTGTCCAATGTGGGGCCTTCTGCTCATTGCAGGACATGACAATAGTCAAGAGGCAAGGTGGTAGGAGAAAAAGGACTTTTTATTACAGCTTGCTAGCAAGAGGGAAGATGGTCGACTCATGTCCAAAAGAACCATCTTAAGGGGGCATGGAATCTTACAGCAGTTATTTATTTATTTTTTTTTTTGTGGGTGTAATTTTTCTCTTTACATTTTACTAATTTATTTTTATTGATGTCACGTTGGTTTGTAACATTATATAAATTTCAGGTGTACATCATTATATTTCGACTTCTGTATAGAGTCCATCGTGTTACAGCAGTTATATAGGCCTTGGAGTTATTGGGGATGGGGTTAGGAATGCTGACCTTCTGGTGTTACAGACTGGGAGTGCCACGCCAGATCTTTCAGTTTTCACTGATGATGGCTATTAGCGTAGATTCTCTGTTCAGGGGTCATGGCATTCCTAAGGAACTCAAAAAAACAAAGTTATTATCTTATTGCACCTGGGAGGTACATGCACAGAGGTGGTAAAATCTACAGAGCAGTTAGACCTCCTGGAGGGTGCATATCCAGCTGGGTTAGCTTGTCAGAGGTCATTCAAAGTTACAATAGAGTTTTTCTTTTCTACAATATGGCTTCCCTTATGTCAACCTTGTCTTGAGCTGGTATCATAATTAGAGCAATTTCCCTGATACGTGCATTTTGGCAGAGAAAAATTAAATACCGTATTCTTGGTATCATAGGAAACATGGAAAAAAATACATGTTACTCAAATGTTAAGTTTGTTAATATCTGCTTCTCTAAATGCATGCTTTAATATACAATTTATAGTATATTTAATAGTGTATTCAAGTATTTGTTCCAATATATTTAACTCTTCTACGGCAGAAAATTAATCTCCAAATTATGCTTGTTAATCACTTTCTCTCATATCCTATGATCTTCAGAGTCTTCAGAATATGAAATCATATAATTCTTAGTACAATCTTATCCAGTTTGTGAGTTGTCTTAGTTATCACTAGCTTGGAGGGTTGTATTTTTGTAAAATTAACTCCTTAGTCCTATTATAATTACTACTGGGGCCTACAATAAGATTTACCCATTACAGGTCTGAAAGCAGGAATCTAGCAAGTAACATATCAGTTTTTTCAGTATACTACTGTTTCAAGATCGTCTCCTCAGGGAAATGGTAGTGATACTATTAGCAACACTGAATCCAATTTACTTTCAATGCTTTTTCCCCCTGATTTTCTCAGACCTAAACTTTGTTGTTAGTTTTGATTTTCACTGTGCCTTGGACATAAATGAAAACAATACGTTTAGTCACCAATCTGTTGGTTGAATTATATTTGAGGGAAAAAATAATGTAGAATATGATATATTCAAGCTTTAGAAATTCTTATTTGTAAATACTCTCTGATATACTGGCATCATTAAATTAATCTCTGTGTTATATATAAATATTCCTTGAATACGTAGTCAGACAAGTGTTTATTTCTCGGGAAAATATAATTTGAAACATTAACTGAAGGTAATTATTTTTTACATTCTGGTACTATGGAAATACTTACTTTTACTAGGGTTATTTTGGAAATTGCTACTGTGGTCAGTCACAACAACAATATAATTTTTGAAATAATTTTTTAGTGTCCCAACTTCCAAAGTATCTCATTTGTCATCTTTCCATAGCAACCCCATCCTTCCTAGCTTGCTTACAAATCCAACCACTAAGATCTGTTCTTGGTTTAAAAAACTTAATTATAATCAAACTCTTGCTTCCACATAATACTTCTCTGTAGTTCTTCTTGTCTTAAGTTTCCTCAGGTTAATTTCATTTCATTAAATATATTTTGGAAAATATCACCAGAGATATCCTTATTATCAAATCCAATGGACACATTTGGTCCTTATCTGTCTATGTCTTTATGAAATATTTAACATGGTTAATCAATGAGGCAGCAATCTACCAACAAGGATGCTGAGAAAGCCTTCTTCTAGAAGATAGTGGTTCATCAAAAGGAGAGGCCCCCAAAAGGCCATCAGATGTAATTAGGTGTTACAGCCTTTCCTATTTTTTAACTTTGCTTAGCACCAATTCTTCTGCAATAAGGGTGGGGTAATCCAACAGTAAAATATATTTTTAGAACTTCTCTAAATGTTATGAGTTCTGTCTGCTAGAGAAAACTCAGTAAGACTGATTTCTGATTTCAAAAATGGCCATATCTGTTTTTGGCAAATCTTCTGGTAATACAGCTGTGAGCTCCAGGCTTCCTGTGAATTATTTAATACCTAGAATGCCTTTGTGTTTTGTGAAAGATAAACTGAATAGAATATGTTTGTACTCATGAGAAGAGTAACAGAACACTTAGAAAAATAATTAAAATAGGACAAGTCTTATGAATGTTTTTGGAACACAGAGAGTAATATAAATGTTAATTTTCTGCTTGCATTTATGATTTCCATTTGCTGTTTTTTTTTCTAATTCCTGCTTGCCATGACTTTTTAAAAATGTTGGTTCAACAGATTACATAGACCATGTGTATATACATGTTAGATGTTGTATCTTAGGATATTAAAAATTTTGTGGTATGTTTTACTTTTTTTTTCTGAAACTTTATAAGGTAGGTACAAAAGATACAAAGGATTATGCTAATGGACAGATATTTGCAGAGAAAATATAATAGTTTATCATAATGCTCAGTGCTATTCCCAAGAATCGTTCTTGACTGATGTGGAGTGAAAGCTATTTAGAGTTCTTTGTGAGATTTCCTTCATGGCAGAGCTTAATGAGTTGAAAGGTATTCAGGGAAGTTCTCCATAAATGAGTAGTAAATAGCATATTCTTAATCTAGAAGAAATCTCATTAATGTTATTTTTTTCAGAAAATGGAAAGGATTATGGTCACTTGGTTATATCTAAGAATTGTATGGAGAGATTTAAGTTGGAGGACATAGAGAAAATAGAGAGATTCATGTTGACATGTATTGAACGTATGTATGTGTGATGGATGGTTTTCACTCACATGTCGATTCTTCAGAGAGCCCCAGATGATCCATCTTATCTAAATGTATATTAATCTTATCTTATTTTTCTTCATTGCACTTCTCACTATCTGAAAAAAATACTCATTTTGTTTATTTGTTCATTGTATATCTCGCTATTCTAATGCATACACAAAGACATGAGGAACTTAGACTCATTTACTGCTCCATCACCAGCACTTATAATAATGTGTGGTACATAGAAAATAATCAACATTTATTGAATGAAGGAGTGAATTGAAGTAGTGACAGACTTGGATAGAACTTGCAAGTTTTCGTTGGTCTTGGGATTTGCAGAAGAAGTCAAATTATCTCTTGGCCTTTAAAACAGATATAAGTAAGCACAGGGATTAAAGAAAATTAATGTCTCAATCTAAAGTGAAAGCCTAATTGGAACTTTATGTATCCAAGGGGCCGACCCCATGGCCTCCTGGTTAAGTTCGGCACGCTTTGCTTTGGTGGCCCAAAACTTTATGTATCCAAGAAGATCAAGAGAACAGCACAGATAACAACTGGATTTGAAGGGTCCTTTGTCAGATCAGGAATAATTCCAAAACAACTTGAGTGAACAGATTCAAGGAACAAAAGGTAAATAGTCATAAATCCCAACTTACAAGAATGTCAACTGTTGATGAAATGAGCCCAATGTGTTGGCATTTCTTAAGTGTTCTGTTCCTTATACACAATACTGCTTGTCTAAATGTGCTCTGAATAACCATAAGTTAGTCCATAGAAGTCGAAGTTTGACATATACTAGACTAATCACGGAGCATTGAAGATTTAGTGACAGGGCTCAGAAAACAACACTACAGATATAGACAGGGTCCAAAAGCCAAATGTTAAGTAGCTTTCCTTCCTGTAAGGGCAATGGGAAGCCAGTAAGAGTTTTAACTGAAGAAGGAATCAGGTATGATTTATATTTAAAAAATTTATATTTAAAATAACATTTTGCCTTTTGATTGCAGTGGAGAAAATGGATTAGATGTAGGCAGGCAAACAGATTAAAGGGTCCTTGAAGTCATTCAGTTTAGTGGTAATAACTGTCTGACCTGGAATTATGACAGTTGGGATAGAATGTAAAATATAGAATCCAAAGATATCTAAGAGGTGCAGTTGACTGGAATGGGTAAGTGAATGGATGTTGGAAGAGATGAAGATTCTTAGGATAGCTGCTGTTGCCATGTCATAAAGTGAAAACCTCGATAAATAAATAGATTTAATGAAGAAATGTGATGAATTTTATTTTGAACCATTGAGCTTTACTTGCTTGTATGATAACCATTTGGAGCTGGCCCAGGAAAAGGAGAAAGAGAAACAGAAGAAAGAAGAAAAGCAAGCCAACATTTAGGGTAAATACAGAAGAATTTATGACCAGTGATCGTTAAGCAATCAAAAGCTGAGATATTGTGACTAGATGAATTAGAGCCTTAAGATAGAAAATATGGTTAAAAAAGTTGGAATATAGTCATTTATCATTTCAAATTCATTGGTCCTGGGAGTTGACAAAGTCAACCTTAACCTGCATTATGAAAGAGGTGACATAAGTGTAGGAGAGAAGTATGGGTTTAGGTAGGCTGGTTTGTGAAAAGTGAGAGAGAAATTTAAGTAAATAAAGGAGAGAAGAATTCCTCTCCATGCCATAATGAAATAACAAAGAATAGACTTAGCTTCTGACTTTAAACAACAGGAAAACTGGGCAAAATAAATGAAACTATTATTTGTAAAACACTGATAACAAGTAAACACCAGACTATACTCGCCAGGAGAAGGGAAATAAACAATATTAGCTCTACAATCACCCAAACTTCCTGCCTGTAACACTTTTCAGAAGCAGGAGAACGTGAGAAGAGCCCTGTGGCCTTGCTAAATTGAGGAGGAGATTGCCGCTCAAGAGGCTGAGACAGTAAGAAACTGTGGGACAGAATTCTCAACTGAAAGGGTAAGTAAATTACTGCATAAATGCTGGAACTTGGTCTGAACCCTGTCTGTCTGGCTCCAGGGCCTGTGTTCTAACTACTCTGCTATGCTCTCTCTCATATAGATTTCGCTATACAGACTAATCTATAATTTGTCAGTTATTTCATTTTAGAAGGTGATACTTACTTCTTTTTGGTCCGTTGCTCACTGCCCAAATCCAGCCCCTCGTTATATCCAAATATTTACAATTATGCAGATCTTAAAACAAACCCATTCTGGATCAAGAGGTCTGCTCTTTTACTAAGCTCACACTTCAATGATATCAAAGATTAACATCTCCAGAAGCATCCAGCTGCATGCTGCTACTAATTTACTGAAAAAAAGACTTAAGCGTTTGTAGGAGAAAGAAGATTTAAGGAAACACAATATATACCATAGTCCCCATTATTCCTGAACGGAAAGATTCCCGTTGAAGAGTTGCTTATGTATATTTTGGATTTGCTGCCAATGATAAGCAGTTTGGGAGGGTAAGGAAGGATATTGAAACTTACTTGTTATTGAGTAAGGGTTAAAATAAATTTAGGATTTTAATTTCATGAGTTTCATTATATATTTTATAAACTTATGGTGTGAGAAGTAAAGGAACAACATATATTCAACTGTGTGAGCAGAATACAATGCCTTTAATACAGAAACCATGAATAACTTATTTCTAATATTTTTTATTAAAGTAGACAGGACAGAGAAGTTTCATTTCATAGATCATTTCCTCATATTTTACTGAACTTAAAATTGAATTAGAACAGTTCATTCTGCTCCAGATTCACCTTGAAGACCATTCAAAGCCATTCACTTGTCAAGTAATGCAGGGACATGTTCATATGATTTGAGGAGAGCCAGTAATTCAAATCCTTTCATACTGTTCAACTCGACTGGTCTCCATTAATTCCCACCATCGATACTAATGGGAGATGGACAAGACTGAACCACAGACAGAACTGAAGTCTGGTCCTGCCAAGGAATGCTCCTGGAAAATGGACGTTTATATCACCCACTTTCATAGTAAATTCTCAGAAATATGCAGATATTTGGTTCCTTTGTATTATTATTGTTACTTTTATCTTATGTAAGTAAGTACAAAACCAGAGTCTCCAGAATAGTGAGGCAGGGGTAAGTGGGGATAGAAAACTCTCCTGATCAAGGGAAAGAGGCTTTTCCTCTTCAGTGAAATCCTTACTCAGGCTGGATGGGGTCACCCACAGGTGCGAGTTACAGAAAGGATCATATGCCTTGCTATTTCCTTATTTATGTAGTGTTCTCAGTAAATTTGCATATCATTTTGAACAAAAGAAAATGTGCGTGTTATCTTTTGGTATCATTTCATTGTCCCATTTTGGTAAACATGCATTTTGAAAAATACTAATTGTTTCTGTAAGGCAACATATGCACTTATGTTCTGCTACCAAAAATTAAATTTAATGTTTTAGTTCATTGTTATGTCTTAAATGCACATGTTCATTGGAAATTTGTCACATAGTTTATTTATTCCAGATAAATTAAGAAATCTTATCCGTGTTTTCTAGATGTGAATATTGCATGGTAGAAAACTATCTTCAAATTGAAAGGCTCTGGGAGATTTAAAAATTTTAATGCTCTAAAATTAAGATTGAGCACACTTAATTCAGTTAAGTGCCTTCATGAAATTACTTTTTTAAAATTAAGGTAAATTAGATTGCTATTAACATATAAAAATAACAGAGACATCATAATTTTAACAAGTGCACTAAGTTGTGAAAACTGTACTATCTGTCAACATACTTAGTTAGCTAAACAACACAAAGTATACTACATCACTAAAGACTTTTTAAACTATTTTAAGAAGGATAGAATGACTTTGTAACTTTTAAAGACAATACAGCTAATTGCTTATTTAACAGTCTTATGAAAAATCCTGTCTTATGAAAACAGTGTCTCATGATAACTAAAAACATAAGCATTAGGATTGGACTCATTTATGTGAATACCAGTGACAAAAATAAGCAGCCTTGTTAATTTTAGTGAATGACTTTAAATATTTGTAATTCATTGTATCCATCAATAAAAATGGGATAATATTAGCATAATAAAATATGTCAATGCAAGTAAGATGTTTCACATGGTGACTAAAATACTAATAATATAATTATTTAAAACTAGTAAAACTAAAACTAAAAACTAGTAATACAAATAGCATAATTATTAGTAACACTGTTATTATAGAAATAGCTAACATGTTTGTACAGCTTTCTGGATGCTAGTCATTATTTTTGTACTTTTCATATATTAATTCATTTTCTTACTGTTACCTTTATTTTTCTTCTTATAATTTCCTGAAATTTAACGGTATATTAGCAGCTTTGAAAATTACCATAAATCCAAGAAGGGAAACTCTTAAAATCCTAGAAAAATAACAGTCAATAAATAATTTTCCTAATTATGTGAAAACAGAAGTTATACAACTATGTCAAATTACACCATATTTTTAAAGATACTGCATCATATCATTCTAAAAATAAGTTAATCTAAATAGTTGTCTTTGAGCTTGATAAATCCATTTTCCCAGTAATCTTTTCTTCTTAATGTTTTATAACATTTTAAAAGACAAAGTTCATGAAAGATGCTGCATATTCATTCCCTAAAGCTATAAAACTTAGATTCACTTTCAACTCTTGCGAAATGGGCAATTTAGACTTTTATTTTTATACATATTATTTTCTTCCAGATGTTTTTCAATTTGTCTCTTTTCTTGAAATTAACATAACTTTTTTTCTAGTTTTATTATTTTAGAAAATTTGAAATAAAGAAAATCATAATAATGAAAATTAAAATTACCCCACATATCAATCCACAACCCAAGGTTAACACTGTCAACTTGGTGGCATTATTCCCTCCAGTCTTTCTTTCTATGTATCTTTACATGTATTTACATTTGTTTATATGATACATTTGCTCTATGTTACATTAATTAGTAACTGGAACTTTGCTACAGGTAAATTAAGAAATCCTGTCCGTGTTTCCCCCATGTGTATACTGTGTGACAGAAAGAGACCTGCAAACTGAATGACTCTGGGAGAAAGATATAGGTTGTCTATCTTTATATCTGAATTATAATACTACTAAAATGAAGTTGATATTATCTAACATACGATAAAGTCAAGGGTACAGCCAGACTGCCTGTGTTTGAATCCTGGGACCCCCCCACTTGCTAATGTGGGATTTGGACAAGTTACTCATAATCCTCATTTTCATCAGGGTTAAAATGGGTATAATAACTTCATAAGCCTCTCAGGTTGATGTGAGAAGTGAAATGATCTACGTGAAAGTACTTGGCACATTTCCTGGCATAGAATTAGTGTTCACTAAAGGTTGTCTGTTATTTTTGTTGCTATCATTTATAACCTAAATTGAATCAGGTTTTTCTTTTTTGCTTTAAATCGTATGTAGGCATATTTCCATAACAGTGACACTGGTCTAATTTATACCGATCAACACATACAATTCCCTCTGCCCAGACCAAAGGAGTGCCTTATCTGCTCTGCTGCCCACTACTGGGAAGCTCACAATTCCTGCTTCCCCACTCCACGCCTCTCCTCCTAAGTCTACAGAAGAGCTTCAGACGGTCCCTGTAAATTTTCCACACCTTTGGACAGTGTTAGAGATTCGAGACGCCTCCTCGCCTGTTTCAGATTGCCTTTCAATCCAGGCTGAGCATCTATTAATTCCTTCCTGGCAGATCTTCAGACTCAGTGATAATTACTTGAAGTAACCCAAGCTTTATTTACTTTCTTGAAGCCTGAAAGACGCTGAGATGTATTTCAAACATGGATGCACAAAATGCCTTTCATGTTTTCCCTATTGTCAGATAGTATATTAGGGACTGTCCAATTTTTCATTAATATAATAGATATGTCATAAACGTGGTCACTAAAAGTCTATTTCAAAACAGATTCCTGTAAGTGAAATAAACGCAAAGCTCTTACTGATATACTGTAAAATCAAGTTCCAAAATTTTGTTGTAAAAATGAATATCCACAGCAGCAGTGTATTATAAAATCTCTGTGTTGCCTCAAAGACAAGAAATATTACTTTTTTTTTTCACATGTCATTATGAAGGGAAACATCATGTCTCATTTTAGCCAACTTTTTTCTCCTCATGGGAAGTAAAACAATATGTGCACTTATATTTACAATAAAAATGAGAAAAATAATCAAATATTTATTAGTCTGATCTTGGGAAATAATGTCAGCATTTGAGTATGTAACTTTCTGGACTTTGTTTACACAATTTTTTTTCTTTTTGTTTTTATTGTTGACAATATTGCTATAGTAGTAAAATATTGTTAAATAACCTGAATTTTATTTTCACTTCATAATTTGATTTCGTTATTTTTCCATACCAGTACTCTTCTATTGAATTAGTTAATAAAAAGTAACATTTCTTTCATTTTTGTAAAAATTTTTTATTGTCCTTGTTGAGCATTTAGAGTGTTTTCAACTTGTTTAAACACCATCATGATGGCCATTCTTGATGCAATTTTTTTCATGCTGGAATGTACTCGAAGAAAAAAATTAAAATATAATCAAAAAGTTTAATGGACATACATAGTTATATAAAACTACAAATTGCCTTCAGAAAAAAATTGCACCAATTTACTCCCTCAAGACTAACTAAGCGTTCAATTTTCGTTTCCATTCCAACAGTGGCATAATGACTTATTTTTTGTAATTTCCCTTTTTGGGTTAAAAATATGTGTTTTGTGCTGGATTAATATTTATGCATTTAATTAGTGAGGTAGAACTTCAAAAACATTCTAATGAAAATCTAAATTTTTTCAATTCATTTTCTATTCCTGCATTTTATTGTTTGTTATCATTCTCCTACGCATTCCACCCTCTGCTGGAGGAATAGAGATTTTTAATTGATTTTTACATGTTCTTTAGATGTTAAGAACATTAATCTTTCTTCTATCATTTTTGTTACATATATTCACAGTTTGTAATTTGCCTTTTAATTTCATTTTTGTACTTGACATACTTAAAAAACAATTTTTCGGTAGCCAAATCTAGTTTTATATATGTTTATGTATGTATGTATAAAATTTGTGATGATATATTCATTTTTATATATACATTTGAGTTACTTAATGCATAGCAAGATCTTATGTATTCAATTGTCAGTTAAATATTTGCTATATATTTTTCTATCAAAAGTTTATTGAATTGATCAAGGTTAATGTCACTAGTATAAATCATTTTGATATCATTTATCCTTAATATATTGTGATATGCTATGGTATTCTTCACAAAAAAATATAAACTCAGTGTAACCATGAGAAAAGATCAGACAGATTAAAATGAAGAGATAGTCTACAAAATATCTGAGTGGTGCTCTTCAAAATTGTCAAGATCATGAAAAACAAGGGAATACTGTCACAGGTCCTAGGAGACCAAGGAGACACGGTGACTGAATAAAACATGGCATCTTGAAAGGATCCTGGACAGAAAAAGGAAATTAGTGGAAAAACTGCCAAAATTCAAATATAGTTCATGGGTTACTCAAGAATACTGTATCAACGTTAATTTCTTAGTTTTGACAAATGTACAATGGTTATGTAAGATGTTAGCATTAGGAAAAGTTGAGAGAAGGATGTATGGGAACTCTCTGTACTACTTTTGCATTTTTTCTGTAAATCTAAAATTATTTCAAAGTACATTTATTAAAAAATTATAATTTTGTATCTATAAAGTCACACATCTGAAATTTGTTTTATTTAAATGTAAGAATAATGCATGTTTTTTTCCCTTAATGGTCACTATTCCCAATGACAAATATATTCCTATTAACTTATGAGAGGATTTATTTATTTATTATTATTTTTTTGTGTGTGAGGAAGATTAGCCCAGAGCTAACATCCGATGCCAAGCCTCCTCTTTTTTTTTTGCTGAGGAAGATTGGCTCTGGGCTGACATCCATGCCCATCTTCCTCTACTTCATATGGGATGCAGCCGCAGCATGACTTGACAGGCAGTGCATGGGTGGGCGCCCAGGATCCGAACCTGTGAACCCCAGGCCACCGAAGCAGAGCGCATGGACTTAACTGCTATGCAACCAGGCCGGCCCCTGAGAGGATTTATTTTTAATTTTAAACATTTTGTGTTACATTATTATTCATTTCAGCAAGGGTCTTTTTTGCTCATCGGAGTTATATCTGCCTGCTTTCTATGTATGATTCCCCTCTCTTGTTTCATAGATTCCGTGCCACATTTCCTCTCTCTGAGTATTTTCTTACTTTTTTTCACCTCAGATCAAAATCATTTTCAGAAATATGATCACGTATACGTTCAATTTAATTCTTATCCTTAAGCAGCCATCCATTCTTCATTCAACTTTGTTTGATTTTGTATGTATTACTTGTTTATTCATCCTTGAATTGTGAGCATAAAATCAAGGCTCAAATTGTAACTTCCCCCTCTTGTATCAAGTATGAAGACAGGGCAATGCATATTTCCCCTAGGTGAATTTTGAGGTTCTCATATTCAACTTTACATAGGAATGGTCTGCTCTTCTGAACTTGACCTATCTTTTCTCACTGGAAAGTATCCTAATACCTTTCATTACACGTCTATGCTGCATGCTTGATCATATTGACCTGCTCCTTGTACTAGAACTAACCCTGTGCTGATCTCCTGTGCATATGGAGACAAAGATTAATTTCCATAAGAAAGTAAATATCTTAAGAAAGACTCCTGTCACTTTATGGATCCCAAGATATAGTCTGATGTAGAAAGAGATCAGTTTACGAGTGAGGCATGTATGTATTGAGCTTTGGGTGACTCAGAAATTTCCTCTCAAATAGATGGATAATTCCCTACTTTCTGGTCAATGGAACAAATAGGTCTAGAATTTAGGGATAGAGAATGGAAATAAATCTAAGTCTTTTTCAACTTTTTGAAAATATATTTGTTTAGGTTTCATTGAATTTGCCTTAGAGCAGAGTATGTAGTGGATAATATAAAGTCCGAGAATATACTTTCTAATCTTTCCCACTGACATTGATTTAAATAAAATCTCTTCCTTTCTGCAATAACCAATTTCTAGATCTTGTCCTCTCTCCTCTATAAATTAAAAGACATAGGCCATGTTCTATCTTTTCGTCGTATCTTCATAAGCAATTAAAGGAAAACTTTTAGCAGATTTCTCAGGCGCTGGTAGTTGGATGTCTAAAATCATAAAGTACAATTTATATCTTAGTAGAATTTGTTTCCATTAAATATTTGCTATTTTTATCAAATGACATTAGCTACATTATATTCATAATAAAAGAAAAATCTCTCTCTGTATTACATCATCCTTTTTTTATCAAGTGGGAATGAGACACAAATAAACTTTATTTAGCAAATTTTAGCTAGCCACCCCCAAATAATAATAAATAAATGAAATATGGATAAGACTTCCTGAAAACTTCAGGGAAAATGCACTTTCTTCAATTTCCAAGGGGGTTCTATTTTACTTAATTTTCCCCTCCCAATTATGTTAGCATTTGATTTAATTAACTTAAAGAATATGTTAAGAATTTGTTGCCAAAGACAGCTGGCTCTTATGGGTGATTAGGAAAAAAAAAATCCTCTAATTCAATAATAAAGTACCCTGATATAATTAGGGAACAACCTGTTCTATAAACCAAGGTAATTTGATTAGTGAAAATTGTACTTAACTTGGAGAGGTAAATGGACTGTAAAGGACAGAAGTAAAATTACAAGCTATTTCCCAACTCTTTAACAATAGCATACTTTATTAAAATATAAACATACATAAGAGTCTGAGTTTGTGTTAAAAATAGTTAACTGTCATAATTTCTTTCCTTTGCTAGGATTTTTTTTCATATTGCTCCAACATTCACAATACATATTTTCTTAAAACTTTAAGATTATTGTTGATTTTCTCCTTAACATGTACACATAAATACAAATAAAATTGTCTCAACTATGTCCCACAGCACCATATTGAAGATAAGTTAAAATTGGGGATGGTCCAATTAAAATCTTCTAATTCAGACCAAATCAACAGATCTTGACAATTTCAGGTTAATTGTTGCTAGAAAAATAACCTGGCTAGATAATACAGAATAAGTTTTACATCAATCCTTTCCTTAATTATTGGGTTTTGCGCAAAATCTAATTTGGTTTATTATAAATTGTTTTATTGTTTTTACATATTTTGAATGCTGAAAATCCTTTATATAATGATCATATGGTAAAGAGCTGAATATTTTAGTCCATTTGTTTTAACAGGAGTCATTGCTAAATATAATTAATGTATATATGGAGATTTCAGGCTTGAATGACATTCTGAAAGGAGATAGGCTGAGTACACTTGTAAAGAAAAACACAAGTGCAAATCCTGTCGTATGAGCTCAAGTATAAAGAACAGCATCCCACCTCATAATGCTGTCACAAAGACAAGTATATTACAATGGAAATATGCTGATCCACTTTTGGAAAAGCCCTCCTGTTCCATTTATAGTATATTATAAATTGAGACAATTTGACTTTCATCTTTTAAGATACGGCCATGTTATACTGCCTATACTACCCCTAATCATAACCCCAAGGTAGTTATCTTTGTGTTTAATTGACTCATTAATAATAATAATATTAATGATAACAATAAAAATATTGTCAACAACTAATATTTTTATAATTCTACTAAATATTGAATATGATTTAAGAAGTGAACAAGATAGAATTAAAGATTAGTAACAACAGTATTAACAATAATAATTAAGAAAAAACTATCACAGTGTGACTGTGACTAATAAAAGAGCACAATAAGAGAGGATGGAGAAAGAAATGATCTATATAAATACTGCTACAGTAACTGATGAGTACATGTTCTTCTAATCAACTTCCTCCATTGGTTCATTGCCATAATTCACAGTCAATTTCCTCCCAGTTAAATGTTCCCACTGGCCAACTCTCCACCTTGTGAATTTATTCTTGAATGTTCCATTTCCCCACCAGCAAAAAGCACTCAGGAATCGAGACTTGAGTTCATTTCTGTTTTTCCAGCTATCTTTAAGTACCACAGACATCAGTACAATTAGCTGGCCTACAGACCTACTAAGATGTGCCTTGCTTGCTTCTCCTTTTCTTTTTTCCATTACTAGAGGTTAAAGTGAAGCAAATATCCTACACTAATTTAAACTGAGAAAAAAGGAAAAAAAGAGAGAGTTGAATTTTTTCTTCCATGGCAAACAATTTCGCCATTGATTTTAAATGTCAGAAGATTTAGCCTAGATCTTGACAATGCTACCTGAGTTTTTGTAACTACTCTACCATATCACATCACTTCTTTCCCCACACCCAAATTCTCTCTTGAAAATTATTGATTTTATCATTGCCTCTCTTGGAATTTCATATGTAACTGAAATCCTTTTGAGAAAAGGCACTCTTCCAAACAAATAGGCTATGAAAATGCCTTGTTTCCTTTATTTGTTTGCACTGAGAAACAAGATAAATAGACTATTATTTATTGTACTCTTTCAGTGCTGAAAATTCAAGTCTATTGTAAATGTCCTTTCACCAGATAGGTTAGTTCTTAAACTACCTTTTATCTTAAGAAAATTGGTGAAAGGAGACAAGTTTTATCTTCTGCTATCACATTTTTTTTAAGTACGTAGAGCAAAAGAACCATACTGAAGAGATATCTAATGTTTTCCCTGCATAAACTATTTTCTTTCAGTATTCTATTTACCTTAAGGAAGATAAAGTATTAATGTGGGCTGTAATAAATAAAAATCTTCATAAAGGAAGGAAGACAGAATGGAAAAATATTTTGACTACCTCAAGTCTGTATTCAAAATGATCCAACCAAAAATCACTTAATGAGCCTTTTTGAAGAAGAGTGTGGGCTAAAAGAACATTACTGAAAAAGTCAGGCCAGTTACAAAGTAAATTTTCTAAATCCTTAATTCCTAATAAAGACGTTTTCTACATTCCTAAAGAGAATATCTGGCGACTGCAGTACTCTGAATAATGGATTCCCAAAGATGTCCATGTTCGAATCCCTGGAACCTGTGAAGATATTAACTTGTAAGGTAAGAGGGACTTTGCAGATATTATTGAGTTAAGGATCTTGAGAAGGGAAGATTATCCTGGATTATCCAGGTGGGCTTGATATAATCACAAGGGTCCTTATGAGAGGGAGGTAGGAGATCAGAGGGAAATAAAAAAAGAGAGGTGGCAACTGAACCAGAGGTTGGAATGATGCAGTATGAGCCAAGGAATGTAGGCAGCCTCTGAAAGCCAGAAAAGGCAAGGAAATGGATTACTCCCTAAGCCTTCAGAAGGAATCCAGCCCTGCTAACATCTTGATTTTTGAATTCTGACCTCCAGAATTGTAAGAGAATAAATTTGTATTGTTTTAAGCCATTATGTTTGTGCTAATTTGTGATCCCAGCATTAGGAAATTAAAACAAGGACAGAGATCACATCTGACTTGTTCCCTATGGTTTTCTCAGCAGCAAGAACATTACCTAGAATATAATAGGGGATCAATACATATTTGGTGAATGAGTGCATTTGTGAACGAATAGTTGCTAACTAAATAAATGACCATTGTATAACGTGGGGTATAGACTAGTACAGGAACAAAGCTCTATGTTTCCCAAAACCTCTGGCAGCAGGAGGCAGGCTATGAAAGCTTCAATCTTATTCACACCACTATATTTGAGATCTCAAAATTCAATGGTTCCAATAAGATAAACACTTGTTTCTCACTCCTAAAGTTCAAGAAGGAAAGTAATCCAACATAATAGGCACCTTTGCTTCACAAGGTCATCCAGGGTTCAGATTCCTTTCTTTCTTATTCCAACATTGTCGTGTGAGGGACGTGAGTTGTCTGAGGGTTTGTTCATTTACATTTCTGGCAATTGGTACAAAGTCTCCTCTGAGAACTCGGCTAGGGTTGTTGAAAAGAACAGCAATACATGGTCTCTCCATGTGGCCTAAACTTCCTCACAGTGTGGTTGCTAGATTCCCAAGTTGAACATGAAGACACAGAAAGAAAGCCAAATAGAAGCAATTTCTTTCTTTCTTTTTTTTTTTTTTTTTGCTGAGGAAGATTGGCCCTGAAGTACCATCTGTTGCCAATCTTCCTCTTTTTGCTTGAGGAAGATTTGCCCTGAGCTAACACCTGTCTCAATCTTCCTCTATTTTGTATGTGAGTCACCACCACAACATGGCCACCAACAAGCAGTGTAGATCCATGTCTGGGAACTGAACCCAGG
Organism: Ceratotherium simum simum; assembly: GCF_057802395.1. Taxonomy (NCBI): domain Eukaryota; kingdom Metazoa; phylum Chordata; class Mammalia; order Perissodactyla; family Rhinocerotidae; genus Ceratotherium; species Ceratotherium simum. The sequence continues at coordinate 17,513,102 of NC_141917.1, read as the reverse complement.
CCACTGAAGTGGATCGTGCCAAACTTAACTACTAGGCCATGGGGCCAGCCCCAGCAATTTCTCTTTTTATGAACTAGACTCAGAATTCATATTCCATTGTTTCCACCTTACTCCACTGGTCAGGATAATCACAAGTCTCAAATCAGATTCACAGGGAGGGAGCAGAGAATCCAGCAAACACTTGGAGGGTTGCCAATCAAATTGTGAGAAGAACATGAGAGATGGGACATATATCTATCTGCCATACATGAAAAATGCAATCTAACATCCAACAGAAAGGGGAGAAAAGAATATGAAGAGCAAGTAGCTTTGTTTTGAAAAGACGTGGTGTGGAGTTTGCATATATCACTTCTGTGCACATCCTTTTGACTGGAATTTAGTAAAATATCCACACCTAGCTGACATGTGCCAATGAAAACCCTAAGGAAGGGGTAGTATTAGTAAATGGAGGGTAGGTAGCAATGTCTATCAAAAGCTGCCACCCAAGTATCCATGCATATCCCTCTTTCTAATGTTAGGAGACATCATATTCTTTACAAGGAAGACAACCTATGGTCCCATTCAGTCATTACAATCAGATCAGATCCTATGATATTCGGGTGTAGTCTTCTCCATAAAATAAATTGTCTGCCTATCATTCATACCAACTATATAAATTACTTAGAGTAAGAATATTAAAATTATAATAAAATCTTCCATTTGGAAAAGGGAAGAATTCAGGCATTCACTAGTCAGAACAATAATATTTTGCTAGACAAGAATTGTGGCAACTCCCTCTCCTATCAGTGGAGTAAGTTTCTTGCTTAGAACTTATTTCGGCTTATTGGAAATAATTTCCTGTTCTCTGTTCTTTGTTGCCGCTGGCTTTCCTTTTGAAAAATTTGTTCTTGTTGTATATCCTCTCTGGCCACATCTGCATGGATATTAAAGAGATTGCTTTTCTCAAGAGCACATCAGTTTTTACAGCCTGCTTCTGCTCCCACTGATTTGGGAGCTAGGGATTTTTTGAAGGCTAAATGTGATTTTCTTGATAAAACAGTCCCTTAAAAAACTCAATGACCTGCCTGTCTAATTGCTTCCAGCTCTTTCCATGTGCTTGAAATCACATCCAAGGCTCTTTTTAGGAAATAGTTATTAAACCTGTTCTTATGGACGAGTGTTCTTATTTAGCCAGTGTCATGCTCTGTCATTTTAATGACGGCTCCATTGAACACATAAAACCATATAAAACAACAGGTTTTTTGGGAAAGCAACACCCTAATCTGGTCATTGGCACAGATCATCAATAGATTCATTTGTTGGGTTGAGAATTCTTAATGGCACTGCTCAGAAAGACTCTGAGCAGCAGGGTTATCTCCGACTGCTGGAGTGATACAGCAATTGGCTTTTCCAACCCTATTGGATCCCACATGTCTGAACTCCTTCTATTCTCTTCAGTCTCTGCTTGAAGATTGTCTAGTTCTTGCTTGAGCTCATTATTTCTTGAAGTAAGCTAGCTAAACGCAGCAATAAACAGCTAACACATGTAAAGTTCTGGCTCTTTCCAATAGCTTCTCTTAGAGCTGCAGGCTCTTTAGGCAAGTGCTTTGCACTTCCAGTTGCACAGGTGACATTTTAAATAAATAGGCTACCTTCACCCTGACCCTAATGTTAATTCCACATTTTTTAGGTTTTTATGGCAAGCAGCAAGCCTCCCAATACACCAGTTCTTTATTGGCTAGAGTAAAGGCTAAAATGCTAAAGCTAATAAACCCCACCATTTCTGTGTATAACACAATACAAGTATATCCGCCATTCACATTATGAGCATTATGAGGAATTCTATGCCCCGGGAAGCAGTTCAAGGACCCAACAAATTGGCTTTACCATCCACAATACACAGGTATGAATGCAGTGCTGGTCATTACCATTTCCATTTGGGAGCAAGGTAAAGAAAAAGTGAGCCATGGGCAATCATATTTAAGAAGATGTATTTGATGTTGTTATGTCCCATTAGTAAGAATTTAGTCACATGGCACACCTTGCCACAAGGAAGATTGAGAAATACAGTCTCTAGCTTGATGGCCATGAACATAACTGATTTAGATGAGAGCCAGTAGGCTGCTACTGGTGTGTATGCAACATACTATATCTAATCTTTGCCATTGAGCTGTCTCACATTACCTGAGAACATTTAATGGGAGGTTCTTGAAAAGAGCACAAAATGATAATTGTTTCTTCTATTATTTGGAGTACAGTAATAGGTGAGTTTTCCAACATTACAAGACCTCACGTTACTGAAAACTCAGGCAATATATATTACAGGCTATAGACAGAGTTTTGTTATCAGAGCTATGTTCCCTTCCATCTCTGTTTGCAAACTGGTTATTTCCAACCAATATTGTAATCCTTTTACACATTTCTACTGAAGGAATTGAGAAACAAGCACAACACCCGTATTCCGATGTTTTAAAATCACTTTCCCTAAAGCCACTGGTTTTGTATACCAAATTGCCTACTTGCCAAATGTTTTTGCAATGGCAGAAAATAGTCAATATCTTTCCAGCCTACATTATCTCCCTAACTCTGTCCAATGAAATTAAGTAGAAATCTCCTGGTTTTATTTTTCTGATGAAAACAACTTGGCTTACAGAACCATTTTGTCTCATATACAGCTTTTTCACCTGGAATAAAGTCTTGATACATGGAGATAAATCAGCCTTATGGCAATCATTAGACAGTGTGAGTGAAGATGAAAGTCAATCTGCTAAGAATTAGAGAATAGAAAGACAGAAGGAAACTTGGTCTATGATATTATCATTAAGACTCTACACCAAACCTATACTATCTCCCTCTGGAATTTTCTTGTTATATAAGGTAAACTCCTTTTATTTTAAGTACTGTTACTTAATTTTTAGTGGATCACATTCTTTCCTAATACAACGTGGCTGCAGTGTATTATATGTCAAGTTCCCACTACTGGTGAACATTGGAGTATGCCTGTCTGTTGCCTGCGATTTTCACCTAAATTAACCATGTGTCCTGGTGTTTGTGCTTTGTTTAGTTTCTTCTGCCTGCGTGTGGGCTGGCCCCAGGACTTGTGTTAACCAACGCAATGTGATGGAAATGGTTTGGGGCCAGCTCCTGGACTAAGCCTTACAAAGGCCTGGCAGCTTCTGTGTTTGTGCTTTTGGAAAATCAGAACCACCATGTAAGAGGTCCTCCAACTCTGATGGAGGATCCCCATGGAGAAATCAATTAGGGCGCTCGTGTGGAAAGGGAGAGGACCTGAGAGTACATGGAAAGAGACAGCCTAATCCCTGCCAAGTGGCAGGAGAATTGCAACCATACAAGTGGCCACTGGCAAGATGGGAAGAATAACTGCCCAGTTGAGGCCAGCCAGTGTTGCACAACTGTGAAAAATTATAAAGTGATTGTTGTTTTAAGTGACATAATTTTGGTATGGTGTGTTTTATTACAAGAGATAATCGCAATGGAAATTGATACCTGGAAGGGAGCTACTTCTGTAACAAAAATCTAAAATTAAGTGGCATTGGTTTTCAAACTAGGGTAGTGGACAGAGATCTGCAGGGCCTCATGGAAACTGCTAATAAATTCTGAAAGGACAATGAGAAGTTTTTTATTGCAGACCTTAATTAAGTGGACATGAGTTAAGTGCAGAATAATCAGCAAAACTATTGTCTGCTCTAACGTGCAAGATAGAAAGTCTTCATATTGTGCTAGCTGATATGGCAGTAAAATTTCCAGACAGATTGTTGCAAGCACCAGTTGGCTTCTTTTAGCTTCCTAGAATAAAATACTGAAGGAGGGAGATGAGCTAAAGAAGGAATTGTTCATTTTTAAAACATAATTTAGAGGAAATATGAGGGAGCCAGGGGTTACTGGGTTCAAAAATAAACTCTTCTCATCCTCACTCTCTCTTGGAAAAAGAGTCTCAAAGTAAGAAATGTTTTTAAGATAAATATTAAATCCAGGGCCCTGCTACTAATAGTGGCCTTGAGTCAGGGTGTGGTTCTTAGAGTCTTGGTTAATACTCGGAAAATGTCAAGTGGATGCCTCATAGACACTCTCAACAAAAAAAAATGGCTTATCAACATCTTAAAGTTTTTCCTCCTAGAACCTCCCTGCTAGATAATAGTTATCCTAAGAATCTTGGTGATGTTGTACTACAGCACCCTGATGCTCAGTGGAAAGTAAACCGGCATGACTTGAAAAGAGATGTTATATGGTGCTGCTTTTGTGTAATTGAGTGGATTATTATTTAAGACAAGAAATACTCACTTTTGTATAGTAATTATATAAGCTTAAGAAATAACAACAGAAAAAATCACAAATTAATAGAGGCTTCAATGTCCTCAAATTTCTCAGGCAAGAAACAGCATGAAAAAGAAACTTAGCTGAAAAAGAGGAACACTTTTTATGGAAAGGGAAAGATGACTCAGAGAGTGCTCAAGAAACATGGAGCAGAACTGGACCCTAATCAAGTAACTGGCAAAGTGAACCTGATTGGATTTCAGAATTATAAGGGAGCAGTTCCTGCTCTGTGCCTCTCATGTTCTCCCTTTGTGAAAGTGAGTGCCTGTTTTGGGTTTTCGTCCTAGTCTCAACATTCCGTACTGGGTATGTGCACTTAGTTTAAAGGACTTTGGATGGAGTACCATGGCAGCTGAAGATCCTTATGCACAGTAGGACCTGATGCTATCCCAAATCTCAAGCCTGACCCTGATTCCACGATGGAATGAGACATCCGGTGGTGTTGGGGTGGGTTGGGGAAGGTGAGCATATTTTAAGTGGGGGAGAAATGTGAATCATTAGGTGCCAGATGACATGCTACGATTATTTGTTAAATGATGGCCCTAAATGAGCTATGCTTTCAGGCGTCTGATTTCTGTATAGTCTTCTCCTTTTGAATCTGGGATGGGCCTGGCAGTTCCTTTGAGGAACAGAAAGTGGCAGAAGTGACATCAAACGGAAAACCTTCGAGGGCCTGGCAGTTACTGCATTTGGGCTCTCGGAAAACCTCAGTGACCACGTAAAAATTTTTCCTACTGGTCAGAAGAGATAAAATTGTTGGGTCACATGGATAGAAAGAGAGAGAGAGAGATCGAAAGAGAGAGAGATCATCCAGTGAGACTTCAGATGATCCTGCAGCTTTCAAGATCAGCAGATTCTTTCAGATGAGTACATACTGTAGCATCCTGAGAAATAGCCATTCTTTTTTTATAATAATAACATAATATAATAATAATAATAATAAATAATCCATCTTAAGCTATTGAATTTGAGGTAATTGGTTATGCAGCAGTAGATAACCACAACATCTTGTACCTTTGACCCATCTCTTTCTGGAGCTTGGACATAATAGATGGTGATACAACAGCCCTATGGTACCCAGTGGGCAGCATTAGTGGGGATGAGAGCCGACATGCTGAGGATTAGAGGGGAAAGACAGAGAGAACTTGGTTCCATGATGTCATCATAGAGTCTCTACGCAGTTCTACACTGTCTTTCTCTGGACTTCTCTTGTTATATGAGAGAAACTCCTTTCTGTTGAAGCCATGTAAAGTCAATTTTCAGTAGATCACATTCCTTCCTAATAAAATGTGCCTATACAATGTTATATTTAAAGTTCTTGCAATTGATGAACATTAAGTTATACCTTGCTTCTGCCCGTGAATATAACCCACATAACCTATTTCAGAAACATAGATTCCAGGAGCAGGAGAGTAAAACAGCAATCATGGCATTGATTTAACAAGTCTATTTTTGAAACATTAGCCAGTAGAGCAAAAGAGCATAAAAATTCCTTTTGGTCCCTAGGCGTATTTGGTGGACAACCATATCAAAATATCACATTAGGCCTAGTAGAAGCTTTGGAGAGTAATCATTTGGGATTAGATGGAAATTAAGCCAAACAATATTGTTTTTCCTTTTGTTTCTTTTTTTTAACCTTCTATCGTCACTGTCCTGCATATACCAGTAGTGTATATCAAAGAGAATTTTAAAAGTTAATGCAGGGCCGGCCCTGTGGCTTGGTGGTTAAGTGCGCGCGCTGCGATGCTGGCGGCCCGGGTTCGGATCCCAGATGCGCATCGAGGCACCACTTCTCCGTTCATCCTGAGGCCGAGTCCCACATACAGCAACTAGAAGGATGTGCAGCTACGACACACAACTATCCACTGGGGCTTTGGGGGGAAAAATAAAATAAATAAAATCTTAAAAAAAAAAAAAAAAGTTAATGCAGCAGTACCAAATGAGTTCCAGCTAAATGTGAAAAACATAACGACATGGCCATATTACATAGGGAAAACAACAACAACAAATTTAATTCTCAAAATCTAGCAATTTTCCTCATTATAGCTTTGCTTAATAGCAGAAAATAAAATATTGCGAGCAAATATTTGATTTTGAAAATCTAGGAAATTAGCACATAACCCAAAAAGCACTGGTTTGTTATATAGATACTATGGGTCAAGATATTTTATATTACTTAATTATAAAATATTTTGCTTGTAAGTAGAGTGATAAAGTTTGTGCAATCTAAAACAGTTTATTAAAATCAGAGCATCCAAATCACAATGGCAGTTAACATTCATGAGCAGCCGAGAAAAATGTCATATCCATTATAGTCACATTCATAAAAGGAATTTCTTATGATTAGGCTTTGTGATCTTCAATGGAAAATTTCAGGGCCATTGAAAATTCACATACTCTTTTTTTCTGTGTCATTCTAAATTCTTCAGAGAGTAAATAAGGAAAGTGAATGGCTCTGTTAGACATTTCTCAATCATCTTTAAATGGGTCATAGTTTTAAATAGGATGTGTCAAATTGGAAGGATGTGAACCAAATTATACCTAAGTTTCACTGTACCATCTGCTTAGTGAATTCTTTGCAGGAGGTCAGTGAGTCATCAAACACTAATTGCGATTCATCTTTGAAAGATTAAAAATCAATGTATATTTTTTACTAAAGTGAAAGTCAAAAACTACCTCAAGAAATACTGAAAAAGAGATAACCGAGCAATAGACATAGATATTCAGTGTCTATAGCAAACAAAAAATCCAGTTATTAATGCTTGATACATAATTTATTGCTAAATGCAGCTCCTTTTTGATTTAGTTTCATGAACCTGGACTTAGACCTAGAATACGTGGTTAAAAAATCAAGCCATTGAGACATCCTTGAACTTTCAAATGTTGCATGACTAATGCTTTTATATTTCTTTCTAATGTTTTCATATTTACATAAAATCTGTGTTTCATACAGCTATATTATTACAGAGTTGAACTTCTTTTCTTATTTTGATAAAGTTTTAACTTATTTTTGGTTTTCCACTTCCCTTTTACTCTTTAATGGTTTGAAATTGCACATTCCATTTTAAATATTCAGTTTCATGTGTAAAATTTTAACATGTATATTTGAACGAACAAATTCCATACTGATAAATCTCTACTCTCCTTGTGAGCAATATAAAATATTATTAATATTTCACATGTCAGCCACCTGTCTTCTAACATGGCATTCTGTCCTGTATTTTAATTCCATCTTTTCTCCCCACAAAATACCCAGTATCAAATATTTGTTTATTGTTAACACTTGTTTACACTCACCACCATTTTGACCAATTTCTGATCTCATCAATACTTCTGATATATCACAGTAGGATCTATTCCTACTTTATGATAGGTACCATATAAAAAATCCTTCACTAAATGTCTGTTAGTGTTACACTTTCTGCTCTTGTTTGTTTAATAATATTTTTATTTGTCCCTCGAGCTTGATTTATGTTTATTAGGCTAAGATGGTTAGTTCTAGGCTGAGAATTATTTTCTTCCAGTATTCTTTCTACGAAATTGTCTAGCTTCTCTTTTTGTTGTTGAAAATTGTGTTGTCATTTAATTGCCATTTCTTAGCAGGCAATCTGAATGAGTGTTAGAATTTAAAGTCTTTTCTTTATATTTGATGCTTCATAGTCTCACCATAATGTATTAGATGTATGCATCAAATGTTTATTGAGTGTCTGCTAAGTGACTGTCACTATTCTAGAACCCTTGTATAAAGCAATTTTGGGATCATTATGCTGCCTCAAATCTGAGGACTGACATCGTCCATTAATTCTGGAAAAGTCTCAGCTGATATTTCTTAATTATTATCCCTTCTTTCACACTCTATGATTTTCTAAACCTCTTGTTAGATATATTTGGACATTTTCATTCTACATGCATATCTTTCAAACTCTCATATGCTTCGATTCTTAACTCTCTGTCGTAAATCCTTGGATATGTCTTTATTTCTGTTACAGATTTTCTCTCTGGCTGAGCCTAAATATTCTTTTGGGATATTTATTCTAGATATTTCTTCTTTTTTCATACAGGTCCTTACATCTATAATTTTCTTTTTTTTTTTTTAAAGATTTTATTTATTTATTTTTCCCCCAAAGCCCCAGTAGATAGTTGTCTGTCATAGCTGCACATCCTTCCAGTTGCTGCATGTGGGACACGGCCTCAGCATGGCCGGAGGAGCGGTGCGTCGGCACGCACCCGGGATCCGAACCCGGGCCGCTGGCAGCAGAGCGCGCGCACTCAACCCCTAAGCCACGGGGCCGGCCCTACATCTATAATTTTCAATCTGAGAACTGCTTTAGTTGCATCTTATAAGTTTTGCTGTGATGTATTTTCATTTTCATTCATCTCAAAACATTTTCAAATTTCCATTGTAGTTTCTCATTTGATCCACTGGTTGTTTAAGAGTGTGTTGTTTAACTTTCATATATTTGCAAATTTCTTTCTGATAATGATTTCTAATTTTATTGAGGTTGGAGAATATACTTTGTATGAATTCAATGCTTTTGATTTTATTAAGACTTTCTTTATGGCCTAGCATATGGCTTATCATGGAGAATGTTCCATGTGTACTGAAAAAAATATATAGTCTGCTTTTGCTGAAAAAAATGTGAGGTCTGCTTTTGCTGAGGAGAGTGTTCTATAGATGTCTGTTAGGTTTAGTTGGTTTATAGTGTAGTTAAAGTCTTTTATTTTCTTGTTGATCTTCTGCTTAGTCATTCTATTCTTATTGAAAGAGGAGTATTAAAAAATCAAACTATTATTGTTGAATTGTCTATTTTTCCTTAAATAATGTCAGTTTTTCTCTAATGTATTTTGAGACTCTGTTGTTAAAGGCTTATATATTTAAATACTTTATATAGTGCTGATCGATTGACTCTTAATATTATATACTGTCTCTCATTATCGCCAGTAATTTTTTTGTTTTAAAGATAATTTTTTCTGATAGTAATAAAGCCACTTCATCTCTCATGATTGGTCTTTACATAGTATATCTTTTTCCAGCCTTTTGCTGTAGTATGTTTTTGTCTAAAGCGTCTCCTTTGTAAATAGCATATAGTTGGATCTTGACTTTCTTTATCAAATCTCACAATCTTAGACTTTTGATTGTATTATACAATCCATCCATGTTTAATGTTATTATTGATGTGGTCGGATTTATATCCACCATTTTTTATTTTGTTTCTATATGGCTTATATGTTTCTGTACCTCTGTTCCTCTTTTACTGTCTTCTTTTGTGTTAAATGAACATATTCCAGTGTAATATTTTAATTCCTTTAGTGATGTTTAATTTATTGTTTAGTTATTTTTTAGTGGTTGTTCTAGGACTTAAAATAAGACTATTAACTTCTTCAAAACCTACTTCACTTGGATCCAGAGAAATACAGAAACTTTATTCCTATACAGCTCCATTCCCGCCTTCCCTTTGTGTGCTATCATTCGTAGACATATTAGGTCTATGTGTATTACAAACCCACCAACACACTGTTATAACCAGCACTTTATATAATCTATGTCTTTTACAGAAGCTGAGAGGAAAGGAGAGCAAATATATATATGTCAAGTTTATTACTTAAACCTTCCTCTTTACCATTTCTGTTCCTCTTCATTTCTTTATGGACTCCAGCTACCATCTGATTTCCCTATTCCAATACAGGTTTTTAAAATTTTTATTTCTTTGTAATAATTGCATTTATTTCCCTTTTTGGTAAAAATAGTTTGTTCTTAACTCCCCAAATATACATTTATAAATAAAGAACATTGTAAATGTTTGGAAGAACAAATGGCAGAGTTGGAGCTATTAGGCCATTTTTAGAAACACAGCTGTTTTTTCTGGTGGGGGGGTATGGAGAAGCACTGAAGTTACCTACAATGTTTTTCAGCCAATTCTTCCCTCATAGCTTCCACGGAAATAGATTCTTGCTAAACAAAGAAAGGTGCTGTGAGTGGGTGGGAGTGGAGGTAGAGAGGGCTGCTCTGACTACCCCAGGTCACAAGGAAACAGACCACTTGCTCCATAGTCTCCAGCAGAGCGCCCATTTATTTCCAAAGTCAGCTTCTAGTAACCAGCATCTCTGGTTGATGCCGTTGTTGTTCTTTATTTGGTTGTTTATTTGTTTTTGTAGTGGCTTTGTTGAATTATCTCTGTGAAGTCTATTTCCCTTGTTTTATGCTGCCTCTGATGTCCCTGTTCAGATAATTTTTTTTTCCTGCTTTTATCTTTTCAACTGGCTACATAGGGAGTCACCACTGGGTTAGCATATGCCACTCATTGGTCAAAGATTGTGCTTAAGCCCTTTAGTCAGTTAAATACTTACTCTTGAGCATTGCTTGTGTGACTTAGAGGTTGTCACCTCTGTACAGGGAATATATATTTTTGCCTCGTGTTCAGACAATGACTAGTCGCTTGGAGGTTTGCTCTTTGATCACTCGTGAGGAGGTGAAACCTTGAACACGCACAGTCTCACAGACTGCCAGGGATGTATGCAATTTTATTTTTAAGTCTGGCTTCCCAAGAGTTGCCCCTGGGTAAGAGAAGTTTATTGTTCAGCCGGTGTTTCATGAGAGGTTGTGCTTAAGGCTCTTGTGCCAGCAATTCTTCTTCCCTACATTGATGGATCCAGATGTTACTTGGGAAATTCTTCCAAGTCTACTTTTGTCTTTCTCTGCTTCCTGCTAAGTGAGTCACCCTCTCCCATGCACACAGTTTTCTCAAACCCCAGGGATCTGGGACTCCTTTGACCCCAGCATTATTTTTCTTGGCTGTCTTGGTTCTATCTTTTGAACTTCTGGCTGCTGTGTCCTTTCACTTGCTGCCACCAGTATCATGAAGCTACCAGGATCCTCACAGTTGTTCTCCACCAAGCTCTTCATTGTTTTTGACAATGTCTTTAGGTATAGCATTCTTCATGCTCTGTTCTACACCAAGTCCCCTTGGCAGAGCTGTGGACTTCTTTGTCCTACTGAACTGCCTCTCCCCCTGTAAAGAAACTCAGCACCAAGGCACAGGAGCTGGGGTGTGGACGGCAGCTCACTGGTGGAGTAGAAAAGAGTAGACCCTCATCTTCTCAGCTTGCCCTTCTCAGTGTCAAACCTCCTCCCTGTGGTAGAGACGATCAGGGATCCAGGACTCTTGGCTTTCTGTGCATGGGAATGAAGCTTCTCTACTAATATGGGCTAAGTTAGAAAGGGAGCCTTGATCTTTTAGCTGAGCCCCACCCAGGGTAGACTTTCTGCAACAAGGCGCTGGAGTGGAGGGGTGACATGAGATGAGTTTAAGAAATGCCAGCAGTCTGTTACCCCTGTGGTAAAACTCTAGTCTTAGACTGGAAACTAAAGGGAGAGAGCCCCCTTCTCCTTGGCCATTCCTACTAGGTTTAAACATCTGGTGGAGATGTTTGATAACATAGGGAGGTGGAGAGGGAATGGGTCGTGGCTGACTGCCTGTATTTACCAAGATTTAGTAGATTTTCTTAAATGAATGTTTCTCCATGTGCTGTATGCCCTTAGGTCAATTTCCAAATGTTAAATCGTTGTATTTTTATATATATATAATTTTTATCAGTTAAATGGTTGTTTTTCTGGGGAGAAGGTCCTTTGGTCTCCTTGCTCTATCATTCTGGTAATCCTGCCTTGATATCTATCGAGTTTTAATGTAAATTTTTCACCTTGGGAACACCAGGTCCTTGTAGGACAATATATTTCTCTATGAGCCTTTGTGAGTGATTTTAAATCCTGAAGCACTGAAAATAAAGTACTCATACTTTTTTAGTATCTTCCTTATTTATTAGGTCTATGTTCTATTTTACCTTTGTGATGACTTCTCAAGGGTCTCATCTTCACGTGCGAATCTCAGTTCCAATTTGTCTCACTTTGCATGAACTCAGTATTCTCATGCTCATGCAATTACAAATATTATATTTCTTGATTTCTGGGAGATCACTCTGTTGCAAACAAAGCATCAAGCCTTCACACAACCCTCATTTTCAGTCTTTTTCTTTACTTTCCTGAAATCCTAGATATTTATTTTAAAAGGATGTTTATTACATTTCACCTACCAGTTTATGTTTTGTTGTTTGAGAATTTTCTGATTACCCAATGCTCCAATCAGATTATATAATCTTCCACTTATCAGCACAACGAAGCAGTTAAAAATATTGTTAAAATACGTCGTATGTGGTAAGTCAGTATATGATTATATATTGTACCTAAAAATGTGAAAAAAATATTCACCCAGTTTTTCTTTTTTCAAACATGATTACTCTTTAATATTTTATTTTATTAAATAAGTAAAGCTATAAACAATCTGTAATATTTACTTAATTCATAAAATTATTAGAGAATTATAATTATTTTCCATTTTATATTTAAAGAACATTTAAACAACATAAACATAAATTTTATGGTTTATGAGTTTCGTGTGTACAAAAATGCAATTTTAGTTTTCTTTTATCAAATTTATTTCATCCCATGTTTTATAGTAGCAAAAAACTCAATTTCCCCATGTCTAAGTAAATACACAATTCTGGTTTGAAATTAGTAAACCCTTAATGAAACTCAACTCCCGACCCAGTCCCTTTTTTGCCTCTTCCTCTTGGGAGGGCTCCATATTCCAGGACCTTAGGTGTTATTTTACGGCATTCAGAGAAGGTCAGCTGGCCCTGTTTACCCGTTTTCTCTCCTCACTGTTGGTGTCTGTAAAGTCGTGCTGGGATATAAAGTGATCGCAGGGGCTGAGATGGGTGATCTGTCTTCCAGCTGCTGCAGGCTCACTGCTGATGTTTTCCCTCTGGGACTCAGCCCGCACCTGCATCTGGCTTGGGCTTTCCACACTGGAGAATTAGGTGTGGGTTTCAACCACTTTATGCTGTAATTACCCTCTTGGAAAGCGAAACAGGCACCTCTCCATTCTCAGTACCTTCCAAATTCCAGTTCAGTGTGTAGGAATACAATGATTCCGCTGCAGGTCTCATAGTAGAAAGAAAGGAACATTACAGGTGTAGGAGAGGCAGGGATTTCAAGTCTTTTTTAGCCTCAGCCTAGACCTGCTTAACACGTCGTTTCACTCAAGGCTGGCTTCATGAATGTGCAGCCTTTGCAGTTGCACAGGGTCCCACGCTCTGAAGAGCCTCACACTTGGTTTAGCGCTCTGCTGTCACCATCTTGAAATTCTTAATAATTTTTCACCAAAGAGAATTGCATTTTTATGTTGACTGAGCCTCGCAAAGTACATAGCTGGTGCTGATTCTACTTGCAGCTGGGCTATGTCATTGAAGGGCCTCAGTAAGTCTACCTTCTTCTAGAGATCAAGATACAAAGTAATGACAAGCCCCATGTTCTTGGTCCCCAAAATTTTGCCCAGGGGCTCTATCACTACTCCTCAGGACTTGGCCCAACCTGATTTGAAATTATCATCTCCCATGCCTGCAGCCTCCTCTGTTCTTCTCTGTAGTTGCCTTCAAGCCTCCAAAAGGATTTATCACATCTTTCAGTCACTGGGGAAGTGCTTTCCATCCTCTCAGTTGGTGACATTTACTGCTTTTGGCTGTAGTCATACTGCCTGAACACCCCCTCAGAAAAAAACCATATACACATATAAACGTGTTTTTATACAGTCATGGAATTCCCTGACTCATCGAAATTTAAGGCAACAACAAAAACCCTAGAAAAACCAAAAGCATCAGTTTTTATGGCTATCATGTTTTCTTTTTTAAAAAATTGAAATAATATGCCTGCTTTTGATCTCCTACATTAAATACCATCAGAATTATTTAATTGAGAATGTGCTTTAGAAAAAAATTCAACAATTCAAGTTCTTAGGACTTGATCAATATGTTAAGTCTCCTAGTGTTGCTCTCCTAAGGAAGAAACCTTAATCTACCTCATAGTGCTAAAATCTCACTGTTCTTTGATGTTAAAAGCTGCCACATCTTTCTAAAGAAGAAAATTATCCCAATGATATGGCAAGATTTTCCCACTTTGTCGGATTCAGTACTGCTTAAAAGATTAGATGTCAAGAAGATCGTGCCACAGATATTTCCCCATGCTGCTCCTCTACCCCTGCACACGCAACTCTCCATATCATGCTGTGCCCGGGGAGAGCTCCCTTGTAACAGTGCTGTATTAATTTTCTATTGCTGCTGTAAGAAATTACGACAAACTGTGGTTTAAAACAATATAAATTTATTACCTTACAGTTCTGGAGATCGAAAGTCCAAAATTAGTCTTAGCTCACTAAAACCAGACTATCTGCAGAGCTCCATTCATTTTTGGAGGCTCTGGGGGAGAATTTGTTTTCTTGCCTTTTCCAGCTTCTAGAGGCTGTCCAGATTATATGGGCCATGCTACCCCTTCATCTGGAAAGCCAGCAACGGCCAGTCAAGTCTTTCTCACATTGCATTACTCTGATATTGACTCTCTTGCCTCCCTCTTCCAACTTTTGAAAACCCCTGTGATTACATTGTGCCCACCCAGATAATGCAGGCTACTGTCCCTATTTTAAGGCCAGTTGATTAGCAAACTTAATTTCATCTGCAACCTTAATCTTCCTGTGGCATGTGACATAACATATTTGTAGGTTCCAGGGATTAAGGGGTGGATATCTTTGGGGGAGGGGCATTATTCTGCCTACCACAGTACTTTTGACTTTTTTTCCACATTTTTTCCTGAATATAAACATTGGTATTGAACTAAATTTGGGAATAGGTTAGTACTAGTTTTCATACTACCTCAAGCTAGGGTCCTATTAAAGAAACTCGGTACTTTAACAATGAAGAGCAGACAGCCAATTGGTACAAAATAGCAGCTTTAGAAATTGACCTCAGTATTCATGTGTGTTTCAGAATTGCAATATTCAGGAATTCAAATAATTCTAGTCTTGATCAATATTTCCTAGATTGATATTTTTATGTTAGAGAATATCAATTTTATTTTATAATATTTTGATTTAATCAGTCATCTATAATCTTAAGAAATTTTCATAAATTACATTTTTCAGAATAGAAAGCAAAATATAAATATTAGAAAAGAAATGTGCAAAAAAAGATGACATGGAAATTTGACACAATGCATTTGGATGGGAAAATGACAGTTAGTCATATTTATTTATATGATACCCTCTTTCCTCTCAAACATATGTTTTTAGGTTATGTCATATAGAAAGAAGAATGAGTGAGCATGTGGTTCCTACTTCTCACATTGGGAAATTTTATTGTTTATTGAATCCTCATATCCACCCAATTTTTACTAAAGCCAGTAATTTTACAAACGTTTGAAACAATCTCAGGCAGAGGTCGTTAAGATCAAGAATTCCTTCCATATCTCCTTTAGTGATTATTTGTGTTCTGATAAATATCTGATAAATGCTTTAGGTAGGCTTTGGAGATGCCTATTGTTTATATATATATATGTGTGTGTGTAAGATAGGCAGATTCAGGAGGTGATTTTAAAATTTCATGTCATTTTATATTTTAATATTAACGTCTTGTCCAAAGAAACAAATGTCAGGCAACTTCTACAATTTCAGAGTCTTACTTGCTGTTTGTTTTTTAGCAAATAGATTTGCATTTGTGAAGATGTGCACAGGCAGAATGAGGAAGATAATTTTGTACCTAAAAGCAGAGACAAGGCATGAAAAGTTAATTGTTAAATGCTATTGTTTATTACTATATTAATCAACCTGCATAGGAAAAAAACTCAAAACTGTCAATGGTGTACAGCAATAGTAATTTGTTTTCCACAAGTTTGCTGCTCAGCTGGCGTAGCTCTTCTGCCTCCATTTTGACCAGTGTCACTCTGCTCTTTGTGTGTATTTTTTCCTCCTCCCATGAACTGGGGCTAGTTGGAGTGCACATGCTTTTTTTTATGTAAGGCCAATGGTAGAGGCTGAAGTGGGCACGCCCAGCTTCACAAGCACATTTCAAGACTCTACTGGAATGAGATGCTAAATTTTTATTGGCCAAAGCGAGTCATATGGCTGACCCAAAGATCAAGGGAAAGGAAGTTCACTTGACCTAAAGGAATTGCAAAATTTCGGGACAAAGAACATGAATAGAAAAAAGGGTAAAAAATTGGAGCTAATACTTTATTATAACCCAATTTCATTTCTTCTCTTTAATTTCAAGGATACAGAGTTTAGTGGTGATTGAATTATCACTATATGGTCAAAGACAAAACTTATTTCATTGAGAGATACTTCTATTGATGACAGCTACCTGTCAAACTTATTATTCCCTAAAAAGGTACATCTGCTTTTCACAATAATTTTTGTGATGACAATAATAATAACCACAGAAAATTGTTGAGCAGTTTTTGAATAGCAAGTAATTTATTAAGTGCTTCAGATTGGTGATATAATTTAATCACTTCAATGACCTTATGTTTCTTCCATATAGATATACATTCTGAGGCTTATATAATATATTTACTTGCCCAGTGATACCCATTTATTATGTATTAGTGCTGAAATTGATGGCTGAATATTTAAAATGATATTTTAAAATATTTTACCTAAAATATTTCTATTATATATGATTTCTGCATTGTGAACTATTTAATTTTTTGAGGTTCTCGTGATCTCTCTCTTGGCTGTTTAGAGAGAAAGGGAAGCAAAAGTAGAATATAATGGAGTATCTTGTGATAATTCCCCTCCCAAATATTCCTGACAATCAGACCAGCGAGAAATAGACAGAGATTATTGCTTGAAAAATTAACTCTGGAAATGTGCAGGCAAGCCTTTTGTTTAATGTGAGAGCTATCTGACAGGTCTCCATGTGGAATGTAATAATTCAAAAACATATTTTTTGTTTAAAAGTGTCTTGCTCTTTAGGAATATTACACAGGTCAAATATATTTCAAGAAAAATTAGAGGTTTTATTGTTTGTTTTATATGTTCATTTTTTCATTTTCCACACCAGTTATCCACATTTAATATTAATTATATACTATTTTTATTCCTAAATAATATTTATTTATCGAGTGTTTAATGTGTGCCAGATGCTCTTCTAAGAGCATTATGTATGTTAGCTTTTGTATGCCTCACAGCAAATGTACGACATATTAAGGCAAAAACTAAATTAAGTAATTTTCTCAGGTTTCCCCGCCAGAAAGTGGCATAGCATGGTTTCACATGCGGGTAGTTGCATTCTACAGTCCAAGATATTAACTATTGTACAATATAAGCTTTCTAGAAAACAAAACTTTGCAGAAATGATAGGATCCTCAACTCCATCACATTCTACCAGTTGCTGGACAAAAACACGTGACATTATATAAATTCTTGATACTAACATTTTTTTGAATACTTAGTAATATTGTATCCAATATATCAAAAGTTTTAAATGGTAGAAATTCCTGACATATATTGGGTGGATATTTTCAAGCTACTCAGCTGGTAACAATGGATGTTGAAACTGCATTTCTGAAATGTGAAAAAAATCTGAATTATTAAAAGAAGGACAATAAGACTCTAGGTAGGAAATAAGTTTGGATGGCCACTTAAATGGGTTCAGTATTAATTGTTATTCTCGCTGAGATTTAAGAAATGCTCAGATATTACATAATACTCCTGTCAAGGATGACATAAATTACCTCCCAGAAGCTGAAGGCAAAGACCAGACCCCTCTTTGAGCAAAGGTCAAATTTTTACTACACACATAGGAACACTGGAAACACTTCCATTTGTTTTTGTTGCCATACTTTCTCCTTTCCCCATCTGGGTAGTGATTTTATGCTACATACCTTATTATACTACATATTTTATTCTACATAATATTTATAAAGTTGCAGTCACAACAATTTGGGTCATGTTTACCTTTAATGAAAATTTTGAATTTTTGCAAGAATTAAGATATACCATTACTGTAGTCTCTTTTCTGTTTTTGTGGTAAGCACAAGATTACATGATGAAAACAATGTGGTATTTTAAGTAATTTAATCTTAGAAAAACACATTCTACCATACCAAGCAGAAAATTACCATAAAGCAAAATACTAAAATGTTGTTTCTATAGCTCACATTTTTTTTATATAAGAACACCAAAATCCTCCAAATCTGCAATCATATATGTGTATATATATATGCATGCACATACATACATACATATACATATTTCCCACATATATATGAAATAAAATAAGATATTAACAAATATGTAAGGTTGTAATTTAATTCTTTGCATCTCAGCTCAGAAATTGGGACCACGGAAATTTTTTAAACGTTGGTCCTTTTTCCTCATCAATTTTTTTTTCTCAGAAAAATCTGTTTTAAATACCCAACCCCTGATCTGTATTCTTGGCATGTTTTCAATGATTATGTTGTTGTACTGCCAATTTCTAGGACAGTAGAACAAACACACCTTTTTTTCTCTTTTGTTTTAAGTGCTAGAAAATTAAAATTACTGGTTTAAAATATTAATCACATTTTGGCTTTGTCAAATTAATGAGCAGCTTCAAATGGATAAATGCCACAACTTTTGACTTTTTTCATACCAAACACGTCTCTTTCTGCCTATAAGTTTATTCTTAAAACATTTGTTTTTGAAAGAAAATCTTCAGAAAATCAAGTGTGTATGTGTGATGTGTGTATAGATGTGTGTGTTTAAAAATTTTTCCAAAGGAAGGCTTATGTCTCAATTAAATGTTTTTGATTTTGTGCTTGAAACATGGGAATGCAATTTTTGCAATCAGCTGTCTAGTTCTAAAACTCTGAAAAGCCCATGCGTTTTTGGGAGTTATTTTTTGCCCAAATCAGTTTATTACACCTTTGATCACACCACATTGCTAAAGGTCAAAGCACTTTTACAGAAGTATGGGCACTTTAAGGTCAAGCCAGAAAAAGGCACTCTCCCACATTAAAAAAGCATTGCTAACAAATAAAATAACTCCCACACAGACATTGAAACATTGTTCTTCTGATCAGTGATCTTTTTAGTAATTAGTTTATTTTTGAATACTTCAATACAGAGATGACCAGATCCCTGGACAGTCGGTGAAATTTTTAGATTTATTTTTATCTATCATCACATCCAAAAACACTGAGAGGATTTTTCTCTGTGATTTTAAGCAGTCTTCATTTTTAAGGCAAATTGAGGAGAACTCCTTCAATTAGTTTTTGCTCTAAGTAATCTGACCTGTTTTGGGAAAGATGTGAGAAATTCCTCAGTAAACTGCCATAGTCTCTTGAATTTTTTTTTAACTGTTTTATTGAGGTCTTATTGGCTTATAACATTGTGGAAATTTCAGGTGTACATTATTATATTTCAGTTTCCGTGTAGACTGCTTCGTGTTCACCACCAATAGTCTAGTTTTTATGCATCACTGTACATATGTACTCAGTTACCCCTTTCACCCACCCCCCCGCTCTGGCAACCACCAATCTATTCTCTTTATCTATGTTTGTTTATTTACCTTCCACATATGAATGAATCATACGGCATTTGTCTTTCTCTGTCTGACTTATTTTGCTTAGCATAACACCCTCAAGTCCATCCATGTTGTTGCAAATGGGACAATCTTGTCTTTTTTCATGGCTGAGTAGTATTCCATTGTGTCTATGAGCCACGGCACCTTCTATTTCTACTCCACTCAGTGACCACTTGAAGGCACATCTGCCGGCATAAGGATCTGTGTCCTGGATGGCTGCTGTCAGTGGGGGAGGGGAGGGGGCTGCTCCACTGCCTCCCAGGGGTCCAGTTTACCCACCTGCAGATGTACAGATGCCTGGATCTCTAATGCATCCTTCGTGCTGTATAGGGAATCCTCTGTTGGTCAATGGATGGACGTCTGATTGGTTGTAACTTAGAGGAGAGAGACAAAGGGAACGACTCACTCTGCCATGATGCTGACCTCACTCTCCAGTCTCTTGAATTTTAAATGTAGGTCTGCTCTGCCTGTAAGCCACCATCAGGTTGCCACTCTCCATTACAAGGCAAGGAGATGGAGGAGAAGGACTCAAAGCTCTCTGTCTCACCAGCTGACCTTTCTGGCTCTAAGAGGTGATGGAGTCGGGGAGGAGTGGGCAAGCAGGCAAGCATGACCAAGTTTCTCTACCTGTAGGTCATTTTGAAACCCCAGAAGCAGGAACTCAACTATCTTCATCAGCAGAATGAAGTAGATGATAGTTTGATTTACTATAGGAAGATTACTAAGTATCTCTTTCACTACATGTTTTACCTACCACCTCCCCAGCTCCAGCCAGCTCTCAAGAAGATGACCCCATGCTCCATGCACGTGAGCTGCTGGAGTTTTATCATCTTTCTCCATTTACTTCTCCATTACTTCCTATATTTATCAACAAGGTATATTAGGTACCCACCAAAAGCACAAGTAACTCCTATTTTTTTTGTTCTTTCAAAATAATTGACAAGTACACACTTTAAGTAACCAAGAGAACAAAAAACAAATTATTTAAATGCATATTCTGTATTAAAATAATTACATTGTATTAATTATAACGCTGACTACAGCCTCATTTTTTGGTGAGACTTTCTTTTTTTACAACTGTGAGGAATTTTGGATACCCCACCTTTGGAGGGCAGGTGACCCCTGGTTTTGCCCACGACCTGCAGTCTGCTGTAAAAGTGCAGTATGTTGTCTGCACATTTCTAACCATTCATGGGTCAAAAATCACGGGCAGTGATGACATCTTTTTGTATCTTTTAAAATGCCTCCTGCCTTAATAATAGCATGAAACAGTAAGCAGATTTTTTTTTTTTTTTTTTAGTGAGGAAGGTCAGCCCTGAGCTAACATCTATTGCCAATGCTCCTCCTTTTTTTTTTTCCCCTTTTTCTCCCCAAAGCCCCAGTAGATAGCTGTATGTCATGGCTGCACATCCTTCTAGTTGCTGCATGTGGGACGCGGCCTCAGCATGGCCGGAGAAGCGGTGCGTCGTAGCGGAGCGTGTGCACTTACCTACTAAGCCACAGGGCCGACCCCTAAGCAGATAAGTTTTAAAAATCTCTCACAAGAGAGTTCTAAGCATCACATACTCCATACTGTTATAGGTAAAATACATCTTTTTGAAAAAGGTGAACAATGATATTTGTGTGACTTTCTTGAGACAAACAGTTAGTTAACTCTCAATTTATATCCTTTTAATTGTAGGCTTTTCCTGCAAAAAGAGGAAAGAATTATAAAGTAACTATTGAATCTTAAGGGACTTTAGGCTTATATATAGGAATTGTCTAAGTTTAATTTCTTTTTAATTTTTCTAGAAATGTTTTACATGGAATGAAATGATCTTGATAAAGAAAACAGAAAGTGTTCTTTTGTACATGCAAATAATGATATGAAGTCATCTCCCTTGACTGGGAGAACTGTTTTACTCAGGCAGAAAGTAAATGTTTATCCAAAATATGTCATATTTAGAATTGGATTGGATATAAAAACAGCAAATTTACATTTCTATAAATTATCCATATGAAGTCCCGATATTTACCTATGATACATTGCTGGAGTAGCAGGAAGCACACTCAGACAAAAGTAATGTTCATTGAGACCTTTATTGTCAGCCATGCAACCTACCAACAAATTTTGCATGAAGATCTTAATGGCCACAGACATGTAATGACCATCTGTTTCAAACATTCAATTACTGTACTGGGTGGAAGAGGTTTTGTTTCTTTAACTCAGATAAAATATATCTACTGAGATTTCAATGAACCAGAATTCTGAACTGAAAACTATATAAGTGATCAACATAATTATATATAATGAAATATAAAAGCTATACTGGGCCTTCTGATATCAATCTTTAGCTTTCCCATGGTTAAAGAACCGCTATTAATCAGAGTGCCTAAGGGAATGACACTAGTCCAATCAATAATTTCCTTTGGCACATAATTTTCTTATGTTCTATGAGGTCCTATTTTCATGCAAAGTATTTTTTTCTAGGACCTTTATGCTAAATTTTAGTTATTTTAAATGCACTTGCGGGCCGGCCCCGTGGCTTAGCGGTTAAGTGCGTGCGCTCCGATGCAGGCTGCCCGGGTTCGGATCCCGGGCGCGCACAGACGCACTGCTTCTCCGGCCATGCTGAGGCCGCGTCCCACATACAGCAACTAGAAGAATGTGCAACTATAACTTACAACTATCACTTGGGGCTTTAGGGGAAAAATAAATAAATTAAAAAAAATTAAAAAAATAAATAAATAAATAAATGCACTTGTTCCAAGCACAGTTTTAAAATATCTGTTCTTTAGCTGCTAATTTCTATGGAAATCTTCATTTCCCTCTCTTGGGAGTATAGGATGTTTGGACTCTTTCTTTCCCTCTTCATTGCTGTTTGTCTTCTTTCTGATCACTACATTGCATTTATATTTTTCACCATGGAATTAATTCATTGTCTCTTAGTGAATAGAGATGGGAGTTTTTGGGTTTAAATATTTTTTATAAGAAGAGTCATTTTTCCCATTAAATATAAGCTAAAAAAATGATCCCTCTGTTCTATAGGCCATTATACTTCCAATATAGCAGTATTAAATTGAAATCACTCCATGGTAACAAGCAAGTAACAACAGTGTATATTTAAGAAAGTACTGCCATGTACTTGAGCCAGAGAACAGCCTGCTTTGAGCCCTAGGCTTCAGAGAGCTCCATTATGGCCTATCCCCCCATAACCCTCCCCATAGGACAAGAAATTCACAAGGCCAAGGGGATGGGGTTAGCTGGAGCTGATGGCATCTACATTACCCCTACATTTTAGATCATGCTGTGGTACAGAAAAACCTAGAATTCTGTCCCCAAAGGGCTCGGAGACCGCTCCCATGGCCCATGTTCCACTTCTCCAGTTCTGTCTTGCATGAGAGCCACACATACAATGTGCTCAACCAGAGGCCAGAAGGGCTAATGGGAAGCTGTTTGCAGGAGGCACGGTGGTAGACTGAGCTTGGACAGGCCAACTGAGCTCCCCAAATTTATGCACACAAGGCCTCTTATGGGACAATGGTGGAGGGCCAGCTCTCCCTATGTCCCCATATTCTTCTGCTGGACTTTGAGGATCTGAGACTCCTAATTCAAACCTGGCCTTTATTAAAAAGGCGTATTTGTCAAAATGGGAGAACAAAGCATTCTTTATTTACCAGTTTAACTTGATTTGTAACTTTTAAATATAGAAACATGTATTATATGGGTCTTGATTATGATTCTTGCCCTGGGCCCTAAGAATGTTCAAGCCTGATTTAAATATTTTATTAGATATAAGAAAGCCACCATATACACTAACAAATACAAATATAAACCTCAACCTAGTCTCTACTTTTAAAATATAGTGATATACTCCATTTAACGTCTTATTTAGAGTGGAGCCCCTGTGACGTCTTTAAAGATTCTGTTATAGTCCCTATTCAACAAGGTTCGTTTTTCCCTAGAACAAAGTATTCTGTTTGTGTATAAAAGCTTTATTTTTCAAAACTCCTTAGTTGTAAAAGTGTGGGGCAGATATGTCTTACCCATACTGTTTTAATCTATGTTATATTAATAAAGTAGATTATTAGTCATAAGTAAAACATGAAAGTTTTAAAAGCTCAATCTTATTTATGGTTGTTTAGTATTAACCTAATATATGCTTAACATGCATACACGCGTGTGCATATTTCGAAGAGAAACTGCAAGAAGTGAGTGGATGCATAAAGAATTGAAATGGAATCATCCAGTGATAACTTGATAATACCTCTTTGAGTATTAATACTAGTGTAGCTGAACCCAATTAAAAAATGTACAAACCTTTTACGTGTTTCCTCTGTCTAAACAATTTGAGTCTGCTTATGGATAATCAAGTTGGCAATGTTTTGTATGTGGATTCCTATATACTTCTACCAAAGTATATCAACAATTGCAGTTCAAATGATTTTATACATTATTTGTGAAATCAGGACTTTATTTTTTCATTACGTTGAAGGTATATGGTGAATTTTATGAAGGGATTGATGGATGCTTAGGTTTGGGAAAGCAAAACCTAGAGAAAAAGCTTAAGGGTGTCTCTGATACCTTCTTTTTCCCCTGGCTAGGGACCCATAACTGTTATGCTCAAATATAATCTGGAATGCTCAAGGTCCTTCCTTCACAACCTTCCACAAGAGACTGAGAATCAGACACATTAATGAAGCCCAGTTATCATCTGATAATACTGTCATTAACACTTATTATCACATAATTAGATTGGATATTGGACATCTCAGAGCCAATTTAAAAGAAGAAAAAAAAATACAGTATCTCCAGGAAATATATGAGAACAAAACACTGTAAGAAGTTCCAGAATAATGATATAGTTTCAGAGAGAATGAGACATTTTATCATCTGGCCTATTAGCAATTCAAATGGTGGTAATCAAATCAACCTTTCCCCTCCCTTCCCCCACCTTTTACATATTAGTTACTTGTTAAGTCTTCTACTTTCTCAAACTGGAGCAGTTATCTAAGCAATGACATTTTTAGTGATGGGAGAAAATCATAATAACTGTGGGTAATTGTTAAGAAAAATCAACACCGCTCTGAACTTTATAGGTCATGATATCTCTGTAGCTTGTGGGTCTAGCTGCATTTTGAAATAGATAACTGTGTCTCCCTTAGCATCTTTCTTTTTCCTATTTTTTCTTGGGTGTAAGTTTACAAAGGTCAGATGCCAGTATGATCTAGAATAAGAGCTTTTGTGGCTGACTTTGAAAGGTTACTTTAGAAAAAAATCCCATGAAACAGCAGTACCCCAAAGTGCTGCGGGGAATGTGGCTAAAATCTTATTACTTCCTAATAGAGTTTCTCACACATTAGAAGTATAGAGTGTTGGATTCCTGAATGTGTGAGGGCTCTGGTCTCTATTTACTAAACAGAAATGAAGCGGCATCTCAAGGTCATATTTACACTTCTGAGGTCATGTCCACAGGACACCAAAACAATGTGAAAATCAATCCTATCATAATAGCAAAGTCTGAAACACCGATTTAATGACTTACTAGAATAATAATTGGAATGCAAAATGTTTGTCATAGTGAAGGAAATGTCACAGGCCTCATTTCTCTATTATCTATGATACCATACTGTATTGAGCCTTCCAAAATCCAGAAACTATTTTTTGGCTGTTTATCCAATAGAACCAGAAATACCCTAGAGTATGTTCTCAGGAAAACAGTAAAGTTTGGAGTCCCGACAAAATTAAGTGAAGGGAATCTTTATGATATATATTTTTTAATGTAGTTGACAATCTAAGCTGAGTGAGAATTTGGTGACTAATATAAATATCTGCATGAACTAATTCCAGGTATTTTAGCTGTGAAGGACTTAGGATAATTATAATGGAAGCAATGTGAATATTCCTGTTTGCATGTGATCTAATGACATTTACTATTTCACATTTAGTAAAGGAATATATATTTAGTAAAGCATGAGCTAGTCCTGTTTCTGAGACACGGTCATATGTTAGATTGTTATGCTAGAGATTTGCTGTAATTTATGTGTCTCTTTCTAGTTCTTTTTTTTAAGAAGGGAGAAGGATCTGGACTGGAGATGGATTGGGAGCTGGGTTGTGTACCAAGTGGTGTGTTTACTTTTTGGATATGATGATAAAAGTAAGAAATGTTTATAAAATTAGGTGTTCTGAGCTGATAGTTGCAGAGACAAAGACAGAGAGAGAAACAGAACAAGATTTCTGGTAGACATACATGTGTAAATGTATTCAGCCAGTAGATTTCATATAGGAAATTATATGTGCTGGATTCTTTCCTATTTTCTCTTCCCCTTATCTTCACTGGAGAAACATAAAAAGTACATCTAAAAAATATATTATTATTTTGTGATCATTGTAGTAGAAAACACCTGTAAAAGGGCTGTTCCAGGTTGCAGTTTAGGAGTTATCATCCAGGTATTGGTATATGTGCAAATCTCAGCTTTCTATATATATCTATTTACTTTAGTATCCAAATTACGATAAACCTGAGCTCTAATAATCAAAAAGCAATTTTTTTAAACTAAACTCTCTCCACAAGGCATTTCTGAGAATCTCTGCATGCTGTTGGCACAATCATAACATCTATCCAGATATTTGTTGTTCTCTCTGACAGAAAGTTATATTTCATTGTTGCTTCAATGCATTGGGAGTCAACACATATTTTCATAGATTTCCAGATTGTGTCGCTTTGCCCCATACCAACTTTTCACTAGAATTGGACATAAGGTACTTCTGTCACTGATCAGAGCTTAGCCTATACTTGGCTGCAATTTTTACCAAAACTCTTCTGGAGGCCTAAGAAATAAGCAAGTATAATACAGAAAGCAACTTCCCCTGGTAACAAATGTGATTACTTTCAGGGCCCAAAGGTCCAAGACAAATATTAGGATCCCTGGAAGTTTTCATATGTGCAGTTACAATCCATCAAAATTTTGTGTTTTTATCTTTACCTCTGAGGCCTCAGGTCACCAGATTCTTCATTTCTGTGTCCTGATTCCCAAAGCTTCAATAATGAGGGAGATCCTTTTATCATTATATAAAGACCTTCTTTGTGTCTGGTAACAGCTTTTGATGTAGTCTATTTTGTGTGATATAAGCATATCTACCCCAGCTCTCTTGTTCACCATTTGCATGAATTCTGTTTATCCATCTCTTCACTTCCACCCTATGTATGTCCTTGTATCTAAAATGAGGATTTTGTTTATTGTTTTGCTTGTGGTGATGGTTTCACAAGCATATGCATATCTCCAAACTTATCAAATTATATACACTAAATACGTCCAGTTTCTCTTTTATGTCAATTATACTTCAATAAACTGTTTTAAAAAATAATGGAGGGGGCTGGCCCTGTGGTGTAGTGGTTAAGTTCAGCGTGCTCCACTTCAGTGGCCCACGTTCGACTGGGTTCAGATCCTGGGCGTGGACCTACACCACTCGTTAGCCATGCTGTGGTGGCAACCCACATACAAAATAGAGACAGATTAGCACAGATGTTAGCTCAGGGCAAATATTCCTCAAGCAAAAAAAAAAAAAAAAGTGGAGGAGGACTGGCAATGGATGTTAGCTCAGGCAAAATCTTCAGAAAAAAAATAAAATAAAATAATGGAGGAGAGTATCGTCTTCTCTGAAATTCAAAAATTTTTTATTACTCTAAATGTGGGTGACAGCACAGATATCCATTTATTTCTATGTCACACCCTTTTTCCTATCTGCTGGGAATTACTGGACTTTCATGCCTGGGAAACAATATCACAGCATCGAACATAGTCTGAAATAATTAATCCTAAATAACACCTTACATGGACCACCAGAATTCTAGTCTAACTCCATATTGAAACAATAAAACTGTGTTCTAACTCTTTGAAAGACAATTAAAAGTACACAAAAGCACATGCGTTCAGTTATATGGGGACTTTATAACTTTTGTTTGCATATATGCATATGCATTGGTGCTTACCAATACTCACACATGTAAATCAGTGAATTATTTCCCATTTGTATAAACATAGCACCATTCTGCTGATTTTCCATAAAATGAATGAAGACTCCAAGATGAATTGATATTTTTTCTGCCAGAATAAGAAACAATGTGTTACAGGCTAATTTGTGTCCCCACAAAATTCATATGTTGAAGCCCTAACCCCCTAGTACCTTAGAATGTGACCATATTTGAAGATGGTCTTTAAAGAGGTAAATAAGTTAAAATGGGGTTCTTAAAATGAGCCCTAATCTAATATGTCTGGTGTCATCGTAAGAAGAGGAGGTTAGGACAAAGACAGAGACGGACACCAGACACCAGACATGTGCACATACAGAGAGACAATCATGTGAGGACATGGCGAGAAGACGGCCATCTCTAAGCCAAGGAGAGAGGCCTCAGAAGAAACCTAACCTACCCACACCTTGATCTCAGACTTCGTGTCTCCAGAACTGTAAGAAAAAAACTTTCTGTTGTTTAAGCCATCTAGTCTGTGGTATTTTGTTAAGGAAGTCCTAGCAATTAATATATGATATTTAATAGATTTTTGAATTGCAAGTATCTCATGAAGTAAGAATAATAAAACTAATGTTAACACTATTCTGTTTCCAGCTGGTTCTTTGTTACCCTACGTACAGATATGATATCTAGGGATATATAAAAGAATTATTCTCTAAATTAAAGAAAAATTAATACCATTATCACTGACTCACATACTTTAAAATCTAAATGAGTACTTACATAAAACTTTTTCCTATAGGTTTAAAAGAAACTTGAAACCCAGAGAGGTTTCCATATTTGCTTTTTAAACATTTTAAAATTCAATTGGCATCCTGGAGTTGAGAGTGATGCTTTAGACGTGACATAATTAATTTCTCACTTGACTTTTATGATATCTGCAAGGATGATTTTAATTTTTCCATTATACAAATTTTTATAATGTTAAATAAATAAGTAAATAAAACTACCAAAGTCAAAGCTGAGAAAAATATCTATACAACCCAGTCTTTGTGTTACTGTAGTCAACTTAATTGTACCTCATAGAGGTCCTTTTATTTTAAATATGCACAATACATAATTTTTGAAAGAAAATAATAGCAGCATTTTTTGAGCACTTGCTGTGTATAAGGTCTGATTCCAGTTGCTTTACAAACATCGTCGTATTTAAACATCACAACAAATATATTCCATAGATACAGGTCTCTCAAATTATAGATGTGGCAAAAAGAAGTTCAGACCATTAAACTATTTGCCCAAGATTACATAACTAGTAATCAACAAAGCCAATGTCAGGAGCTGTCAAATTCTAAACCTATGCTTCTAAGTAGCACACAATATTTTTTCCAGAAGTATTTGCCAAAGGCGATTCCCAGGTGATAAATTCTAGACATATTGTGGCCATATAAATATTTATGTATATACATATTATGCACATTTATATGTAACATATATGTAACAACATATAATCACATATGCAAATATATGTATTTATATGCATACACATATATACATGTATGCATTTTTATATGTACTTATGCATAAATTGATGGGCTCATTTTTCTATGTAAGCATGATACTTTGGAGACTTGGGATATGTTCAAAAGGAAAGCATTCTAGAAAATAAAAAAATAATAAAAAGTCAATTCAAATATTTTACTTGCATTTCTTAAAGTACCTTAAAGGATATCTCATTACAAAATGCAACATTATATAAATCTTTTCTCTACTCTCAAAATTAGTAGAACCTTAAATTACTCTTAAGATCTTCCTAGATAGCCCAGGAAATAATGTATTTTACCACTTCAACCAATTTGGGAAAAAGTGATCAATTCAATCAATGTAGAAAACTTTTAATAAAATTCCATGCAGATTTTAATGCAAAAATTCCTAGATTGCAAGAAATAGAAGAAAATGTTTTTAACTTGACAAATGGCATGCACGAAAACCTGCACTTCTTTAGAAGTGAAATCATAGAATTATTCCCATTGAGTTAAAGAATAAACTTACCTAAAATCACTATTACTTTCAGCATTGTGTGGGAGATCCTAGTCACTCA
Source organism: Ceratotherium simum simum (assembly GCF_057802395.1). Taxonomy (NCBI): domain Eukaryota; kingdom Metazoa; phylum Chordata; class Mammalia; order Perissodactyla; family Rhinocerotidae; genus Ceratotherium; species Ceratotherium simum. The sequence continues at coordinate 17,483,288 of NC_141917.1, read as the reverse complement.
AATTACAAGGCATTAGCAAGATCTGAGAACCCATTCATATATTAGATTTTATTGATCAGAGTTATCATGAATACACAAAAATAATGTGTTTATCTGAAATATCCCTTTATTTGTGGTCAGAAAATTGACAGATCACATAGGTGCTTACAAGTGCTAAACTGGATGCCACAGAGCAACGCTGGGACATAAATCTAGTAGAATAAAATGTCAACATCCATTATTGGGTGTCATGTAACATAAAAGTACGGACTCCCTGCCATTTGATTTTATTCAGTGCACTAGCACGTTGTCAGCAAAGAATTGAGGGCACGCTGTCCCTTTGGAAGCTGTACCCAAAGAAATTATGAGCCAATTGCTCTGACCCAGATGAGAGTTGAGGGTATGAAGAAAGTTTATTTGGGAGACACAGATCTGGATAAAATGTAAGAAAGAATAAAGATGTGTCTGCAGAAGGAAGGAGTAGAGTCTTCATTTTGGGATTGCAGAACTTATGAGTAATCAACGAATATTGTTTGGGATATTAGCGTGCTATATCAAGTTTGAGCCAGCTGTGAAATCATTTGGGTTTTTCTAAGGAATACTGTCCCATTGTCCTGAGGGGGAATCAGGAGGACTCTGGGTCCTTAGAGAGGCAAGGAAGATTAAAACACATTAGGATGATACAAGTTTTGTTCAAGAATGTAGAAATGTTAATTCTAAATTCATTAACTCAGCCCAACACATTAAGAATGAAACTTGTTCAAGATGATTAATTATTGAGAGATGTTCAGATGAGAAATGTGTCAGACCATTAGAGGTGATATATGTAGATTTTTATGTTTGTTGGTCAGAATCTCGTCAAACACTTGTCATGATGGACTGCTTTATTTATTTAGTGTTATCAGTAATTCCCTATGAGAATTAGAAAGTCTCCATTTTGAATAGGCAGTTAAAAAAAAAACTTGCTTCTTTAATGATGGATTTCCAATTTAGATATATACACATCAAAAGTGAATCTTTGAAAGCAGGCTGTTAGTGCAAGTGCTTCACATTGGAAAGATTATAATATATATATATAGTCAAAGTTAAAAAGATTCAAAGAATTTTGCAGGTTGAAAATCTGTAGAACTCCAACGATATTTTCAGTAAGACCATACTCTAAAAAAGAAAAATACAAATAAATCAATATGTTGCCTGGTTCATACTTATAATGCCATCAGTTGTAGATCCCTGACCACCACAGATCTCCTTTTTGGCTAAAGGATAAAGAAATAAAAGTGAATTATATCACCGAGTGCATTAGTTTGCTAGGACTGCCATCACAAAGTACCACAAAGTGAGTGGCTTAAACAACAGAAATGTACTGTCTCACAGTTCTGGAGACTAGAGATATGAGACCAAGGTGTCAGCAGGGTTAGTTCCTTCTGATGTCTGTGAGGAAGAATTTGTTTCATACCTCTCTCCGGGCTTCTGATAGTTTCCTGCAATCTGGTGTTCCTTGGCTTGCAGAAGCATCGCCATCATCTCTGCCTTCATTTTCACATTGCATTCTCACTGTGTACATGTCTGGCTCCAAATTTCTCCGTTTTTCAAAGATACCAGCTGTGTTGCATCAGAGCCCACTCTATGACCTCATCCTATTGGATTATCTCTGTAAAGACCCTGTCTCCAACTGATGTCACATCCTGAGGTATAGGGTGCTAGGACTTCAACATATGAATTTTTGGAGTACACATTTCAACCCATGACACCTACTGTGCTCCTAAACTAGCAATAAATGTCATGTTTTCTGGTCACAGGGGATGAGGAGGAACAATATAATAATAGAGATAGGAACATCTTATGTCAGCCGCGTATAGTTCCAGGATAAAAAGATGGGTGAACTAATTCTCTTAAAGGATTTGGATATCATGGGATATCATAGCTTGGCTGATAATTGAAAAAGAAACTGCATTTGTTTTATAAAGTGAAATCAGAATAAAGGCCCAGGGAATTTATGGTTCTACCTTTTGGGTTACTGATAGGAAAAAATCACTCAGGCCTGGAGCCCATATTACAGTTAACAACCAGTACTTCAAATAAATCTCTCATTTTCCCTTGGTAGAAAATGCAAGAATATCATTAGAGAAGAAGAGGAGTGTGAGACCAAAGAACTTTTGTGGAATCTGGCAAATTAGAGTTAGGACACCCATAGTACCAACATGGGAATGAACAAGAATCCAGTTAGAGATCTTAATTTTGAAGATGATAGTTTTGGGATGAGAAATAAACCATCACTTCTTTATTCAATCATTAAAGGATTGAGCATTCTAATCTGAAGAGCCAGTGCAACCTCCCTGTAGACGGCACTGAAGAGTCTCCCCAAATCCATGTTGACATGGGATGGACTGGGCTTGCCCAGCAAGGGCACTCTCCACATAGCCAGATACCACGTGGCGCTCAGCACCGAGTAGTGCCTGTATTTATCCATCAAAGGAAGGATAGAAGCACTACATGGACATCCACAAAAGTGCTTTCAGCCCAGAAATTCAGTTTCTATACAAAGGAAAATAGTGCCTGTACAGTGCTGTAATTATTTTAGACTTCTAAGATTTATGATGTTATTGAGACATCTTTGCACATCTTTAGTCTTCTAATTCCCACTCTGCCAATTATATATTTGGTATGAGTCAAAAGCAGCGAATTTGAAGGCCTAAGTAAATTCTAAGGAGAAATGATCAGTTATAGTTAGATCAAGAAAAATATATAACTAAGTAAAAAGCTATTTATTCAAGATTGACCACTCGTGCTTCAGGGAGAGTGCTAAAATTTAAGTTCCACTAATCCTGCCTCTCATTTCCAGTTAGAATAAATAGCAATGAGAATTTTACAGGGTAGTCATAAATTTCTTGGAACTCAGATTTTCCTGTAAAGTTCTGTTTCCCTAGAGAAAATAGTCACAGGAAATGTTCTTTTGTTGGAGACAGAGACTAGTTACAGATCTTTTCGATTATATAAGTACTTCCTGGGTATTTTCTAGATTTTTCTGTTTAAACAAAACATTTTATATGATGATATTTCTTAAAAAGTATAACTTCTGATAATATAAAGCAAACCACAATTTTGCCAAGCAAGGACTTTGGTCTTAACTAAAAAAGCTGATAGGAACCCTGGAGCAATGTATGTGACAGGTTCCAGGAAAGGCTATTGCCCCCAGGCAAAGACAAACACCTCCTAAATATCTGGCTGGTGTCAGTTTGAGTACTCCTCGTGATTGCTTTTGTGTCATCCTCCTGGTGGCAGTGGTGGTGGTGGTTGCTAGGGAGAAGGTGACAAACTAACCACAATCCTTCCACCGTGTCCTGCCCCACTTCTCTAACCCCAGATAGTTCTAGATGTGAGTCTTACTAGAGGAGTGGCTTCTCCGCCAGCCATCAGTTTCCGTATTGACTTTCCCTTTCAGTACTAACATGTCTCTCCCTTCAAGTGTTTAACAGTTCTAGGCTTTTAATTCCCTCGCCAGTGTAGAGCACAGAAGCATGTGACATATTTTTAACAGGAAAATGAGTAAACATTAAACTCCTTTACACTAAAGTGTTACCCCATCCACATATTCTTATTTAAAATCTTACCTTTAAGAGATGAGAAAATGTGAACGGCATTTGTTTTTCCTTTAGGAATTACCAAAAAATGGAACAAATGTAGGTAGTAGAGTACTACTAAATTCATAAAAACTAAAGCAAACATATCTCAGTCCTTCATTTTTTCCCCTTTCTAAATGCTTTTGAAATCTCTTCTCAGCATCTGCCCCAACAGCCCAAGACTTCATAATCCATCCTCAAATCTGTCAGTCACAGAACTTCCTAACTGGTCTGTTTGAAAAGTCTCTAGGGCTCACAAACTTAGTTGTTTTTGTTTTGTTGTTATCATTATTTACTAACTTTTTGTTTTATTTCATGATTTTTGACTCCACGAATAATACAACTAGCTAGGTAATATTTCCCTTATTCTGGAAATAAGATAATTGAAATCTAGAAAGTTTATGAAATGCATATAATCCAACTCATAATTTACAACGAAGTATTAGAAATCGATTTTCCTAGTTCAGTTGAAATGCTTTCCATAAATCCTTCTCTATTTTATGTAATTTCTACTGTTATTTATGAAATATCTGATAAGCAAATGTTTCCCAGAAACATACACACTTTATAGATTCAGGTTATTATAATTTCAATTGCACATCTCAACTCTGAAATCAGTTATTTTATTGAATTGTGAAAATGTCTTTTGGTATAAATAGTGCAAGGAATATACAATACTGAAGGTAATAGTTTTCTGTTAAGTATAGAGTTTTTGCCAATTATTATTAAATTCTTCCTTCATTTATTGTGAAAGAGTAGTCATCATCTGAAACTGGAATTTGCTAATTATTATCACTTTTAAACATATTTTTGGAAATGGAAAGCATTACAAGTTTTTTCTCTTTTTAATTCATCACAACATATTGAAGCTGGAGCAAGTAAAAACAAATATTTGTTTATTTATTTGGTCATTTAGTCAATCACTCAAAATATTTCTAAAGGTTTTAAAGTAGGCATCAGTCTTCCTTCCATGAAGATCACAGTTTGTGGGAAGACTCATTCATTCCTCTTGCAGTTAATTGGATTGACTAAATGCTCCCTCTTTGTCTTTGTCTCAAAATGTTAACTCTGTCTTAAAACTTGAAAGGAAAATCTGTTAAAATGCTCGGAGCTAGCTTTCAGTCAAATCAGTTAGCCACTGGCATTTTGTGGCCACCAATAATTCACTCTATCGCTGTGTGGCGCATTCTCTCCTAGTTCGGTGGTTCTCAATCTTGGCTCCACATTTGTATCATCTGGGTAGTGAGAGAGAGAGAGAGAGAGAGAGATGCAGATGCAGAGACAGAGAGAACAATCTCTGGGCATGAACCCAAGTATCTGTATTCTTAAAAATTTTGCCAGGTTTCTCTGATTGACTGTTGAGAAGCGCTGGTATGTGGCTAAAACAATACTGATCAATTTAAATGAATATTCTATAATTGTATGTCACCCAGCACATTGGTATGACCTACTTCCTGTTATCATTTATAGTTGTGAGTGACTGTTTTTATCTACCTAATACGGACATCATGAGAATAATTGAAATTGCTTGTGAAGTTACAATTAGAGCATTTCTTTAAAATTACAAACCATAGCTTGGCTATAATCATCAAGGTAATGACTAAAAAGGAGAAAATAAAAACAAATTATGGTTTCATCTTGTAATTGTCTCTATAACAACAAAGAGTTGATTCTGCATGTACACAGTATAAGGCATCAGAAAATGAGAATGTAACACAGGCACTCTTTGGTTCAGGTAGTTTTTAAGGATTAATAGAATCTGTCTGCAGATATTACACTACTTTTGGGAAATAAATAGCCTACGAATAATCCTATTCCCAAACCATATTGCCAAGCACCTTTTGACTTTCGTATCAGCTCTAAAGTGAATAGTAAATTGGATTACACGGCTGCGCATATTTATAGTAGCATTTGATTTTAACTACACAGAGTGCACCTGTTTACTCTGACATGATTTTAATATCAGAGTATCTGTGGAAGGCTTAATACAAATTCTTTTAAGAACTCTATTGACAGATAGAATTTCCCAGTAGAAAAGTTAGTTCAAAAATAACAAGTCAGCAGAGCAGTAACTACATCACTCTGCCTAGATTGGAAAAGAGAGAGAGAGAGATTATGAATTATTCATAGGAGGATTAAAAAAATTCTTCAAAAAATTTGCCAAATGTAACAAAGTGATAGATTTTCATTTAATCATCAAATCATTAAGGGAGCTACAAATCCTCATTCTTTTTTAGATTGATATGGTACAGTAGGTTAAAATATTAAACCTTAATAATAAATATGCCCCCCAAGTGACCATTAAGAAGAGATAAAATAAGGGATGGGTAGACCTATGTATTAAATTACTGTTAAATATATGATAATAAAGTCAAACAAATTTATGTTACTTTTTGCCTTTTGAGATTGCAAAAAACTTATTTCTCTATCATTTGAATTCTTTCTTAAGGTTATCATGGCTCTCCATCTGCTTATTGTGATGGCTTTATTATAACATGAAGAATTTGATTTCTCCAAATCTTTACATGATTATAATAGTCTTTCATAATAAATCTGAAGAATAAATTTTAGTATTTATACTGTGATCAATCTTTTAATTGCTTTGTACTCTCAAATGTAGAAAAAAGACCAATTAATGCAGTCACACATCTAACACCATATATCCAATCGATCCCTCCCCCATCCCATATATAATTATATTATGTGAAAGAAGTCTATATGTTAAATTTTAAAGGCTTATGGAAACCTAAATAGTTCATTTGAGCAAAACAAAAGGAAAACAGTTCATAGAAGTTGGTGAAGAAGGAATTGAGAGAAGACCAAAAATATGAGATACCTACCTGGACTTAGTCCCTTTTTATACCATTTCTTCCCTAATTGTTTGAGTGAAGTACTAACATCTCTAGCCTGGGGAACTCATTCTGTGAGTCAGCTCTGAATGAAGTTGGCTGAATGATTTGCTCACAGTCATAATTTTAGAAAATGGCAAATTTGGAACCATGTCCCAATTTTTTGCACTCTTTCTGCTACAATCCTTCTGTTACCTTATTTAAATCAAAACTCTGAAGTTTAGCCATATTAGTACATAATGCTTATGATCATTAGAGTGAGTTAGATTTACCGTAAATAATTACAACATTATGAAAAATCCCAGGAATAGGATTTTTGATATATTTCATATAGAAGTTTTCTATTTGGGATCACTGAAACATACTCTTAGGAATTCACCAGGATGGCTCATGGCAAAGGTATGCACCCTCCTCATGGGTGCTGCTGCGTTTCCTATTTACCGGTTGCCACCACTGTATATACCATGTTAAAACCCATGCTGAGTTTTCCTAACCATAATTAAATAATTGATTTTTATGACTTTCCTCTTTTAGAAAATGTAATATTTTAAAAAATCATTATTGAGAAAGACCTCGTTATAAATCTAAAATTAATATTACTGACATAACATTGCATGTTGTAGTAGTCAGAAGGATGACACCCTTAAAATGTCTGGGTTGATATCCCCATAACCTATGAATACGACACCCTACATGTCCAAAGGGACTTTGCAGATGTGATTGAGTACTTTGAGAGGGGAGACTGTCCTGGATTATTCAAGTGGGCCCAGTCTAATCACATGCATCCTTAAAAGCAGAGAACTTTTCCTGGCTGTGGTCAGAAAGGGAGATGTGACTATAGAAGAATGGTGGGAAAGATGTACCTTTGTTGGCTTTGATGGAGGAAGGGGGCCAAGAGCTAAGGAATGCAGGTGGCCTCCAGTAGCTGGAAAAGTCAAGGAAGAAATTCTCTTTTAAAACCTCCAAAGAGCAATGCAGCCCTGCTAGCACCTCAATTTTAGTCCAGTGACACTCATGTGAGATTTCTAACCAATGGAACTGTAAGATTAATTAATATATATATATAATGTATAAATTAATATGTTATTTTAAGGTGTCATGTTTGTGGTAACTTATTATTGCAGCAATTATAAAAATAATTTTATAATAAAAATATTTAGGAACTTGAACAGAGACATGCAACTCATTCAAGAGAAATGAGATATGTTTTTACCAAGAAACTAATTTTAACATCCTCATTTTAATTTTGATGTCCTCATTTTCACCAAATTATCAAATAACATAGATATTTGTTATATGCATATAAGGGATTGAAATAACATGACAACATCATAATGACCTCTAAAAATTATGACAAGCTGTAAATGAGAATACTCATTAAAGAGGTTGTACAATTAACTTTGTAAAAGTGTTCCAACAAAATTTGGCAGAAGAAAGATGTGAGGATTCCAAGGACAATTTATAGTTTTCATTTAAACTTGTATTCTTTCCAATTACAGCCCCGTAATGAAATTTTAAAAATTTAACTTTCGAATATGTTTTTTTTTTCCTATTTTAGTAGTTAATTCTTGGTCTTCAAATATAACACTGAGAAATTTAGTGACTTGCTAGATATTGTGATAAATAAAAATATTGGGATTTGTCTCTATACTTTTCCATGTAAACAGCCAGGAGAATACAGATATATAAAAAATTATATAATTCAAATATTAAAAATTTAGAGACTTAAAGAAAAAAATTAAATAATAAAACACAAGTATAAGCATAGAAATAGTGCCAGAGTTCTCTAAGAGAGATTGCAAATAACACACTTGGGAATAAATTAAGAAGCAGCACTAGTAAGTACATCAAGCCTTCTAAACAAAAGACCATTATTGTGAGTGAAACTAAACATTAGGAGGTAAAGTCCCTATCTTTGGATAGAAAAGCTAACATGAATTAAAAAAAAACACAGAGACAGAGGACAGAGTTCATTAGGTAGCTCCCACCCTCAGACTTGTATTGATCACTTGGACTGGAACGACTGGAACCCACCATAGATGAGAGAAGACCATAAGCAAGGAACCTGTGCAGTGTAGACCGAAACAAAACCTATTATAGATTCACAGTGTTGCATTAACTTATTAGGTAGGTGAAAAGGACAGAGTAAGTGTCCAACAGAACTCTTACCATCCCTAAATTTTTCTTTTGCTTTTTGTTTAAAACACTTAGGGCATTTCCACATTGCCTCTGCAAAGGAATTGCCCCAACATTGCATACCTGGGTGAACTTCATTAAATTACATAGAAGTCTAAAATATATTTATATATATTCTCTCCATATATAGGATTATAATTTGTCAAACTGCCCTGCGCCTGAAGATTTGAAATGGAGATTCAATCAGCATCTATATGGACTATCAGGGAACTGATGATACGCCCAGCTGGTCACCAATCCTGGGCTCCCTAAATTATAAGAGGGGGCAGTGTTGTTAGCAGTGGAGAGCTGGTTACTCTCTCAAGTCAGACAGCCCAGATTCAAAACTCAACTCTACTGCTTACTAAAGATGTGACCTTGGGCAAATATCTCTATTGTCTAAATTCCAGATACACCATCAGTTGAAAAAAACAGAGGTATGATAATAGACCTTACCTTATTTTATTATTTAATAAAAGAATCCCTGACAGATGATAGACTGACAATAAATATTAGCTGAGAGAAAGAGAGAAACAAAATGCAATTTGTGGGACTAGGGAAGAAAAAGCAAAACAAAACAAACAAAAAAACACATTCATTATATTGAGAGCAGAGAAACAAAGAAATGATAGGAATTTCAGACAAAATGTTGCTTATTTTTCTTAATAAGGGTCTCACAGGTTGAGTTTCAGAGAAGCAGAGCTTAAGACAAGGATTCCTGTGCATACATTTTATTGAGTACTGGCTCCCATCAGACTAGGGCAATTCCCTGAAGTTAAGCTGATATCAGCCCACACTTAGGGAGCTGGAAATGGGCTCACTGGCCCAGCAACAAACATCTAGGCAGGTACCAGCAACCCTTTCAACTCTTAGATCCACATGCTTCTTGCTTTAAGTTCACCATAACCAGAGGTATAAAAATTTGCCCACCATTGATTCAATAAGAGGAAACTGTATGATTTGATTTATGTCCCCGAGGCTAATTCTATGAGATACATTTTATGTAACCAAACCTTCCACTAGGAATTTGAAATAAAGAAAAAAAAATTAATAAGACTAAAAACTATTAGGTTTATGAGGAAATTTTTAATGCACTAATAGACCACTTAGAGAAGATTTCAGTGTTCAAAGGAAAATTCATAACTTAGTATGATTTTTCAATCATTAAAAATGAAAACCAGTTGTTAACGGGCCGGCCTGGTGATGCAGCAGTTAAGTGCGTGTGCTCTGCTTCAGTGGCCTGAGGTTCTCAGGTTCTGATCCCGGGCATGCACTAATGCACCGCTTGTCAAGCCATGCTGTGCTGCCATCACATATAAAGTAGAGGAAGGTGGGCATGGATGTCAGCCCAGGGGCAATCTTCCTCAGCAAAAAGAGGAGGATTGACATTGGATGTTAGTTCAGGGCTAGTCTTCCTCACACACAAACAAAAATAATAATTTGTTAAACTCAATAAAGTATATACGAGACAAATTACTTTTTTTTCCATTAAATTTAAAGGCTTTGAACTCCAGTGAAATTAATTTAAAAATTAATTGCACATATTGAGAGTTTTTTGAAGAGTAGATATAGTGTAATTATTTATCATTCTATTTGGATTTTTTTTCACTTGGACCATCTGGATTCAGCTTACCTAGACGATATTCTTTTGGCTTTCTACAAGAGCTGTTAGTTGATCTTTCACATTAGACTCTTGGCTTAAATAAAAATTTCTATAAAATGTATAAAACAACAACATATATGGAGAGTTCTACAAATGATATATAATGACAAGGTTTCATATGTAGTTATTGAAAATATTACTGAATATATAGATTAGTTGCTTTGCTAGTTAAACATAAAAGCCACAGTCAATGAGATTTCCTGATCAAAATATGCATTGTGTTTCTTTTCAGCACAACCGTTTGAAATTTTTCAGAATTTTCCTCCAAACTGTGTATCCATTTTCATTAATTTGGTTTTTTCTTTTTGCCTCTTCATTACAGAGAGTCAGCTTACCTTTGGATTGGTTCTTCCTACTCTATACAGCCTAAGGCGGCTTGAAAGATGAATGTTGTATTAATTTTTTCATATTTCAAATTAGACACATAATCAAACAAATTGTCTAGTCCCAGCTCTGAATTACTGTAAATGGTAGAAAATTATTTCCACATTTAGACTTTAAATGTAGAGCATCTTAAATCCCTCTCTTGCTTTTATGTGTATATTCTGTTTATATATTTAAAGTACTTTATTTAGATATCAATGAAGAGGGTCCAGAAAATTACAGAAATTTATTTTGGATTTTATGATTAGCAAAGTTTAAAGCTGATAATGGTTTGTCTGTGTAGGGTAACCCATTCTAAGGTCACCTCTTATTAAATCAATAATGTGGGACACATAGCAAATAGAATTTTAAATAAATTATTGATTTTCGGAGAGTTGGCTCTGTTTCTTTTCTTTGAGTTAAGTTGGATTTCAAAATTGTTTTAGTTGGGAAAAATTAACATTGCCCTGACTTGCCAGGCCTTTTCAATGTACCTGAAATTTCTGTTTCATGGAGAGTAGAGAACAACAGCGACTACTCTTTTCCATCTTATCATGCCTCTTTGCAACTCCTTCCAATCAATTACGCATAATCAAAATGAGGCGTGTGCTCCCGATCAATGGTCACTCCACCCTGTGTAGGAATGCAGTTTAAAAAATATAATAATTTCTGTATAAATTGTCCTGACAGTCCTTTTCTCTTCAATACGTCTCACTTTTCAAGATGTACACATGTGTGCATTTCCATTTGGGGGCACATTTATTTACAATTTCAGATTACTGGTCCATTACCAGAAAAATTATATAGCTAAATAAGTGGAAGGAAAGAAAAGGAAAAAGAAAAACAGATGCTGGCTCCAAAATGAGAGTCAATGTTTCTTGCTATACTTTTATTTTGATATTTTATTATTATCATTATTATATTAGTTTTGTTTTTATTACTTACCTCAGTAATAAAGTTTCCCAAATTTCAGTTATATACTATGGTAGATAGTCTTAGACAGAGATTCCAAAATTTATGTTTATCATGCATACCCAAAGAATGAGGAGATGGTATTGAACGAGGATAGAGAATAATTTGACCCATGGTAATCTGTTTAAGAAACACTTGATTTTAATTTTAGGGCAGCTAGTTGAAAAAGAGATAGATTATATATGCCATACAATTTTGCACAGCAGTGTTGTTGTGGTCTTAATGCATTTCTATACTTTAAAAGGAAAATTAAACTTGAGTCTAAAATGTCAAAAAAGAGAAAGAACCAATTAATTCATTCAATTAAAAGGATTGATTTGGAGGTGAGGATAGGGTACTGGGGGCTAGACAAATGCCCTTGGATGAATTGACAGAGGGTTAAGGAAATTCAGGCAAAATGGTGGACCCCACAGTGTTGTAGGGTGGCCAGCACAGTACTGAGAATGAGGTGGTTAGCAAGTGGCTGACAATCTGTTGCCTGAAAGATGTTCAATGATATTAAATAGAAAGAGTCATAGGGGCTATTTTCCATTTGAATTTGACACTACAGTGGTTCTTCTTACCAAAGCAGCAGAACAAAGGGCATGCTTCACCTCAGCTCCTGGAGAAAATGATAATGTCTCGGCTAGAGTTCAAAGAGAGCAGCGATTCAGGTTTTAGAGAAAGCCGCCCAGTGAAGCGAACAGGCAAAACACTTGTGTTTAACAAACTAAATGAGTAGCCAACATGTGGCAGAGTATATCGTGGGAGAGAAACTCCTTTCTAAAGTTTCAGGGTAAAGACTCTGCAAATGTCCAAAGGGTCTTAAAATAAGAAATAAAATATATGTCGCTGATCACAAAATGATGGCTATGGCTAAGAAAATACAAGGTGCTCAAGAAGGAAAAAGACAAGCTGGACTGAGACAGACCATTGACTTCTTTTTTTTTTTTTTTGGCTTGAGAAAGATTCACCCTGAGCTAACATCTGTGCCAGTCTTCCTCTATTTTGTATGTGGGTCACTGCCACAGTATGGCTGCCAGTGAGTGGTGTACGTCCAAACCCAGGAACTGAACCCAGGCCACCGAAGTGGAACATGCCGAACTTAACCACGAGGCCAGAGGCAGGCCCCTCCCTATCCTATTTTTAACTTAAAAATAATAGTTATAATTGCATACATTCGTTCTTAAATTATTCTATATTAAACACATGTTTCTAATTACAGAGTCTGCATTCCACTATTCTCAGAAATACCCTCCTATCATCTTTGAAAGCTTAAAATGTAGGAATCCCTCCAGGTAATTGTTACCTGATTTAGGTGGATCTTATTGGATTATTAGTAACAAGAATTCAGTGCCAGTATCACAATTATAATTCTAGTTAAACTACTGAATAGAGTTTCACATTTTTTATAGAGCAAAATATTAATTAATTTGGAAAGGACATGTACTTTTAGAGTGAAATACCTGGGTTTGATTTATGTTTTTGTGTTTCTTATCTTTATAACCCCGGGGCATTTACTTAATTTCTGTGCATCTCAATTTCCTCAAATATATAAAGTATGATTAATAAAATTTACCATGCATGTTTTTTATCAGTAAGAAATTGGATAATGTATGTAAAATGCTGAATGCAGTTGTGGTATAGAAAAAATATTCAACATTGAGTTACTGTTACTTGTCATTGTTGCTTCTATTTCAATTAATAGTTCTCTAAAATGAGATGATATTACTCATTGTAAAATTATTTATTTTTAACGGATAGATTTTTAAGTGAAGAAAGCCTTTTTATATAATATGTCAAACCATTTACTTCAGATGTTAGAAGTAGTATAGCCCACAAGAAATTTTTTGGCTCCTAACAATTTTTACTGAGTAAGAGAATGGATTGGAAGTTTGATTGTTTAAAAAAACGATGTAAAAATGTACTCATAATTTTCTTGAGCACTCAGCTATGCATACCATCAATATTTTTCGGAACTGATTAGTTAAAACTGATCCTCAAGCCCGTGAAGGCAAGAATATCAAAAGAGCTTTTCTTCTGTTATAAATTCTCCTGAAATGTTTACTGTAGCATATTTTAATTTTCACATATCAAGAGTAGGAGGTGATTTCTCTAAATACTAGATTTTTTTTTTTTTTGGTAAAGTAAGAAGCAGTTTTAGAAAGTGTTCTAGAACATTCAAATAATACAATACAATTTTCTGTGTTTTCTTTTCTTCTCATTTCTCCTCAAGATCCCATGACAACAAATATGGTTGCTGTTGTTTTTTAATCCCAGGAAATATAAATTTTCCAAGCACAAAGGGCACAAAGTCTCCCTTCAATATTTCCTCCTGGTGCTGAGTACAAAATTGGTTTGAGAAATAAAATTGCTGACATTAAGCAAGCATCTGACTTGGCAACTGATTGCAACATATTTCTATACGATGCTGCGAGAAGTACTGGAAAGAGGACTTTTCAGACCCTTAGAGACTTTTGCTCTATTCCCAGGGAAATTGAAAAAATTAAAAGTTATAGCTGAGCTCTAGTTCTTGACTTATAGAATGTGGGAATAGAGGAACAACTTTCTAAGCTTCACTACTCTTCTATAAATGGAGTGAGATTATCTGTTTGCATCGTTTCCTCAGTTAATGAAGGTCTTAAAATAGCATACTTCAACTCTTTTAGATATTAGACAGTTGATCCCACTGCAAAGTGTTTTCCATAGAACAAATATTTTAGGTGTAAAGTGTTTAACAGCCAAAATAATGCTTCATGTTATTTCCATCTACTTTAATTTTCCAATTATATTTAGTACAAATAACAATTTATACTTCATTACTGATACCTCCTAATTTAATTAGGCTTGTGATGATATTTCCTTTCAAATGACATAATGATAGTTGTGTTGGGTTATTTGGGGTTGAAAGGATTGGTGACATGTATATGGCGCATGAATTAGTAAAGGTTTTACTATTGTAAGTTTCATAGGAAATAAAGAACAGCAAGGTCCCATGGATAAGCCTGATGAAAACCAAACCACCACTAAGAAAAAAACAGGAGCTCTTGGTGCTCAAAAGCAATTCACATAATTGAAGTTGGATTGATGGTATCCATGGAGATTTTCATTTTTAAAAATTTTTCGATTTCCTTTCTTTTCATCAGGACCTATTCTTGTTTAATAAAAGTAATGGCCATTTGGAAGTGGATAATTTGCCCATCATAAGAATTCTTCCTCAGGCTAGTTCCCTATCATTATCATGTCTTGGCTATTCCCAGTCTGCCTCTAGAACACCACTCACCACAATCTAACTTCTCTCTCTTCTCCATAGCCTGCCCTCATCTAATACATATGATCTTTTTACTCATGCCTTCAACTTATATACAGCTTCTCCTGCCTCATGTTTTAAGCTTAATGTGTCATCTGAATTCATCTTTCAGCTTCTGTCCCTACTACAAACTGCTACCTCTCCCCTATATCTTACATCCAAATTACCCGGAATACATTAAGTTGTTCAACAAATCATGACTTTTTACCAGGCATTGTCATAAGGCAAAAAGACACAGCCCTTACATTGCAAAGTCCCTGCCTTCACTGTACTTGCAATCAGGGCTCTGATTAGTTCACTAAAATACTGTCATTCCTCTTATGCACGACTCTCTTGCCAAACTGCTCAATACCCACTCAATAAGTTAGTGGCCCCTTGAATCAAAGTACACCTAGTGATCTAATCAACTTTGGGCAGAGTGGCAGGATTCTGTCCTCAGCTTTTCTCAGTGGGGAATGTGGATATACCCCAAACAGAAAACCCCATATCTTATCCTCAAACAAGTGCTTTGATAATAAACAAAAGCTGCCAGTAAAATACAATGAATGGTTGCTTTGATAAATAATGGATTATATGTTACTTTCTCTTAGTTTTATTTTCAAAATTTATCTTATTTGATTCAGCTTGGATTTCTTCAATATTCTGCTTAAATGGATACAAAATCAAATTCACTCTGCCTATACAGACTGGGAATATGAAAATGATCAGCATGCCCAGATATTTCCTAATGTTCAGCCTTCCACTTTGCTTCAAATAAACAATGTTCTTCAAAAACAAGACAATTCTCCCCTCCATAACTCTGCAGAGACATTGTTGCATCCTAAATAGAAGGGAAGAAAAAAGTCCATGAAAATCTTTGACGTAAATATTATTCACATTTTGGAATTCTACAAAGTGTTAATATTTGCCCTCGGAGGGTTTTTATTTTCAATATTCTGTAAATCACATTTTTAAGCATTAGAAATTTGGATGTATCAGTGATAATATATTTTACTTGTAATAGAATAATAAATATACATATAAACATATACAAGCATATATATAAATATATACATATATATATAAACATATTTTCCTCTGAAACTAATAGCAAAGGTAAAGTTGTGATACTTTGAATCTGCCAAGATGGGATTAGACGTACAAGACATTTATAGGGAAAATCACTTTCGCAAGAAGAGGGAAGGAAGCAGGAATAGTCAGGGAGAGCCTTCAGCCACAATACACTTCTGACCCTTGTAAAAGAGAGGAGGAAGGTAGGAGGACTGGGTAAAATGAGTCACAGACAGCAGCATCATTCTTAACATATTTTGGGAGACCAATGGAAAGTTCTGAAGCCAAATATACCCTCCCATATCTAGCAGGAACGGGCCTGCAGGAGCACCTTGCTGTACTCGGTCATTGGCTGGGAACAGCTGTGGGAAGGTGGCTTTGGAGCACATGTAGCAGTGAATACAGAGAGGAATCATCTAGAGATATCAGTTAACTGTCCCCACCAGGTGAAATGTGCATGGCACAGTTTTTTTTAGAATGAAGACTAGAGGGTCACCTAGTTTTGATAAACCAGTCATAGGAATTAAAATTCAAAGGCTCTTAGACTATTTTCTCACTTGTTGCAAGAATTAAGTACAACATTCTGATGGATTCATTTTCAGCTTCTGCTTGATCTGTCCCAGGGAACAAGGTCCCAATAACATATGAGGCACTGTTTTTTTATTAGATGTTTGATTTGCCTGTCATTATATTGAGCAGAATAATTCCTCATTTTGTTTTCTATCTGTTTTTTTTCCCTACAAATTTTAGAAAACAAAACAAGAAAGCAAAAGAAGTCTACTTCATTTATTTTTCCTTGACAATGGTATCCCTCTAAATAGTGGAAGACAGGGTACCCTATCCTTCTTTTCCTTAAACTAAAGACTCAGTTCTTCCATATTTCCTTTATTTAAAATGGTTTTCAGAAACCCCACTGTTATGACAACACTTTCTTGTAAAGATTACAATCTGCCAATGTTAATCTCAAATTCTTAAGCTTAGAACTGAATACAAAACTCTACATATAAAGTCATGTATTCAGCGTTTTGCTTGATTAATTCTGAAAGCTGCCCTGGAACTTTAAATTTATAACCTAGGATTTCCACCAAGACGTTTTTATTAAACACATCCTAAAGTGGGCTTTTCCAATTGAAATCATTACAAGTTTTTTTAATCTCAAGTGCAGATCTTTCTGTAAGTCCTTAATCAATTTTATTAAAAATATATTATTGTAAATACCCGATCTCAAATCCTGGTTTTATCATTTAGTGTTTTACCTAGTTTTCCCCAGTAAGGCTCTCCATATAGTTCTAAACCACACATTCTGTTCTGTCATGTGTATCAGTTAGGATGGGCTATGCTATTACTGCAGTAATAAAAACCTCCAAATCTAAAAAAATTCAGTATCTAATATAGGTCAGCAAGGGGACTTAGTCACCTATGGAGACAGCTGATGAAAGCCCCATCATGACTCATGTCAATACAGCTTCATGAGAACCTCTTTAAGGATCTTACATAAGTTCCTTCTGTTCAAGTCTTATTGGTCAAAACAAGTGACAGAGCCTCATTTAAATTTAAGCAAGGTGGGATACCACCATCTTATTATTTCCATAAAGGGATAAAAACTAAAGTTATTTATGAGCAGCTCTAATATTTATATCATTGGTAAAATTTTTATTCAGAATATTGCCAGTTATAGAACCCAAAGGTATAATATTTTTCCTTTTAAAATACTGTATATCCATTAAGCAACCCTTGTAGGTAGATTTATTCAACCAACTACAAAACACCTAAGACTTCTCTCCGGTTTGCTTTTTCCTATTTGTGCATCAGAAACTCCTGAGACTTTGCCAAATATTGTGATTAAATCAATAAGCTCAAAGTGTATGGCATTTAATTTTTTTAAAAGAAAGCAGTCATAAGGCTTAGGGAATATTATAAACACTGTCTTTATATGACCTCCAGATCCCTTCCAAAGTTTTCAAAATCCTGATATTCAAATGGCTTCACTACTCATTATTGCTGTAAGTTTGGGCAAATTACCCAATCTCTCTGTGCCTCAGTTTCCTAGATTATAACAATGGGGAAGATAAAAATCCTCTATCATGTGATTGACTTGAGAATTAAGTTAGGTAATAGATGTAAATCCCTTAGTGTGGTTCCATATGGGAAATGCCTGAAAGTATTAGCTAATACTCTATGAAAATGGGATCATACAACATACATTATTTTTCAAACTCCTCCTTTGCATAGAACTATGTAGTAGACAGCTTCAGATTAATACATGCATACTAACTTATTTTTTTAATAACTACAAAATTCCCCATTATAAGGATACAAAAATTGTGCTAATAATTCCCTATTGAAAGACATCCCAATTTTATTTTGCTTTCTTTTACTACCATAAACAATGCTGCAAAAATTTTCTTGTTTATTCAGCTTTTCATACTAATGCATTTATTTCTGTAGGATAGATTCTCAATTTATATTCTGGGTCGTAGGGCACATACACTACTCAGTTTAACAGATATCTGCATTTTATTTTCTCAAAATGTAGCAATTTACACCAGCATGCAGCATGTGAGATTCTCCAAGTTTCTAAAAATCCCGTAAGAAATATTTTTTTACTCTCATAGACCCAGAGATTTCTAAAATTTCTACATATGTGTATTTAATAAAGCAACATTATAATTTTACCAGAGAGGTCAACACAGGGCCTGGAATTCTATAACTGCACGATATATTTTAGTTAATACATTCTAATTATGCCAATTGAATGACATATAATTTTATGAAATAAACAATGAAATTGAAAATGTACTGCTTATAATAATACTAGGCCTAACCAAGAAACTGATTTGAATGTAAAGAAGTCAAGTAAAAATATTATTATTTTTGTTATTATTCTTATTTATACCTCCACTATATATTTACTGAAATTCTGTTGCTGAGTTTACTCATTTACTGACTTGATACAATCAGCTATTTGATTCATGATCATAAAATTATTTTTTTCCATTTTCTTTATGTTTTTCTGTACCTATGGCACATAGTTTAAATTAACATTCAAAGTGAATATATTATAAAATAATTAATATAAAATAAAACCCACATAAACGACATATATTTCAATCATGCATCCAGCAAATTGTTAAAAGGACGATTCTTATTCAATCATGCTATGTCACAGAAAAAAACAGAAGGCTATCAAAAGTACAAAGTGTTTTTTAAAGTAAATATTGTTTATTAATTTTCTAATTCCAAGAAGTTTTACTATTGAAAATTTTCACACTGGTGATTTCCAGAATACAATTTTACTGAAAATTTTAAAATAAATAGAAAAATTTCTATGTCTAACAATGAATTAGACACTTAACTTTATTTCATGCACATGGCATGTAACAGAATGTCATGAACAAGTCACATATATATATTATAATTATAAAGTTGATATCTATATATCAGAATACATGGTTAGGTACTATCATTTTGTGTGTTACAGAATTTGTTTATTGTGAGCACAATATTTTATATACATATAAGCAATCAAAATACTCAAGATTTGCTCTACGAAATAAAGTAAACTAAAATTTCCAGCATCCTCTTCCTCACCTTTGCATTCCTTTTTCGGTCAAATGCCTTCAGTTGTTATCATGATTATCAGAAATTTTATTGTTGGCTAAGTACTCAAAGAAGTAAAAAAATTAGTCTTTTTTTTTCAGTAGCAAGAAAGTAGCAGTAGCTGGCCAGCCCCACACTTTCTTCACAAATAGAGGACTGTATCAGAAGGGAGCTCACCCAAACGACTTGTCTATCAGAACGTTACAAATTGATTGATGCTGCGAGTCAATACTTGATATTATCACTCCCAATTGCCTTTAGATGGGATTGAAACTTTAACCCAGAAAAGATAATTCTGAAATTAACTCAGGGCATATTCCACTAACTGCATCAAGTGAAATTTTTGACAGAATTTAGGTCATGCCAATCATGCTATGTGGATGGATTTCTTAATATGCTTGAGACTTAGTTGAAATTGAACAGGGCCAAAGTAAACTATTGCAACTGACAAAAACAAAAACAGAATAATGGTTAAAGCAAAATGGAAGTTTATATCCATCCCACACCAGCACAGTTTGATGGTGAGTAGTGTGGCAATTGTAGAGGAATACCACTAACATGAACGATCCCACTTCCTTGTATCTTGTTGTTATCCTTCACGCAGAGCTGTTACTTCATGGTCCAAAAATGTCTGCCTGCCCAGCTCCTAGATCACATCTGCATCCAGGAGGAATTAGGGAGGGCAAAAGGACACACCAGTTCCCTTATAAAAAATCTTCCTGGAAGTCACACACATCACTTTTATATCTTTACCCTGAACCTAATACATGACTAAAATTATCAGCAAGGGAAACATGGAAACTCAATCTTTATTCTTAAGTGGACATTTTGTCAAGCAAAGTATTGTGGATTCTATCACTAAGAGAGAGGGGAAACATAGATGTGGGGACTGCCAGCAGTCCCAGCAACAGGGATTTAGGGATGTACTCCAGAAAAGAATGATGCATTGTGGGAAATTTTTAAGTAATAAAACAAGGAGAATAAAAGGAAAATTGCGAAGGAGTCTAGAGAAGAGGGAGAAGTGAAAGTCAGCATTCTGTGGTCAAAAATGTGAGGTGGGTACTTGAAAATCTTGTAGGACTTGCAATACTGTGTGTTTCAAGATCTGAGATGTGGTTCTGCTATCGGGTCCTGAACAGATGTACAATCTTAGGTACAAAAAGTAAATCCTCGTAACTGTGTTCTCATGTATAAAATAGGTGTGTCAAACTCTGAAATCTTGGAAGGCAGTTTGAGTTATTGGTATAAGTCATCGTCTTTGAGATCAAACAGACCGCTGTTTGAGCCTCCAGTCATAAATACTTGATTACAAATATTAATAAAGTTGAGACATGATGTTGATGTTGTGGAGAGAGATAATTATTCATATTCCTGATTCTCTGCCTCAAAATGATATTTTAAACTGCTTTGTAGTTAGAGTGATGATGTAACGGAAGCTGTAGATTATCAAGACTATTTATGACTTTGTTTTATGGCATCAATATCCATTATGAAAATTTGTTTATTGATCACTGAACTCTAATAGCTAATGATAATGTTTACTGACACTAAGGGTTTCAAAATCATGAAAAATGCATACAGGAGGCCTGGAACCATGAAAGTTAAAGGACAGACATCATAATAAGGGCAGAGGTTGTGCCAAGTCTTTGAAGAGACTTTAACTCAGATTTTTCTATCTTGATATGAACAGAGCACAATTTCAGGATGATACTGAATAGAGAGCAGAAATTCCTTTGGGAAATTAGCTAAGTCAAATCTATTAGTTTTTTCCATTGGCCCTAGACAAATCGCTCATAATATCTCCAGATATATTCTGCTTAAGAGAGTCTTGCCTAGAAATAAAAGTGCTACAGATACTCTCATATGTTTAAGGTAAAATTGTCTGGATATGTATTTTGTGGACATGCTCTTATGATGAAAATGGACCTTTTAAATGCAGCTATTTTGAACCACATTCTGTACTGAGGGCAATTATTACCATTTTATTCCTTCTCATTGGCTATCTGTGCACAATGGCATTTTGTTAATGACAGAATCAAAGCTAAAAATGACCTGATGAGAAAATTTATTCCCTGTTTCCATAGAAATTTACCTTACCAAATCTCTGAGAGAAGAAAAAATGAGCCTCCAAGATTTAAGAAAGTATTCAATTTAAGAGCCAATATAATTATTTTCTGAGTGGATTATTTTTCGGTGCAAAAATATATTTGAAAGCAATATCTGTTTAAATTCTCTCGAACTGTTAGATATAACATTAAAGAAAATGTCTGAAAATAAAGCAATTAAACTCCATAGGTATAATATTTCAAAATTTCTTAAAGCAGAATATACTTTGAATCCTAAAAATATGCCTTATCTTAAAACATTTTTAAGTAAAAATATGTCTCTCTTATAATTTAGGTCTAGCATTTGTCAACTTCTAGACAGAAAATAAGTCATTTTGTCATCTTTTCTATGGGAGTTTAATACTTGAGGTAGAACCATAAGTCAGCCGTTGGACCAGTTTCCCTGCACCTAAGGGAAACTAACAGCAAAACATTAGGAAATCAAGAAGCTTTGTATCCTTTTTTCTTTACCCTACCTCAGAAAGGGAATGTAATGAACTATCTCTGAAATAAAGGGAGATCAATTCAATGTATGATATAGTTCTATCACAAATAACTGTATTCTGTTGCTCTTTGTCAGAGAGAAGGGCACACTGTGTACACGTGGGGCGTGTGTTATTTGACAACAGGACAGCCTTCCCATATCTGGACATTCTAAATTTCTAGGCTTTGTGTACTGTCCTATAAAATCGTAACACCATTTACTCCTTACTTTTATAATCAGGTATTCCCTGCATAAACTGTAACAAAATGTAACCCATATCATAGCCAGTTTACATTAAAGAGCAGAAAAAAGTGTTAAAGTAACTGAACTGCCTCTTATACAGGAAGAGATGGAGACATGGAAATACCATACTCTAATGCTCTAATGTGATGCTGTTCTTTTCACAACAGAATTACCTGTAGCTTTCTGGCTTCCAAATATGGATATCAAACAATTTTGTTTCTTAGAGCATGTTGCAAATTCTGTTAGATGTCGGAAACCAATATATACAGAATTAAGCTTTTTCTTGTTAATATTTTGGGTGCGTCATAGATTGGTTTTGCATCATTAATTGTTTTCTTCAAATTAAATTAACTTAATAATAAGTTGATTATCTATTTATCTATCTATCTATTAGCATATTTATCTATATATGTATTTATGTATGAATAGAGGGATTTGTTAAAAAGAATTGGTTTACATGATTATGGAGGCTGGTTAAACAAATTGAAGTCCTCAAGGCCAGCAGGGAGGAAATGAAAATCAAGAGCAGGCTGAAACCCTATGGGCATGAGCTGAAACCTGTTTTTCACAGGCAGGAAGGAAGATCCAAATGAAAGGCAAAGGAGAAAGATCAGCACCTGTTTTGGGTGTGTCCTTCAGGGAAGGGCTAAGGCTTCTTTTAAAGGCCTTCCAATTCAGGCCTTTAAAATCTCTCTCTCATTTAAAATAAAGTAAATTGATTAGGGATTGTAATCACATCTGCAAGATCCTTTCACAGCAGCACCTAGATTAGTGTGTGATTGTATAACTAGATGAGGTGTATGTATGATACAAAATGACCTCTGCTTGGCTTCTATCTTCCAACTCCCACAGGAGAATATCTCTTATTGTCTACCCTGACCGGAAGCATACCAGAAAGAGAATTCTGGGAACTGTAGTTCAGATTTGTAAAGTTACCATGTCAAAAAATAATCACAGTAAGGTTGAAGGGTACAAGGTTAATATAAAATATTGAATGTAGTTCTATGAAAAGCAACAAACACTTGGAAAAAGAAATAAAAATAAATTCCTACTAACAGTAGCATATAAAAACACGAAACAGAGATAATTTAACAAAATATGTTAAGTACACTGAACACTGAAAACTACAAATCGTTGTTGATGAAATTGAAAAGGACCAAAATAAATGTCCATAGATAGTATGTCTCAAAACTGTTAGGATGCCACTTCTTCCTAAATTGATCTATACATTCAAAATAATTATAATAAAATTTTAAAATACTGTTTGGTAGAAATTGAGAAGATATTTCTAAAAATTTTATAACAAGGGAAATAACTTAGAATAGCCAAACAATTTTAAAAACAACAATAAAAGTTTATGGTACCTGATTTGAAGTCTTAATACAAAGCTACAATAATCCATCCAATGGTATGGAAATAAGGATAGACAAATAGATTTTATATTTGCAATACATATATCTGAATAAAGACTTGTATCCAGAATACGTAAAGAACTTTACAACTCAATGAAGAGAAGGAAAACAACACAGTAAAATATGTAGAAATGTGTAGAGACATTTCACAAAAGAAGATAAGAATAATCCATAAGCACATGAAAAAAAATCAATATCATTAATTTCCAGGAGAATTTAAATAAAAATTACAATGAGATACCACTGCACTACAATTATTATGACTAAAATTTAAAAGCTGACTATACCAAATCTTGGTGTATTGGTTTTCTTTTGCTGAAAAATAAATTACCACAAACTCAGCAGCTCGAAACAACAGCCACTTATTATCTTAATTGCATAGGTCAGAATTCTGAGCATGGGTTATCTGGGTCCTCTGTTCAGCTTCTCACTAGATGTCAGTTCTCATCTAGAACCCAGGGTCCTCTTCCAAGCTCATGTGGTTGGGGCAAAGTTCATTTCTGAGGTCCCCATATCCATGTTGCCTATCAACTGGGGATTGCTTTCAGCTCCTATAAGCCACACACATTTCTTGCCACAAGAGATCCTACATCTTAAAAGTGAGCAATGAAGAATCTCCCTTGGATCAAATCCCTCTCACTTTCATTAGGCCACCTGATTACATCATGCCCACTCAATATAATCCCTCTTTTTTAAAGTTAACTATGCTATATAACATAAAGTAATCACAGGAGTGAAATCCATGATGTGCACAGACCAAAGGATTATACAAGGTTTGTACACAGTGAGTAGAAATCTTGAGGGAAGTCTTAGAATTTTGCCTACCATATACTATGCACTGAATGTTTGTGTCCCCCCAAAATTCATGTGTTGAAACTCTAATCCCCAATGTGATGGTTTTTGGAGGTAAGGTCTTTGGGAAGTAATTAGGTCATGGGAGTGAAGCCCTCATGATGGGATTAGTGCCCTTAAAAAAAGAGACTAAAGAGCTTGCTTCCTTTCTTTGCTCTCCACCGAAAGAGGATACAAGGAGAAGACAGCTGTTTGCAAAGCAGAAAGGGGGCCCATATTAGACATGGGATGTGCCAGTGCCTTAAGCTTGGACTTCCCAGCCTCCAGAACTGTGAGAAATAAACATTTGTTGTTTAAGCCACCCAGTCTATGGTAATTTGTTATAGCAGCTAAAGCTAAGACACCACAGATGTCAAGGAAGTGAAGCCATTGAATTACTCATACACTGCTGGTGAGAAAGTACAACATACAACTACTTTGTTAGTCAATTTAACAGTATCTTATGTCATTAAACAGGCATCTATAGGTATACACCCAAAAGAGAGAAAGACATATGCCCACCAAAGTCTTGTAGATGGATGTTTATAGCAGCTTTAATCACAGCTGACCCAAACTGGAAACAATTCAAATATCTATAGATAGGTGAATGGATAAACAAAATACTGAAAACTTGTATCGTGGAATATTATTCAGGAATAAAAATGAACAGAACACTAATACACATAACAATGTGTTCAATACCCAAAAGCCTTATATTGAGTGAACAAACCCAAACATAAAAGAAAGCATAACATTTGATTCTATTTTATGGAATGTTAGAAAATGCAAAATAGTCTATAATAACGGAAAGTAGATGCTGAGGCTAACAGATGGGACAGGATTTATCCAAATGGGTATAATGAAATTTTGATGTAGATGGAAATGTTATTTATCTTTATCTTTTTTGAGGTTCCTTTGGTTTAAACATTCATCAAAATGTATGATATTGTACAGATTAGATGAGTGCAGTTTATCAGTAAAATTAATTAAAAAAAGAAATTAAGTGCAATAGAAGTACTTCTTAACAATATAAAATTCTCTAGTTTTCAATTACTTTAATAAGATATATTCTTAATTTTAAACTTTGATTATGAATATTTATTTGACATCCTAAATGAATTTAAGAACTTAAATTTCCATCCACTGCATTAAGCGTCTTCTTGGTTTCCTCTTTCTTTTATAGCTACTCTGCTTTTCCATTAAGATTTACCAACTTGAAGAAAATTATATTACAGTGAAAGTTACATTACCTTCATATATTTAAAAAGATATATTTCAATGAATTTTTAAAATCTTATACATTAAAAATATTATTACATTTAGAAGTAGAAGAGGAAATTTCTTATCTATTTCCAAATTTCTTCTCTCACTCATTTTCCAAAATTTATGTTTCTAGACATACTTTATGTGATACAACGAGATTATTGTTTACTGAATAGTCTATTCTTATTTATTTTTTGAAAGTAGACTTAAATGTTATGTAATTTTTTAAAAATAAAGCACATCATCTTTTAAATTTCAGGAACTCCTAACATAATTTTTCTACCTATGAGCATTTACTTCAATTCTATATGCAGAGAAATCCAGTAAATCTGTAGCAACCATGATCCTAGACTTAAAAGATCATGTGATACATAAGATAGTTACAAAGAATAGTAACATATTATAATCCAAGAGAATAACATCAAAGTGCCTGCTAGAGGCACAAGTAACGTAAAAAGGATGTAAGAGGGTGCTGACATTAATTGTAACTGGAGAAATATTTTTTTAAAAAATCCTCCAAGAAAGGGAATCCAATCAAATTTGAGCACTAGGTAGTAACTTATTTAGTCAAGGCTACTACATAGTAAAATCAATGATGCAAAAAAATTAACCTCAAGAAATGAATAGAGATATTACATTAGATGAAATTCAAAGTCATGACATCTCTTTATCATTTGAGTTATATATTCATTACCTTCAATTTGTATAATTCTGAAATACTTAAATTCTTAATACTTAAATGTAATTCTTGTGAAAGTCAATACAAATCACCAGGGCAGTCTATATTGAGAGTGAGCAGAGATATAGCCTCTACTTCTTGCTGAGAAGACTGGTATGCATTTACAAGGATGGGAGGAATTGTTGGTATCCAAATTTTCAGGCAACATGTGACAGATAGCTTTATTTACCTTTATTCGAGTATATAGAACATTTCTCAACCTCTCTAACAATTAAAGTATTTTATTCATTTTTGTTTATTTATACGTTTATTTTACTTTCCACTCATTTAAACAGCCATTTAATTATAGAATGCTAAGTAATATCCTTCTAAGTTTTAAATTGTTTCAAATCTGCCCCACCCCTTTTGCTATTCTTTGAATTCATTTTTAAAAATGATGTGTTTGTGCTATTACAAAAGCATCTCAGCAATCATGTGTTCCTCTAGTATCATCTCTTTGACACAGCCTTACTCATTGCTTCTGGAATTGTTTTCTGAAACAAAAATTTGACCAATAAATTATCATTTTAATATATTTGTGATGTTTCTCAACCTAAGTTCAAACTCCCTTATATATCACAAAGAATCTTTATGTGTCTAGTTCCCGATCACTTTTCCACCTTTGTTTCTCACCAAGAAGTCCCTTAACAGTCTACATGCCAGCTCCAAAACACTACTTTCCATTTCCTATATGTCAAAATCTACGTGACTCCTTGACAGTTTATCAACAATAGAATCTTTCTGAAAAACCCTTATCTTTTCCTTTCAACATGTTGACCCTTTAAATCATAGCTCCATTTTGCTTAGTCAGAGATAGTCTTTTCTTAATCTCCAGATCCTGGCAGTCTTCTACAATTATGTCACCTTGAATATTCCACCATCAAAGCATTTATTATGCAGTACAGTGATTTTTAATTCATCTTTATCTCTCCATCCAACCTTTGAGCTCCATAAGGTCACACACTGACCAGTTCCTAGCAGTCTACCTTGTATAAGAGGCATTGGATCAATGTTTGTTGACTAATGAATATTTCATTAACTCCATTTAAGAAGTCCGTAATACATTTAAGAACACGTTTTATATTGCATATACATTCATTACATTAGTCATGAATCTTTGTGTATCCTTCAATCAAAATATGCTAATAATATATAAAGGCTATGCAATACGTAAAGCAAGTCCACTGAAATCCTATAGATTGAGAAAATGTCAACATGATACTTTTATAAAAAGTTTCATTTATTTTGGAAAGAAGCTAAATATGAATATTCTCTAATGGAAATTTTAACTCCACAAGCTGGTGACAGTACCCTAGGAGTATCCCTGTTGTGTAAATTCTATATTTCAATAGAAGAATAGAATCACTTTTTATCAAGATTTTGTTTTTGTTTTTTAAGCCATTGCTATTGAGCTCACTGGACTGAAAAATGCCATAAATGTCTTCATTTCACTGCCAAGCTATTCATCTGTACTGGAGTGAGAAAAGTGGTGTGCTAATTTCTTGATAGCCCAACTGCTTTGTCAAAAAGTGGAAATTACTGCCAAATTTGCGTTACAAAATAAAAAATGTCTAGCACTGATCTGCTCCTAGAGAAAAGAATTTGTTTTCACAAATATTTATGTTTCAGGAAGTCTCAAAAGTAGCGTATTCTCAGAATAATTAAAAAAAAAACACCAAGTTTATAATATTCTTTTCCACTTGTCTTCTGTTCTATTTCTAAAGCAACTCTTCATGACAGGCCATTAGTGCTCTGGAGTTGGGTCTTATGTGGGGCTCTGCAAGACTGAGACTGACCATGACCCTTAATAGTGAAAGAGCAATAAGAAATGCCATGCATTTTAGAAAATAAAACCTCACAAAATTGGAGAACTGGCAAACCATTCCATGGGAAATCAATGAAAAGAAATAGTCAAAGGGTGAAAAACAGAGGATGAGGAAATGGGAAAGAAACCAGGGAATCCAATTGAATTTAGAGTTGAAATAGAGCCAAGAGCCAAAGCTGGGAGCAATTTCCTGAATTGCTTTAAGATTGCACCTGTGCCATCTACAGAGGAGGTACAACTTGTCACGTGGGCAGGGAGAAAATTACGAAGGGCAAGAGACTGGCCTGGACAAAAGATAAAGTATTAAATATTCACAAGTCTTGAAGTTAATAGGAGAGAAACAAGTCTAGGTAACAGTTTAAGAGCAAAATGACTTAGATAAATCAATCTTTCTTTTTGAAATTGAAATATAAGTAAAGAACAATACCTGTATTTACCAACGTGTTTTCCATGGTGTGGACATTTTCTGGATTTGTTTTTATTGTTGAAAATACATATTTTTATTTAGTTGAACGAAGAGTTGAAACCTATCTAAGTGTAATGTATATTTTTAAATATTTCTAACATAATTCACAAATTTGTACAATTCTGTCAGCAAGTGTTAATAAGGCATTCAATCTATTAGTCATCCGTAATCCTAATTAGATTATACTATGAATGTCTTCAAGAGAACAGCTCCTATAATTCCTTCTGAAATGGAAAATGTCAAGGAAAACAAATAGAACTCTGCATGTAATGTCAGATAAGTGCTTTAAGAACTTTCCTCTCCTGCTGAGACCTACCAACATTTATGATGTAACCAATTCATGCACTCTGTTTGCAAGCTCAGTCTTGTGAGGGTCTTGTGGCCATGGAGGACCCAGATTCATAAACCAGCAGGGTCTGACAATGGTGTTTTAGCCACCAGTTCAGAACCTGGCAAGCCTGCTGAGACTTAGTGGATACTGGATTGCATAGGAAGCCACAGTCTTTTTGTAATCCAATAATCCTCAGTTTAGAGGCATAAGAAGCATCTAGAGAGACCATTTTAAATGCAGATCACACAGCCTCTCCTCTGGTTACTCTGATTCTATAGATCTAGAGTGGGACCGAGGAACCTGCTTATGTAAATGAGCATCTCAGGTAATTTTAATGGAGTCATCTAGGGATCATACTCATACTATGAAAAAACTCTAAAAACACTAATAGTTCTTAATTTTCTATAAGTTTTTAATTGTGATTCTTAATGTTCCCACAAGTTTTGAAACCTATCGTTTCCATAAATATGTCTTCTCCACAGGGGACTGAATGTGTCCTTTTGTGCCCATACCTATTTTGAATTGAGTAAACCACCTGACACATGATACTCCCATTTGTTTGATTTTGAACAGAGCCAGTGACTGAGTAATGACACCTGTTTTTGTATGATAGTTGTATTTCTGAAGAAAATTTCATATGTAGGAATAGCTGTGTAAATCAAAGCAGACTAAGTAGTTGATGGTGAGATTCCAGACTGTTGCTCACATTCTCGAATATTACTATCATTTTATAGTCAATGCCATCATGATATTAAATGTAATGCACTAGTATACCAATAAAATAACCATCAATCCTTCACGATGGCATATGACTCTTAAAGTTATTCACGGCCTGCTGGGTGGAGTTCTGGATCTAGAGGAGAGGATAGAGCAGAAGGAGGATGATATCTCATGAAAGAAAAGAATCGGTAATGGGAGAGAAAATGCAGAAGGAAATACAGAGCGGTGAGTTCAACAGTCAGAGAATTATCATCTGTGCTAGGTGACACTGATACTGACTCTTACTCAGGTTATTTCATTTTTTAAATTGAAAGATTATGAACTTTATAGTGAGCTGGCTGTTTGTCTAATAGATGTATGAGTAGAAGCTATAACCTACATGAATAGATCTGCTAACAAGGCTACATTCTGTAATGTGCTCTTTCTACATTCCGGAATTCATTGTGAAATACATTATGAAGTTCCCCATTTTTCCTATGTGATGAAAGACCATTCATTGTCCAGCGATTTCATGGGCTTGACCTGTCTATCAGCCTCGTCCTCTTCTAAATTTCCTTGTCTTACACCAATGGATCTCTAATGTATAGGTTATATCATGGTCAAGTGACATATCTGTGAAATAATACTTTGTCAGTCAATCTTCATGGCCCATGATAGGGTGGTCCACTATGTTGAATTATGGGATACACTGAGAACATTCTAGTACACAAGACCCTTATTTCTTACTAGTGTGACTTCCTGTATCTTTTCAGTTTGATCACCAGTTATGCTTACTATAAGTTCAGTTATGATTAAGGCACATCTAATGTTAACTCTTTGTTGATTCACGTCATTTTATCATATAAAATTTCTTATCAAGAAGCGTAACATTTCTCTCTCTTTTTTTTTCTTATCACCAGAGTTTTCCAAAGAAGTAGTAGGAAATTTTCCTGTCCACAGTAAGGCAATCTGTGAATATATAAGTGAATATATGTGAATAAGTGAATAAGTGAATATATGTGAGCCAGTGAGAAAAAAATGGGAAAACATTAGGTTAATTCTAAATATAAAGTGTCGATAGTAATCATACCCTGGTAGAGATCAGATACCTTACAGTACCATGTGGTGTCAGACAGTTTAATATCTGCTGAGTTTATGACCCAGATATTCCAAAACATTTATGACTGTGTAAATAAAAGTAAAATATAAAGAAAACCCTGACATTCCGACCTTGTAATGGCAGGTGTATGTGAAAGGAACATAAAATGAAACTTACACAAAAACAGCAATGCTTCAATTAACTGCAGCCCCATAGACGAGTAGTCCTCATAATCCTCATCTCTCTATTTCCCACCATCCACTGCTTGCATTGTGGGCGGCCTGATGATCTTGACAAGTGTTCCTCAGTCCTGATCTGTGTTCTAGTGCTGAGTTTTGAATATATTTTCACATCTGAAGTAAAATAAGAAAAACATAATGAGTTTTTCATAAAGATAAATTCATTCCCTTTATAAAATTGCTCATTGTTTTGACATTACGACCTTCCAATCCTTTTCTTTTAAGATTCAGGCTGATTTTTAGATAGAGCTTTTTTGTTTGTTTATGTGTTTCTTTTGTGATTTAGCATGTTCTTGCTAGGTAAAACTCAAAAACAGTAATTGCGTGTTATATTCTGAAATTAAAAAAAAAATTATGCTGATGGAATAAATTAAGAAGTCCTAGCAGCATTAGTCTGCTCCGTTCCTTTCCCTAAGGAAATGAACAGCAGTGACAGGTGAGCTCTTGCACACAGTTATTTATTTATTTTTCTTTATTAAACAATTTGTTTCTACTGTGGAGAAAAAATAGATCCTTTTGTCTCACTTATCTTTGTGGCACTTCATGGGCTAATTTTAGCTAATGTATGTTTGATTTGATGTAGAATGCTCTGGTTCCTTTAAAATGTCAAATTTTAAAATGCTGACATTTTCTTGGAAAGAGCAAGGACCTGAATGAGTTAATTAGGAAGGGACTGGTCACTCAAAGTTTCCAGTGTAAAAGGCAGTTCATTTTGGCAGATAAGCAAGTTGCCTCTGAAGGTGGCAGAATCTTTTTTCAACTCAATGCTAGAATTACCCTCCATATAAAGCCTGATTCAACACTTCCTCCTGCTGGAAAGTTGACCATATTTTCTACTATGATCTGAATCCATGCTAATAATCATACAGCTTCATTATATTCACCTGTAAAATTCTTGAGACCAGGAACTGGTCATATTCATCTGTTTGCCCAACACTTATAACTGTGCTTGACACACAGTAGGCCTTGAATAGATATTTCTTGAATTAATGTTGCAGGAGAAAGTGATAAGAAAATATTAATAAGGGAGATTTTGATTCAGAGTAAGATGAGAACGCAGCTGAGAACTTTATATAAAATATTTACTCAAAAAAAATTAAGACTTGAACTTATAACTGAGACAAGTTGAAAAAGTGTGGTGCTAAGTAATTTTGAAGAAGAATCCACATAACAATTAAAATTTAAGCATTTGGAGATTATGAAAGTGTGAGACAGATGTGCAAAGACCTGGGGAATAGTCTAAAGCAGCTTGTTGATATGAGTGGGATAAAAACAAATAGATTGAGTGTGACCTTTATTATAGTTAGATAACAGGGTACATATTTTGACTTTTTTAAGTATACAAATTTGTTTTCTTGTTTTATATGGTTTGTGTGGTAGAATATACAATGAATTAAAAATATTTGGTTTAGTTTTTTCTAATGAATTTTAAAAAACAAGATGAATAAGAAGTGATAATTCTAGTTTCCCCCACTCCATCTTAATTTTCAATGCTGTAGGGAAATCTAAACCAGCTAGCAGTTATGCCCGTTAGAGGATTTGTGAAATTAATGTGTTTACAGCTAACTCCCAAATAGAGAAGAGGTAGGTCAAATTAAGCAACTTTAGTTTATTTAGTCCTTTAAATATAATAGGAATTTAATAGTGTATATAAATGTATATTAATTGTGTACTTATCTTCAATGTGTGTTGAATTCCATCAACCTAATTTTCATATGATTTGAAAAGCAGTGGAGAGAAAGAAAAAGAGAGGGAGAGAGAAGGACGTTTGTTTCAAGTGCCATGGCCACTAATTACAAACTTGTAAAACAAGTAAAATAATCAAAATCTCATGGCAAATGACATTTTGTTAAGTTTAGGATTTAGAAGTCAAACCATTAGACAGAGGGAGAATTTGTAAGTGACGTGGAAAATAATAGATTATATTCTCAGAATTTTTTGCTCAAGATTTAGGAATGTGTATTGTAGAGCCCTACCCTGAGCCCTAATCCCCAGTGATGGAAAGTAACACTGGCAAACCAGTACTACTAACAATAAGCCTGAGATAGTTCCAGGATTACAGTGTGATCATTAAAATTGGGTACAGCTCGTGACCTTACTATGAATCCTAATTTAAATGTAATCAGAGATGTGCAAAATTTTGATTTCCAAAGCTGCCAATATGTAAAACCTACCTGATTTCCAGTCATTGCATTTTTCAAACCAGCTGGGCTTCAGTGAAAGGATTTTTTGTCCCTGCTGGGCCATAATGAAATGATTTTTCACCTGGTTTGAAACTCATGCAGATCCAAATGAAATTGAAACTGAAGTGAAATGTACAAAGTGTCAACCACAGGAACCAGTGCCAATATTTTTTTTTCCTCCAAAGTGATTGCTGACTGAAAACAGCAGGCTTCACGCTTGTATAATCTCAGCAGAACTGCAGCATTAGTTAATCTCATAGACTATTTGAGGACAACTGGGGACCACGATAAAAGAAAAGGGCTGTTACTAATTGTGTTGAAATAAGATGTTGACTATCAACTTATTAGGTTACAATTAGTGTTGATGGTGGATATAGCTAAACTCTATCAGGTTCAATTTTATTTTCTAAGTGTTAAATCATTTTAAACAGACAAATTAAGATCTTTGAATTAACAAATTAAGGTTATTAGCAATTTTATATTTTACTTTGAATCTGAAACAGACATGGCCCCAGAAACTGTTTTTATACTTTGAAAAAGCATGAGCAGCAGAAATTAGAACATTTCTCTGGACATGTTAATCACTGAGAAAATTATTTTGGGTTAATGTAATAAATATTTGTTTAATAAAAAATAAATGAGAGGCCGGCTCCGTGGCTTAGCGGTTAAGTGCGCGCGCTCTGATGCTGGCGGCCCGGGTTCGGATCCCGGGAGCGCCCCGAGGCACCACTTCTCCGTGCAACGCGAGGCCGAGTCCCACATACAGCAACTAGAAGGATGTGAACCTATGACATACAACTATCTACTGGGGCTTTGGGGGGAAAAAACTGAATAAATAAAATCTTAAAAAAAAATAAATAAATAAATAAATAAATGAGACAGGTATAAACAAAGATAATATGACTTTAATTCATTGAAATATTTATTTTTTGCATATATTTTCCTTCCTAGTTTTAAATAAATGGTGCAACTTACTCATTTTAATATCCTTTATTCTTCACCATGATAGCTGAATAAAAAAGTACGAAGTGAGTGTTGTTTAGTAATTAAAGTGTGGCTGACTTCTCCATCCCAGGAATGCGCTCCTGATCTCAGTAGTTGAGGTCCTCTTCGTTTTACCCTAACAGGAAAAGGCACCTAGAGTTAATATTCATTCATAATATCCTTCCTCCCAGCAACGGGGATGGTTTTGTATAAGTATATCAAGATTCTTTTTCCATTCTTTTTTTATGATGAATACAATCAGTTCTGCTATAATACATGTTTTGAAAATCAATTTTTTTTCCAAACAATTGATCTATCAGGAAACAGTTTGAGCAAAACATAGATTTTGCATGCTTATGTGTGATTTCATCTGTGAGAAACACTAGGTGAATGCAGAAAACTGCACCCCGCTGAACCAAGCTATATTGAAGTACACAAAAAACAAAAACGCGCTCAGAAACATACCGTATAAGGAGGAGCCTCACTCATTCACATCTGGTGTTAAGACTGCCTGGCTGATTTCAGAGAATGTGCCCTCCACCACTTCACAAGGACAACTCACAAGCTACAACCCTTCAGGCTGCCATCCTGGCCCTGCTGCCTCTGCTCTCTTTAATTTCCCCCTCTTTTCTCTCTGCCTTTTATATACTGTTCCACCCTGTTTTCTGTTCTTTTTCTCTCTTTCTGTCACTCATTTTCTAGTTAACTTTTGTTCTCTTCCACTTGCGCACAGAAGGTGGGGCATTGCATACACATCCATAAGCAAACTTCAAGTTCTTTTCAAGGTAAAGTGCCATATTTAATTGTAGTCTTTATTTCTTAACCATGTAACATACATAAAGTTGCGCTACCATTTTTATTAGGTGGCTATTTTGTTGTTGTTGCTAATGTGGCACCGATGACAATTTTGACTGTTGTGCATCTAATGCCATTTTCCATAAACTGTGGCTTTTATTGCATAATTTTGCACAATGTGGTGGTTTTTAGGAACACATATGTCACTTTAGAGCGGAAACAACTAAATTACTCTTTGCAAACTAACTATCTGATGTCTGTCGAAAACGAGCCCAAACTTTACCCGGGAGGGAGACATTATTTTTATTACCCTGGTCAGGAAACAAGTCTGTCCTCCGACCCAAAGGGAGACGTTATCTTTATTTTCTAAGACTGTTTGTCATACAAACATCCTTGAAAGAATATTGCAGAACAAAGGCTGTCAATGCCTCTTCACGAGATGTACAGGAGTACAAGACACGCACGGAGAATTTCTTCCCAATCATTTTATTCCCAAGGGCAAGTGTGAGATAGACTTTTTCACTATGCTCTCCCTGGTAGATAGGTCCAGCGGAATGTCTCCCAGAGTGTGGCATCTGGCTACTCCAAGAAAAGTCACCAGGGAAGGAGAGGTGATTAGGTAATCGTCCAGACCAGTTCCTCCAAAGATACATTTATCCTGGTAAGTCAACCCTAAACTGGGTTAAGCCCTCAGCTACTGACTCAGAGAGCAATCTTGGTAGTGCCACAGAGTTCATTTGACACGGGATTCTAATATGCTGACAAGCCTCCCAAGGGTGCCCCTCTTAAGAATGCCAGTTTAATAATCTGCTGGAACTACAATTCTCAGACATCTAGACAGTGATGCCAGCTCAAAAAGGTATTTTTTCCCATATAGACATACTATATGTGTCATCTAACTTGATGCATATTGCAGATTGAGTAGGGATTCAGATTAATAGGATCTAATTTTAATCTTCTTTTATTGGCAATATTTCTGATGTCTTCATAACTTGAGATTAGCAAAAGATGTAAACTTATCAGGTGCACAGGTCACGAGTCTATTCTGGGAGGATTTGTATTGACACTGCCAAAATTTGCCTCTATAAATTTCTTAATCTTTTCCACAATAGCTAGGTGACCGCTTTAAATTTAACATGCTCTCCTCTTTATGCGTGTAAATAACATTCAATACAGATCAGGTCCGACTGTTTTTCTGTTTCTTTTTTTGTAAGATATAACTGCCGGGACTATTATCTGTTAGTATTTTAGTTTAACATTCTAAAGTTATCTTATTTCTCATACTTTCAGTATCTTGAGATACTTTCAGTGTCTCTTCCATCATACTACCTACAGTTACTGGTAAAGATTTATATTTTTAATATGTTAATTTGGCATTTGTTTTTCATATCTGGATTCATAAAATTTGCTGATTTTTCCACTGGAGAATTTAATTTCTTTTACAGATTTAAATATATATGTATACATATATAATATATATATGCATATGTGTATATACATATAGGTATGTTTAAGTCTGCCTTCCTATAATATCCTAGAAATCTTTCTCAGTGTATAATTTTCTTTTACATTTATTATGGCTTATTTGACATAAAATATATTTTCAATATTAATTTCTCAAATCTGTAGTTTACTTCCTTTCTTTATTTGTCTGTTACCTTATGCTTAGAAACCATTTTCTACTCAGAAAACATATAAATATCATATATATTTGCTTTAATGTTTATGTTTATCATTTAATATCAAGATTTTATTTTGGAATGTGAGTAAAGAAGTAAGAATCTCAACTGATCTTTCCATAAGTACTTTAACAGGGGTCCTACCATTATTAACTTACTGCTTCTTTCCCATTACCTTAACAGCCTACCTGCAAACAAATTTAAAAAAAATAACTCCATATCACCTGAAGAATCACAATATACATCACATACATGAAATAATTTGATTACTTTGGAGAGAACTGGCTTTTATCTCATATTTTACAATGACACTTATGACACCTTCATTTGGCCTGCAATATTTTGTTATCCTAGCCTTCAATGCATTAATCTGAGTGATTAATCCAAGATATTCAGAAGTAATAAGAAGGTAACATTATAAAACAGAAATCAAAATGGGAAAATGTAAGGAGAATGAAAAAAAGATGACTGAAGTTGTGCAAACTGCTTCAAATTGTTCTTTTAACATTTTACTTATTTATTACGTCTAGCCTAGCCTATCAAATTCTGAAAAGTATTGAGGCTGTTATTTTCTTGCATAATGGTAATTTAATTTTGAAATAATTCCCAATGCATTTCTGTTTTTTTGCCAAAAGTTTCTGTTCTTGTAACCCAAGGCAAGCATCAGGCACATATCACTAGGGAAAGAGGAGGTTATGATGTTGAAGTCTTTCTCATCAAGAAGGAAGGGGAGATGGAAGTCTTTCTGGTAGAGTTGGGGAAGGAGACAAAATTGGAAATGCAAGACAAAGGTCCTTTTCCAAAGATCCAACATTTCCACCTACTGAGGATTCAGCTTGTTTGAGGAGAAAGATATGGGGAAGTACAAACACACCTGCTGGTTTTAGATGGGGAAGTGGTGAAAGCAGAGGAATTTTGGGTCTACTTCCTATTTGGAGGACAATGTCTAGATAGAGTACCTTACCTCACTTTGGGGTAGCTTCAAGATATAACATTCAATTATGTTCCTTGTTTTATTGTGGCCTACGCAAAGCGTAGACATGATCCGGAATTTCTTACATGATACACTGAAGGGGAAGGAGGCGGAGATCTGAAGTCATCTGAGAATGAATAATCTAGCTGTTTACCTTGGGTTGGGTGCAGCATAGGATGAAATGATTTCATAGATATGAGTAGACAGATCAAAGTTGGGGACAAAATGGGGGATATGCCTGAATCTCAGAGGGCCCACATTGCCCATGACTACTTGATAAATTCAGGGAAAAGAACAAACAGCCTGGAGGCTTACACCAAAAGAACCGATTATAAGTTACACTAGAGAGGCCTGTAGTAGCAGGTGCAGTGAGGACATAGGTCAATGCCCAGACACCACAGAGATGAGTTACATTTTGATATATCAGTAGGATAAAGCAGAGCTAAGGATATGCAATTCAGTATCATTGTCTATAAGATTCCCTAGAAAAAAAATCTAATTAACTGTAAGATTCTCCATCTAGCTTTTTATTTTCTCTTTTTAAATCTGTACTTTTTCTGATTTTTCAGAGAGCTATACACCTCGGTGTGAATAAGGCATTCAAATGAAATACTGTAAAACAAAGAAGTCTGTTGGAAAATGTACTTGATGTCATAAAACATTTACTTTAGTATTCTTATTGAAAGCAAGTGGTGAGGATAGACTACCATTTTCAAAACACGTTTAAAAATTTAGTAATCAAATATTGTTGAAATTCAGAAACAAATGTCTGTATTTATGGTAATTTCGTTTAAAATAGATATTGTAACTTTATATCAATAAGAATATATTCAATACGTTTTGTTGATTAAATTGGCTACATGCTTAAGAAAATGGAATTAGCTCTTTCTACATTATGCACACAATTAAAGGAGTTCAAATGTGTGAAAATGCTAAAAACAAAACCAATATGTAAAAACACCTAGAATACAGTACGTATCATAACAACAGTTTATCCACTCCTCCTCAGGTTAATGAACAGTTCTCAACTGTTTCTTTTTTTTTTTTTTTTAAAGATTTTATTTATTTACTTTTCCCCCCAAAGCCCCAGTAGATAGTTGTATGTCATAGCTGCACATCCTTCTAGTTGCTGCATGTGGGACGCGGCCTCAGCATGGCCAGAGAAGCAGCGCGTTGGTGCGAGCCCGGGATCCGAACCCGGGTCGCCAGCAGTGGAGCGCGCTCACTTAACCACCAAGCCACGGGGCCAGCCCTCAACTGTTTCTGCTGTTGCATCTGGATCACAGAGTGAGGCTTTCCCTCTTACCACAATTCCCACATAAATAGTTAATCCCCACCATATGTGGCAGGGTGGGGATTTAGTGTAAAAACTAATAGATAATGAGTTTTCTATGGGAATTTTATTGATCAGAGACTAAGAGATTGGCTGGGCAGGATCTCCTGGTCATTGGATATCCAATTGCAATGGGTTGGGTATTAGCCATTGAGGATCCTTGTTTAATGAACTCTTGGTGCTGAGTCTACTTTCATTCAGCCACCTGACCTTTGAAATGGAAGATGATGTATTGCCACTTAGAGACTCTAGCCACTCCATTCATTTCTCTACAGTTTCAGTCATCTCTTGACCTCCTCTTTCCTCTTCTCAAAATCCATTTATATAATTGTTTAAAGAGAGAAAACTCTACATTATTTTGTACATTTTTCTGTACAGTATTTTGAGAAGAATATTGAAAAAATAATACTGAAAGTATAATGTTTAATTTTCATACAAGGTTAAGATTAAAATATTTTTTCTTAGAGAGTTGAAGAATTTTCTCCATTTACTTTTGATATCTTGTGTTGCATGAAAAATATGAAACAAATTTCATTACAGAAGGTATTGTATATTTATACAACTTTATGAAAGCTTTAGAGAATTTAAATTATCATTCTATAATAACAATAGAATTCCTTTAGTATGTATTTTTTCTTTGTTATTTCTGTTGAGCCCATTTGGAGCCTTTGATTTGAGGACTTGTGTTTGTCTTCATCGAGAAGTGTTTTCATATCTTTTGTTTTTATTATATTCTCCATTTTGTTCTCATTAATCTCCTCCTAGAAGGCATTTTGGAATGTAGGTTAGTCATAGATTAGGCCTATTTGTCTCCATAGATATTACCTTTCCCATAATATACTTCAAGTCTTTCAAATCTCATATTCTGTTGTGTCAGAAATCTGAGCTTAATTTCGTTGTTTATAACATTAATTGTTAGCTGCGTTTTGTTTTGCTATTTTGTCCTTATAAGTGAGTATAGCAAGGCATCAAAACACAAGATAACTATAAAAAATCAATTGTATTTCTTTATATTAGCAAAAAACAAGTTGAAAATCAAATTAATAAGCAATGTGGCATACAATAGATCAATAATATCAAATACTTAGGGTAAATTTAACAAAAGATGTGTACAGGACCTCTAGATGGAAGATTGCAAACTTTCCTGAAGAAAGAGGAGACCTAAATAGAGTGATACACCATTTATATGCATAGGAAATCTCAATATTGGTAAGATTTCTATTCTTTCCAAATTGTCCTGTAAATCCAATGCAGAACTTGCCAAATCTATAGCCTGTAATCGAGCAATCATACTCCTGGGCATGTGCTCAAGAGAAACTGATGCATAAGTCCACCAAAATTGCAAGACTGTTCATAGCAATGTTTTTCACAATAGCCAAATTTTGAACCAATCCAAATGTCCATAGTAGACATAATGGGCAATTACATTGCCACAATATGAATGAATCTCTCATACATAATATTAATGAAAAGAGACGTGAAAGAAGCCAAGCAGTGTGATTCCATTTATATGCAGTTCA
Organism: Ceratotherium simum simum; assembly: GCF_057802395.1. Classification (NCBI taxonomy): domain Eukaryota; kingdom Metazoa; phylum Chordata; class Mammalia; order Perissodactyla; family Rhinocerotidae; genus Ceratotherium; species Ceratotherium simum. The sequence goes on along the minus strand of NC_141917.1, from coordinate 17,442,546 downwards.
AAACAAGCAAAATTGACCTAAGATGATAGAAGGCAGAATGATGGCTAATCTCAGGTTGAGATAGACAGCAGTAATACTAAGTAACAGGACTAAGGAACTTTCTAGAGTTGAGGAAATTTTCTATATCTTGGTCTAGCCTTGGTTATATGAAGGTTTGCTTATGTAAAAATTTATCGATGTATAAATTTAAGATTTTCACAACTTAAGAAAATGAAAAAAAATCACTCATAAGACTCTTTTATGTGCTACCATGTAAGGTGACTCTCTAAGAGGAGATTTTAAAATGCAGCATTTCCCAAGTATATTAGTTAATGAATTATAGGAACTGGCTTTCAAGATAATATGATAAGAGCAAGCAAGTAATTGAGCTAGAATAAGGTATGTAAAGGATAGTGAATTGGTTCTGATTTCTAATTTAGGAAGAGATTAGCAGATAATAACCAGAATTAGGAGACAGTTGAAAATATCTTGTTCAGCTAGGACCTTTGGCAGTAATACGAAGTATGAAAAAAATTTCATTAGAGAAATTTCAAAAGAATTGGTATAAGATTATATTTCCATTTAAGGTCAGAAAATTTTGACAATCAAAGGAACTATTTCACCTTTCACCGTACCTGTAGAGTCTGTGTTTGTCTTCCATCTGAATTCAAGCATTAATCTGCATATAATAAAATGACCTTTCTACTTGAGCAGGAGAAATAACTTAAGGTATTTTTAATTATTCTATTGGAATGAAAAATATAAAACATCTTAAAACTGCAGGTAAATACTTTAATACTTTATACAGTAGGTACGCACTTGAAGTTGTTACATCTTATGCTGAATCTCCTCCCAATCGATAGAACAACTTAGCTAATCAATTTATCTTTACTCTCTCTCATTCTTCCAAATTCTTGTTGTTGACTATAGTTGTTAAAAAGATAAATAAAATTTCAAATCCCTCTCTTCCTCACTAAGCCAACTCTTCTTGTCTTAATGTATGTACTTCTTTCTTGCCTGGAAAGCTAGAAAAGTTTTAGAATAGATGTCCTTTTCTCCAGTATTCCCAGACTCCTGGCATTGCCTTATACTTCCATTAAGATAATGTTTCTAAGATGGAAATCTGGTCACCCTTATTATATTCCCTGTTGATAATCCCCCATATGTGTTACAATCATGTAAATATGCTTTATTTTATATAAAGTATGTAAATATTTCAAAGAAAATTATTATTCTAAAGACTAAATTCTTTTATAAATTTATGTATCACCCTAAATTGTCTCTTAAATATATCCTGGCATTTATTTAGCTTTCTTTGCATAAATTTATGTAAATATTGATATATTAGTAAATCAAAAACAAAGAACCGCTACAGTTTAGCACTTATAGGTCTGTGAGCTATGTTTTGGCAGCCAAAAACATTGGGGATGAAAACTTTCAGTCTTCTAATTCCATGAGCTGTATATCCAACTTCAGTAAAATAGTTTTACTATTCTACCTACAATAGTGCGTTTTATATTACCACAGTCACCTAATATTCTCTGACAGAACTATAAATTTTGAACAGTATGAAATGCACCAATAAGCCTGGTCTCAGAATATATATGTTATCATATCAGTATGCTTCCTGCATTTATTAGCTAATAGCTTACCAAAGATATTAAAAATATTTGATATTCTAAGCCATAATAGTAGAGATAATTGATGTCCTATAAACAGTACATAATTATTATATGACAACTAAAGAATGCTGATTCAAATAAAAAATTATGAAAATAATAACTGTGATGTACAATCAAAAACTAGACTGTTAATTATAAATATCAATTAGACCTAAGGGTTAAAATAATATAAAAAGAGAAGTCAATGATCTGTTAAAATACATTAAGTTCAAACAATTAGCCATTGAGGATCAACTCTGAAAATACATAAACCATCTTAAGGAAAGTATGCAAAAAAAAAAAACCAGAGTAATTTCCAAATAATATATTCACCAAGTAAAAAAGACTAGGGCTCATATCCTAAAGCCAGAGATTCAAGAGTTTTCAGCTATTTTGGATTAATTCAGGATTTGAGAATACTGTTAACCCCAATGTAAGGTGTTTACTTAATTTTTAATTTTTTAAATAAATTCGGTAATATGTGTATGTACATACACGTTGTAACATTGGTCATCAATTTACACTCTAATAGTTTTAAAATGAGAAAAAAGTCATTCAACAGATTTTGGTTGGGTTGCAATAATTGGATTTGGGAGACGAAATATAATAGAGTTCATTTCTTCAAGGGCTTCCTTTTGTCCATTTATTTTTAGAATGCAATTACAATTACGTATTTCAAATTGAAGCTCTACCAACTAAACTACGTTATTCCAATACTCACATTCCTGTTTAATAACTAGTGATGCCAAGGAGTTGTCCATCAAATTAGACATATGCTTAAATCTGATCATTGTCTTTAAACAACTCTGGTAAGTACTGCACTTGTTCCTATAAATTAAGCTTAAGCAGTTACATTTCTTTGCTTCATTAAATTAAGGTATTTTCAGGCATAAAAATATTAATATCAATATCTTTGATATATTTTTCTTTAAATTTACAAAGGCCTTTGAGCTTCAAAATTATCCGTTGAGATAAAATCATAAGTGATCATCTTATACTGTTACCAGTGCATTGGGTCCTTTGTTGTCCCCCAGGATGGAAATCAAGAAAGACAATGAGCGAGTGTGAGGTGATAGAAAATTTATTAGCTAGTGCACAAGGGAGCCAATCACGAACAGGGAGGAAGGGAGAGAGAGAGGCTGTGGCTCTTGGATAGCCACGCTGTGGGGTTTTTATCAGGTTGGGGCAAGGGATGTGTCTTCCACCATGGCATGTAGAGGTGGGCTAGCGCTTGTGCTTTCTCGTAGCAGGCTACTACATGTGATGTGTGTACTATTAGCATGCCTGCTCTCCACGCCTGGGTGTGATCTTTACTATGCTAATGGGGCTAAGGTCCCCTTCAGTGGACTCCTAGGTGCTAGGGCGCATGCTTAAGCCCGGGAGAGTCGGGAGGCTGTGGAATATGGATCCTGGTGGCCTCTATCTGATTCTCTTATCTTGCTGATTGTTTAGGGGCCTTATCTCATTAGGCCAGGGGCTTTGCAGATGGCTCTGTCTCATTAGGCTTGTTCCTATCTCATTAGGTTACTCAGACAATATGCAAGGTGTTTTATATCCTTTAATTGACCAGTCATCAACTTTAATAAGAAAACATCACAGATCAAAGAAAGAACATTTACTGGAAACAATATTGTGTGCTATAGACAGCATATAATCCTCCACCGTGAAAAATATAATTGGTCTGGAGATCATCAAATTGAGCTTGATTATTTTAAAAACATCTATGTTCCATCAAATTCATGATCTGTATTTTTACTTTTGGATTTCTGGGCAGCATACTTTAAAACAAAATATATGATTGAGTATTTATAAAATCCCCTAAAATAACTTGAGATATTAAACATCACAATGGAAGTGGATTCTGGGAAAATGGTAAAATGAACATGTTTCCCTTCCATTCCACTATCTTCTAAAATCTATCACCTTCCAGGTCAAATGGCTGTAAGGCATATGGGAGGCTGATTGAAAATGAGGCCTGGGTTTTGTGGATCTTGAAGGGCAACATCACTTTCTGGAGAAACATGTAAGAGAGACCAGCTGTCAGAATCAGGAAGTGGAAAACTCTATAATACATTGGTCAGAAGAGATCTGTGTGCGCAAGTGGATGAGTATATTGGCCCTATATTAGGATTCCCAATCTCCTACATCTCAAAAATAACAACCAGCCAACCAACAACAACCACAGCATGGAAAGAGTGCTTTTATTCCTCCTCATCTCTGCAGCTGAGACCTGGGAATGGAAAGGTTTCTTCCAGGTGCATCAATAGTGAGCTGACAGCCTACCTTCTTTGACAATACTAATTCTCTGGTAAAGAGATGGTTTTCCTTTAATTACTTATAGGACTGTGACCACATGGGGGCTAGTTTTGAAACTTTGCCTCAAGGTGGAGCCACCTGGGGAGTTAAAAAATAATGTCTGTTTCTATTCCCCCCTCTCTCTCCATCCCAGGCTGTGGAGATCCTGATTTAATGGCATGGGGCAGAGCCTGGACATTGGGATCGTTAAAAAACCGCCCCAGCTGATTATAATATGGTGCAAATTGCAACTCACTGAGGAGAGAGAGCGTATGACAAAAGCCACACCGAAGGCCATTTGAGCTGATATAGGGGAAAAATAAATAATAATAACCTCCGAAGCAGGGAGATCACTCTGAGAGGGAATGATTGATCCATCAGGTCAAATAGAACACATGTTCAGGGAAAAGTAGTTCTCAGAGAAGACAATTCAAATTGAATAGGAAAAAGAATAAATTAAAGGTAGTTTAAGAAATTTCAATTGTTCCAAAAGACTTTCTTAATATTTACCAATTAAATCATTCAATAGACTTTTATGTAGCATTATGATAATAATCAGTGACTATCAGGAGAAAATCATTTTCCCCATTTTCTATAATTTACTTTTACCTAAGCTACATCAAATAGGTTTTGGTTACGTGAAGGCAATCATTTCCTTGACCACTTCAGTGGAATGAGATGGTCACGGAAGTAAGAGGATATGTCGCTGAAGCATCCTCTGCATGAACGTTTCTGCATACCAAGTGAGACAGGAGTTGAGGTGGAGAGGAAAGTGAACTTTTTTAGTGTTTGAAATAGCCAAGTTGAAGTTTGGGTATATAAATTTAATGGGATTTTTTTTTTAATTCAATAGTTAATGGGCAAAAGAATGAAAATACAGGCAATGAGGGTACTATTTTACCAGAGTTGTAAGAGCCATCTTAAACTAATTTTGAAGTTGATTTTGAAGAATCATCTGGGGTAAATCTGTATTCTAAGATGAAGACTAAAGGGATAGATGAAGAAAAGAATTCAAGTGGTTGTTTATCCTTACGTCTTTGAACAAATGGCAGTGACAGAGCTGAATTGAAAGTTTGTATTCAGAACTGCCTTCCATTGATAAGAGGCTGTAGGTTTTGTGTCCATGGACGGTTTAGATAAAACTAATTTTTGAGCTATAATGATCCTTATATATGCCAAATTCTGTTGATCTGGCTGGATCACAGAATCAAGAAGCATTAGATATCTCTAATTAATACATAAATTCACTAAACATTTTATTTACTATAAGATGCATTTTCTACTTAGGTTGTTTATTGAGAAAGAAAATGTAGTGGATTTAAAATTCTTGGAATATGTATTTGATTTCAGAAACACTAAATGTTTATACTGGGTGTACACTGTTTATTAAAAAGTATAGGAAAAAAAATCACTGAATTGCAAATTGGCAGTTTCCTAAGGGTATTATAATGCAGCTAATACAATTGTTTTGCAATGCTATTCACATTTTTTGTGACACAAATGTAATTAGAATAAGAAATACAGCAAGCTGTTCAAAAGATTTCTAATTCTACAAAAATAGTCTGTAAGTCCTTTTAAAGAAAATAGTTAATTCTTTGTGAAAGCGTACTGTTTTCTACCTTCTTCTAAACAATATCCCCACATTAACTCTCTTTAAAACCGTAGGATAAAGACAATCCCCATGATTCCAAGATTTAGAAAGACAAATATTTTAGATTTAGGCTATAATCGACTTATTTATACACAGATTTTTTTTCAGCAGCTTTATTTTACTTAGGAAACAGTAATCAAATGTGTCTGCCTTATAAACTGGTACAAAATAAATATTTCTAAGTGAATCATGCTGTTCATTTTCCAGTGGTTTTAATAGTGAGGATTCATTGTTACTGACTAAAGGTTCATGGCCTAATGCTCATAAAAAGCCAATAATTATGGCACTGCTTTTGAGAAAAGAAAAGGCTTTATTGCAAGGTTGACCAGCAAGGAGACAGGAGGCAAGGCTTTCAAATCTGTCTCACCCATCCAAGGTTTGGAGTCAAGTTTAAGGGATTAGGGAGGGCCAGCTGATATGCACAAGCACTGGCAAGATGAGTTTCAATTGGCAGGTCAATATTTTCTCTTCTGCATGCTCGGGCTACAGGACTTTGCAGATTTTTGGCTTGCTGCCCCTAAAAAACGGTGTTAACATTCTGTTGTTAAGATGGGGTCAGTTATGGGAGGTTGCCAGGAAAAGCACAGTAAACAAGGGTAACGTTATCATGCAGATTTAAGTGGTTATCTTCTCCATTGATAAGACTTTCTAGTGATTTAGAGTCCTGCTTCTCTTCCTGGCACAGAGAGCCAAGATACCCTTACAAATGGAGATTTCTCTTATAAACGTAAATTTCCCTTACTAAAACGTAACTTCTACTACGTTTTCAGAGCTTTTGCTGTGTCTGCTGTTTCTTAATAATCATCAGCTCAAAAACATCCTTATGCCAAAGAGCCATATTTTGGGGTGGAAAATTTTGTTCCTGGTCCCATGGTTACATCAGTAACATGATCAAATAGTATTATGTGCTCTCACCTTATGGTCAGTGTGCTCGGCACTTTTCCCCACTCTTTTCATGGTGGAAGGAGAGAGTGCTTCTTCTTTTTGAGAAGTAAATAAAGGTTTTCATCATGTTTTTAAGGAAATCTCTTAGGAACTGGGTAGATATTTTCTGGCAGTTGGAAGAACCTAGGTCGAAAGAGCATGGGAAAATAATGGAGAATAAAACCAGCACCTGAAGAGCCAGGAGTAACTGGGAGTCTAGCCATATATTTAATGTTTAATGACATGGATTCTACAGATAGCCTAGAGCTTGAACCCTGACCCTACCAAACTAGGTCTGTGATGTTGGGCAAGTTACCTAAACTTTTAGTGCACAGTTTCCTTATCTGTATAATGTCCATAATAATGGAACCACTTCATAAGGCCATTGTGAGTATTAAGTCAGTTAATATTTCCAAGTACTTAGAATAGTGCACAGTCCGCAATAATTACTATGTAAGTATATGTTCAGTATGTAATAAAAGGCAGCTACTCTTTCAAGTTTTACTATTCTTTTTCATGTCTGTTTCTCTGCATTCTTTTTCCGATTTTTCTTTCTCTACAGTATGGCATTGTCTGATTTTCTCATATGTTTAGTCCAATATGACCATGCCAGCACTCAATAAAAACAGATCAATATTGCTTTGGGGACTTTGACTAGTTTAAAATTTAAGGTAATAGATTTCTGTTGGCTAGACGTGCATCAAGAATCTGGTGGTGGTCTCATCTGTTATAGACTGTGAACATGCTCTACTACCTCTTTCCTCCCACTGTATTGGAGCAAACCAAGGATTATCATAAATTAGAGAGAAACAAAATAACGTACTATAGGAAAGTTGCTTGCACCATGTATTTACTTTATAAAATAAGCAGTTGACTGTGTGCCTTTAATTTTAAACCTTGAAATAATGCTGCACAATCCATCAATTTTATATAATTGCTTTGATAAGTAACTTGCTAGTTCTCAACATAGCATTATTTCAGAGAGCATATAACTAATAAATTGTTACCAAACACAAAAAATGGGGATTATTCATTTGTGAATTTCAATAGATAAATATCTCAAAGCCTAATTACTGGAAAATTACACTAAAAGCGTCCATTATATACATACACATCACTGTAATGAAGTGGTTTGCCAAATAATCCACAAAAAATTAGGTCTGTAAAGATGAAATTAATCTAACTGGCATTCATAAATCAAAAGCAAGAAGGACAAAAACTTAAGATAGCAAGCAACTCAAGACAGTACTGATGATATCTCAATATTGATATTGAAGACTTCTCCCTAAAAATTATAAAAATTTAACCCCTAAGCAGGTGTTCATACATGATAGGAACTTGGCGCTGCTGCCAACTTATGTGTTTCAGCCAGCTTTCTTTTGTATACAGTCAATCTTCATTATTTGTGGATTCCATATTTGTGGATTTGCCTCTTTAAAATTTATTTCTAACTGGCAAATCAATGCTCACAGAGCTTTGAGGACATGCGCTGAGCAGCCGAGTCGCTCCAAGTTTTCGTTCCCAGTAAGGCATCCCTCTGCCTGCTTGTTTCAGCTTACACTGGGAACAAGTATCCTTTTCATGATCTATTTAATGCCATATTTTCCACATTTTAGTGCTTTTGTTAGTGATTTAGCTGTTTAAATTGATCCCCAAGCATACTGTTAAAGAGCTGTCTAGTGCTCCTAAGCAGAAGATGACTGTGATGTGATTTATGGAGAAAATAACGTGTGTTAGATAAGCTTCTTCAGGCATTAGTTATAGTGCTCTTAGCTGTGAGTTCAATGTTAATGAATCAACAACACACAAAAAAAAAATCAGAAAAAAAAAGAGGAAATTTGCTGACCTGTACATGAGGCTGCTTCAGAAAGTGTTAAAGTAACATCTACAATGTATGATGAAGCTATGGAAAAGATAAAAATTTAAAAAAAAAAAAAAAAAGGCTACATCTGTGGATTCATCAAGTGATAACCAACGAAAAAAGCTGAGTGGACAGCATTGCTGTAAGGCTAAAAGCCTAAAAACCTTGAGTCATGTTATCAAGGGTCAGGAAAATGTTAGAAGAAAAAGGCTACTGATTTATTATTATAAAGAAATACTGCATCCAATTAGTTATTTGTAAGAGCTATATATTAAATAAGATCTCTTTTAACAGAAACACACATAAAACAAGGTTATTTATTGATTGGTTAATGAAAATGTTGTGACCAGAAGCTTGCAGGAAATTAACCCTGTTTATCTCCCAGGAGCAATGGCTTAGTATTCGCTAGTTCTGTTTACCCTTATTATTTCCTTTATCAGGCTACGAGCTACTATATTTACCTTTTAGAATTATACTTTCTTACCTAAATCAAGAGACACTGTTCTACTCAAAACTGATTGCTTGATACCGGGGATTAATATAATTCTCTCATATTGGATTTTCTTGTCTCCAGCCACTTCCTCTTTCAGCCTGTCTTGCTAATCACAAAACAGCCGCTTATCGATTTTTTAAAAATTCCTTGAGTGTAGAAAAATAGTTTGCTCAGGTTACTCTTTCACTCATAAACCTAAAATATTTATAAATACTCAACTCACAGAATAAAATTTTGGCTATTCAAAAATTGTCTTTAATATTCTATCTCTATCGCATTCAATCCAATTTCTCACTTTGTATGTACACACATTCCCTAATCAAGTGTTGTGTCTTCTTGCGTTTTGATGAAATTTATGCCTTTTCATATCTTGAATTTGTTCGTGTTCAAAGCATGAATGAAAATCAGCAACAAGCATTAAGTTAAAGAAGGAAAAAATAAACAAAAAAACAGGATGAAAAGATTTTCTGGGGTGGTTTCTGTAGCCCAAATCCAATATGCAGTATCAAAATAGGCATTGCAAACTCCGCTTTGGTCTTTCTGACCATCTGTTATCAACGTGGGTAAACCAGTTAAGTAGAATTTATGAATGCTTTATAGATTTATGCCACTAGTGATGTTTTTGAGAATTCAGTCCATATATAATAGCCAATGCTGGGAATATGAGAACAGTAATCAACAATCTAAAGGAGGGAAGAGATATGAACTTGCTGGAATTTCAATACCTTTATTACGTAGTCTGAAGGTCAGAGAAGTGTTCAATTCCTTGGAGTTTGAAGGGGCGTCCCAGGAATATGGAGGGGTTCAAGCCTGAACTGAAGGGGAAATGATGTAACTGAGGATCCAGGTGTCATCTAAGGCTCAGTCCAGGTCCAGTCTAATGTAGACCTGAACCACCAGAGGGCTAAGACTCTTGATATACTTCTCTCATTGGTCTAGATTGTGTGCACAAGAAGTCTGGGGACAATAGGTGAAAGAAAACAGCAACTTCAGCTATTGAATTTAGGAAAGACAAATGTTGGCCTTCTTTACCTCTGATGCTTTCTCTACATACCCAACATGCACTTCAGCCTTCCCCGCCCCTCCACACACAAAGTTGGCATATTGCCGTGATATGTGCTTATCCCATGGTAGAACCAATGGAAAGTGAGAACAGATAATCTATGTAAAGTAGTTATTTGTTTATGTCTTTACACTTTATGGTTAATTGATTTGTGTTTCCTTTCATTTTGTAAATATTAACAAAGAGTGAGAAATCAATTGTACTTAAATAATCTATCAATATGCATATTTAGTCCCAGCTTGGTCTTACATTCAAGAAGTCAAACTATTTTTTTAAATTCGTTTTTTTATTGAGATAACATTAGTTTGTAACATTATATAACTTTCAGGTGTACATCATTATATTTTGACTTCTGTATAGATTACATCATGTTCACCACCAAAAATCTAGTTGCCATCAGTCACTGTACAAATATGCCACTTTACTCCTTTCATCCTCCCACCTCCCGCCTTCTCCTCTGGTAACCACCAATCTATTCTTTGTATCTGTGTGTTTATTCGTTTTTGTTGTTTTTTTTCATCTTTCACATATAAGTGAAATCATATGGTATTTGACTGTCTCCCTCTGACTTATTTCACTTCGGATAATACCCTCAAGGTCCATCCATGTTGTCACAAATGGCAAGATTTTGTCTTTTTTTTTGAGGAAGATTATCCCTGAGCTAACATCTGTTGCCAATCCTCCTCCTGTTTGTTGAGGAAGATTGGCCCTGGGCTAACATCTGTGCCCATCTTCCTCTACTTTATATGGGATGCCGCCACAGCATGGCTTGATAAGTGGGCGTAGGTCCGCGCACAGGATCCGAACCTGCGAACCCCGGGCCACCGAAGCAGAGCATGAAAACTTAACTGCTATGGCACTGGGCCAGCCCCCAAGATTTTATCTTTTTTTATGGCTGAGTTATATATGTATATACCACATCTTCTTTATCCATTCACTGGTTGATAGGCACTTAGGTTGTTTCCAAGTCTTGGCTATTGTGAACAATGCTGCACTGAACATAGGCATACGTATATTTTTTCAAATTAGTGTTTTTGTGTTCTTTGGAAAAATACCCCAAAGTGGAATAGCTGGATCATATGGTATTTCTATTTTTAACTTTTTGAGGAATCTCCATACTGTTTTCCACAGTAGCTACACCAGTTTACATTCCCACCAACAGTGTATGAGGGTTTCCTTTTCTCCACGTCCTTTCCAACACTTATTTCTCATCTCTTTAACAATAGCCATTCTGAAGAGGATGGTGATATCTCATTGTGGTTTCAATTTGCATTTCCCTAATAAGTAGTGATGTTAAACATCTTTTCATGTGCCTGTTGGCCATCTGTATATCTTCTTTGGAAAAATATCTGTTCAGATTCTCTGCCAAAGGAAGCCAAACATATTAATCAAAGATTTGTTTAAGGGTATTAAAGCTTTAAATTTTCAACAACACTTTATTTTTGAATTCAAAGTTTTAAAAAATAATACGTATGCTTTATACTTATGAAATTTACAAGAATGGAAGCTTTTCTTTTATCACCATCCATTTTTTAAAAAATACTTAAAGTCCTGTCAGAGTTAAAACCATACTCTTCCTTGGCGCTCCCAGAGAAAACTGAATTTCTGCATTTTTTAGTAGATTAGAGAGAACACTAAAATATTTGAATGCAATGGTGGCCATCCCTCTCTTCCTCTTCAGAATTTTGTGACAATTAATAGAGTATTTTGTATTGTTTAAGTATTACCAAGGTGTCTTCTTCTATTTCACTCATTAATTCATTCAGCAAGTATTTATTGAGTTATCCTATGTGCCAAGCATTGTCTTAGGCTTGGAAGATCTATCATTGAACAAAATAGACAAATATCTCTGACCCTCTAGAGTTTTAATTATATAAAAGCCTCCCAGAGAGATAAAATATAATAACCATATTTTTTTACATTTAAAGTCAGGACAAGAAGAAAGTGTGGTTTATAATATACCCTAGGGATCTTGAATAAATCTTTTTACAATGAGAATTACACTTTCTAGCCCTACGTATTGGCTTTTATTGGTAGGTCCATGATTTGTATATGAAATGAGTGTGGAATTTTCTCTGGATTGCTCCCATTGTGCTACATATTTGGAAAGTTTAAAACAAACTTTGTCCACAGATTATATCAAACTCATTAATAAATCATGAGTAAATATTGCCTTCTCTTGAATAAAATACCTGGACATATACAAATATATATGTACATATTTTGTACATGTACACATGTACTTGTAAATACATAAGGGGGGGACCTGTAATGCCTTAAAATAAAATCATTTTCAAAGCACTAGTCATAAAATATTATTTTATGCAACTTTTGGTACAAATAAGAACACTATATAACCTCAATACACTTTTATTTGGTCACAAGACTCCTCTATCAAGATGGTTTTTAAAATCTGCTTATTTTCAGTCCTTTCATTTACTCAAGAAATATACTTGAACTTATATATAAGAAGAAAATATATTCTGAAAGCATCTTTTAGGAGTTCAGTTTTAAAAGCCTTTTTCAGAGCTGGAAACCATAATTGGTAATTAATACACTCAGAATGCTATTCTTCAGCCTCCAGTAGTATAAATGCTTTTGCCTGAATGATTATTCATGTGCAACTCACTAAAGTGAATGCTGTGGGAAGGAAGACAGGAAGAAACCAAACGAGGATCTGGGAGGAAACCTTTTTAAGTATGACAAGAAAAAAATGGATTTACTTAGTTTTTATTTGGCACTAAGCAGATTTTCAATAAATACATCTTTGAGGATTTATCCATCAAACTACAAGTAATGAATCTATGGAAGAGTGGTGCAGAATGGGATTTTTGAAGAGGACCATATCTGAAACAATTTGTGCTTCCGGCATGTGGGCAGCTACTTAGATTATTCAGAAAAGTACAAGTCTGGAACACGTAATCATGGTTTAATTTCTTAAAAGCATAATAGGTTTTACTTAATTATTTATGATTTTGAGTCAAGTGGCTTAATAGATCTCTGTTATGATAATAAAAGAAAATTGAAAAAAGGTTAAAGTTGCTTAACCCATTGAACCCCATGATTCAGGAGATTCAGTGCAATCTACAGATCATTCCAAGACTGAAGTCCATTCTTGAAATTCAATCCCCAGAAGCATTTTCACATATAATTTTATTTTCCATCTCTTCAATTATTAATGGTGAACAAACTTTTGATGAATTAAGAAAATTCATATCAAAGATGATTCATGCTATATGAATAACTAAACATCAACTTCTCATTGTCAGTTATTTGGACACAAAGTTGGCCTTGAAGCCTTGCTTATTATTTTCAATCTATGGTGGATTTACTCTACATGAGAATAAAACATTTATTTACAATATTATTTGACAATTATTTTCATTAGCTTGTATCATGTCATTTTTTACTAAAAAAATGCTATTTTATTATTATGCAATTTGAAGGCAAGAATCTTAAGTAAAACTTTTAGATCTCATGGGTCTAGTACTTTATAGATGGTAGACAAATAATAATTGCTGCTCCAGTGGCCTCTCTGTTCCTCTGCTGAAGCAAGACATGCAGTAGAAGACGATCATCCTTTTATATGAAACAAACTCTTCTTTGGCCAAGGAACACTCTTTCCACACACAGGGGGCATCAAGGAAAAGGAAATTTAGATAAAATAGGTATCTTACTTAAGGACACAGGCCAAACAGACACTAATATACACTTGTTGTGTTTTTATTTATTATAGAAACTCTTTCATGTGCTTGTATATATTATTTTATTTAATCCTCAAAGTCTTCAAGATAGTTGCTTTGATTATGCCAATGTACTCGTTGAGTAGACTGAGGGGAAGAGAGTTTAAGCGACTTGGCTGAGGTCATCCAGTGCATTATAGAGCTAGGATTTAAAGTGCAGTCCACAGTTCCAGGGTCTGCACTTTCATGCTCCAGGCTCTGTTGCCCTCATTGGTGCTGGAAGCTTAGAAGTGAACCCAGGTCTATTTCACATTAGCATTTGTGATCTTTCATTGGTTATGTTAGACTCGTAAAATTTGGGATTTTATTTTAATGTTTTTTAAAAAATATTATTTTTCAAGTGATTTAATAGTGAAAGAATCCAGTAAACAAAACATTTACAGTGTAATTGCAAGTAAGTTGTAAAATGTATTTAATTTTGTTCTATTTTTTCTTTGAACAATTAATATATCTTAAAATGTATTTGTGATTTGAATGAAATGCTTACATAAGATATAATAGAAACCAAATTAATGTTAAGTAGCTAAATAGAAAAGTTGAGAATATTTGTAAAAATTTGAGCTTCTTTCCTTGTGAATAGAGTTTCCTCTTTTACTCTCTAGACCCAGGCTGTAAACAAGGGTAGTATTTATTGACTATGTGATACATGTCATGAACTGCTAGAGGTGTTTTTCTCATGGCCTTTAAATCCTCCCACAATCCTGCATTGTATGTGTTAATACAGCCACTTTGTAGATAAGAATATAGAAGTTCACAGAGGTTTCAGTAATCAGAACTACTTATCAAGAAACAGAATTCATGTAGCTTCAAGTTCCAGGTTCTTTTATTATACGAAATAGCTCCTCTAACAGAACATATGTATTAGAAACAATTTTTGGCTAATCTGAATTCTTATTGATTACAGGAATTATATATTAGTGTTCTGATTTTTCAGATCAGTACTGAACATTATTTTAATGGATTTCAATCACAGAAAAAATGTATTGGATAGAATGGTTTTGGGAGTCAAAGGAACAATACTTATTTAGATGATGTTTTGACTATTAACATAAAATTTCATCTAGTTTTTATATAATTATTTATAGTATGTGCAGAAAGGTCATTTTTATCATAGGATATGCATAATTCAATTTAGATATTGTGATTTAAGACCAATCAAATGTTTTATTTAAGTAAATAACATTCCTCCTTTATTGTAAGTTATTAGTGAACTTTATACATATCTTATTTAAAAATTTGAAAACACATCTACATTCTCAATTCTAGCACTTACCAACCCCATAACCTTTGGCAAGTTATTTAACCTTTCTTGGTCTCAGTTTTCTCACCTGTAAAATAGGTCAAAAGTATTTATGTCATAGGGTTATGAGTATTAAAGGAAATAAAATTATACATATAAAATAATATACATACATATAAAAATGCAAGACAACTCATAAACATTGTTAGACGCTGATAAATGTTAACTATAGATAGTTATTTCTTACCAATTTCTCTTGACAAAACTCAATGAAAAAGGAACAGTGAACATTCTTTTAGATTAAACAGTCTAATTTTCTCATTTAAATGCAACATTTTCTCATTTATTTTTTTGAGAAAGATTGTAGGCATTTGTTTTCTTGCTTGCTTTATACTGGCTATTACTATAATCATATTACAATTTTAAAATTAATATCAGGTTATGTGTACAGCAAGTTCCATGCAGCATGAAGATTTCACGGGTTTTTTTCCCCACTAAGCTAGCACACTTACTGACAAAAACATTAGTGTACCAACTACAACATAAAGTCATAAATATTACTATGTTTTATTAAATTAAAACAATGAAATTTAACTTTGTCGATTGTTTTAAAGTTGGCTGAAATTGCTTTCAAGGTGCTTTATGGAAATGCTTATTAGCTTTTGGAGGAACGTGTCCAAATGTTTATTGCTTACATGTGATCTTTCCATCATCATTAACCACGACTGAATTAGGGGAGATTGTTATTTAACTAATGCAAAAGAACTATAAGTAAGTTTCTTTGTCATTTCTTAGTGAAAGATTAATATTTAAGACCACAACACTAATTAATCCATTATATTCATTGGGTTTTTGAGGTGAAGAATTGCCATTTTTCCAAAAATAATCCAAATAATAAGTTAGATAGATATTGTTTTAGCATGTGTCAGCAAGTATTTATAAGGTCAAAACTTTAAAAAAATTATTTAAAGTGTTTACACTCAATTAGAGACAAAAAACTATTTATGGGGCTGGCCCGGTAGCACAGCTGTTAAGTTCACACGCTCCGCTTTGACAGCCCAGGGTTCGCAGGTTCAGATCCTGGCATGGACCAAAACACCACTTGTCAAGCCATGCTGTGGCAGCATCCATATAAAGTGGAGGAAGATAGGCATGGGTGTTAGCCCAAGGCCAATCTTCCTCAGCAAAAAGGAGGAGGATTTACATCACATGTTAGCTCAGGGCTGATCTTCCTCACATGGAAAAAAAAAAAAAACTATATTTGAGAACGAGATTTTAAAAATTTCTTCAAATGTGAATATAAGGCTATAAAAATCAAAAATCATATCCTACATAATAAACTTTGACAAATTAAGGAAGCACATTGATCTTTTTTTTTTTTTTTTTGATAAGGTAGATTGACCCTGAGCTAAGATCTGTTGCCAATTTTCCTCTTTTTGCTTGAGGAAGATTGTCCCTGAGCTAACATCTGTGCCAGTCTTCCTCTATTTTGTATAAGGAATGCTGCCACAACATGGCTTGATGAACGGTGTGTAGGTCCATGCCTGTGATCTGAACCCACAAACCCCAGGCCACCAAAGCAGAGCATGTGAACTTAACCATTACACCACCAGGCTGGCCCCTACATTCATCTTTTATATTGATTACTAGACACATGTTAAGAATGTTTTAAAAATTTCTTTAAAATTTTTTTTTGTCATGCATCTTATATATTTCAGTATAGTTCAACAAACATTTATTTAGCACTTACAGTACCAGGAATTATGTTCTGCGAGTAAAATGTTTAATAAAATGCATTTGCTACCCTCCAAGCACTTATTGAAGACATAAAATGTACTATATTAGTTCTTAAAGACAGCAGTTTCCACAAGGTGCTAAGTGAACACATAAGGAATCATTAGCCCTTTCTCCAATTTAAGGGAAACCTTAAGAGGAGACATTTTCCTATCAACACCTATCCCCAAATGTAAATATAAAAATTTCAATAGCTGTCACTCATATGTGCCTTATGAATGCCAGCCACTTCACTTACAGTTTCCATAATACCCACAGCAATGCTACACGGGAGACAGTAATATCCCTAGTTTATGGAGGAGGAAACTGACATTCAAATATATAATATAATTTACAAAGGTTACACATTAGTAAGTGAACGTCCAAGAATCAAATATAGAAACAAAAATATCATGATCTTTCCATGATCCTAGTTAGTATTAGCAGGTTTTACTTACTGGTGAATTTCCATACGAATTTCACGATTGCTTCAATCCCACTTACACTTCCTGCCTTTTCTTGCAGAAATATGATGTGCCCCTCCTCCTTTGAAACTGAGTCCAAGGAATTGATCTATTGTAAGCCTTAATTAGCATAAAGCATTGCTCTTAGTCTAAGAAAATTCTGGTAATCAGAATTAAAGAGTAAACACCTACTATCTTAACCTGAAAAAGATTAAGTTTCACAAAAAAATTGTTCTTATTGGTGATTTTCCAATAATATCATCTGGTAAGATGATCCACAAAAATGAGAAAAATTTCCCTCATAGTAACAAAAAAATTTTTTCATAACATCTTTCAAGTCAAAAATAACATAAGTTCATGTTTTTGATTTTGAATATAATAATTGGATATTTTGAAGTACACTGTGATCATTTTTCATATGCTGACATAACGCTCTTGTTATGCAGACTTTAGAAAATGAATTCCCTCTAGTCATGATTTTATTCAATTCTATTCACATATTACATTTGAGATATCAACGTACTCATGCATAGTGAATAGTACAAGTTCATAAATATTTTAAATTAAATACCATGTCCCATTATCTTTTACACTCACTATGCATATGTTTCTTATTTCTCTCATCTTCTAAAATGGGATTAGTCATGAGATTCTTCCACATTTAATCCATCCAACAGAAAAAAGATCGAATGATCATACACTTATTTTTCACGTAGTTGAATATTGTCATTTGGAATTTATTACCAAAGGCAACACAGAAAATGTAATATAAATTAAAAATAAGTAGAAATGTGAATTAAGGAGACCCCACGCCACTAATATAGCATTAATACGGTAGCAAAATGGCAAAGAATAGTAAAAGATATTGCTAAACTCTAGTCCTGAAACTCCTGAAAACTTAAATCTGGGGATCTATTTCCTGAACATCATCTCTAGGTTATATATTAGTCGAGAGAGGAGCACAAATAGCTAGTATCTAGGCTGCAGCCTTGTCTTCTTAATTAGGGAAGGTTTGCTGCAGATTTATTGGTGTATGTGAAGGACTCAGTGGCAAGCAGCCCAAGAAATTGTTGTTGGACTAGTAAATGTAGAACAACTATAACTTGGAAGGGAAGGGGACAATTTGTAAATTACACGGAACAGTTGTGAATTTACAGCAATAAAGTGACAATTAACATCACAATTTGCACTGCCATCAGAATGTAGGGTAGCTCATTTTGCTCAAAGCTTTAGCCAGCCTGGTGGAAAGTGACACACTTACATCCAGTGACACTTTCTCAACATAGCAATGGAAGCCACCAACCACAGCAGAAAGAAATGTTCTGTTTGTGTGAAACTTTTTTTTTTGCCAGAATTCGTTCATTCATTCATTCCTTTCAGCTAGTATTATTGTGTATCCTTCTAAAGTGCAGGGGGTACCACAGGGAGAAAAAAGTGTCCCTGCTTTAAATTGGCTCAGAATCTAGTGTGAAACACGTACCTATAGACAGATACAGAAAAAAAAACTTTTAGTGAGCATACAAGGAGATGTGGTCAATCCCGTAAGACAGATCATGGAAGCTTTCCCAGAGGAAGTGGTAATTTGATCTAAATGGATTAGTAAAATTATTGAAGAGACTGTAGAGGGAAGCATTCCTAACAAAGAGCATGGTATGTACAGAAAACAGAAGCATGGAACTATTTAAGAAATGAAGTTTGAAGAATGGAAACCTGTTAGCTTCAAGTTAAGAGATCATATTACTTCTTCCAAAGTTATACAACATCTGTGAATTGCCATGACAACCACGCTTTGAGAAACTACTGCTTTCTTTCCAGTGTCACCCTAAGACCACTCTGCTATTCCCATATATTACTAGAGAAACCTAATTTCTAGGCCACCTTTGTCTCATGACAGCATCCAGTTCCTAATTAATTTCTGCTTCTATTAGTAACCAATTTCGAACTCCTCCATACTTTACTTGGACTCTCCTCAGAATCTTTCAGACCTATCCCAAACCTTACAAAATATGATTTTCTCCTCCCTCTCTTTGAGTAGCATTCCACAGTTCCTCTGTAGTTCTCTCATTGCTGCATCAAGTCAATACATCTGATTTTGTCACACAAAGGCCTGTGTCTGATTGTCTTTTGCTATTTGCCTTCAGCAAGATAGGAAAGTAAATAGCCAAATTGAGAAGGATCTTGTAGGACCCCTGGGTAACGTAGCTTAATGACTAGGAGTACAGACTTTGTGTCCAAATTGCTGGGTTTGAATCCATTCTGTGTTGCTAACTAGCTCTGTAATCAAAGACAAGTAGCTTAACCTCAACTTGTCTCATTTCTTCATCTGTTAATGGGACAATAATAGTGCTTCCTCTAAAGAGTTTTTTCCTTTTATTTGAGTTAATATATTCAACATGTTTAGAAAGACGGCTATACATATGTTTGCTATTATTATTATGGTAAGAAACTTGAGTTTCTTTTTATAAGCAATGAGTAGTAATATGAATGAATTGAACTCTTAGACCATTAGGCACCTGTGTATTGGAAATATTTAAGGGGAAATATTTACGTGGAACAGCGATACGAGTTAAGAGGATAGTAAAATAGATTTCATGAACGATTAAAGTAGGTCCACGAAGGTAAGGTAAGAACAAACAGGTTTATTGAGTGAAATATTGTTATTTATTACATATGACTACATACATGCATGCATGAAATATGTGTATGCTCATGCTGTGACTGAAATGTAACCTTGCTTATATAGAACATACGATTATAGATATACAGATTGCTATTTTTAAATACTTCTGAGTCAACTCATTTAAAGCAGTCTAATAGTATAGAGTGGTATGGATGCAATATAATGCTTTGATCAATACCAGCCAATTTTACTACCAATTATTTTTTATTATATCACATCATCCATGAGAGGAAAAACAGAAAAGATATTTAAATTTACTGAGAATAGTACTGAATAGTGAGTCTTCATTTACTGCCTAGAAACCAGTGTGATATGTAGTTAAATGTGGGTAAAATGTGAGTACATGAGTGTGAAGGTCTTAGGTAATGGACTCATTGAATGCAACCAGATATGGCGTTTAAATGAGCTGGTCAATCAATTAAGTAGGACTTCTTGGAATCTGCAAGCTGACGTTAGCAATTCAGAATTCACAATCTGAATTTGTAAGTACTGTACTAGAGGGACAGAAATCATGCAAATTATAAACACCTTCAGTGTTTAACAAATGTCATCATTTCAAGGTATAAACCAGCAACTGACAACTTAGTATTAAATATTTAGACTTGTAATTCTGGAGCTGCCAGATGACTGTTTTTTCAAAAACAAAAACATAAATCTAAGGGTGAATAACTAATCTTAAAGAGAGAGCTCATATGTCTATGTTTTTTCTCTACAATTTGTATTTTAAAAATACATACTGGCGGCCTGGGTTTGGATCCCGGGCGCGCACTGACGCACCACTTCTCCGGCCGTGCTGAGGCCGCGTCCCACATACAGCAACTAGAAGGATGTGCAACTATGACATACAACTATCTACTGGGGCTTTGGGGAGAAAAAAAAAGAGGAGGATTAGCAATAGATGTTAGCTCAGGACTGGTCTTCCTCAGCAAAAAAAAAAAAAAAAAGAGGAGGATTGGCATGGATGTTAGCTCAAGGCTGACTTTCTTCACAAAAAAAAAAAAAATGCAAAATTCAGTATCTAAAGAAAAATGTCTGGGTAAAAAATGTGTGGAGCTCAATTACAAGTTTACTTTATTAGGTTCTGCTTATTTATACCTCAGCTTTTTCTCTTTAATTTTGAAAGTTTCCAATACCTTTCCATAAGCTTAGGCAAAACAGTATACATGATGGGTGCTTACAATTATTTTATTTTTTTTCAAATTATGGATGAGATAAGTGAATTATGGGTAGATGACATTTTTAACTGTGTTATTTTCTTATTGAAGACTTTTAAGATTTCTCTGTATATTTTAGATATACATCGTTTATCAGATATTTGTTTTGTGGATATTTTCTCCCAGTCTGTGGCTTGTTTTTTCATTCTCTTAACAATGTCCCTCACAGGCAGAGTTTTTAATTTTAATAAAGTCCAACTAATTATTTTTTTCTTTCATAGATCGTGCTTTTGAGGTTGAGTCTAAAATTCGTTAACAAACATAAGTTCAGATAGATTTACTTCCAGAAGTTTTATAGTTTTGCATTTTACATTTATATTTATAATCCATTTTAATTAAATTTTGTTAAAAGTGTAAGGTCTGTGTCTATTTTCATTGGTTTGCATAGAGACTTTCAATTGTTCCAACGTCATTTGTTGAAAAGACTGTCCTTTCTCCATTGAATTGTTTTTGTACCTTTGTTAAAAATCAGTTGACTATATTTCTGTGGATCAATATCTTGCCTCTATTCAGTTCTATTGATCTATGGGTCTATTCTTTAACCAATAGTACATTGCTTTTATTATGGTAGCAATTATAGTAAGTTTTGAATGGTGAATCTTTCAACACCTTTTCTGCAGTACTCTGCTGCTATTTTAAGTTTTTTCCTTTCCAAGTACACTTGAGAATCAGCTTATTGATATCTATAATACAGCTTGCTGGGGTTTTGACTGGGATTGTGCTGAATCTATAGATCAAGTCTGGAAGAACTGATATCTTAACAGTATTGATTCTTCCTATTCATAGACATGACTTATCTTTCCATTTATTTAGATTTTCTTTGATTTCTTTTGTGTGTTTCTTGTAGTTTCCCACATAGAAATCCTGTACATATTTTGTTAGATTCATATCTAAGGATTTCATTTTTTGGTGCTATTGTAAAAAGTATTTTTTAAATTTACAAATTCCTATTGTTCCTTGCTGATGGTTAGGAAAACAATTGGCATTTGCATTCTGATCATGTGTTCTGTGACCTTGTTGCACTCCCTTCTTAATTCCAGAGTTTATTTGTAAATTCTTTGATTTTATCCAGTGATAATTATATCATCTGCCAATAAAGACAATATCATTTCTTCTTTTCCAATCAGTTTATTTTTCATTTGTTTTTCTTGTCTTATTGTGCTAGCAAGGACTTCCAGTACAATGTTGAATAGCAGTGGTGAGAGAAGACAACCTGCTTTGCTCTAGATCTTATGGAGAAAGTATCTAGCCCCTCAACAGTAAGTAAAATGTTAGCTATAGGCTTTTTACATATGCTCTTTATTAAGTTGAGGAAGTTTTACCCTACTCCTAGTTTGCTGAGAGCTTTTATCATGAATAAGTGTTAGATTTTGTCAATTGATTTTTCTGTATCACTTGATAAGATCATATGATTTTACTCTTTAGCCTGTTGATAAAGTAGATTACAGTGATTAGATTGTTAAATGTTGAACCAGCCTTGTATACCTGGAATAAATCCCACTTGGTTGTAGAGTATGATTATTTTTATGCATTACCAACACTAAATTTCCTAATAATTTGCTGAGGACTTTTTTATCTATGTACATAAAAGGTATTTTTAATTATCCTTGTAATGTCTTTATCTGGTTTTGGTATTAAAGTAATGCTGGCCTCATAGAATGTGTTAGGAAGTGTTTCTGCAGTTTCTATTTTCTGGAAGAGTCTATGGAGAATTAATACTATTTTTTTCCTTAAATATTTGGTAGAATTCACAGGTAAAACTATATGGGTCTGGTGTTTGCTTTTTAGGAAGGTCATTAGTTACCAATTCATTTTCTTTAAAAGATATAGAAATATTCAAATTATTCATTTCTCTTCATATGAGTTTTGGTAATTTTCATCTTTCAATAAATTGGTCTATTTCATGTAAATTATCAAATTTGTGGACATAGAGTAGTTCATGGTATTCCTCTATTATCCTTGTAATATCCTTGTGATTGATAGTGATGATCTCTCTTTCATTTCTGATATTGGTATTGTGTATTCTTTTTTTTTTCTTGGCTAGTGTGTCAAGAGGTTTATCAAATTTACTGATCTTTTTAAAAAGGAACCAGATTTTTGTTTTTTGATTTTTCTATTTTCAATTTTATTAATTTCTACTGTAATTTTTATTACTTATTTTTTTAATTGTATTATTTTACTTCTTTATTTTTCTGATTGCTTTAGGTTTAAATTGCTCTTCTTTCTCTAGGTTGCTAAAATGGAAGCTCAGTTTCTCGATTGTAGGTATATCTTCTTTTCTAATATATTTTTGTAAAGGTATAAACTTTCCTGTAAGCATAGCTTTCATGGTATCCCACAAATTTCATAACATTGTATTTTTACCTTCATGTAATGTGAAATCTTTTTATTTTTAACTTCTCTTAAGACTACTTCTCTGACCCCTGTGTTACTTAGAAGGGCATTTTAAAATTTCTAATTATTGGAGATCTTCCAGGAATCTTTCTGTCATTATTTTTAGTTTAATTCCTTTATGTCCTGAGAACATACTTTATATGACTCCTAGTCGTTTAAATTTATGTCTGTTTTATGGCCCAAAATGTACTCTATTTTGGTAAATGTTCCATGTTAGCTCGAGAAGAACATGTATTCTGCTGCTATTGGATGAAATATTCTATAAATATCAATTAGATCCAATTGATTTATGGTGCTATTCTGGTCAAATATATCAAATATGTAAGTTCAAATATATAGACAGGTGTTGAATTTCCCATCTTTAAGAATGAATTTGTCTATTTCTTTTTGTAGTTCCATCAGTTTTTGTTTCATGTATTTTTATGCTCTGTAATTGGAAGCGTACACATTAACAGTTGTTATGTCTTCTTGGTGAATTGACCCTCTATCATTATGTGAAGCCCT
Organism: Ceratotherium simum simum; assembly: GCF_057802395.1. Lineage (NCBI taxonomy): Eukaryota > Metazoa > Chordata > Mammalia > Perissodactyla > Rhinocerotidae > Ceratotherium > Ceratotherium simum. The sequence continues at coordinate 17,418,607 of NC_141917.1, read as the reverse complement.
TCTTTTTCCCCAGCACTTTTTCTTATTCTAAAATATGTTTTGTCTGCAATGAATGTAGCAACTCCACCTTTCTTTTGATTAGTGTTATCATGGATACTTCCTCCAACTCTTTACTTTTAACCTATCTATCTTTGTCATTATATTTAAAATGGGACTCTTTTAGACAACATCATTCTTGAGTCTTACTTCACTTTTCATTCTATCAAATCTATATTTTAATTGATATATTTAGACCATTCATATTTTAAGTAATTATTGACATAATCGTTTTAAGGTATACCATGTTTTATTTGTTTTCTAGTCATTTCACCAGTTCTTTGTTATTCTTTGCTCCCCCTCTTGTTCTCATTTCTCTGGTTTTAATTGAGCATTTTATATGATTACATTTTATCTGTTCTGTTAGTGTATCAATGATAATTCTTTTAAATTTTTATAATTGCCTAGAGTTTCCGATATATATTTTAAATTAATCTAGCTCTATCTTCAAATAACACTGTACTTCTTCACATGTAGTGGAGGCACCTTATTACATTTATTTCCAATTCCCCTCTTCTTTCTCTTATAAAATATTGTCATTCATTTAACTTATCTCTACGCTATAATAACAAAGTACAATGTTATTATCATTGCTTTAAACAAACAGTTATAGTCTTAAGAATTAGATGGCCAAGTCCAGGGTGTGTGTTTAGGAAAAAAAGGTCCTGAAACTTCTGAGGTTGTATTACTCACTAAATACTTTTCCAACATACACTTGAAGATTTGGTTGCAAATATATCATTTCACATGAAGGTACTTTGATTCATAAGACCCTTTCACTGAAGTACATCTTCTCTTCTCACAATCCCATACATAAGTACTCCTTTAGGATTTTAATTCCAAGAACAAGATTTCCCACTTTGCATGTAAGCCTATTTTAAGTTCATCTTGTTAAAATTCACCTCCTCATCCTAACCTATTCAGATATTCTTAGATGTTGATTCTATTTTATAGAATATTTATAACCTCTCAGTTTCATAACTTTGCAAATCTAATAAATAGGCGTCCTCTATCTTATTCCAATTCATTAATGAAGATATGTGAAGCATAGGTTTATAATACATACATTTTCAAGGACTCATGACCCTCGCTCCTCCCACCTGGCAATTAAGAGTATTCTTTTCGTTTGGTCAATAGGTCAATCACAAGAACTGTTTAGGAATAAAGAGCCTGGTTTTACTGCAAATGACAAGAGCAAGAGGCAACTTGTTTTAGTGGAAGAGAAATAGAATGGGTTTATGAGACAGGAATTTTAGATACAGCACGCTATTAAAGTCCTGTTTTGCTGAATTGTTTTGATGTGTATATCCTCCTTTTCATATGTGTCTAAAATTCATTGCAGGTAGAATAAAATAATTAGCTCACATTATTATTATAACATTTTATACTCATGAGTTGAATAGCAATCATTTTAGTCAAAAACATCATGACTGAACTTTGCTTTTTTTCCAACTCAGCCTGTATACAAATATTAGACAATAAGAAACTGATTTTAAAATGTACTGGGGTTTGTGATATTTATTAGGATCAAAGCCAAGGTTTTTGATAAAGAACCCAGGAGGTTCTTGATTATGTGAACCTAAGGAAAAGGAAACATTTTTAGTAATGACTTTTTTCCCTCTGCCAAGGTATAACATTTAGAATACAATAAAAAAATACATATATCCCCAAGAAGGTCTCTACAATTGAAAGTCCTGTAGAAAAATATATCATACACCTGCTATTCTATGACTTCTAAGTACCTCACGCTTATTTACTAAAACAATTATTTTATTATGAAATTGCTTTTAACATAAAGTTAAAAAAGATCTAGTAGGTTTTAGCAGAAGTGAATGTAAATATGTAAATAAGATAATCATGAGCATGTAATTTATTTCATCATGGATGGATAACTTGATGATAACATTAACATTTTAATAACTTAAATGAGTGAAACCATATTCAACATTCAAGATCTTTTTCTAAACACGCCACTATAAATAAATTTAGGTCAAAACTCAAAAGAGCAATTCTTCAAAATCTAATTAAACGAAATATACAAAGTAATGATATATATTAAACAGTGGTTTACACATTTGAGAATCACTATAATCACTGTTATGGGTTGAATTGTGTCTCCCACCAAAGATATGTGGGAGTCCTAACCTCCTATACCTCAGGATATGAACTTTTTGGAATTAGGGTCATTGCAGATGTAATTAGTTAAGTTAAGCTGATGTCTTACTGGAGTAGGGTTGGCCTGTAATGCAAATAACTTGTATTCTTGTAAAAAGACAGTCACATAAAGATGGAGACACACAGGAGAACGCCATGTGCTGATAGGCAGAGATTGGAGTGACACATCTGCAAGCCAAGGAACAGCGAGGGTTGATAGCCACCACCGGGAGCTAAAAAGAGATAAGGAAGGATCCCACTACAGTTTTCAGAAGGAGCATGGCTCAGCTTGATTTTGAACTTCTAGCCTCCAGAAACGTAAGAGAATAAATTTCTGTTGTTTTAAGCCACCCAGTTTGTGGCACTTTGTTGGGACAACCCTAGGAAACTAATGCAATCACCAGAAATATTTAGCTATCAAATATTATTAGAGAAATAAGTGGTTGCCTCAACAATTTCTGCATACTTACCATATTGAGTTTGGAATACATTGTACCAGTGCTATTACACTTAAGTATTTGAACTTTGTATATATTAAACTGGAATAAATAATATTTCAGTTATTCTATTAATGCTTATCAAGTTCCTTCTTCATGCTAGCCTTCATGCCAAGCATACAGCAATGAACAATATCAACAATGTTCTCAATGGAGGAATCTGGAAAGACTGATAATAAACAAATGTAAAATAAACAATAACAACAAGTAACAACAATTACATTTTAACTTGTGGTAAGTGCTCTGGAGTTAAGTCAATCATGAGAAAAGCATCAGGGAGAGTTCAGAGGGTGGCAGAGCATTGCTATTGTATTTAGAGTGGTAAGAAAAGGCCTCATTGTGATGGTGACAACTAAGCAGACACTCAATTGACGGAAGTGAGAGAACCAGTCATGTGTCAATCTGGAAAAGAACTATAGAAAGAGAGAACAGAAAGTGTCCCAAGTTTGGAAATGAGCTTAGAGTGTGACTGGGATGGAGTGAGGAATAGAATATTGGGAGATGAAACTACTGGGAGACGGTGAGGAGCCATCATGCAGGGCCTTAGCCATGGTAAGAACTTTAGCTTACTTTGATTTAGATAAGAAGCAATTAGTGGGTTTTGAATACAATGATATAACATGAATTATGTTTTAAAAGCATCACTTGCACTGTCATGTAGAGACCAGACTACAGGGGACGAAGGCAGAAGCAGGAAGAACATTTTGGGGCTATGCAAAAATCCATGTGTGGTAGGCTGAACAGTATCCCCTTCCCCCCAAAATGTTCGTGTCCTAATCCATGAAACCTGTGAATGTTACTCTGTGTGGCCAAGGGGACTTTGCAGGTGTGATTAAGTTAAAGGTGCTGAGATATGGAAAAGAACATGGATTATCTGGGTGGGCCCAATGTAATCACAAGCATCTTTATAAAAGAAGCATGAGGTTCAAGTCAAGGAGAAGAAAGGTGACAATGGAAACAGATGTTAGAGTGATGTGCTTTGAAGATGATGAAGGAGGCCATGAACCAAGGAATACAAATGGCCCCTAGAAACTGGAAAAGACAAGGAAATATATCTCCCCTAGAGCCTCCAAGAGAGCATGGCCCTGCCATCTTGATTTCAGCCCAGTGGAATCCATTTCAGACTTTTGATCCCCAGAACAGTAAGATGTACATATGTGTTATTTTAAGTCACTAAATTTGTGGCCTTCGTTACAGCAGCAATAGGAAACTTATAAACCATGTGAAAGACAATATTAGAAGGACATTAAAAGAGTATTTAGTCAGAAGGATCTAATTCTGATTGCCTTTTGAAGATAATATCAGCAAGATTGGCTAACGGTTTAAAAGTATGGTGTGAGAGAGAAGTCAAGGATAACACCAACATTTTGGCTTAAGCAAGTTATAATTTTCAGAAATTGTTAAGAATACAAGAAAAGCTGACTGAGTGAGAATGGAAATCAGGAGTTCAATTTTGGATATCTCTCGTTTGAAATGCCTATTAGACACAGACGTGGAGATGTGTGACAGAAAGTTGAATGTATATAAGACTCAGATTTAGGTTAGAGATTAAATTAAATTATACATTTGGGAAGCATTGTTGTACCACACACTTCGTACATAAGTATATGCATACATATATTCTCTAATTGAGATTCATTTAATCTTCATAAGACCCAAATTAACTCATTATTATATTGCCTGCTTTTTTTTTAAAAAATCTGTCAAACGAGGCTTGGAGATTTTAAAGTCTAGCAAAAGGTGTAAGTTGCTGCAAAGCTCATATGTTTACTCTTTATGTTTTGTTGCCTCATGTTTTACAAGGTGATTTTATTTACCTCAAATACACTTATGAAGATATAGAGGGTCTGAGTTCAAAGGATTTCAGGGTTAATCAAGGAAAAAGATATGACCACAAGACGCAGTATTATACAATAAGTTTTTGGGGAGAGTTGTGGACAGGGTTGCATGAGAGGAGAAATCCCTCACAGCATGAGACTATCCAGAGGCTAGGGCAATGGGGGGCAACCGCCAGAAAGGGAAGAGGGGAAGAGAACCCTATGGGAAAGGGGAACCAGAAAGTGGACTTACATATCTGGGTGATGTGCTCAGCAGCGTGTCTGGGGTCTCTGTGTCAGAGAGCTCCAAAAGGCAGTCATGAGTTACGTTCTTCTAACTATAAGACTCTATCTTATCAATGGCCAGCAGATACTGGGTGAGATTTCATGGGGTATGCAAAAGAGACAGGCTGTAAATGGCTAAAAATCTGCTGGTTTGGACTGTTTTGGAAATACTTGCATGTGAAAAAATTTTAGTTTGGTGTCAGTTGGTTTTTGAGCTAATGAATCTTAGCCTGCAGTGAAGAAATAAACAACCTAGGGATCAATACAGAGGCCATCTTTGGTTCATTTATATAACAAAAGAGAATACCAATTTTTAAATATTTAAAAAAAATGGGTAATATAAATATTTTAAATGTAGATTAGATATTCAATAGGAAAGTAAAGTAAAGAATTAGAGTGGTGAGAGTAATATAGGAAATAAAGGTCTTAGAGAAGTCCAAATTACATTTTATGAATACTTTAGTAAAATTTTTATTTTCTATGGATATTATTTAATACCATTATTTATAAAGTTACTTTCTCTTCATACTTCAACTCAAATCTGAGCCCGTAATATATCAGCCATCTAGTTAATGAATAATGCTCAGAATACTAATTATATTGTGAGCATGCATTAATGAGCAGAATAAAATAGTAACAGGGTCAATTTTTCCCTTTTGCTTTCATTTGTACTGTATTAAAAATGAGCACTATAAATTGGGTTATATCTTTAGCATTGAAATGGCTGAATAAACCTATTCAAATACAGTAAGGCTCACACGTGGTATATAATTGAGAAAAAAAGGAGATGCAATATAGCGTCCCTGGCATATTGTACTAATACAAACCATGGCCTTATAGACTACTGAATATCACAAACCATAATTTTTCAAAAGAGTTATAATAACCAATGCAGGTTTGCAATCTTTTTGTTTTTTGACAAGTAAGGACGGCAAAATAACACATCAACAATACAAAAGACATTCCAATATTATAAAATAGCAAATGCGTAAGAGCAGATACAGATCAGTATTTTTAAATTAATAACTTGAGCTTCATGGAAAACTTCCAATTTTGTCCACAGTTTTCTCCTTTCATGGTAGATGGGTAAAATTTTATTCATGGTCTACCTGCATTGCATATCTGGCAGTCAGTAACCACCAGAAGAAACTGTCAGACCACTGAATTGTTATCAAATGGATTTAGTGACACGTGGAAAGTTGTGATTTAGGAATAAACAGCTGTATTTAAGCCTTTTTTGGATAACAGTGAACAGTGCTGAAATGCCAGTATTCTTTGAGAAAAAATGTACATTTCAAGAGTTAATGTCATTGTCATTCGTCTCAAAATATTATCAATATTGAGATTTTAAAAAATGTCTGCTTCTGTTGCCTCCTATTTCTTATTAAATATATTTTTTTCTATTGCTTTTCTTTCTTCCTCCCTACCTTTCTTCCTTCCTTCCTGTCTTTCTTCCTTCATTCCTCTTTCCTTCCATTTCCTAAGCAATGCGGAGGCAACCGATGGAGTGTGAATCTCTTTTCCCTATACAGGGACAAAGCCAAATGGAAAGACGAGCAAAGGAAGAGAACAAACAAAAATTCCTCCCACCCCTGCCCCCCACTGCTCTCACGATATTATCTTCAGTGCAAAAACTAAATGTTTTAAAATTACTGATAAATAATAATACATATTAAAATTCATTTGCAAGATGGCTGGGGATCCTAATTAATTGCTTATCTAACATTCTCAACAATTTCTAATACTAAATTTCTGATATATCTGCATTATAGGAAATTGCTGTATTTCTTTTATTGCAATAGCGATTTAGGTATGAATAACCAAAAGTAAACTTTTGTTATAGATGCTTGCTATATACATGATTGGTTTTGATAGATCTTCAATTATGAAGGAAAAGTTAAGTTATATTTTCAGTTAGAGAGAGTGGCTCTGTTCTTGTTATTTTTCTTTATCTCTACTTTATGATAATAATGATGAGCCAAACATAGCATAAATGAATTCAATAAGGTGTAGACATTGGTAATACAAAATTGGAATATAAATTTAAAATATTTATAATTGCTTTTGAGCTTTAGAACATCGTTTATTTTAATGATATTTCATGTAATGAAAGATTTTCAAATTATCCTAGATTTGTTAACATTAGATATGAACTAAAACAATGACCCTAACTATAAGAACCTATGTTAACTACTAATATATACTAACTTGGTCATCTTAAGTTGGGTGATGTCAAGTAAGCAGTTTGGAGCCCAGAGGAGAGTCTTGGCCAGAAACAGAAATATGAATGCCCTAAATTATATAAATTTACATAAAAATTTAATCCTCTTTGGAAATTCTCCATGTATGCCGTTTTGACTTTTCAGCAGCTTACTTCCCTCTATCCGAGAAATTTTCATCCGTTTGGAAGAGTAAGTCGTTTGATCACATCCCAAATAAACTGTGTTACTTAGAGTTATTTTAAGGCAGATATCCAATGTGTTCTCAACAGATGTTTGGAGGGAATTTGTGATCTAAACTGAAATTATAATATGGGGAAATAGGCTTATGGCAATTTTATTGTCGAACAATAATTGTTACAGAAGCAAGAATGTGCATAACAAAAAAGGGTTGCTACCACAAGGAAGTATTCAGACTGCAATGACAAGTTAAGCTCTGATGTCAAACACTCCTGGTGTTAACATTGTCTCTGTCACTCATGATTTTGCGACTTTTGGGTAAATTACATTCACCTCTTATGTTAGTTTGCCAGAACTGCCATAACAAAATACCACAGACTGGATGGTTTAAACAAGAGAAATTTATTTTCTCACAGTTCTGGAGGCTAGAAGTCCAAGGTCAAGGTGTTGGCAGGCTTGGTGTCTCCTGAATCCTTTCTCCTTGGCATGCAGATGCCCGCATTCTCACTGTGTCGTCACGTGGCCTCTTCTCTGTGTGCATGCATCCCTGATGTCTCTTCCTCCTCTTCATGGGCACCAGTCACATGGATTGGGCTCCACCCTAGCTGCTTCATTTTAACTTAATCGCCTTTTTTAAGAGACCTTATATCTAAATATGGCTACATTCCTAGGTACTAGGTCCAGGTAATCCTTATGTTTCTTCAATATTTTTCCTGAGCTAATTCCAGAAGCACCAAATCCATTGTCACTTTGTTATTTTAGGAAATAAAAGGAATGAAAACATTATCCCCACCGTCAATACAAACAGTAATATTTTGTTAGGTAAATGTATAGTTTTGAATTCACTTTTTAGCACTTAAGAGTACTATGTTGAAATTTGAACTACACTTTTCATAGTAAATAACCATACTAAAGTTGTGTATTATATGAATACGGAAGAGGTGAATATTGTTATATAAGTCAGGATAGGAGACATTATTCTGCAACAATAAATGACCTCCAAATAAAATAACAATGTCTTAACATGACAAAAGTTTTGTTTCTTGCTCAAGCAACATGACTATTGTCAGCTGGATGGATAGGCTGGTAGCTCTGTTCATTGTAGTCATTTAAGGATTTGGGCTAATGTAGCCACTATATCCCAAATTCTGCCAGGTGTCATTGTATAAGAAAAGGAAGCTCTAGAAAGTCTTGATTCATCTAGTAAATGCTCTGTCCTGTAAGTGAGATGTTTTAGCCACTTATAACTTTTATATCAGAATTAATCATATGGCTATACCCATTCGCATGGGAGTTAAGAAGTATAATTCTATTATACGTTCAGAAGTCAGAGAGTTGGTGATATTTGAATATTTAGTGAACAATATTAATTACTACTACAATTTTACTTTCTCTATGCTTTAAAATTTAATTCATGCATTTTGATACTGTCTTTATAACCATGGGACATGTATTCATGGTAAATCACAGACACACATACACACACAAGATAAAATACATTACTGTACAAAGATCAATGAATATCAAACTTATAGTAAGAATCTGTATAGAAAGATTATCCATAATAGTTTTAACATTATTTATATAAAACAAATGTAATCCGTTATGATATACTATTTTATTTTTTTAAATTTTTTTTCCCCAAAGCCCCAGTAGATAGTTGTATGTCATAGTTGCACACCCTTCTAGTTGCTGTATGTGGGACACAGCCTCGGCATGACCAGAGAAGCGGTGCCTCGGTGTGCGCCTGTGATCCGAACCCGGGCCACCAGCAGCAGAGCATGCGCACTTAACCACTAAGCCACGGGGCCGGCCCCTGATATACTATTTTCCATCAAAACCACAAATTGTTCTTGAAACAAGAAAGCAGAAACCTTATTTGATGATAGTTAAGAAGCATTGCTTTAAAAATTATCTGTTGCCAAAAGCAGCCAATGTAATACACATTCATAAATTTGTAGCACTCCAAGAGACTGTTAAACAATGATGGATGCTACTAGAAATAAGACAATATTAGCAAATAAGATTATTGACCTAAAGTGTGGTGACATTAATAATATAAATAGAGCTAGTTTAAAGAAATGACATATGTAATCTTTGTAACAAAACATTGCTATAGTTGAAATAGTAATATTAAATTAAACACAGACGCTGCTTTCATATAAGAAAAGCATAATTAAAAAATTGTAGTTTATCTTTTTCTCTTGAGTTAGAGGTTATGATGATCATACGCATGATAACTCCTGGAAAATTAATCAAGTTGAATAATCAATGAATATTGTATTTTCCAAGTAGATATAGATTCTATGAGTTCTTTATTCTGTGGTACACTAATGTCAACAATAAGAAAGAAAATTATGAATAAATAAAAACAAATAATGATTCTTAAATATGAAATCTAAATATGTAAAGTATTAAGAGTACCTAAAGACAAATTTCTATGTAATTTTTATATTTTGCTCCAATTTTGTTTTCAAATTTCAAAAAACAAAGAGTATATATGGTATAAAATAGTGAAAGTTTACATATTCCTCCAGGGCAAACAAGAGTACATTGCCTTGTAAGATGCAGAAGGCTAGATTTTCCATGGGATCAACTCAGAGATAAAAGAAAATATTTGAACAAATGAATTGTTATCTTTGTTAACTAATAACTCTATATAAATCTCATTTCTCTGCTTCTTTTAAATGATAATTAAAGTTATTTGCATCTCTGCATAAAAGAGCTCAATTATGACAACTTGGATAAATTTGTCAATGTAGACTTTTTTAACAGTTTCCAAAATCTAGTTAGAATTATTATTCTTCATTGGGCAAAATTGTCAGTTAAATATCATATCTATACAAGAAGGTGGATGTAAGGGAAATGACTGAAATCAGAAACTTGGTTCCTCGTTTTTGTCATCTTTTTAACACATTAAAATAACTTTGCTTACACATGATTAATACTATTCGAAGACAAAAATGGAAGAGGAAAAGGAGAACAATATTGACGTGGGTTCAAGTATTCTTAAATAAAATATGTTATGTATGTATTCACTTGTCAGCTGTATTTAGACTTTGTACTGAACACATATTGGGGGTGCTTTCTTCAATTACCTTGATGTTATCCATTTGTCTCTCGATTATCAGTCTGTGACTGGCACGGCAAAGGGCTATCACAATTTCCACTCTCAGATGAAATGCCCCACTGCATGCCATGAGGTTTGCCTTCCTGAGCAGTCTCCATGGGGCCAGCAATGGAACCCGGAAATGTAAGGGAGCTGGTCACCTTTGTAGAGAACCCTGATAGATGAAAACTTGAGAAATAAGATATATTCATTTCATAGGGCTGCTGTAAACAAGTACCACAAACTGGGTGGCTTAAACAGAAATTTATTTTCTCACAGTTCTGGAAACTAGAAGTCCTAAGTCAAAGTGCCTGCACGGTTGGTTCCTCCTGAGGGCTGTGAGAGAGAATCTGTTCCAAGCCTCTCTCCTAGCTTCTGGTGGATTGCCCATACTCTCTGACGTTCTTTGGCTTGTGACAGCATTACTCCCATCTTCATCTGACATTCTCCCTGTGTCTCTGTCTCTGAGTCCAAATTTTCCCTTTTTATAAGAGCACCAGTCATATTAGTCCTCACTCTAATGACACCATCTTAACTTGGTCATCTACAAAGACCAGATTTCCAAATAAGATCACATTCAGAGGTACTGAAGGTTAGGACTTCAACATCTTTTGGAGGTACACAATTCAATTTATAACATAGGAAAACTGGGGAGATAACTACCCTAGGATTGCTTTGAGGTACAATTTCTTCTTTCAAACTTTAGAGAGAATTACCATGTTGTATTAATCATGATTGTTGTATTTTAAAATGTTTTGACATCTTGGGGGTATACCTAGATGGCTGGGGAAAGAGTGCCCTCCCAGAGCTAGCTAATTTCTAGAGATGGTAAACAACTTGTTGGTGAGCCCCTCTTTCATATACAAAGCAGCTAATTCTGAATCCATACCCCTAAACACTCCATTCATCTTTTAGGTACCAAACAATCTTTCTCTTCCCTAAATCAACTGAAGGCCAAATGCCAGACAACCAGGGCCATTCCCTATGCCCTAAAGCCTACCAGAATTATTCAAACCAAGCAATGCTAAAATGTTTACCTGCCCTGCCATGCCTTTCCCATAGAAACCCCAAAAAAGGCAGTGACCTATGTTTTCCCCTTGGTCCTCCTTCTGCCTCCTGATCAAACTCTGGTTCTTCCCCATGTGACCTTGCACGACATGGCATGCCCCCTTCTCTTGGGAAATGTTAGTAATAACTTCTTGTTTCAATGACATTGACCTCTCTGCCATCACTCAGTCACCTCTATAAATTAAAATCCCACAGTACAGTTCAAACACAAGTGCTAAGCAAACTCGCCCATCAAAAAATCTGTTGGGCCCTGTTAGGCTTCTTGTGAAACACATTGTGCTGCCTTACTTCACACCTTTCCATGCCTCACTTCCCCTTCCTTCATCACCATCAGTACCCTTGTCAGGAGTTGGAACCTCCAGATCAAATATCATCCCTTTTTCCTTATTCAAGCTTTGCTGTTTAGATGACCAGGCTAACATTTATTTGGAACCAGAAATGTACAAAATGAAAGAAAGAGTAGTTAAATAAGGCTTAAAAATTAGATATTAAGAGCTATTAAGAACTTCTAATAAAACAATTAAAATAATAAGATGTAGAGCCATGCATGAAAAGACAAATCAATATGAAATTTAAAGTTTAGAAACATGCTCGACTATATGCACGTGATTAGCAAATAAATAAAGTAGTATTTCACAGCAGTAGAATGAGTTGCTCGATTGGTATATTAAGGACAATTAATTAACCATTGGGAAAAAATACCTTGTGCAATAAATTATGGGACATTGTTTAATCTAATTAGAAGTCAATAAACCAAATAACCAAATAAGGTAGCATTTGTCATGTATTCAATTGAGGACATTAAATAATTCTCCACATTAGAGAATGTGTAACAAATATGATAGTCTATTCTGAATGTAAATATGGTAATACTTGCTAAAAATTTTGAAATATGTCATACTTTTTGAATCAGTGATTCATTTTCAAACAGAAACTATTTTAAGGTAGATTTGCCATTTATGTGAAGAAGTATGTTCAAAGATACTTATAAGAGAATTTACAGGATGAGATTATATAAATTATTACCCATTCATGTATTAAACAGTAAAATGATAGAGGAAAATAATGTGGATAGATATGAAAAGATATTCACGATATATCATTACATGAAAAGTAAATTATAAAACCCTGTGTTAGTAAGTCTCTCATTTTGGGTAGAACTAAGGAATTATACTGCATACAGAGAAATTATAGTTGAATATAAAAAACCAAAGATACACAGAGAAATTGTAATAGGAATTATTTTTGGTATTATGATTACTAGGGATTTCTATTTCTTCTTCATGCCAATGTGAATTTTCTAAACTTTGTGTGATGAATATGCATACATTTTCCATGAAAAAATAAAGTTACTTAAATATGATTTAGTGGCTACAATGTCTGTGAATTCTAATAAAATAAATACAGTTTAACTTTCTTATTACCAGAATTTCAGAAATATTGTCTGTAAAACACTGTTCTAGGGGTGAAGATGACTGTAGAAAGTTGGACATAGAGGAAAAGAAAGAAGTAGTTGAGATGGAAAATATTTATGTAGAATAGTTTTGTTTTTTTTTTAATGCTATCTTGACCCAGCTTGGAGGGCCTGCCTAGAGGCTGGTCTTTCTTGAGAAGCCTATTAAGTCTACACCCTCACCGGTTCTCTTATCCTGCTCTCACATTCTGGGCCACCATGAACCCCCCGTCTCTCCAGGACCAGATGCCAAATAACTGGGGACAGCGCCTATGCCCTGGAGCCCAGAAAATTACTCAAACTAGTAGCCCACTGCGAACCCAAGGAACCTGGCTAATGCCATTCCACTCACCGTGTGTAAGTTCCTTATAGCTCCAGCTTGCTGTTACCCTGTTCCCAGAGATAACCTCCTGTGTGGCCCTGCCAGCAGCCTAATCTCCTCCCGAGCTGTAAGTAATAGAGTTCTGCCTTTCATCCATGTGTGTCAATGTGTTGCGTCCCACCATCAAAAGAATCTTTAAATTTTATAAAACAAGGAAGTGCACACATCTGTAGGTATATGTGCAGACATACATATATATCTTTTCCCCCAAAACTTCTGCCCTAGTTCAAGTCTTCATTGTCTCTATGCTAGGTATTACAACATCCCTCTAATCCAAACTATCGTCTTCCAATTCAAGACCTCTAACACTCTTTATAAAATAAATCACACTGTTATGCCTCTCCTTAAAAACTCTTCCTTCAGGTGTACAAACAGATCTGAGTTTGACTCCAGATTAGCTTTCCCGTCCCGCTTACATGCACATTACCAGATCACAAGGATCTGTACGTTTGTAAAGCTCTCTGACAGTACTATTTTTACTGCCTGCATTATCCTTGCCATATCTAGCTGGAAACTTACTTATCATTGTTAAAAACTAATGCTAATATATCCTCAACTCCTAGGACAAAATTTGTAGCTTCCTCATCTATTACTATTTGTTGTTAGTGCCATTGAGTCGATTCCGACTCCTAGCAACGCTGTGTACAGCAAAGTAGAATCCTGCCCAGTCTTTTTGTGCCATCCTCTCACTTCCGGCATGACATCAGACAATGCTCTGCTGCTATTCATAGGGTTTTTATGGCCAAGTTTTTCACAAGTGACTGGCCAAGTCCTTCTTCCTAGTCTGTCTTAGTTTGGAAGCTCTACATCTATTTCTATAATACTTTGCAAATACCACCATAAAGTGACCTATGTATCATTTTTATGTGGCTACATTTCCACCTCCCTACTATAAATGGACTTTCTAAGAATAACAAGTATAGCTAATTTCCCCTATATTCCCTCCCAATTATCAACCACGTGACAAGTAGGATACACTCAATAATTTGTTTTGTTAAGTTGAATTGAATAGACCTATGTAGTATACATTAGTTAGAAAAGACTTACTGATTTGAGGATATAATCACTTTTTTTCTTGTTTTTTGGTAAGGAAGATTGGCCTCGAGCTGACATCTGTTGCCAATCTTCCCCTTTTTGCTGAGGAAGATTGGCTCTGAGCTAACGTCTGTGCCCATCTTCTTCCATTTTTTATGTGTAACTCCGCCACAGCATGGCTTGATGAGCAGTGTGTTGGTCTGTGCCTGGGATTTGAACCTGCAAACCCCAGGCCGCTGAAGTGGAGTGCACAAACTTAACCACTACACCACCGGGCCAGCCCCAAGGATATGATCACTTTTATTGAAAGTCTTTCTTAAACTAGAGGTTTTTGGGGAAATTACAAGGAAATGGATGAGATCTTCTCCCACCCCCACACAACACTGCCAATATATCATAAGTACTTGTCCTAATGCTTTTATGTAGCTCAGAAGCAGTTAAATATTGAAACACCAGAGACATCTCAACAGAATTTAAGCCTAGAAACCATAAATTTAGGGACTTCTTTCAGGTAAGACTTAACCTAAAGTTATTTTTTTCCATTTAAAATGAGGGAGATTTATACACTATATCCATCAGAAATAAAATGCTAAATAAAATGTAATTTTGGTGGTCTTTAGAAGGATGGATTCATATTTGAAGAGAATCGTATCTTCAAAATCCTGCATTTTTATGTTTATTCAATACCATAGAGACAGAAAGTGCTAGATCAAAATAAATAGACATAAATCCTTCATGCTTTGTAGAATGAATATTCTAGAAATTGTAGATGGTATGAAAACTCTGCACAATTAACAAAAAGCTTTGAGATGAAGATTTGATCAATCTAATAATAACCTACAGGATCAGCCCAATCTCTGTGCCAGGGTAGTAATCAAATAAGAATAATGGGTAAAAGATTCTAAGGAGACTTCACAGGAGAGCCTTAGTGAAAAAGAATTGGAATAGGGCCCCAAATTATGCTATAACAAGATATGTATATTTTTATATAATTATGTATAAATATATATATGTGTATATATGTATGTATATAATATGTATTTCAATTAATTATGTACAATTTATTGCAAAATGTGATTCAGTTTACCAATTTATTAAATCCAAAGCTTTAATCACTCCCCTTTTTGAGTTGCCAAAGGGAGACGTTTACACCAGAAAGACCCGAGTGACACTTGTGGATGTGAGGCTGGGACCTGCCGAGAGGACATCCAGTAAATAACAGCCTTGATCAGCTCTCTCTTCATATCAAAACTAGGTAATCCAAATAATATCTTTCACTTTAAGTCCAAATTTTGGCTTCTACATTCCTAAATATATTGCTATTTATTAAAATTGTCACTTGAAATTTTAACCTTACTTATGCCTCCTCATTACTTTTTCTAAATTCAAAATAAGAACTAAAAGAATTGTTATTTATAAATAAAAATAATTGTGGTATATATCCTGCTTCTACTCCTCAGTATTCTTCGTAATAACTAAAGATCTGTATTTGCGTGTTCATGTAACTTATCACACATGGACAAGAAACGAACGTGTTATAAACAAGAAATCACATTTGCAAATAATGTTGCTGCTCCATTGCAGTTGCTCCCTCCACAACAAAGCAATGTGTGACCAGAGGCGGCATCTGACCCAACTCTCTGAAGGATACTTTTGCTATCTGCATCCAGGGAAGGGAAAATGAAGCCCATTTATCAGTGGCAGAGAAGAGAGTCTAACATATTTGAATTACCATTTCTGGGCTCTTTCCACCATTTATTTTATAAAACACAAGCATCCAGTTCATAGAGACCTTATGCTAGAATTCTCTAGTCATGAGTAACAGATGGCAGCTTGT
Source organism: Ceratotherium simum simum (assembly GCF_057802395.1). Classification (NCBI taxonomy): domain Eukaryota; kingdom Metazoa; phylum Chordata; class Mammalia; order Perissodactyla; family Rhinocerotidae; genus Ceratotherium; species Ceratotherium simum. The sequence goes on along the minus strand of NC_141917.1, from coordinate 17,402,535 downwards.
AGGGTGGCTGAGACATGGAGGAATAGGAACTTAATATTCTGTATTTATTCATTCTTGGAACAGATAAGTATTTGAGAGATGTTGCAGTTACAAATTTGCAGATAGAAATTATGAATTGTATTCTTCAACAGCTTTTATTTTCAATTTTATTCTATGAATCATGAGATTTGGGGTATCAGAAAATATTGATAAAGAATATATACTTATATATATTTGTATACATATATTAATGTGATGTAATATTTTCACAGGAAATACTTGTTTCCTTATTATTTTTAAAGATACATTGAAGACTACCAAAGCATGGGTTATAATAGAGATTTAAAAAGAAGAGGAAATATTTCCAAACCTATTAAACAGGTTAAAAAAAATAATAATACAAAAGTAAAAATTTCCCTTCAAAATGTGTAGAGGTATGGTCTCAAATACCGATTTAGTTGTCTTTTGTGCTTAAAAAATTAGCTATTTATGTCGTTGGAATCAGTAAATTAGTCTGCAATCTGCCTACCGATAATAAAGAAAGTGTCTTACCTCACATCATGTCAAACTATAATTATATGAACATTTGCACACAGTTAATTTTGTTTGTATTCACTTAGAAATACCTGCTGGGTAGGGATTGTCATTACATTCAGGATATGCCTGATTTGCCAAAAGGCCAGAAATATCACCCAGCATACTAAATTCTCTCAACAACTCAAGCACATTTAGAAAGAATGAAAATGACACACCTTTAACATTTCAAGGAAAATATTAGCTAAGTTTCAAGAACTTTTATACATGAATTTATGCAACCAATTTAAATATAGAAGACATGGCTTTCAGTTCACCTGATGCTTGAAGGGTGGTACCTACATAATCCTGTTGACAAAGGAAGACAAAAAATAATTGATGCTCAAACTCATTTTCCATTTACCTAACTTAAAAAGTGGACAAATCTATCAACATACAGTATAGAATTACCACAATTTCAGGCTCTTATTAGAGACTTTTAAGGAAAGTATCTCTGTTCAAAAAGTTCGTTGGAGAAAATAGTCTTTCAGAATCATTGTCTAAAGACGATGTGTACCACATATCACATCTTTTTTGTTGTTGTTGTTAAGGAAGATTGGCCCTGAGCTAACATCTGCGCCCATCTTACCCTATTTTATATGTGGGACACTGCCACAGCATGGCTTGATGAGTGGTGCATAGGTCCGCCCTTGGTATCCAAACCTGTGAACCCTGGGCTGCCAAAGCCGAGTTCACAAACTTAACCACTATGCCACGGGTTGGCCCCCCACATATTCACATCTTGAGACAATTTTCTTCTAAAAGGCTTTGCACTACCCTTGCTTTAGCTAAACATTTTAGTGTTATGAAATCAGATTGTATGTGAAGTCACACTTGCCAAAGGAAATGGATTTTGTATGAATAATACAAGGGATACTGAGGACATTATTTCTTGGATCACTGTGACTCCACCGAAGTCATATTTGAAAAGGATTTGTTTGTCTGTTTTGGTAAAGTTCCTCCCTGTGGTAGGCTGAATGGCCCGTGAAAGATGTCCACACTGTAATCCCCAGAACCATGAATATATTATATTACTTGGGAAAAGGAACTTTGCAGAGGTAATTAAGGTTGAGGATCTTAAAATAAGGAGATTCTCCTGGAGTAAATGGTTAGGCCCAATCAAATCACAGGGATCTTTAAAAGCAGAGAACTAAGTCCAGCTGGAACAGAAGAAATTCGGCAAAAGAGAAGTTATAGAGACTCAAAGCATGAGAGGACTGAACATGCCATTGCTGGTTTGAAGATGGAGGGGGCAAAGTGACCAGGACTGCAGGTGGTCGTAAGGAACTGAGAGAGTCTCCCTGATGATAGCCAGAAGGATACCACAGAACTTCAACCAGAAAAAGCTGCAAGAATTCTGCAAACAACTTGAATTATCTTGGAAGCAGATGTTCCCTGAGAGCCTGCAGATAGGAGCCCAGGCCAGCTGACACCTTGATTTTGACCTTGCAAGACCTGCAACCTGTCAGCCCACTAGGACTTCTGACCTATAGAGCTGTGAGTTAATAAGTTTGTGTTATCTTAAACAACTAATCGTGGTAACTTGCTACAACAGCAATAGAAAACTAATACACCTACCCACAGGAAATAATGTACTTCCTACTTTGCATAACAAGAGCAACGTGACCCATTGTAGTCTCTTTTTTCCTGGCTGTAAAGATTCTCACAGCTAATTTAAATTTTGTCATAGAAAATATGCAGACCTTTGTCTCTAGCGTAGTTGTCTTTTTCTTTTCATGCATTCTAATTTGTCCCTAATTTTTTAAAAAATGTAATCATTATGTTTTCATCAATTTTTAAAAATATTGTGTAAAGCTATAATATCTTCTTTAGAAATGATTGGAATATAAATATAAAAAATAATTTTATGTTTATATTTATTTATAATATCATTTACTGTGAAATATTTAAATAGGGTTTTCAGGAATGAACAAAATGCAAGGTAAAATAAGTTAGGATTGGTTTTGATGGACATCGATTGTGTTTCATAACCAGTATCTATTTCTTCTTCCTTTGGTAAGAGTGGCCTGACTTTTTCTTGGGATTTACCCCTCCTACATTACATGAAATCTTGGCAGTAGTGTCACAGCATATGTCTTATTATTTTAGTAGAGGAATACCTTCTGAGCTTTCTGGGGAATATAGATAACTGGTAGATTCTCTGTTCTTACATAATTAATCCATTTTAGCACATCCACCTCGGTGAGCCTTTTGAACCCATCCTCGATATTCTGCCAAGGCTGTTCTGGTATCTCCTCCTAACTTACTGCTCACTATTAATTTTTCTAAGCTTTGTTAAAGCAAAATTGCACTGGAAAAAGTTAAACAGGTAAGGAAGACTTTATTCAAGGCATCTGCAATAGAGGATAGAGGTTAGAATGTAGTCTGAACTCAACTCCACCGAAACAGAGGGAGGGAGAGTTTCTAAGAGATGGAAGGTGGGGTGGGGGGAATCTGAGGCCATCTGTGTTTTCTAATTGGCCTTACCCGAAGAACACTCTTGTATCTAAATGACAGGAGGTAAATTTATAATTTGCGCCAGGCACCCACAAAAAGAAATTATGTTCCTACTTTTGCCTAGAGACTGGGAGAAAAGGGCATGATCTTCCTCGCTGATCACATTTCAAAGGGATATAGCTCTCGATCCTTGAGAAAGGCAGTCTTGGATTGTAAAACTGGCACGAAGTTTTATAGTTTACAGAAATCTTTTAAAAAGATTTATGGCTCAAAAGGACAAAGAAAGAATTTTCAACTACTGTAGTTTTTAAAAAGTAAATGCTCTAAGAAAAGGGAGGTCAGGTACCTAGAGTCAGGAAGAAACCTGCCTAATGTTAAATGAAGACTGGAGATCTGGAGATTAAGTTTATTCTGAAGTATTTTATTCTTTTTTTCTTTTTTCTTTTTTTTGCTGAGGAAGATTGTCCCTGAACTAACATCTGTGCCAATCTTCCTCTATTTTGTATGTAGGTCACTGCCACAGCATGGTTGCCGATGAGTGGTGTAGGTCTGCGCCTGGGAACCGAACCCAGGCTGTTGCAGCACAACTCGCAGAACTCATCCACTAGGCCACGGGGCTGGCCCCTGTATTTTGTTCATTTGATGCTATTGTAAATGAGACTGTTTTCTTAATTTCCTTTTCGGATAGTTCATTGTTTGGGAATAGAATTGCAATTGATTTTTTTTGTTGATTTTGTATACCGTAACTTTAATGAATTTATTAGTTCTAAGTGGTTTTTTGTTTTTTTTTGATGGAGTCTTTAGGATTTTCTACATACATGATCATGTTATCAAACAGAGATAATTTTACTTCTTCATTTCCAATTTGGACGCCTTTTACTTCTTTTTCTTGACTAATTGCTCTGGCTAGGACTTCCAGTACAGTGTTGAATAGAAATGGTGAGAGTGGACATCTTTGCCTTTTCCCAGATCTTAGAGGAAAAGATTTCAGTTTTTCATTATTGCGTATATGATAGTTGTGGGTGTTTCATTTATGGCCTTTATTGTGTTGAGATAAGCTCCTTCTACACCTAATTTCTTTAGAGTTTTTATCATGAAAGGGTATTGAATTTTGTCAAACACATTTTCTGCATCTACGTGTTCTTATCACATAGAAATAATGATAATAATAAATAAAGACAGCAAGAGGAAACTTTTGGAGGTGATGGATATGTTTATAGCATAAATTGTGGTGATATTTTCACAGAAATATGCTCATCTCCAAAATCCTCAAGTTGTATACGTTAAGTATGTACAGCTTTTTGTATATCAATCATGCCTTAATAAAGTGGTTTACAAAACAAAGAAAAAATGAGAAAAAAATAGGAGGGGCCTGTTAGGCTGTCTTGGTCAACTTCAGCAGCATCTTAGAACCAGCTTAGATTGTCCTTGACAGGAAGTGGAATCCTGAATCATGGGAGAGTTTCCACAATATCAATAAACTCTCCCCTCATCAGTTTAAAAATCTCCCTCTCCCCCTTCACTGGTCCAGGACTCTCGTGATTTGTTTGCAGACATGTATTCCTGGTGCCTTCAGGTATATGTCCAGGCACTACAATTCCTTTGATGAATAATCCCTTTCTTCCTACAGCAAGGACAGTACTTATAGAGTCACGCTGAGACTTGACCCTAGTTATCAGTATAGGATAGTATAACTTACAGTGTTGCCCTTGATTCTGCAGCATCATTGCCGGTAGCTTGTTAAAATGCACATTTATAACCTACTCTGACTTAACAAATTGGAATTTCTGGGAGTGGGGACTGAGATACTCATTGTTAACCATCTCTCCAGGTGATTTGTGTGCACATTACAGTTTGAGAACCACTAGTCTAAGAGTGTGGGCAGGTGAAGACAAATATGGAAGAGGGCAAGCATCATCTCATAATGCATCCACTCCAGGTGAGATCTTTGATGTCTTCCAGATAAAGGGAGGTCTCTCTTATATAGAAAGAGAAGGACCGCTTCTGTTGCCTGGAGACGTTAAGCAAATCTGTCCATTCAGGTTTCTCAAGAGCATCGAAAAGTTGTCCCTGCCTCAAGTCTCAGGGTCTCACCTCTTCCCCATCACAATGAACACTTTAGCATAAAATGTTCCCCCGGGCTGAAATTTTATCCACTTTTGTAAGTGGCTAATTTGTAAGAGGAAACGCTCTTTAAACAGGACATCAACATTCTCTGACTTGATAGCTGGCCTACTTGAGCCTGTCATTTTTTTTTTTTTTCCTTTTAGGGCTTTGATTTCAGTTAGGATCTTCTAATTACTTCATCTATCCTTATAAATACTTATAATTGCCATTTTCCAATACTTCTCAACTGCTAGAGTGATTGTATAGCCCAGCACGAACCCTTCTACTTTTACTCCATCCAAATTCACAACACGTGATGGTGATGGTCATAGTACTTCAGATGCTTATTAGGCCAAGAGTTCTTACTCCCTCACTTGTTACTACTAATGGCCAGAGAGTGGCTCAGTACTGGAATCACATAATACAAATCTGTTTGCTAAGAATCTGTCTCTAGTACCAACTGTCTTTGTTTAGGTTTTCCCATGATCAACCTTGAGATAGCAATTTGAGTACAAATAGTTTATTGGGAGACAATTTAAGAAATCATAACCATTGTGTGGGCAAGTTAGACCACCAACAAATACAAATATCTATATTAGACCAATTGAATTTCAAATATCTATTTAATTAGTGCTTTTCCTCTATAGCATGGGTCAGAAATTGTTTTTTATAAAAGACCAGTTAGGGAATACTTTAGGCTTCGAGGGCCAAATGATCTCTGTCTCAACTACTTAACGTGTCATTGTAAGGCAAAATCAGCCGGAGATAATGTGTTACTAAATGAGCATGGATGTATCCAATACATATTATTTACAGAGACAGGTGGTGGCCTGGATTTGGCCCAGAGGCCTACTTGACCAACTTCTGCTATATATTGTGACCTACTTAAGGGCAAGAATCATGACTTTTTATCAATATAACCTAACTATCTGGCCAGTAGTGTACATGTAGATGATATTTATAGAGTAAATGAATATAATCTTTAATATATTTATAGATGATATGGATGATGACATTGAGGTGATCTTTCTCTTTCTCCAATTCAATGAACTTGAAAATATGGTTGCACTTTAAAATCTAAGCTTGAAACTAAAACCCAAGATAGAATTATGCATAGTTATCTTTAAAGCAGAGTAGCAACGCACCACCCAGACAAGCTGGAGCGAACCTAATTTGCTCTATTGCCTTTGATAAAGAAATAATATTTCCCTCAGTAGGTCAATTTTTTTTTTTTTTTTAAAGATTTTATTTATTTATTTTTCCCCCAAAGCCCCAGTACATAGTTGTCTGTCATAGCTGCACATCCTTCTAGTTGCTGTATGTGGGACGCGGCCTCAGCATGGCTGGAGGAGTGGTGCCTCGGTGCGCACCCGGGATCCAAACCCGGGCCGCCGGCAGCGGAGCGCACGCACTTAACCGCTAAGCCACGGGGCCGGCCCTCAGTAGGTCAATTTTAAAGAAATGAAAAGTAGACTAAGCAGAGATAGAGGTAAACGTTGGCTGATTAGCACAACCCTATCCAGGACTGAAAGGTAGAGCTTTCAGGATTTAACCTCATTGCAACCACGACAGGCGGAAGGAACACTGTTGTGAAAATGTTCCAAAATCAATCATAAATTTTGCTGGATATTTTACCTAATTCTCCTTTGCTTTTGTTCTCCTATGTACTTTTGGTTGAAAATATAAGTATAGAATGTATTATGATCCCATTCATAGCCAGTTCTACTATATGTAACACTAAGCATTGTACCGATATAGACACAGCCTTGGATAGTAAATTTATAAAGAAAAGCAACTCAAAATTCTGCATGTAATGGGTAAAAGAATGGCTAGAAGAAGGCTTCAACAGACAGTGTACTCAACTGTTATACAGGACAATGTGTGTGCAGGTATTCCTTATATTGTATTAGCACCTTATAGTTCTATTACAAATGTTGCATGCAATGCTTATATAATGAGAAAAATATTTGCCTAAGAGTTTGTATATCTTGCTTTCTTGGAAGTCTTTTTGAGGAATGTGGAATTCCTTTCATAACTTATCTAAACAATGCTCAGCATGTCAGAATGAAGCATTTTCATGCACGTGTTAGCATCACTCCTTGATATTAGATATATAAAGATAATTGAATGAAACTTTTTCTTTTTTTCTCAAAATATTTAGGACATCAGTTCTAGATCTAGATTTAAGCTCTTTATTCAACTGGACTATGATGCATTGTTCCCCTTCCTTTCTGATCAATGTAATAATTTTAACAATGCTATCACTTATAAATCCTAAGTCAGTACCTGCTCCTAGCATCATATATAAAAAAGCAGACAGAAAACAAAATTAAAAGCACAAACATTTTAAATTTACAACTTCTTGATTTGTTTCCTTTTGCATATAATTTTTATTACCCTGTTTATTATATAAATAATATAAAACATCAGTGTCTCATGGGTGAAATGTTCTTTACAGTAATTTGAAGAATAACCGCATACAGTCATGTGCTATAGGTATTCTCTTTTGCAATAAAAAATGGCATTGAGCATAATTACAAGAATTAATGACCTTGCATTAGTGTAGCCTTAAATCAAGCAAAGCCTGTAAATTATTTTTAATTGCAGCATCCAGTTAAAATATTTTGGCCAATGAGCCTTTACAAATTGTATTAAAATGTGCAAAAATAATTTTGCTGTGATATATATCATGCTACCACACATTTATGATGATCGACTTTAAAATATAATCTTCCTTTCAACCTTTTATTCTAGAATTTTGCATTTATTTCTCTACTTTGACTCTAAGAAGACAGCTTAACCTGACTCTCTTGTCACTGAAGAAGTAAAACCATTTTAAACTCTTCTTCCTCATAAACCTAACAAGTTCTCCAGTTACTAGGTGAACGTACCATCTCTTCCTGTACTAGTTTGCTATTGTTGAGTAACAAATTACCACACTTACCAGCTTTAAAAAGCACATATTTATTATTTCACAGTTTCTATGGGTCAGGAGTCTAGCACAGTTTAGCTAGTCTTCCATTCAGGGCATAACAAAGTTAAAATCAATATATCAGCTGGATGGGTGATCTTTCTTTCTAAAACTTGAGAACCTCTTCCAGGCTCATGTGGTTGTTGGCAGAATTCAGTTTCCCCTGACTATAGGATTGAGGTCCCCATTTTCTTGTCCTGTCAGCGGAGGATGCCTCAACTCCTGGAGGTCACCTATAGTCCCTCGTCCTGTGGGTCAGAACATGGCAGCTTACTTCTTCAAAGCCATCAGGAAAATCTCTCTTTCTTTAGTCAGCTAAGATGGTGTCTTATATAACATAATATAATCAGAAGAGTGGCTTTCTCATCATATTTACAGGTGCAGCTAACACTCAAGTGTAGACCCTGTATACCAGGGGCAAGAATTCTGTGGCTCATCTTAGAATTCTGCCTACCATACTGTCCCAATCAGATGTTTCAGCCACAGGCAGAAAATGGTCTCTCTTGGTTCTGTGAAAATAATTTTTTGTTACAGTCTACAACCACCAAACTGGAAAATGGTTAGCATTCACCCTTGAATGAGATTAAGATTTTCACTTCAAGAAGAAACAGAGGGGTTAAATAATTTCTGAGAATTTCTAATCATGAAACAATTTCTGGGTTATTAAACCTCTGAATATTAAGCGTGGACCATCTCCTGATACCTGATACCATGTTATCTCATGAAGAGGCATACACAATATAATGAAGATGTATACATAATTCCCTCTTAGGAATTAATAAACATGTAGCCATGGCCCAGACTGGTTTTAACTGTTATCACATAAAAATGAAATTATCAACTATATAGAGCTATTTTTCACTTCATCGCTCAATCCCCAAATCTCCTTCACACATTCACCTCAAAGTTGATAAATATTTGATAATCATGGAAAAATTTGAGAAATGTATTGAAAATTTTCACAATACAAACCTTATGCCCCAAAGGAAGGAGATAGTACAGTAGACCCGCCAAATGGCAACCAGGGCAGCAGAGAGCCAAGGTCAAAAGCAGAGAAATATCTCCTTCAATCTGTTTTTTACCTTAATATGTAACTCATTTAGTGATGTTACAAATGTAACTAGATCTAGCCAAGGACATTTTTATCAGGTGTGATAAATTGTGTTTGACCTACTGGTACCACCCACTGAATGCCTAACTTCATGTATTTCAATAACTTTTCTGATAATCAACCACCTGGGCAACATTTGCAGTCTTTCAAGCTGTCACTTTGGGACATGAATTAGTGTTAGCATACCCATAAATCATTGCAGCAAGTCAGGAGGAACTGAAGCAGAGAGCTGCTGGCTTCAAAATAGTCAGACCAGCAAATAAACTGTGGACATAAATTAATTCAGTCAAAATAAAGAGATTCTACTTCTAACTTACTTAATTTTGATTGCTTTTTTGTTAAATTTTACCAAAATCGCTGTTCCTAAAATTAAAACCATTGCTGTTAAAAGTAAAGGATTAGCATCATAAACAAACCAAGGATTGTGATAATGAAACTAAACAACGCTCAATAATGAGGAACTAGCATCTTGAAATAACGAATTATTGAAAAGTAAGAGTGATTATAATTATAGGCTGATGCTGTTATATCAATCTTCCTGTGAGCCTTTGAGCCAACAGTTTCAGAAGAGTTGGAAGCAATACTGAAAAGGATGGAATAGCATCTTATTTATTTCAAGTAATTTCAAAAACTTGTCAAAGTCATTTTGAAACTTCGTGTCCTTTGGGGAGATTTTTTTTTTGAAACAAGAAGTCTACATAATACCTCTAAATAACAAATGTTCATTAGCTTCCTAGTAAAAACATAGGAGAAGGTTAGTTATATTACAAACATGATCATTAGACCATTTATCTTCAGAGTTCAAGTTTATTGTATTTTATACCTCTTTTCAAAACAATCTACACTCAAATTTCAGTTTTTATGTAGTGAAAATCAAAAATATACATTAATACATTAAAATGAGTAAAATAAATCTATCAGCTCTTAATTTTATAATTTTATTTAAAAAGATATAATTGAATCTAAAATGTTTTCCTGTTTGCTTTTTAATGAGACATAGTCAGTTTCAGGTGCTTTTTTATGAATATCTATTTTTTAAAAATTTTTTACTATTGTTTCTGCAAAGCATTATATCCAGTTTAATAAAACTGGATAATCAAATATGTTATTTAACATGAATTTTGATAAAGTTGAAAGTAAGGAGCCTCCACAAATAAAAAGATAGTATTAAATTTCATACAGGTAAGATATGAATAAGAAGTAGGATAATAACAATGATATCTAATTTTCAGATACACTGGACTTCTTAGATATAAAAAATAACAGTGAAAATACTTTAATAGCCAGGTAAAATTAGGCAGGTGCACTGAATTCCCAGATATATTTCTTCTCACCCTTGAGGCCTCATGAAAGTAAATATGTGTAAAAGATACAGATTCATGTGGGTAAAGAGGAAAAGAGAGAGAATGTCTGGAGACGAAAAGGCAGAAAATAGACAAGAGGTAACTGACTTAGCAGGCACCTCTGCTCTGCCTTCAGAGGCCAAAGCAGAAGAGAAGGATAACGACTGTCAACCATGCCTGGAGAGGTTGATAATGTTGAGGAGCCAGGTAGGTCATAAGCAGGAGTGAGAGTGATGTGTGCAGCATGTAAATGGAGAATCTGTGTCAAGATCATGAAGTGCATACTTCTAGAAAAAGACCTGTAAAAAAGTGACTGGTGAGATTGGTCATTACTGAGCAAGATGTTGGTTGATCTCAAGGAACCAGCGGAACATTTAGAAATAGCCACATTGCAACCCCAGGGTCTACCATGACGCTACTGACATTTGGGTGTCTTCTTCCCCAATCGGTATTACATGAAGTCATCAAAGCGACAAGCCCCACCCATATATAAATTATTCCCATTAAGTAACGTTAGTGCTTCACCCCTAAATCACACATTCGTTCATTAAATGAATAAATGAATACTCATCTCAGTCCAGTAATTGTTCTAGGTGATCAAAATATGTTAGTAATTACGAGTGAGAAGATCACTTCTCTTATGGAACTGACACCCTCGTTGGGGCAGACTGACAATAAACATTTTCTACAAAAATACAAAAAAGACCTAAAAATAAGTGCTATGAACAAAAGAAAAAAGTGGAGCAGTTTAAGAAGGGTCAGGAGTATTGGAGAGACAGGAATTAGTTATAATATTAATTAGAATGTCCAAGGGAGGTGTCACTGAGAAGATGATAATCCAGCAGTAGTTTTAATGAGATGAGGGAATTGGCCATGTGGGTGCTTCAGGGAAGATAATCCCAAGCAGAGAGAATGGGCAGTGCAAAAGACACAAGGATGAGCACACTTACTATTTTTGAAAAGGAGCAAGCAAGGCACTGTGGCTGGAGGAGAGTAAGGAGGGAAGTTATTGGATGTCATAGAGAAAATAGGAGCTAGATATTATAGATAACGATCAAGAATTTAAAACATGAATAGATTATCAAGAAACAGGATATAGAAGCAAAGTACTCCCCATAAAAAAGAAAAACAAAGGACCAAAATTATAAACATAAGCAAAAGGAAAGAGAGATCATGAAAGCAGCAGGAGAAATGTACACAAACCAAAGCCAAAGCCAAAGCCACAAATACCAACCGATTTTCAGAAATGTGAAAATAAATTATATCCATCAAACAGAAAGAGTGTGCCATTAACGAAGAAAAATTAGATTAAAATAAACAGTATTTCAAGTAAAAATATAAAATTAAAAAACTTTAATTGAAAGTTCAGAAATAACTTTGAGGAAGTTTTGCAGAAAACAAACCTAAGGTCAAAATTTTAAATGGAAAAAAAAAAAGACTTAGAGGAACAATCCACAGCATCCCACATAAAATAAAATCTATCCCAGAAAGAGATTAAGAACAAACAGATTCGATAAAATGCGTAAATAACAGAATAGCATTTCCCAGAAATAAGAGCATGATTCAATACAAAAATCATTCAGTACCGATGTTTTAAAATATCTACATCAAGGCTCATTTTCATATTTCAATATACTAAAGACGATTTTAACAGAATTGAGAGAAGAAAAAGCACTTTAAATATAAAGGTGTGATAATGAAATTGGAACTGAATTTTTTGACAGCGCTGTTGAATGGTAGAAGACTGGACAAAACTTTAACAACATCTACAGAAAATGATGCTTAAGAAAGAATTCCATTCCCAGCCACATTAGTAATCAAGGATGAGATATAATAAAGATAATTTTGGGGAAAAAACAACTGAAAGGAATTATTTCCATGTACTCCTTTCTTAGGAAGACAGGCTCCAGTAAAAAGAAAGCTTAACCAAAAAAAAAAAAAAAAAAAATCCAGAAACCGTGACTTCAACCCATCAGAAGGCCCCAAAATACAGTTGTACGTAGTCCTAGATAACAATCAGTCTAGCCTGGGCACCAGGTAAAGGGGCAATGGGGAAAAAAATGATACGATAGAGTAGGTAATACCATGGAAGAAATATGAAAGACTAAGAAAGAAATCAATATTCATGTGGAAAAGTATGCAGATGAATAGACAAGGCAATTAATAACAAAGAAAATCTGTATAAGAAAAAAGTTTTATCTATTTGACCTTTTATGGAGTGATATTTACATGGACATAAGTATGTAAGTACTGAATATTTACTTAAATAACATACACTTTTGACTATAATTAGAGGATAGGCGAGAGATGACGAAGTATAAAGGAGCTCAATCCTTATGTGTTGTATTAGTTTTCTATTGCTGCCATAACAATTGACAAAACACATAGTGACTAAAAAAACAAAACAAAGCAAAACATAACAAAAACGCCACATATTTATTGTTTTACGGTTCTGTTTGTCAGAAGTCCTAGCGTGCCCAGCGGGTCCTCTACTTCAGGTTGTGCAAGACTGAAACCAAGGTGTTGGCAGGGCTTCATACCTTTCTGGAGGCTGTGGGGAAGAATCAGTTTCCATGTTTATTCAGGTTGTTGGCCAAATGCAGTTCTTCGTGGTTGTAAGACTGAAGTGTCTGTTTTCTTGCTGGCCATCAGCTGGGGGGTCGCCCTTAGCTCCTACTGGCTGCTCCCCACTGGCATATGGTAGTACTACACTATTCCCTCTGCCAGCCTGCGGAGACTGTTATATAACTGCTTGTATTTATTTTCTATTGTAGCCATAATAAATACTACAAACTTAGTGGCTTAAAAAAAAAAACCCACCAACTTATTATTCTACAATTCTGTAGGTTAGAAGCTCAACATGGATATCACTGGGCTAAAATTAAGATGTCAGCCAGGCTGCATTCCCTTTGAGCAGCTCTAGAATAGAATCCATTTCCTTGTCTTTTCCAGCATCTAGAGGCCACCCACAGTCCTTGGCTGATGGTCCCCTTCCTCCATTTTCAAAGCCAGCAATGGCAGGTGGAATCCTGCTCACATCACATCACTCTTACCTTCTTTCCTGCCTCCCTCTTCTACTTTTAAGGATCCTGTGATGACATTGGTCCCCCTAGATAACCCAGAATAATCTCCCTATTTTAAAATCTGCAAATTAGCAGCATAATTCCATCTGCAACCTTAATCCTCCTTTACCAGGTAACCTATCATATTCACAAATTCTGGGGGATTAAGACATACATGCCTTTGGGAGACCATTATCCTGCCTACCACAATCCCTATTCAGTCCGTTCACTTTCCGTTATTGCTTTCATGTAATGATCAGAGCACAACCTGACATAATGGAATGAAGTACTTGCTGGACACTGCAAATCACATTCAGGACCTGAATTAATCAGTCATCCCTCCACCGTCCTGAGTTCAATGCCTTGCTCTACTTATTTTACACCCTCAGGTCCATACCAATTCCTGTTTAAAATTCATCCTACAGTCATCTTGACAAAAGTGTCCTAAATTCTCTATAACCTTCCAGCATTCCTCGTTAAATACTCAACATAGGTTAGAATTATTGCAATATAAACAAGCCCAGAATTCCAATGGCTTAACGCAGTAAAAGTTTACTTCTTATTCATAAAAATCTCTGAAATTTCCAATAACATTCTGGGTCCAAATTCTTCTGTGTGATGACTCAATTTTCCAGGCTGATGGAGGTCTGTTATCCTATCTGTGGTTGTATATTCTGAAGTACATGGCTTCTCTGGTTAATGCAACAGAGGAAGAGAGAGAGCAAGAGGACCTCACAGTGTCCATTAAATGTTTCACTCAAGGTCTGACATAGGTCACCTTTGCTCGCAATTCGTTGGCTAGAATTAAGCAATCCCTAATACTGGCAGTGGGAGCAGGATAGTTTATTCTTCCCAGATTCATGCAAAAAGAGTGGAACCAGGGGCCAGCTCTGTGGCGTGGTGGTTAACTTCGGTGCGCTCCACTTCAGCTGCCCGGGGTTTGCGGGTTCAGATCCTGGGCGTGGACATACACAACTCAACAGCCATGCTGCGGCAGTGACCCACACGCAAAATAGAGGAAGATTGGCACAGATATTAGCTCAGGGCTAATCTTCCTCAAGCAAAAAGAGGAGGATTGGCAAAACATGTTAGCCCAGGGCGAGTCTTCCTCACCAAAAAAAAGAGGGGAACCAGAAAATGATGAGCACTAGAATTTTCCATAGTACTCAGTCTCAGAGACATGCATGATCTTTCCTAGAATACAATTCACCAGTGATAACTTCTGATACGTGGTTTCAGGTTGAAACATTAATTCTTAAACTTTTATCACTTTCGTTAAATCTGGTATTATTTCAAAATTATCTTCATGCCATCTATCCCTCACTGATAAAGCAGTTCTAGTAACACAGCTACTAGTTGTATATAAACTTCATCTCTGTACCCTCATTCTGATAAATATTTAGTCGACAGAGTGGAGTATTATCTATGGTATGACATGAGTTTTCCTTCAGTCAAACACCTCTGCATAGTTTAGCCACGCACCATTCCACTGCTTATAAATACCCTACAATTTCTACTCCCCAATAGAGACTCAAGTTGCTACTCATGACATCTTGAAATGCCTATATGAACATCAAATTTGAAAGCTTTTTCCCATTTTATTGTAGCTTCAAGTGTTTATGTTGAGATACCCAGTGCTATTCTGACTCATGATTGCAGTAGTTTAAGCTGAGTATTACTGCAAACTTGACTTAACCGAAATACATTTCTTATTTCAGCTTCCCTGGGCCAAGATGCCAGGCATGACCTAGCCTATTTCTGCTCAGGGTCTCACAGGGATGCAATCAATGTGTTGACCTGGCTGCATTTTCATCCAGAGACTTGACTGGGTAAGAGTGCACTTGGGAGCACATTCAAGTTGCTGGTAGAATTCACCTCCTCATGGCTGTAGAACTCATGGCAGCTTATTCTTCCAGGCCAGTAGGAGAGTCTCTGAACTCAGGGAAGGTCCACATCCATTTTTAGGATTCCAACTGATTAAGCCAGGCCTATCTCTCTTGATTAACTTAAAGTGGATTGATTTGGGAACATAACCTAATAAAGACTTGACATTCCTCACTTTTGCCATATAGTGTAACCTAAACATGAGTGTAACACCAGGGAGTGGAGATCATGGGGGCTGTCTTACAATTTTGTCTACCACTTGGTCAAGTTTTCATCTCCTAACGTGGAGGATTTTTGGAACTTTTGTTTATCTCCATCATTCTAAAATTGCAGGAAGCTGTGTGAGTTAGTTATCACTAATTGTGTTATGTTTACAGTGAGCCCTTTCAATCTAGAAATTCATTTCCTCATTTCTGAAAATTTGTTTATATATTTTCTTTAATAATTTCTATACTTCCAATTTTTCTTTTATTTTTTTTTACTTTCTTATATTTCCTTTTTTCTTTAGTAATCTAAACTATTCATTTATTTTTAACATCTACTATAATACTTTCAATTTCCAACAAATCCTATTTTCATGTGAATGTTCCTATTTTCTAGTATCTTTGTCTTGTTTCTGAGATGAGATGACATCTCACATGACTGTAAATGTATCATTTATAGTTTTTTTTCCCCTTCTATTCAAAGTTTCTCTGGTATCTCTCAGTAACTTATTTTGCATTTGTTAGTGTTCATCTCTGACTTTTATTCAGAGGATTTCTTCCAAAGTTTGATTTTGTTTGGCTGCCTGTTATTAATCAAAAGAGAAACATAAAATAATTGACTCAAAGCCCTGTGTTTCAGACGGATCTTGTTGAATGGTGGGCCTCATCTTAAAATGGTAGCTCTGTTATCTGGTTTCCATTGGATCACTTCCTATTGCATGGTTTAATTTAATTTAATTTTAATTTTTATTTATTTATTTATTTATTTATTTTGTGAGGAGGACTAGTCCTGAGCTAACATCCGATGCCAATCCTCCCCTTTTTTCTTGAGGAAGACTGGCCCTGAGCTAACATCCGTGCCCATCCTCCTCTACTTTATATGGGACGCCACCACAGCACGGCTTGACAAGCTGTGTGTTGGTGCATGCCCGGGATCCGAACCTGCGAACCCTGGGCCTTCACAGCAGAGCACGCGCACTTAACCGCAGCGCCACAGGGCCGGCCCCTAATTTAATTTTTAAAAATCTAATTTCACCTTCTGCCTCATCTCTCTTACTCCTGCCAGAGAAAATTCTGTGCTTTTAAGGACTCATATGATTAGATTGTGCCCAATGGAATAATCTAGAATAATCTCCCCCCCTTTTTTTTTTAAGGTCCATACCTTAATTTAATCTGCAACGTCCCTTTTAGTGGAACATGTTCACAGGTTCTAGGGATTAGGACCAGAGCATCTTTGGGAGGCCATTATTCTACCTACCACAGGATTGTTCAGCTTCCCCAGAAAGGAAACTTCTTATTTCCTACCTGTGTTGTATAAACCTGGCTGTCAATATTGGTGGTTTAGGGAGAAAACAGCTTCAGAATTTTAATTAATCTCCTTGCTTCTAGTTTAATGTCTAAACCACAGTCAATTTTGCCTGTGATCTCTGAATTCATACAATGTCTGATCCAATTTCTCTGACTTGCAGCTTTCCACGTTTCTGTAAGAGAGGCTGTTCAGTGTTGGACTGGAGAGTCCCATGTCTAGCTACTCCATAGATAAACTTTTAACAGCATCACCTGTTGTCAGCCGCCAGAGCATCCTGCTTCAGCCATATGGTGCCTTTAATGCCTCAGCCTTTGCAGGGTTTGATGAGTTTTACACACACACACACACATACACATACACACAAAGATTGCTTTCTCTGCTCTGCCAAATCATTTAACCCTCATTTATCTTCTTTCCAGTTTCTAAAACTTTGTTGCTATCACTTGTCTTCTGTTATATCCTCTCCTATGCACCTTGTACTTAGCAGTTAATGTAGTTTTATTTTATGTACCTGTTTTTAGAGGACAGTTAGGAGAAAGTGGCTATATCTAAATGTTTTCAGAGTTTAAGTAAAAGTGCTTATTTGTTTTCTAATTCTCTTTATTTCCATCAAATGGTATAGCTGGTCTCACAAATTTGATATTTAGTAATGGCACTATTTTTTTTTAATTCCATAAGAGTTATTTAACTAAATGGTTGCTTATAAGTATTTTGGTTTCTTATAAGTATTTTGGTTTATGTTCCCCCTGAAAATGGGAAGAGTGTGTATATCTGTGTTTGCTGTGTTTTTTTACTGACTTCTAATGTTATTACGTAAAGATGGATGAAAAAGTCTGTGGCTTGTGTCTTCCTTGAAATGCGTTGAAGTCTTCTTTACGACATTACGTTTTGTTACTACTTGTTTGAAAGTTGTACTCTATTATCATTATTATTATTATTATTACTATTTCATTTATTGATTTCACAGTATACAATCCTCACTTGCTAATCACCCGTCTTTGTTCTCTTGTACCAATTTCCCCATGATTCCATCATATGAGTTTAGTTCTGGATTGCTATGAAGATATTTTCTCACTGGTGTTTATTCTTTTGGTGCTGTTGCTTATACATCCCTGTATAATATCTTTTATTGCTTTCTCCTGATGTCAGTAGGTCATATTCCAAAACTGCAAATGTAGTTTTAATATTAGAAATCCGTTAACATAATTCATCATACCTGTCAATATAAAGAGAAGAACCATACAATTTCCATAGAGTGACAGTGGGTATTCCGTAATATGATAAAATGTGATTTCAGCACTAGAATCCTAACTTTACTCAAAGTACATTTTGGTAGATAATCTTCGATGACTGTATGTTTATATTTAATTCTCCCTTGTGCTTAAAAGATAATATTCTAGTTATGAAGTTCTTTTGTTCAACAATTTGAACATGTTGACTTCCTCCATCCAGTCTTACTGCTATAATGTTGGTTATACAACTAGCTTTTATTCTTTTGTGCATGATCAGTTCTCCTTAGATGCTTTTTAAATTTCTTTTGTCATTGATATTCCTAAATTTCACTGTAATATGCCTAGATTTGTGCATTCTTTCTTTTATATACTACTTAACTACCTATCAATCATTTTAATTTGTGATGATATATTTTGAAATTCTGTGAAATGCCCAGCTATTATTTTATTATCTTTATTTTTCTTTCCTCTGAGATTCTTCTTATATAAATAATGATGTTTCTACCTACATCTTTCCTATCACTTATTCTTTATGTCAATCTTTTCATCTCTGCCTCTCTTCTTGATGCCCTTTCCTCTTTTCTAGAACAATTACATGTCTGTTTTTATTTATGTGCAGTCTGATATCTATCTACTTAGCTATCTATCTAAATATTCTAAATATTCTTGGAGTGATACTGAAAATCGGCACCCAAAATATGCTCATCTGGATGAGATTATGAGGAAGGAAACATAAGGTCCTCAAGCCTTAACAAAGCTTTCCTTGATCATCTTCTTTTAATTGAACCCACCCAAACCCAATGTCCTCTACTTCATTTTTCAGATATTTTTTACTCATTAATACTTATTATCATTGAACATACTACATTTTATTCATTTATTATATTTCATTGTATATTTCTTCCTAATAGACTCTAAGATCCACGAGGAGAGGGTGTTTATTTATTTGTTTTTTCATTGTTTTAACCCCAGCCCTTAGTTGTTGCTCAGCACATAGTAGGCACACAAGAAAGATCTACTGGGGCTGGCCCTATGGCCTAGTGGGTAAGTTCAAAGCATTCCTCTTTGGTTGCCTCAGTTTGGTCCCCGAGCATGGACCTACACCACTCATCGGTGGCCATGTTGTGGTGGCAAACCACATACAAAACACAGGAAGATCGGCACAGATGTTAGCTCAGGGAGAATCTTCCTCAGCAAAAAAAAAAAAGAAGGAGAAAGGTCTACTGATTTTAATGCTTGAATAAACAAGTTTACTATACATAAACAAATTAACCACATAATGCTATAGAATAGTATTATAATGAGATTCAAGGATATTGAATCAGTATCAGAATCAGGATACAGTAAATATCCTGTATAATATTTAAGGCAGCTCATGATCAGGACTTCAGCATTCTTACAATACTGTCAGGCAAATTTTTTCTTTCCTTAAATGAAAAGGGACACATTGAGTTAGATCAATGGATGTAAATTGTTACTTGCCAAAAACAATATATGGGGATGTTTTAAAAAATCATATATATTCACACTAAAAACTGATCTTTCAAATCCCATGCACACATTTTTTTGTCATAATAAGTATCTTTCTTTGCCAAATAACATTTAGAAAAGAGAATGATTCTACACTCCTACTCAATTATCTCCATCCCAACCATTCCTCTAAATCTCTGGAACTTTTCCCCAGAAACATTTTTGTTTGTTTGTTTTATTTTAATTGTGTGGCAGGAATTTTATCATGTAGTGAAGTGAGGCAGAAAAACACTGAAAAGGACATTTAGGTTGCTTGGGCATAAATGTTCTTCAACAGCTTAAAACTATGGCTTACATATTTCTCAAGCATTTTCTCATGTATTTAATTCATCTGAGGAACACTTTGAAAATGAATAAAACTGGCGCATATAGGCTTAAAATACATTTAAATTTTGGGATGAAATTTAGACCTCTTGAACTTACATCATTTAGCTCCTTTTATTATATAGAAATATTTTTTTAATTATTTTACTGGGGTCATATTGGCTTACAACAATATGTAAATTTCAGGTCTACATACACAAAAATTAACTCAAAATGGATTAAAGAAATATCTTAAACATACTGAAATACACATACTTAGAACAATATTACAAACATCTACTCCTATAGTTTATCAAATGTTAAAAATTTATCGGGCTTACTTCATTATTTTTAGCAATGAATCATGATGGGTACTGTGAAAGTTTTGCATTGTTCCGGGGAAAAAAAATTTCCCTTTGATGTAAGAGGTATTAATGAGTTTTGGAGTAAACCTCAGTGCATCTGTCTCTATTTGTAGTCCTCTTTTTGATGCAAAAAGGAGATGGCCTGGAGTGGACCCTGGGGTTTCCAGGACCAGTGGATATTTACCCCTGACATCCAGGAAGGGTTATGACCTCCTAGTGGCCCCTAAGGTTCTAAGTGATAGGCAGAGGGGGTTCATAAACAATTCATATAAACAGTACCCAAAATCTAAATGGTCCTACCCATAAACAGTTTATTGATTCCTTCATTAAATGATGACTCTCATGCAAAAATAAGGAGAGTGAAAAGGGGCAGGGGTTCCTTCCCAGAACAAAGTTCTCTGACTTCCATCAGCCTCGTTGTGGATGGAGGAAAGATGGGGAAACCATGATTTCTCATTTGTTGACCCTGGACTTTTGTTTATTTCCCCAATAAAGTCTTTTCTTCAATTTATGTCATGTGTGATAATATGAAAATCATTCCTAGCTACATTGTACAACAGGTAATGATTTTTTTTAAAGAGTAATTTTCCTAGCATGATCACTTACAACCAGATTGAGAAAATTCATTTCTTGTACTTTCCTTTTGGACGTAGCAGAAAGAATCAGTAAAGCCGCCCGAGGTGGAAGACGTTCCCCATGGGAACAAAGATAACTTCCTAGGAGGATTAATGATCAAGATCAACTGGGGTAAAATGGGAGAGAGACCCCGAGGAATGTGGGTAGATCATTGGGAGAGCTAGTGACCATGACATAAGATACCAGAGCATCCCTGAGAGGGCAGTTTGTTCAGCGTGAGGAGCAGCCAGTGAAGCAGTGCCTGTACCTTTAGAACATGAGCCACAGCTGCCCCTGAGCAGTTGGCCATCATATTGCCTTCTTACTGTTACTGGAAAATACCAAATTCTTTCCTGCCCATCGCCTATTGAATTCACTCATTCGTTCTTCTCCCAATCCCTTGCATGGCATACTCATTCTCAAATGTTGTATCTTATCTCCGATATCACATTTTTAGAGAGTCTTTCTCTGACCATCTCATCTAAAGTAGCCTCTCTCAGTTACCGACCCATGGATCTTGTTTATTTATTTCAAAGCACTCATCAAAATCTGTGATTATTTGAATTGTCTGTGATTTACTGATTGATTATTTCTTTACATATTTATTTATTTATGTTCCCACTAGACTTTCATTCTATTTTAACTGTAATTATCATTGTAATCACTCTCTACCCAGTTGTTACCAACACCGGCTAGATCAGTACATTGTGGTCCCAGGTTCTTGGTCCATAGACACAAAAGAATTTGAGAGTGGACACACAGCAGACGTTTTAACAGAGGAGGGTTTATTAGCAAAGCGAAAGTACACCCCCAAGGGGAGGAGTGGGCAAGGTCCAGGAAGCAACTGCACCAAAGTTTTGGTGGTCAGTAGCTAAGGAAGGTCGAGTGGGGGTAGGGGGGCCTGGGCTGGTGGGGGTGGGTGAGGGTCTTGGAACTTGTGCCAATCTTGGCATTGTCTCCACCTTCACGGAGGGGGGGATTTTTTCCTTACATTTGCATCTCTGGAACTGTCATGGCGGTGATCCCCCACAGTGAGGGGGGGGTTCAAAACCACAATGCAAATGAGGGTATAATGAGGCCTGGGGCTACTCTTGGTCAGGGTCAGGGGGGAGTACTGCACGTCAGATGAGCCGCTGTCAGGTAATTAGGACACTGCATCTGGTGGAGTGACCTTCCTCCCAGCTCATATCTGGCTTCCTGCCTATCTCACAGTGACTATGCTGTGAGCCCTCAACCTTATTCCACCCTACGTGACCTTTTTTGTAGAAAACATTGAGAAAGTCCCCTTAACTATCCTAATGTAACATTTACAGATAATATAACTTATCTATGCACAACTTCCAAAAATTTAACAAATACACAAATTGTAATACAAAGGGGAAGTAAAAGGAAAATAATTAGTAATAAAACATGTATTTTAATGTGTAAATACATCTCATTTATCACAATAGACTACAACAGATGTATAATATAATATATAATAAAAGAGCGAAATTCCTGCACCCAAGGAAAAATCACCAGGATTGTGATAGCCAAAAACTGATTCAAGTATGTTGTATGGGAGCCTCAAATACTACGGTAGCACTATGGTAAATAATACTTGGTAAAGCTCTGAACAAATCAGAGAACAATCATTCTTCAATTTATTAGGTAAATTACGATTCTTAAGAAAAACCCTACAAAACATAATGTGTGTTAATTGTATTTTTTTGTTTTTTGTTTTTTTAATTGAGGTATAAGTTACAAAAGTAAAGGGCAAAACCTTAAGACTACAGCTTGTTGAAATTTTACCTATGTGTACCCCTATATATGCATCCCCCAGGAAAAGATATAAATCATTACAAGTACCCCGGGAGGCTCCTTCATGACTCACTGGAGTCCATACCACTCCAAATATAAGCACTATTCGATTCCTGCACCATGGATTAGTTGTGCCTGTAATCTTTTGTATAGGGCTTATTTGTTCAGCATTATACCTATGTGATTTATTTATGTTGTTAGGAGTAGTTGTGGTTTGTCTTTTTTATTGCTATATCATATTTTACTGTATGAATTTATCACAATATACTCACTTGCTGATGGATATTTTGGGTTGTTTCCAGTTTTTGGCCCTTAGACATAATGCTGCTACAAACATCTTTGTATGCCTTTGATAGACATCAATGCTCATCTATCTTGCTTTAAAAAGAATTTCTGTTTCCTAGAGTATAAATATGTTTAACTTTAGAAGATACTGCCAAAATGTTTTCTGAAATGCCAGTGCCAATTTACATTCCCAAGCCATGTAACAAATTCTGTTTGTTTAGTATTTTGGCTAACATTGGATATTATCAGACTTTTAATTGTAGCCCTTCTGGTTGAATGTACTAGTATCTTACTGGATTTTAACCTTTTTTGAAATATTATTTTCTAGTCTGTGGCTTTCTTTTTCACTTTCTTAATATTAATACTTGATGAATAGGAGTTCTTAATTTTAATAAAGTCCAATTTATACTTTAAAAATATTTTAATAGTTTTTTTCTTGTAAAGTTGTAGAATTCTTTGCTTATTCCAAAGTTATGAAGATATTCTCAAATGTTTTCATGTAGAAGCATTATTATTCTAACTTGTACATTTATAATTCATCATAACTTAATTGGTCTGTACTGTGTGATATATAGGGGTCAAATTTCATTTTTTTATGTGGGTTTCTCAATCTTGACCTAGCAATATTGTAAAGACAATTCTTTCCTTAAGTAATGGACTCTCCATTCTGTTGTTGGTCTATTCTTGAACCAATGCCACTCACTCAATCTGGATACCTTTAAAAAATACAGAACAAAAGACATAGCTAATGTAGGTGAGGGAAAATAATTTTCCCTCTACCCTTCTAGATTCTTGGCTGAGACACCCCTGTAATAAAAGACAGATTAACGGGAAAAAACAAACAGAAATTTAGTAACATGTATACCTCCTGAATACATGGGCGCGACCCAGGAAAACTGAGTAACTCCCAGATATGACCCAAGCCATCATCTTAAATACCACCTCCAGCTAAAGACAAAAGAAGATGATGGGAGGTGAGGAGACAGTTATAGGAGGTTTTCAGGCAAAGCATAGTATAGGAGGGTCTGATTGGTATACAAATTTAAGTCTCTGCCTTCTCCGTTGATAAGAGTTTCTAGAGATTTAGTCATCCTTCTCTTCCTGGTAGAGAGAGAACATCCTTACAAATGGAAATTTCCTTTATATATGTAAATGCCTCTTGCAAAGGTAATTTATACTAGGTTTTCAGAGCTTTTCCTATGTCTGCTGTTTCTTAAAAATAACCAGCTCAAGATAATCCTTATGCCCAAGAGGCATATTTTGGGGTAGCAAATTCTGATCACCTTCACTAATAAGTGAATAATGCAGAAAATGGAATTACAAAAAGGTATTACATTAATCAAAAGAAGACACAAATAGATGAAAAATGACCAAATTACAGATGATACAAATAGAAAACAAATGTGAGAGAGCAGATTTAAACTTAACCTTATTGACAGTTACAATAAATTTAAAGGCAGACTTTGCCAGATTGGGTGAAAAGAAAGATCCAACCATAGGCTATCTATAAGGAACTCATTTTAAATATTGAAGACATAGGTTAAAAGATGAAACTAGATGCTCTATGCCAATGTCAGTCAAAAGATGGCTGAGATGTTTTCATTTATATCAGATAAGGTACAGAACAAGGAAGGCATTTCACAATGATAAGAGGACAAAGTCATCAACCTGACCTAAATTTGGACCATCAAGAGGACACTAGAAGTGGAATAGTTGGATCATGTAGTAGTTCTATTTTTAATTTTTTGAGGAATCTCCATACTGTTTTCCATAGTGGTTGCTCCAATTTACATTCCCCCCAGCATAGTATGAGGGTTCCCTTTTCTCCACATCCTCTCCAATACTTCTTTTTTTTTTTTATTAATTTTTTTATTTATTTTTAAATTTTTAAATTTTTTATTTATTGCAGTAACATTGTATTTATTGGTTTATAACATTGTATAAATTTCAGGTGTACATCATTATACTTCTATTTCTGCATAGATTACCTCATGTTCACCACCCAAATACTAATTGCAACCCATCACCACACACATGTGCCAAATTATCCCTTTCGCCCTCCTCCCTCCCCCCTTCCCCTCTGGTAACCACCAACCCAATCTCTGTCTCTATGTGTTTGTTTATTGTTGTTATTATCTACTCCTTAATGAAGGAAATCATACGGTACTTGACCTTCTCCCTCTGACTTATTTCGCTTTGCATAATGCCCTCAATGTCCATCCATGTTGTCACAAATGGCTGGATTTCATCATTTCTTATGGCTGAGTAGTATTCCATTGTGTATATATACCACATCTTCTTTATCCATTTGTCCCTTGGGCACTTAGGTTGCTTCCAAGTCTTGGCTATTGTTAATAACGCTGCAATGAACACAGGGGTGCATGTATCTTTACACACTGGTGTTTTCAAGTTCTTTGGATAGATACCCAGCAGTGGAATAGCTGGATCATCTCCAATACTTCTTAAGAATAGATTGGTGGTTACCAGAGTGAAGGGAAGTAGGGGGAGGGCGAAAGGGGCAAAGGGGCACATTTGTACAGTGACAGATGGCAATTAGACTTTTGGTGGTGAACACGATGTAATGTATACAGAAGTCAAAATATAATGATGTAAACCTGAAATTTATATAATGTTATAAACCAATGTGACCTCAATAAAAAAAAAAAGAGGACTTCAACAAATAGAACTTCAAAATTGTCATCAAATGAAGAGTGGCTGAGAAAGGGAATTAACATAAATTTTCATTGATGAAGCATTCAGAAAATCTAGACAGCATATTATTTTGTTACACTTTTTGTTTATTTATCCATTATGAATAGTACAGTTCATTTTGGAAAGTATCGGCCATGGTACCAATGGTAAACAGAAAGCATGGTTATATTAGAAAAGTTTATTTTCAAAAGGGGCTAATTACAATGGTGTAGATGTCATGTAAGGGAACAAACGGGGATACGGTAGGTGCGTGGATGTAGAAGCTATTACTACCCTTGGCTGGAACAGATGAGGAATGGGAGCAGTTATTGGGAACCCAGAGAGAGTCATGATGAGAAGATCTCATAGAGACAGCAGTGATATTTGGTTGATGGGTTCAACAAGCTCAAAGTGATAACTCAAAAAAGTAGCCTGGAGAATAAATATCCTTCCTTCAATTTCCATCCTTTCCTCACTTTCCACCCTATTCCAGTTTCCTTACTGGGTTTCCCTATGGACAAAAGCTATGGACACCAGAGTGCACAGGAGCCTAAAATAGTGTCCTGGGAAGAGAGTAGGATGGAGAAGAATGAAGATTGCATATGTTAGGGTAAATAGAAGATTTACTGTATATTGCTCATGAAGAAATAGAAGATGTTCTTTTACAAATTCATTCCAAACTCTGTGTTATGGGTTAAATTGTTCCCCCAGATTCATATGCTGAAGTCTTAACCGCCAGTACTTCAGAATATGACCTTATTTGTAAATAGAGTCATTGCAGACATAATTAGTTAAGATAAGGTCATAGAGGAGTAGGGTGGGCCAATAATCCATTATGACCCACTTCCTTATGGAAAGGGGAAAATTTGGACATAGACATGAAAAATCTGGGAGAATGCCATGTAAAGATTGGAGTTATGCTGCTAGAAGCCAAGGAACTACCAGAAGCTAGCAGAGAGACCTGGAACAGTTTCCTCCCTAGCACCTTAAGACGGAGCACGGTGCCTCCGGCACCTTATCTCAGACTAGAATTTAAACATAAGGCTGCTTGTGTATTATGATAGTTTATGTGTAATTGCAGCTACGCTATAGTATCCAGTTATTTAATCCAAGACTAATCTAAATATTGCTGTGAAGGTATTTCATAGATGTGGTTAACTACTACAATGAGTTGACTTCAAGTAAAGGAATTACACTTAATAATGAGAGTGGGTCTCATCCAATCAATTGAAAGGGTTCAGAGCAAAAACTTGGATTTCCTGCAGAGGAAAACTTCTTTCTCAAAACTGCAGCATCAATTCCTTCCTGAGATTCCAGACTGCTGATCTGTGCTACAGATTTCAGACTTGCCAGCCCCCACAATCATGTGAGCCAATTCCTCAATATATATGTTCTGTTTCTCTGGAAAGTCCTGATATAGATGTTTCCCACTCCTTTGGAGAGCACAGGCTCATCTCTGTTCTCTATTTCTGGAAGTTAACTCATTGTCGTGTTATGAATAAACCACCATGCCATGATAATCTTCTCTTTTACTTTGGATTTCTGATATTGTCAGTCTCCTTATACATTTCTACTTCTCTTTTATTTTTATAATCTTAGGAGTCTCAATCTCTCTGACTCTATTTCTCCTTCTCTCTCCCTCTCTCCTCACATTGGGCAAGAAAAGGAGCTCACAACCATCTCAGTCTCCCTCATTTTCCCTTGAGTTCTCAGTGTCAGCTCGTAAAAGTTTGTGTGTGAAAAGTGGGACTAAATGACTTCTGCTATTTTCTGTAACACTTTCTATTGAGAAAGGATAGGGCAAGGACTCATAAGTTGAGACAAGATAATTTCTAATTTTTAGGAAAAGCATAGAATTGGGTCACAGTAGTTTCCTCAGCTTCTTCTAAAAGCTATTTTACGTAAAATTCAAGATGATCTCACAAATATGGAATGTTCGATGATAGAATCAGAAACTAACTTTGGCTGGTAGGTGGGCAATCATAGAAAGGTCACTCTATGGAGTGATGACATTTTAGCCATAGTAGGACAGTAGTATGAGAATGATTTAAATCCTTATAAAAAGGATGGAATCATTACAACATGCCAGAGGCAACATTGGCAATAAGCTTAAGTACTCTGACCTCTTTTCCTCACCAAAAGCCCAGATTTCTGACAAAAGACTTAAAGGCATCTGTGACAGAAATTGTTTCTTGAAACAATCTTTGATTTCTTTTTATGTAATATAAAATGCTTATTTTGAATAAATATTTTAATATTAATATTTTATTTACTTAATAATATGTCTTAACCAAGTTGAGTGTAAAAATCTCACTACATTCCAAACTCAAGTATAAATATCTCCATGTATCTGTTGTTTTGAATTATTTCATATCCTTAGAGGTAAAATAATTGAAAAGTAGAGAGACTGCTGTGAAAAATATCCTTAATTAAAAGTATAATTTTAGGCTTCAGATATAACTTCTCACTCTCATTCCCAATCAAAGAGTTATACAAACAAATGTTTTGACAATTATGGCTCAGATTTCGAGTGTGCAATTTTATATATCTCTCAATTTCCATTATTCTTCTTAGTTAAAAAATGGCCCTCAATCTTAAGCAATTCTAACTTGTGGGCAGACAAAGCCTTCTGTGCACCATAAACCTCCAAATACTCCTAATAATCCCAATCCCATTTATTTATTTGTTTTCTTTTTTTTTACATAAAAAAAAAAGGTGAGGAAGATTGGCCCAGAACTAACATCTATTGCCAATCTTCCTCTTTTTGCTTAAGGAAGATCATCCGTGAGCTAACATCTGTGCCAGTCTTCCTCTGTTTTGTATGTGGGATGCCGCCACAGCATGGCTTAATAAGTGGTGTGGGTCCATGCCTGGGATCTGAACCTGTGAACCCCAGGCCACTGAAGCAGAGCATGTGAACTTAACCCACTACGCCACGAGGCCAGCCCCAGTTTACTTGGTTTCTTTTGTCCATTTGTTTGTATGTTGGTTGGTTGGTTGACTTCTTTCCTCAGACTTAGTTGGTTTTATTTTTCCTTATTTCCTTTATATTAAAATTGTTAAATTTGTTGAACATCTCCCCAGAGTCTCTTGGTGGCACAGGTGTTGATCTTGATGCACAACTTAGCCCACAAACTTTGAGTACAAAGTGACAAAAAGTCTCAACCTTTTCTAGAATTAATTCACAAATTAGTCACTTTTTTCCCCCAAAAATCTCTTCAAGGTGTAAGTGTAGTTATAGGCGGGTATATACGTCCACCATTCTCTCTTTCGACTATTCATGGTTTTTAACACCAACCTCTATAGTTTAAAACTGTTGGGGCCGGCTCCGTGGCTTAGCGGTTAAGTGCGTGCACTCCGCTACTGGCAGCCCGGGTTTGGATCCCGGGTGTGCACCGACGCACCGCTTGTCCAGCCATGCTGAAGCGGTATCCCACATACAGCAACTAGCAGGATGTGCAACTATGGCATACAACTATCTACTGGGGCTTTGGGGAGAAAAAGGGGAAAAAAAAGGAGGAGGATTGGCAATAGATGTTAGCTCAGGGCTGGTCTTCGTCACAAAAAAAAAACAAAAAACTGTTGACAGTGATATTTCTACTTTTAATTGTATTCTTATTTTTTTTCTCTTTAAATGATGTACTTACTTAAAATCATAATTCACTCCATTCTGTGTGTGTGTGTGTATATATGTGTGAATGCATATAGCAACTCACAGGGACCTCACATTTTACGTGAGTCCCTTGATCTGTTTCTTAGGTATGAGGTTTCGAGAGACTTGTGTCAATGTTTTCTCAGCACATTTGTCTCCTCAGGCCCTTTTCCTAGCAACCCTAAAATATTCCTTCATGAAATCCACATTGGACTTTGTATTTTCCTTCTAGTTTGGTACATAGCATTGTTCATATCACTGATATTTTCTCTTTCCTGTGATAGTATTGATTTTTCTCCTTCTAACTTTCTTTTCACACACAACTCCCAGCCACCACTTTAAACTTCTATATCTTGAAAGCTTGTGATTTTTCCCCCTCATATGTATAATTCAAGGGAAAATGGGATTATAGAGTGAACTCTCAAAGTGCATTCGAAAGGATTCTTGATAAAATGAATATGATCGCAATGGTACCATCAGCTCTAGGTCCTATAAAACTTCATAAATGTTTATTAGACAGGATAGGTAGCACCATTATTTATTTCAACGCAGGACACTTCCTATGGTAGAAAAATCTTCTCACTGCAGAATTACTGTAATCTTCTCCAGAAAGCAAACTAAAGTAAAATATCCGAGTATACATACACTTTTGGGGAAAGATTGTCCACTTTTCGATAAGATCACAACATGATACTCTTTTGTATGTAACGACACACAGTCAATAAGCATTCCCATAGATAGTTAACAGCCTCACTGAAGCCTGTAATATTTCTAATACCTGGGTACAATGCTACAAATCAATTCGTTTCAACATCAAGATGTCTCTTTCTTCCGGGAGACGGAAAGGCCAGAACAGGAAAAGCAGTATGTGTCAAAGTAATTTGATGAAAACACACACCACAGAAAACAAAGCAATGCAATTGAAGATGAGCAATGCACAGAACTCACTGCCAAACATATACGAACCAATAACCAGATGCTTCAGCTGAGTTTGAAGCTGGTGCTAGCTACAGCCTTTATATGACGCTCCTCTCTGGAATAATCTGGTCCAACTGCACTATGTTTCTTGTACTATAAGCACCCCCTTTCTGCTAGTATCAATCAGTTCACACCTGTCTAATTCCCTGGCTCCAGCTATGTAGAGAAAATCTCTAAGCAGAGATCAGGTCATTACGTGGAAGGAACACCTGGCTTGTAGTCTTCTATTTTGTAGAAGACTCCTTGTCTGATTCTTTGTTTCATTTCAGCTCTCTATTTGAATCTAGAATAGTCAACAGTATACATATTCCTAGTATAAAGAGATATTCTTGGCCACTTTCACCATTACTATAACCACAGCTTAAAAATTATGGTTTGGGGCAATTGTTGTTGAATCCCCTACACTGAAACATTCAAAAAGTCTTTTGTAGTCATCTACTATCTCTTTCTTTCCCAACTGCTTCTTACAGAAGCAGAGCCCTAGAAACCAGAAACTCACTTTTGTTTTCCATTTTACTTTTGATATAGTGAAAATCTCTGAAACTTCATGAAAACAATGTCATAGCCCATTACAGAGGTTTTGGGTGTTTTGCTAATTCAGTTGGGTCAGATGGCCTTTAACTTTGGCTCTGCGTAGTGAGCTGGGAGGGGAAGGTAACTCAGGGAGTGAGGAAGATGGTTTGTATATGGCATTTTAATATTACACAAGGATTCTTGGCATTCAGGATGTCATACTCATTTCCTATCTCAAAATACATGACAAGCCAGTTATACTGTGGTTTATTATGGTATATTTTCATATATGTTTATTCCTATAGGATTCTCAGTTGCAGATAATAGAACCAGTTTAACTATTCTAGCAGTTAGGGATTTATTAAGGATGTTAGTTTTGTCACAGACTCATCAGGAGAGGAGAGAACTAGGCTGAGATTCTGCACACTCAGGAACTACGTATCCAGAGATGGAAAGCAAGAGTTTATGAACAGCCATATGCAGACACTCTTCTAATGGAAACTTCA
Organism: Ceratotherium simum simum; assembly: GCF_057802395.1. Classification (NCBI taxonomy): domain Eukaryota; kingdom Metazoa; phylum Chordata; class Mammalia; order Perissodactyla; family Rhinocerotidae; genus Ceratotherium; species Ceratotherium simum. The sequence continues at coordinate 17,371,067 of NC_141917.1, read as the reverse complement.
CTGTACTTCGCTTGTCACCTAAAAAAATAGGGAATAGACCCAAGAATTCCGCTTCTGCAGTCCCCCCAAAAGCAGATGCATTCATTACCATGCTTGCTAGTAGATATGGTCTGCTGTGGCCAATAACCATCTCACTTTGCTAATTTCCACTTTTGAGTCTCATGAAGACACATTTGATTAGTGGATACAAAGACACACACCAAAACCTTGTCTGACTTTAAGCCTAAAAAATGCAGATTTTAGCTTTCAAGACTACAATACAGGAAGACCTGGAAAAGGAGTTTGAAAGGGTGATGAGTATGACTTCCACAGAAACTTACATATCAGCTGTTGTCATGTATATGCTGAGTTTTAAATAAATTTGGCTTGACTCTCTTATCCCACAACTCAGAAAAATTCAGTGGATGCCCAACATATTGGGAATTCCTAGGAGGTTAAATTCTCTTAGAAAACCATTATTTGATATCCTGTTTCCATTAAATATCGTATCTTCATTTCAACAAGTATTCTGAGAGTCCCCCTTCCCTAGGCTGACGTAGAATTGAATCAAATTCTCAATCACTATGCACACCACACATGTTTGTATTTTAATGATTCTTTTGGTATTTTGGTATAGTGGAGGGGGGTTGTGTAATTAATTTAAATTAACTTTTTCTTCAGCCACCTCTGCCACCATCAATTCCTTTAACCTAGGCCCTCTTTCCAACTGGTCTCTGATGCCATGTTGCTTCACCCAAACCCCTTTTTATTCCTGATCCTTCCTCAACCACACCTTCAAATTCCCTCTCATTGCCTAATTATCACCATTTATCAATCTAGTTGGATAACCATAGCTCATTCAAGATAAACTCAGGGGACCTCTCTTTTAAAATAAGATCTGTTTCAGAACTAGACAGTTCTCTTCTTGATAATAATTACGTGTCCATATCTTAAAGTAATGATATTCTCTCCAATACAGACATAATACCTCATACTTAAAAATAACTCAATAATTCAAAAATCAATCATTGGATCTCTGCTGTTTGCTAATGTAATAAAAATGATTATTGTAGAAGATAAAAAAATATGAAATGTAATTCCTGCTCCAAAATTGCTTATAATCTCTTCAGATAGCTAAAATACATATGAGAACAAATAAACTTACAGAGATAGGTAACGGTAATACCAAATGGTACGAGTGGTAGAGATACTAGGTACTATTAGAGTTTAATAAAATGAACTATTAATATGAAAGTGAAAATGATGGTTTGTTATCACCAAAGGAATATATTTACTTGTTAACTTACTCTTCCCTTGTGTAGACATTTCCTGATAAAGTATTAGTGAAGGAAATCTTTCTTCATAGGTTAATGTTTGATATGCACAAAACACATTTCAAAAGTGAGACGGTATTTTCAAAAATAAAATATTTGTAGTTGATAACGTTTTTATGATTCATATGTAAATACATGATAAATACCTGCAATAAATTCCTTTTAAATGTACAAGTGCATATTATTTAGTAAAACAAGTACTTGTCAAAATTCCAAAGATTAAACATATTCTTACGAACTGTCAAAAATTCACATTCAAGGGTTTAAATTCATATTTTCCTACATCTGGTATAATTTCTAATTATTAAAAAGTAATTGGAGACAATAAGTAATACAGACTGTGAATCCTTTCAACATACTGACAGTTTAAAATAGCTTATCTATTTATACAGAATTCTGTTTCTCTCTTATAGGAAAAATACTTATCTCATTTTCAAGTTATAATATTCGCTTTTTAAGCTCTAAGACATTGCTCATTTCACCTTTGTAGTCTCATCATGTTTTGTATTGTATTTCACTTTTGTATTCCCCATGTGTTGGCACTGGGTTTTACACGTACAGTTACTCAAAATAAAATTATCCAAAGAATGGTTAGCACATGGGAGAAAATAGGTGGTTGAGAAAGAGAGAGGGTCACAAAGCTGAATCTTTTATATATGTTTCATTCCCTTGTCATTTCCATTGTTATAATTGACTCTAATAGACCACAATACGAGACATAAAACTGCTGTTCATAAAGCATCAGTGAATGCCTGATACATTTTTCACTGTGGCTTCTTTAAACTTCTATTTTCTGGATTTCTCAAGCTGATCCTTCTCAATGTCATTCACTGGCTTGTACCTATGGATCACTTTTCAATGTCAGGGTTCTCTATGTTCCTGCCTTTCGTCCTTTTATCTTTTTATTCTACATGTTCTTTCTTGATTCTCTTGGCTAACATAAATGAATATCTAGATCGTCTGTTTACATAGCTGTCCTAAGTACCAAAAACCCAATTAGTAAACACTTACTGGACTCTACACCTATACGTCCATCATAAATGTCAACATCATCATTTCCAAAACTAAAATATACCTTTCTGCCTCCATCATCACTCAACATCAAAATAGACCCATAATTAATCTTTGTCTTCAGACTTACCCAACATTCAATAATTCTTCAAGCTCTGCACACTTTATCTCCTAAAAAGTGCTCATTTTCCTTGGTCTCCATCCCCACATCTAGTACCTTTGTAAAATCTCCCCTTATTTCTTGTTACCACTGAATATTCTTTCTAAAGTGTTACTATTTTAGTATTAATCTTGTTATTATTTATAAAACATTATTATTTCTAAAAGTTCTTTGTTGTGAAAAGATTTTTTCTATAGTATAATACCATTTTCGTTTTATTTCTTCAATGTTTTCACAAAATTATAGGGAAAAAATATATCAGGAATAAAATATACCCTGACCTCACTGTTTTCTCTCCTTCTTCTCTTATCTTAACATAGATTCCAAAATCATTCCTGACTGGCATTTCCCACTTCAGTGCACTATTTTCTATTTTTAAAAGCTTGTGAACCCAAAACTAAGCCTAAATATCCTTTCCCTTTTTATTTTCCATTTTTAAAATTTTTTTCTCCCTTTGGAAATCTTCTGATGAGTAATTTTTCACTCTGTTCACCATGCCTGCATGCTTATCTTCCAATGCTGTTAAACTTCTCCACTTCCATGATTCTTAGTGCCCTGTATACAATTTTATTGGAGAACTTATATTAATAATTGCAATTATATAATTTTTATATAATTACAAATATATATTTTTTCATTAGATTAGTCAACTTGAAGACAAAATAAATCCAACATCTATATTTAAATCTCCAGCTCCTGGTAGGTATTGGGAACATTAAGTTATTTGCTATTATCTTTGGAATAAATAAATCACTTCACCAGAATAATGTTTGATATAAAGTTTATCTCTTTACTCATGCCTCCAAGAAATAACCCCTTCTTCTTTGTTAGTACTAAATCCCCCATGAGATCTTTTGGCCCTGCCTTTTCATTTCCTTTGTGACCTTGATAAATTAAGCATCTCTATCTCACTTCCTTCTCAAGTCGTCTCTTTCAATCGGTTCTTTACCTTATGTACAGAAATATAGTCTTTACCACCAATTACTAACACACTCAAACTATGCAAGATGTTAGACTCTCTCCCTCCTCCCTCCCCCCTTCTCAACTCTTTTTCTATTCCTGCCAAATTTCTTGTAAAAGAAACCAAATCTCTGCTTTCTATTAATCCTTTTGATCTCTCAGGCATCCAAGCTGCTGAGCGCAGGTCAGGAAATCCACGCAATCTCACAGAATGGTGCCCCTGGAAATTTATGGCTTGCAGGCCCAGCTGGGCCCTCAGAGAAGCTCAGCCGACCTTCTTCCACTTAGTAAGGTCCTCACTGTAATTCGCCTCAGCATCTATTCCTATGCCACCTACCTTTCTGCTAGGTCTCCTCCCAACACCCCCTAATAGTCCTCTTTCCTCTCAGCACCTTGCTTTAGTGGTTATTAGACTATTATTCAGCTTCCTATCCCCCATATACATCTCTCTGACTCTCTAGTTTTAATTTCATTTATTTTTCCCTTCTCTACCTGTTCCAAATATATTACCCACAAATCAATATTTTGTGTTATATTTTCTACTATATTACCTGCTGGTTCCTGAAAACTCAACACTGTCAAGAATACAGGCTTTAAGTGTCAACAGACACTTATTAGTTGTGTTTCACTGGACAAGGTAATTAACATTTTTAAACTTCACTTTCTTTAGATGTAAAATAAGATAATGTCTATTTCATAGAGTGTTAAATGGGATGATGTTTGCAGAATTATTAGCTCAGAACTTGTCATGTATTGAGCACTCAACCACTCCAAAAATGGAAATTATTTTATTGCCATTCATTTAATAACTAATATATATCAGGGAAAATTCTAAAAAATGTGAGGTAAAAAGTGGTAGACAAATCCAATTCTTTTTCTTCATGGAGTTTACACTGTTGTAGGAAATTGCATATAACAACAACAACAAAACACATATGTATATGTATATATATATATGATTAAGAAAGGATGAATTTTATAATAGAAAAAAAAAGAGATGGAGAAGAAATGTGTGGTATTTATAATTCATCTTTCCTTTCAGTCATCCATCTTAGTTGAAAATTTAAATTCTTTCCGGGCCAGGCACGGTGGCCTAGTGGTTATGTTCAGCGTGCTCTGCTTCAGTGGCCTGGGTTCGATTCCCATGCGTGGAACCACATCACTTCTCTGTCACTGGCCATGCTGTGGTGGCAGCTCACATGCAAAAAGAGGAAGATTGGCAACAGATGTTGGCTTGAGGTGAATCTTCCTCAGGAAAAAAAAAAAAATTAATGTCTTCTTAAGCTGTCCCTCTCCTTAGGAGGTTACAAAGTCACATAGAGATTTTATTTTGAAATATTTCCCAATATTAGTTCATCCTACTCATTCCCACCATGAGCTCACATGCCCTCCCTTCATTACTCCTGAGAGAGACCTTGGCACTGGTCTCCCTAGTGATTGCTCACTCTCACCGGGCTTGTATTCCAATACAGCCTACAACCTTCTGTTAGATTGAGATTCCCAAAATACAGTTCAAATTTTATCACTTTTTTGTTAAAAAAATATTTAAAAGGCTCCCAATTACCCAATTACTCTCAGCCTAGCATCCAACATCCTCCATATTATTCCCTTCTTTCCAGTCATAGCTTCTAGGCTCTATGTGTTCCTACTACCCATCTTTGCTCTTCCTCTAACACCCTTACCCATCTGCTGCTTTGTTTGACCCTGTAGTTTTGCCTATGTTATGCCTCACCCCTTGTTGACTTTTTCCTCTGCCTGCAATTTTTTTTTATTCTCATTGATATGAATCATTGCAAATGCCATGTTTTTTACAAAGTCTTTATGTTGTCCTAGAGGACATATGATCTTGCTTTTGAGTACTTAGTTGCTCTTTGAACTACTGGTAAAGAAGTTATTAATCACTATCCTTTGTGTTTTGCTTACTTGAGAACTTCTTATCTACCTAGCAGCTTGTAAACTCCTGGAAGATTGACTAATTCTACTACAGTACGCTGAAAATACCAAGAACACAAAGAATCCTGTTTTTGCCTTTACTTAATTACTTTTCTCTTACTGAGAGTAAAAGCCCTGTTACAAAGAGTTGCTCAATAAATATTTGCTGAACTGAGTCAATTAAATCAAGGAAGTTTGCCTCTAATAAGTGTTACAGCACTTTATAGTTTATGCTTTAGTTGAATGTAACCCTATGACCATACATACCTTATGGCCTTTTTGGTCTTCATTTTGAAGACATTTTAGCACATATTACAGACTTTTATTTGTATTATATGATGTTGAAGGTTGGAACTACAATGACTACTGCCTGGAATTTAATTCCAACTGGAATTATACTATACAATTTACTTTAATGAGTGCAGTAATGTATTATTACAAAGAAAAAGTAACTAAAAGGTTGGTTGACTGAGCAGTGTGAAATTGAGATAAGCAACCATTTTCTAATTAGAAATTAAGAGAGAGTTCATTTCTAGGGTTTGGCTAAGTGTCAGAGCAGGTCATCTAGAGGATGTGACCATAGGTTGACCCGTGAGCTGGATCCAAAGCAACTAGTGGCTCTTCATGTCGTTCCCTGTCCTTGAAATATATGTTCTTCCCAATGTTCCCACAGTGAGAGCCATGTTCAAGGACACGGCCTTGAGGGAGTAAGGTGTTATTGAGACCATCTGACAGTGTATGTGACAGAACCCAGGTAAGGCCTCTATATAAACCTCTACGATTCTGGCTGGCAGGTCTTGTGACCACCCAAAACCAGCCTAGTATGTAAGTTCCCTTGTTTATTAAACCTGCCACCTACCAATCTGGAGTGGCTGGCCTCCTCTTTCTTGGGTCTCTCCCTGTACTCCCTGTATAGGAGCCAGTTTGTGAACCAACACTAAGTTGACCCCAAATGCTCTTTTATTTTTTTCCCCCTGGAAGCATGTGGGAAATGAAAAATCAGTCTGGTCTTCATGGTTTGCTTTGTGCTCTTAATAATGGTCAGTTACGGCAGTTGAGCAGTGAGCTTGTCACTTTCAGAAGAAAATCTTCTTAACCTTGAAGGGATGAATCAGGCGTGAAATGCTCTATTTGATACATTCAGAGGGATCCTTTTGTAGATTTATGCTTTAAAATTGAAAAACATTTTATACACTGAAGTCTGACTCAGGCTCTAGCTCATAAATATCTACAAACATTACCCCTTTTTTCTTATGAGAAACAAAAATATAGATCACCATTCTTCCAGAATAAAATGAATAACTTTTAACATCAATCAATATAATGGGGTGTTCTTTAACTGATCCAAGCCATACAGCCTACTGAAGACATTGCTATTTCTAGCAAAAAGCATTTGTCACTGTATTCAATTTTGCTCCTGAGTTTTTCTTATACATTTGAATTAGAAAGATTTTATCACAGACATGCAAGTCTGTAATTCCTAAACGTTGATGGATAGCAGGTGTGTAATTATAAATTACTATTAGTTGGATAGGAAGGGGTAAATTTTAAAAATGCAAAAATCTGCAATAACATTAAGCTTGCTTGGAGCCTCTGGTCTCTCAAGTCCTATCTCCAAGGGAGATAAAATAATGAAAAGTACTTGGCTAAACTGCTGGCAAAACTCGTATTGTTTGTACCACTCTTGAAAAAGACTCTTGGGACTAGCAGTGGAATCCTTGCTATTGATTGGTTGGTTAAACAGAGGACTATTAGCTTCAGACAGGCTAGATTGATTATACAGCAGCAGCAGGAGCTAAGACTCAGAGCTGAGTGAGCGTCAGGGTGAAAAGGAGAGAGAGAGAGGGGAGCGCGAGGTGGAGAGGGAGGCAGTGCACGTTCCACAGCATCACTATGTGACTGCCGGTGCCGACGATCTTGCTTCTTAGCTCCCTCAGTCAACAACTTACTGAGGTGCCTTTCCTTTCACAAGAGGATGTCAGCTTCGAGCCCCAGCAAGAAATAACAGACTTCTCCTTGGAACGGTTCATCTCAATCCTGCATCATTAAAGAGGATTTTGAAAAGGAAACAAAAATCAAGTCCCCCTTCTAGTCCCACTTTGTTCCAGAATTAAACAGAAACAGTTTCATGCTCCAGGTAAGAAAATTACATTTTTGTCTCTGGGTTCCTTTTTAGTTATATACAGTAAAAGACATCATGGCTTTGCATGTTTTAAAAACTGAGTTTTCAGTAATGTATTAAAGTTAATGCAATACACAGGCATGTGGATTTAGAAATGTGTTGTTGCACGTTTATATGAATATATTTGTATTTTCTCTCCAGGTACATGTAAGTTGTTTTTTAAGACCACTAGATTATAAGTTTATGTAGCAGATACTCTGTATGAAGAAGAGGAATAAGCAAAGTCCATACTAAAAAGAACATTTTTGGTGACAACCTGAAAATATGTTCACATATATTGTTCTTAGCTGTTAAATAACTTTGAAAAATAATAGCATATCATGAGAAGACGATTACTGCATTTACTTTCTACCATTATATTTCATGCAGATGTAGAAGATACTATGTGCTTTTCAGTGAATGTCAGTGGTTAGTTTTTTTCTAAATCTGTCTTTTGATTGCAGTCTTAACTCTTTAATGTAAACATGCTGTTTCTTAAATGATGTGACATTAGACTACCATCTTATTATGGCTAAGTTATTGATGGCTAGCAATTAGTCTTAAAAAAGTACTGAGCTAAAGCAAAGAAATATGAGTCTGAAGATGTTTAGTTATTCTAGAGTTCAGAGCTAGAGCTGCAGTTCCGTCAATTAATGTTTTAAGTGTCAGTGATGGTATGTGCTGATAAAGTGGCTGTGAATATATAGGAACTTTGCACATATTAAATTCTCTTCTGGGAACAGAATTTTTTCCGGTTTTGTTTTGAGGAAAGTGATAGGATGGAATAGGAATGATGGGTTGGGGCAATGCAGTACTGATGTGGTTGATTGACTTTAGGTTTATAGGTCAGAAAAATCAACTGCTAAAGAGATAGCATTGTGATATGAGACAAAAAGGATCTATTTCATCGTTATTAGAACTAGAATGGCTGGTGACATTTTTGATGTCAATTTATTTGCTTTTGAATCAGTGAAGAGAGATATTTTACCCCAAGAGCTGCTCTGATAGTCCTTTTGAGTGAAGTTCCCTGAGTCACTCCACTAATCAAAGATCAAGCTGCCATCTGTGATAAGTAGGCAAAACTTTTTAATATGTTGTTCAGTGTTTCAAATAAGAACATGATTGCCAACGCTCTTGGGAGCCAATGTAGCTGAAGTTAGGTATATTATGTACTCTGAATGGCTGCATTCGGTATGTTTCACCTTTGCTTGTATTCTAAACATAACTGCATATTTGAAGAACATGATTTTTCATGGCATCTGTTTTGTCTTCCAAATGTGAAATAATGTTTTAATACTTTGTAATAATATAAATATTATAGCTACCTAGATAGTTCCATTTATAATAACCATATCAGAAGGGAATAATTGTGTTGTTATAAATTTTATAAAGTGCAATTTGACTAAAGGAATAGAAATGTGTATTTGAGAATATTGAATTTTTTGTCTTTGAATTGTCATTTGAAAAAAATTATATACTCTCTTGTGAGTATTATGTTTGAGGAACTAACACCGAACTATTGACTGAGGAAGGTAGCAGGCACTGTAGACCATTCATTTGTGTGTATAGTAGCAGTATTATGTCAAATCCACATGCAGCATTTGTCTTAAATCTATTATAACCTTGTTTAATTATTGCTTTAGATATTATATTAATTATGTTAACTTTTTGTGCAACTTACCCAATATAGTGTTTTTAATCTTTCCATATTATTGTTTATGCACACAATACGACATATCTCATGAAAGATATAATTAAGGTTTGACTAATTCATCTAGTAATTTTTATATTTAATACACAAAGTTATTTAAAATTCTATAGCTTTTGTTGCAGCAATATTAAGTGTCTGACCTAGTTATACAGCACTGCTTCCTTCTAGCACTTATTTATGGGTTATATTGAAGTATGTCAATAAAGAAAACTAATTCTCAGTTGCATTGTGTGTTTTGATGAGACAACTAATATTTTAGCATGGATAGATGTAAACATCCATACTTATTTTTTCTATGAATAGGCATGTTTTTCCTTTAAAAAGACTTTTAAAATAATTTCTTAAACTATGTGCCTCTTGCACTTAGACATTCTTCTTAGCTTACCCTCAATATCACTTTGATTCTCTTTTTTTGTGATCTCACCAATCCTGCAATTACTCCTATGAGGGATTTGATTCCCCATCTTCTTAATAGGAAATGGTTGTATGATTGGGAAAAAAGCAAGTTCCTTTTAAATAGCATTTCACACTTCCCAGCTATGTAATTAATATGTCTCCTGCATTCCAGATCAGTGTTCCTCAGCAAACATGATGGAGGAAGACAAGTGTCCTAGGAGTCATGTGTATACATGTCAGTCTGAGTCTGAAATCTAGACACTTGTTTAGTCAGTTCAGCTTAGGAATTCTCACTTTTCTTTGCATTTTTGAGAGAGCTCCATTTGACCTTCTATTCAACTTTCCATTCACGTCCATAGATCAGATGTCTTTCCTGATTATTCATTTTAGCCATAGTGAACCAATAAGAATGGAGAAAGTACAGCCTCTTCTGTTTTTATAGATATCTGAACCATTAGGGGGCTCTTTCACCCTATGTTATATTCAGCAAACCACTGAGAGAGGTGATACTGATTTCTTAAGGTATTTTCTCTGTTTTTAAAATATGAGTGCTGTTTGAAGTAGCTTTCTCCTACTCCCCACAAAAAGAAACATTTCAGATCAATAACAATTCTTTATTTTCACAGGAAGTGGATTTATCCTATGCTTTCTAATTTATTCTCTTTAAAATAGTCTTGTATATAAAATAATCATTGAAAATAATAATGGCTTCAAATATTAAAATGGCTGATTTTAGGCAAATTTAAAGATTACATTTTATGCAAGTAGCATCATAAGAAATGTTAAAATGAGAAAAAACTGACGGAAAGAATCTTCCTTTACAATTGTCTGCAAATATCTGTGAACATCACAGAGAGAATGAGTGACTCTGGGCTTACATGCAATTTGCTTTCAGGAGAAGAGAACTGCCTTTTAGCAGGCAGCTAAAAGAGAATATTGCTTGTTTTCTACAAAAATAGACATGAAAGAATTGAAAATAATAGAATGGGTTCATTATCCATACATACAGGTAGGAAATGTATTTTTAAATACCAAAACGGTTTCTTCATCACACTGTATGAAGTTACATAAGTATACACAGAGGAAAAGGCAAGGGCTGATTATGGGCAGAAATCATGTTTTCTGGATCACCTCTGAAAGCCATCCATATTGAATTGCATTGCAGACTTTCCTGATAAATGGAAACACATTCCTCCCATCTCCACAACAGTGAAGATGTCCTCTGACTGAAAGAATTGTTTGGGAATTAATCAACACTTAATAATGACTCCGTGTAAAAGCAATCTATTTAGGGGGTCTAGGCTTTTCATTAAATAATGCCAGCTCCATGGAATGAAAAAGAAGTGACATACACTTTCTGAGAGAGATTTCTGTTGGGAAGTGAGAGAAAGGGATGGATTCTGAGCAATTAATCATGGAATTTCAAACCTTTATTGAATGGCTCCTTTACTTACCAGGGTAGAAGAGTAGTTGCTTAGATTAAAAGGGGAAATGGAAATGGTACAGATATTTCCTTTACTGATATTTTGAAAGTAAACACATGAGAGTTTTATTCTTTGTTTGAAAATTTGCATATCTTGAAAGGAGTGAATTTTGAATGCAACTAATATAATATACATAGCTGTGTAGGCATCATTCACATCTACATGGAACAGGCTGGTATGTACTGTAATGCATTTCTTTATCACAAAATTAGGTTTAGTAATGTAAAATATTGAGTAACAAGACTTGAATGGGAATTCTAACGCTACAGATTTGATGTAATCAGTATGAAAAATACTTTAAGAACTTTAAATCTCTTCTAAAAAGAGATTGCCTTTTATGTTAAAGTAGCATAGCATAGCACTGAAGATGAAGAAAGGGGCTAAAATTGAAAATGAGACAAAGAAATGAAAATGTACATGAATGACTCTACATGAATTTTTATGTTGCAAAATTTTATCCTGAACCAAGAGATAAATATAACAATGCAAGTTAAATATTCACGTTTTTGATTGAATGGTAAAGAAGTGGTAATACCACTGATGTGTAACATTTCTATCCCTCACGTGATATGGAGAGAAAGCTCCATAGAGATGTAAAAAGTAGGAAAATCGGTAACTGGTATAGGTAACTACTAGTATGATGGGCTAAAATTAGACTTTCAAAGGAAACTATATAGCTCATTCTTATTGAGTTTAATATGATGGACTGAGATAGACGATGTTAATAATTAGAAAGCATAAATCTATTTATATTTATTGTTGTTGCTATTACCAATGAACTAAATTGCATTCTCTGTAAAATTACTGCTGGGCCTGTTCATCTTTGTGAAACTATATGTATGTATGGTTGGGTGAGAATGTGTGTGTGTATATACGGGTATGATTGTTTTTAGAGCGTTTGAATAACATGAAAATGTAATCACCTTTAGTGTGTGACGTGATTTGTGTTCTGTATTTTCCATTTCCTACTTTAATAAATTATCCTCACTGTATTCAGTCCCTCCCCCACCACTGGCACACATACGTACACAGATACTATGATTATCTCTAGTTATTTTACATTAGAATTTGCTTAGATATGATCTTAGATTGGTCTATATTCTGCCTCTTCTAATGGGTATCGTTTTCTGTCCATTAGAACTGGGTCTTGAGTCATGTAACTGAATCCTTAAACCTTGTTGCTCACCGAACTCTTGTCACTCTAAGTTGTAAATGGGAGGATTGGGGCACAGAATTACTGAGACTAATGTAAGATAACTTATTAGACCAGTACATACATTTCATTAATCACAGAATGGGTAAGGTATAGGCAGAAATAAGAACAAGTGTTTTTACTTGTCTACCAGGTATACAAATGCCACTCATCTCAACTTATCCATTTATCCATTCTTACCCATGCTTGGCAGAAATAAAGAAAGTGGGAAAAGATCCAGCAGTAAACCACAGTATGTAACAAATAGCATTTTACAGCAGACATGGCAAATGGGTTTCAAATATTTATGTGATATACATTTTTTTAAATGAATAGACACATTTTCAGATCAGTTTTAGGTTTACCAGAAAATGAGAGGAAAGAACATAGAGTTTCCATATACTCCCGCACCTCCACCTCTCCAACTCTGCCAATTTCCCCTATTATTAACATCTTTCATTAGCGTGGTGCATTTGTTGCATTGAATGAGCCATTATTAATAAATTATTATTAACTAAAGTCCATAGTTGATATTAGGGTTCACTTTTTGTATAGTCTGTGTATATTGTGTGGGTTTTAACAAATGTGTAATGGCATACGTCCACCATTATAGTTACACGCAGAACAGGTTCACTACCCTAATTCCCCTGTGCTCTACATGAATATGTTGCCCTCCCTCCCTTTTTCCCTTCCCCCTCCCATGAACCTCTGACCTTTTTCTGTCTCCACAGTTTTGCCTTTACAAGAATGTCATATGGTTGAAATCATACAGTATGCATCTTTTCAGACTGGCGTCTTTCACTTAGCAATACGCATTTAAAGTTCCTCCATGTCTTTTTGAATCTTCATAGATCATTTCTTTTTATTGCTGAATAATATTCCATTGTAAACATTAACCACAGTTTGTTTATCCATTTATCTACTGAAGGACATCTTAGTTGCTTTCAAGTTTCGGCAATTATGAATAAAGCTGCTGTAAACATCCATGAGAAGGTTTTTGTGTGGACATAACATTTTCAACTCCTTTGGGTAAATACCAAGGAATGTGACTGCTTGTTCATATGGTAAGAGTGTGTTTAGTTTTGTAAGAAACTGCCAAATTGTCTTCCACAGTGGCTACACTATTTTGCATTCCCACCAGCAATGAATAAGAGTTCCTGTTACTCCACATCCTCACCAGAATTTGGTATTGTCAGTGTTTTGGATTTTAGTCATTCTAGTGGGTGTATAGTATACCTTGTTGTTTTTGAAATATACATTTGGTAATAGCTGCTTGTGCCATGTTGACAATAATTCTGAGGCACATGATGATCTTCAGGAAACACGTCTGTAATCAACTGGCAATGTTTCCTTGACAAATGGTTTTTTTTCCCTTTGCAGGACAGGATGTATGTGTGTGTATACTGGGTGGGGGTGTTGGTGAGGAAGTCCATTATTTGTAAGACACATTTGCTATTCATAATTTAGGGCTTTGCTAGAATGAATGTATAAATTACAGCAATCAAATAATTCAGCCCCACATTTATCAATTATCAGATAGTAACAATAATTTTCTATTTTTAAAGCAGTATGATTGAATTAGGGAACATAAGTCAGTATATTCTGTTCCGTATTGCACCTTCTAGCCATATTTCTCTTGTAGGTAGAAATATCTGGCTTCATATTTCTTATAAGAGAAAATCCAAAATCCTAGCGCACATGGAGATATCAGCAACCAAAGTTTCTGACATCATTGTTTATTACTCCGAGCACAAACTAAGCTGTATTTTCCCTAGCCCCCAAAGTACTTTCTCTGAGCTCACAACTTTTGCCTATGATAACCCTCCTGATTTGATTGGCCTTCTTTACCCTCTCTAGTAATTCAAACGTTACCAATCTTTCTACAAATCCATGAGAATTCTTCTACTGTTAATCGCATCTGACGTTGCATTCACTAAACATTTACTGTATCTGTATTACATCCTCCTATTCAAACTGTAGAATTCAAAAAGGGAAAGAAAATCCTTTGCATTTATTTTTTCCAATCCTCAAAGTGCAATGTTCATGCTACTTATCAATTCCTATGAGTTGAAGGAATAAATCAAAACATTAGTTCTTATTACTATAAAATATGTGAATGATTTTTTAAAATTTTGCTATTTCCAAGTTTTTTTCCTTTTTCTCCTCTTTTCTTTTGATTTAAAAGAGTGGGCAATTCAATGGTGAAAAGTTCTTGTGTTCTAATCCTTACAGGAAGGCAGGTACCTATAAAACTTGTGTGCATGTCGCTAACTGCTCTGCACCTGCTTTCTTGTCTGCTCATCGGAACAACACGCAGTGGAATTATGGTAGTTAAGCTAACATGTATACATCTCTCATAGATAGAAAGCACTACAGACGAGCATAGGGTTATTATGCAGTGTATATCAGTAGATATCCCTCCGAAAACAAAATTTAAAGTATTTGGTGAAAGAATGCAATGCAAGGCAGAGAGTACAAGGTGAAAATTTGCTTATGCTCCCTTTTTGGGCATTGATTTGAGTTTAAAAGATGTTGAAATGAGAGCCAAAGAATTGAACCATTTTGCTAACACACTAGTTAAATTTGGACGGTCTCTTGAAACAATGCACAGATAAAAGTATATCTGAAGCATAAATAAAAGCACCAGTCTGTGAATATGTCTGGAGTTCCTGCAAAAGAACAGATATGAAAAGTATTTAAAATCCACTGTCTTCTCTGTCATCATCTCCTTCTCTCTGTGTGGGTATGTGTGTTGGTATATTTATTTCTTATAAATTGACATATTTTGAAATACTCTTTCTTGACATTAATGTAATAATTTATATGTACTTTTAATATTCTTTTTCATAAAGTTTAGTTGTTGGCTAGTAGAGTTGCCCAGGGTATCATTTCTACCATCTAGTTTCGCATTCTTGTGTCATAAATCAACGTAATGTTAACTTCTTGGCTGGAACTAGAGAACTGACCAATTCATTGTCAAGAATACTCGTTGATATTGAGGACAGAACAGTTTGACCCACAGAGGCACAATTATCACTGAGGACACTAGAGGTTTTCCAGAGTAAATTTCTGAAGCTCAATTTTGAAATTCATTTAATAGAGAGGAAAAAGAGAATGGAAAGTTGGATTTCAAATTCAGGTCTTTCAGTCTCTTAAGCTCAATATTTTTAGCCCTATGTTATATTGTCTCTCTTATTCTAGAACCTTAGAAAAGATTTTGTTTTTTTTAACATTTATAAGCCTGAATTTCAATGTGGGGCAGAGGCTATTGAAATGACGTTTCTCCTTTTCCAGGTTTCTTCTCATTAGGTTCTGCCAAGGAAGTTCTAGAGAGAGGTGGAAGGCAGGAGGATGGAAAAAGACCTTTTCCTTTTCTTTTTATTTGTTGCTCGTGTCAGCATTACTTCATTGTGCTCTTCACCTCAGCAACAAGAGTTAATTCAACTAGCATTTATTTCCTGTTTCCAGCTGTTTCTAGAACTCATAGAACTAGCCTCATTGTGCCCCCTCAATGGTTATAGCACCAGGCAAGCAGTGCCCTTTCTCTCCCACCAGCGGGCCCCTTCTCCATCTTTTAGGTTCCTGTATGCTTCATAAGTAGCTGTCCTTGAGAAAACAAAATATTTCTAAAAGTTCTTTGTTTAAAAAAAAAGATGAGAAAAATACTTCAAGACAGAGAGTGTAAATTAAAGGTTTGTTCTTGTCAGTTTTTAAAAACCATTTATTTGAATCTAAAGATTGTAGAAAAAGAACCAAGGAATTCTCCTTTGTTCTCCCAGCCTTAAGGGTGGTAACTGCTTCCAGCATTTTCTCTCTCTCTCTTACCTGACTGTTTTTGTCTTGCATTTTCAGTCTTCCAAGATATGTATTAAACTTTCTGTTAAAATAACTAAATAACTGTTGGGTTTCTTTTTTCCTGACTCATTACTGACTGAATAAAGAGTCAGTTGAAGTTGATATCAAAAGTTGATATCAGAAGAGTTGATACCAGAAATGGAGTGGGGTGTCAATGTTGGGTCCAGGGAATTGGTTTGATTATGTCTTTGGCCATGAGCACAATACTGAAATATTTGTTAATGGTAAATGGAATACTAATAATCTATAGCATGCAGTGGCTTCCCAACTGATCAAACGACCAACCATGTTTGCTTGTGATAAAGAGCTTTCTGAAGTAAAGCTCTGGAAGCCAAGTCATAACAGTCCTTCACTATTTGTTTGTAATGGTGATTACAAGACTATAAGATGGAATAATTTTTTTAACTGCACTTGAGAGCCTACAGATAAGCAAGAGAAACAAACAAACATACCACACACAAAAGCTCATGGCTTTATATTGTTAGATCAAATCATTGCAAGAAAAATAAGGCCATCTGAATGGGTTTGAATAAGCTGAGAAACGTGAAATCCTGTTTCTCTAAACCTCTCTCGTTGATGGAAAAAGCCTTCTTTCCTCTGTCTGAGGAGACTAATCTTTCCTTGCTTGAAGATCCCATAATAATTCACCTGATGGACTTGCCCTACTAAGGTTGTCCATTTTCTTCAAGACTCCCCCTACCTCCTTATTGTCTCCTGATCCATCATTAAAGTCAGATCTCTTCTAGAGCTCAACATGCTCTAGAAGAATACGTACAAAATCTAACCTAGGAGGAAGTAACTTACACTTCTAAATAATTGAGAGATTTTGCTAATTGATATCAGCCAAAAGCCAGGGAGTATGTGAGGTATTGGATTCAAAGAGAAGTAGACAAAAGATGACAAAACATAATAGTAGATTGGGCTGAACTTATTGATATGGACGCACCTAACAGGGATTCTATATTTAATAGTTTTGATTGCACATCTGAAAGTAGCACTAAAGAGTTTGCTTGGTAGGTTGACTGAAATGTGTATTCAACAGACCTACATTAGAAGAGACTGAAATCTCGTAACTTATTTAGCATAACATAGAAGAAAGAATGCAAAGGCTTAGAAAGATAGGACTGTTGGAGCAGATTTAATATGTGCAAATTGCCTCCCTACTCTCTTCCACCTCAATCCCATCTCGAGGACTCAGAAGATGCTCTCTTTATGAAGGCATTGAAAAATAAATAGGAAATGAGGATGCCAGACATTTCTAGTACTGCTTGAAACAATTTGTGGTGCTATCCACAGCAGTTCAGACATGATGGTGGGAGATGTCACCATTGATTCTTCATCTGTCACCATTGAGGTGAGCTCCCTGATATCATGATATTAGATGGAGAGATTCTAAAGTAATAGAAGCCAAGTAGATAACTTCCAAGGATAAGATGATGCACTTACCAAGTAAACAGCAGGAACAAATTACTAATCAGGATGTTTTTACTGGCAGGGATCTCGGCTGTTAGCCAATTGATCACGCTATTCTTACTAAAATTTTACTCAATATTTACAACAACAACACATTTTATGTCTGTTGCTAGAAACATGACTTGAATTTCCACACTGAAATGTCATGCCTCTCACCCAGTTCCCAAAACAAAGCCAGTTCACATATCTGGAACAGTTCGATTGACGAGATGGTGGGTTCCCTTGAGGAAAGACCAGCCACGCCTCATCAAGTATATGTTGTAAATTTCCCTCCATGCCTTCTTCAAAGGAACCTATGGTCACTTACTAGGGTGACCATACATGGAAGAGAAAAAAATATCAATCCTTGGAAAGTTACTCACTGTCTCAGAAGTGATGCTAATTTCTGGCGACCTAAAATACATGGTGACCTACCAAAATAGGACATTATGGTGGTCAGGTGATATGTGAAGCTTTGAACTACACTTGAATACAGTGGGCTCAGTCTTGTTAACCCACTCTCTTGTTCTTTTGCTAATTCCTGAAAGTATACTTAATATAAGAATAATTGGCTAATGGCAACATCCCCGCATTAGATTTCTGACCCTGAAACTGAAGATATTTCAGTTATTATCAGAGTTATTATCTTTAGAAGGAAGAGCCAAGATGAAAGTTTTGGGAAATTTTCACACATCCAAAATGGTAAACATAGTACGACATTTAATAATTGCTAAAAAAAAAAATTTAAATGCAAGATGCTGTGGAAAATGTGAGAGATAGTGAAAAAGAAATCAGTTACTTTTTTCTTTGCTCAATCAGTAAAGGCATCCTAGAGAACTTGATATTTGAGTTGTCTCTCAAATGGTGAGAAGTATGCCCCAAAGAATTGGAGGGGAAGAGAGGATATTCAGAATGCCCATGGAGGGTTGGGAAAAGTGAATATAGCCCAGCATGGCTGACGTAGGGTCTGCATGAGGAACCCAGGGCTATTGGCCCTGAGAAACAGACAGGCAAACAGATTACTAGAATATATTATGCATTATGCTAAGGAATATGGACTTTTTGGATGATAAATCTTTAAATGTTTTTAATCCATGGGGTAACATGATCCGATTTGCCCAAAGATATAAGTAGATATTTTAAACGTTAATAATAATAGAATACAGGTGCTCTGGGCTCTTTCTATAATTGGAGAATGTGGGGCAAATATATTGGATATGGGCTTCTCTACTAGCTTCTCTCATTTCAGATTTTAGCCTGTTAGGTGAGAGTTCCATTTTGTTTTGGTTAATAACAAGAGTTTAAGGAGCTCTCTTGGGACCACCACTGTACTAGATGTAATATAAATAAATGAGTTGCCTAAAGCAATAGAATTTCCTCAACATACCAGTTAGTATTTTATGCATGCTAAGCACACTTTAGATCTGTCACAACCAGCTGTTCAATTTAAGCTTGTGACCGGGTATCCGAACTGCAGCAGCAAAAGATTTTCAAACCCACTGAGCACTAATTACAAAAATATTCACTAGTGTTTAAATAATTTCCTTTTTTGATTTGATTTACATATAAAAAAATGAATTGAACTTAGTGTCAATAATTAAATGGAGGAAAATTAAAGAGACATTCTAGATCTGGCTGTCATATGCAAAAAGTATAAAAGAACATATCTATTCTGTTAAAGATTGAAACAGTGCTCCAAAATGCTTATCAAAAAAAGAAAAGTTGTCTAGAATATTTTAACATAAATTTTAGACTCTGTTAATGTATTTAAGTGATACCCTTAGATATGTGCTCTCAAAAACTTAACATGAGGGGCCAGCCGGGTGGCGCAAGTGGTTAAGTGCACGCTCCGCTACGGAGGCCCAGGGTTTGACGGTTCGGATCCCGGGGGTGCACCCAAGCACCGCTTGGCAAGCCATGCTGTGGCGGTGTCCCATATAAAGTAGAGGAAGATGGGCATGGATGTTAGCCCGGGGCCAGTCTTCCTCAGCAAGAAAAGAGGAGGATTGGCAGATGTTAGCACAGGGCTGATCTTCCTCACAAAAAAAAAATAAATAAAAAACTTAACATGAGAAAACACTTCCAGATGACACCAGTATGCTCTTCCCCACTCCCCCTGTCCCTATTTTTCAACTGTATGGTATTGGGAAAATAAAAAGACATTCTTTGCTGTGGAGTCATATGTATTTTTGCTCTCGTGCTAATAAGTCCTTGGTTAATGATCAACTCAGTGTGAAGCCAGACCTTCTTTCTACTTTTGGAGTTAGGTTTTCCGTGTGTTGTAGAAAGAATGTTGTAGGTTAGAGTAGTTAGTATATCGTGGTAAAAACTCTTGCTACTCAAAGTATGATCCATGTACCAATAGAATGACATTAACTAGGAGCTTGGTAGAAATGGTAGAGATACACCAGAGTCAGCTGAATTAGTACCTGCATTTTGACAATATCCCCAGGTGATTCACAGTGATATTAAAGATTGAGAAGTACTAAACAAAATTAGTTATTCTATGATTTAAACCTAATTGTATTATTCTTATTAGTTGGTACTAGTATGTCTTTTAATATTTTTATATAAAGTATTCTGATGAATTAATTTTTGGTAACCATGCCTCCATATATTTCATATTAATAAAATTTTAATTAATAACCTTGTTTTACATTTTGCTTAATAACTGAGGTACCTAAGACTGCTCTAAAGCATTTCCTAAAATATTCCCCCACTCTGATTCCAGGAAGATTCCTCAGGCATTATTGAAAAATTATATCTAGTATTCCTTTGTGTATAGCAATAAACTCATACTGTGTCTCATATTTCTCCTTGTCCCCAAGCAATTTGAAAACTCTTGATACTAATTTCTGTTTCTCCTTTCAAGGGTTTATTACATATATTAACTATTTTGAGTGAAAAATCAATTCCCACCGAATTCTTTTACCCTTTGGATTTGTGAATGTTCAAAGTAGGTCACCTATTTTCTTTTCTGTTATGGATCTCCAGTTTTTATAAGACTATGTCTTCTATTCATAGACTATGTCTATGAATTTTACAATTAATATTTTCTAAATTTTTATCATAAAACATTGAATATTGTTATAGAAACCTTTGCATCCCTTTTCGTTCATAACAGAGTATTTGATTTGAGACTTGTGGTGCAGGTATTGACATAATATCATATAATTCATATTTTCAAATGAAAAATAGGGTGTCATTTTGTTTTCAAATTTTGAGAATATGATAGACTTCTTTTTGATAACTCGAAGAAATTAATAATGAAGATCTTACAAGAATGAGTAAATGAGTTATATATATAATCTTATTCAACTATGAACCTGGAATTATTAATTTAAAGAAATCATCTTTTACTGCATGTAATTTTTTTTTTTCCTTTAACTCCTCTTTTCTCCACCTATTCCTCCCTCCCTCTCCCCAACCCTTGGCAGCTGCTGATCTTTTTATTGTTCCAAAACACCACTTTTACAAATATCTGTATCAATGTCTATATATCTATATAATTGTAAGACAATTTTTTAGAGAAGTTTTAGGTTCACAGCAAAATTGAGACGAAGGAACAGAGACTTCACATATATCCATTTATCTCCTGCCTGTGCACATGTATAGCCTCCCCTGTTATCAACATCATTCACCAGAGTAGTACATTTGTTACAATTCATGCTCCTACATTAACACATCATCACCCGAAGTCCATATTTTTCGTTAGAGTTCACTCTCGGTGGTGTACATTCTGATTGGTTTGGACAAATGTGTAATGACATGTATCCATCATTATAACATCATACAAAGTATTTTCACTACACTAAGAATCCTCTGTGCACCTCCTATTCATCTCTTCCTCCCCTTGAATCCCTGGCAACCACTAAACTTTTTACTGTCTCCCTAGTTTTGCCTTTCTAAGAATGTCATATAATTGGAATCATACAGTATGTAGCCTTTTCAGATGGGCTTCTTTCACTTAGCAATATGCATTTAAGATTCCTCCACATCTTTTCATGGCTTGGTAGCTCATTTCTTTTAGCACTGAATAATATTCCATTTTCTGGATGTACCACAATTTATTTATCCATTCACCTACTGAAGGATGTCTTGATTGCTTCCAAGTTTTGGCCATTATGAATAAAGCTGCTGTAACCATTAGTATGCAGGTTTATATGTGGACATAAGTTTTCAACTCATTTGGGTAAGTACCAAGGAGTGCAATTGCTAGATTGTATGGTAAGAGTAGTTCACTTTTATAGGAAACCTCCAAACTGTCTTCTAAACTGGCTTTACCATTTTGCATTCTCCTGCAATGAATGAGCATTCCTGTTGCTCTACACCCTTGCCAGCATTTGGTATTTTCAGTGTTCTGAATTGTGGCCTTTCTAATAGTTATGTACTGGTATCTCATTGTTATTTTAATTTGCATTTCCCTAATGATATATGATGTTTTCATATGCCTATTTGCCCTCTGTATATCTTATTTGGTGAGGTGTGTGTTCAAGTCTTTGGTCCACTTTTTAATCAGATTGACTGTTTTCTAATTGTTGAGTTTTAAGAGTTCTTCGTACATTTTGGATAATAGTCTTTTATCAGATATGTCTTTTGTAAATATTTCTCCCCAGCTGTGACTTATTTTCTCATTCTCTTGATACTGAATATAATTTTAGAATTTATTCTTTATTTTGTTGACCTACTTGACAAATGTTCATTGTGTACCTTCGAGAACAGTAAAACTTAATTCCTAATCCATCCCTAACTTACTTTAATGGAGGAGACAGAATTTTTTTTTTCTTTTAACCAGCTCTAAATAGAAGAGTTGTCCTGAAGATCAGGCTACTTCTAATTGGGAGAATCTTGGCAGATTAGGACGACTAATTAGGTGGACTTAGCAATAGTTAGGACTAATTTAGTAGCAGTTAGAACTATT
The DNA here is from genome assembly GCF_057802395.1 of Ceratotherium simum simum. Classification (NCBI taxonomy): domain Eukaryota; kingdom Metazoa; phylum Chordata; class Mammalia; order Perissodactyla; family Rhinocerotidae; genus Ceratotherium; species Ceratotherium simum. Next base: position 17,348,519 of record NC_141917.1, on the reverse strand, counting down.
TGGTGGAAGGAGCAGGTGGCAGCTGAGATCTCTCTATTCTGAGTCTTTCAACTGTTGAATTACTTTTTGTTCTTAATGGTTAGTTGTTTTCTTCCTTTTTGCAGTGTTTAAAGTCATCAAATGATTCCTAAGATGCTATTTCAATCCTTAAATATTATATGTTATTTTATCAAATTGTATTTGGCTTGAGATTTCCATTGACACCTAATAAACCACTAAAAATGTACAAATGTAAACCAAAAAACCAAAACCATAATTAAAAATTATGGCTACAGATCCAGGAATTTGGAATACAGATTCTGAAAATAGAATGCCCTCTTTTACTATCTAAAAGTCAAGAAAATCCGTAGGAAGATGCATTATTCTAGGGCAAGTCCCTTTAAAAATCGTGCCTGTCAAAAAAGAAATTCAGAAATCTGTGACAGCACAAGAGTCTGATGGCAGAGAGAACGCTGATTCAGTCTTTGAATTTTCCATGACGACTTCTCACCTGCACTTAACAGCTGTTTATTGCTTGGTTCACTGGAGCATATGATGCTGAACCAAGCCATGGGTCAATAAAGTCATTTACAATGATCAACCCTCTGAGTGAAAGAGGTGATGAATCAACCAAACTGCTTTAGGCAACAGACCTAGCAGGGAAATTTTGCACTTTAGGTAGTAACATATAATCAAATGAATCAGCAGCCTGCATATCTCCCTAATTAATTTTACTACCTTTGGAGAAAGCATGCAACAGAATTTTAAATGCTTTCTTCCTTTATTAGGGATGTTAGTGGTTAGATATCAGACTATGCAAGAAAACCTTGACCTTGTAAGTATTTAGACAGTGATTTCTTGATTTTTATATTATCAGGTTTGAATTCAAAATTTGCTTTAATATCCTTCACATGTCTATGTGATATTTTCCCGTTAGATTGAACTAAGAAAATCAGATATTTTGTAATTATTATAAACAAAGCATTATTAATACTTCAATAAAATCATAACAACTCTTTTTCAAATGCATGCTGAGTCCA